>NW_027526407.1:90273021-90873021 GCF_048455015.1 Haemaphysalis longicornis
CAAAAAAAGTAACTAAAATTGTCGCACCTCAAAACTCCGATATGGGGCCAATTTTGTTTTACTCTATATACTGATTTTTAAATTGTCTCTCTTCGTCAATTTGTATACTATACGCAGATGACACCACAATTTTAACTGCGATAGCAGTATTACGGCCTTAGCTGAAAAACTTAATTCTGACTTGTCACAACTTTCTCAGTGGTGCAATAATAATATGTTACTAAAATGCGCTTAAGACAAAATTTGTCTTCTTCACTTCATCGCAAAAACCGTCACCTTCTGTTCCCCCCGTTAAAATTGCTCTTCATAACATCTCTGTAAGCGACGGCTCTAGATTACTAGGCGTCGAACTCAACAGTAACTTGAAATGCAATCGACACATTGCCTATTTTAGGGAAAAAAATCACGTACGGATTAAGAATACTGATTCAACCTCGCCATGATAACAGAGCCTCCCAAATAATGTCAGTGCATTTTTTTGTTTTTAATTCACGCATTTCTTACTGTACTATCTCAAGGGGTGACACACACACCACTCATGTTGCTTCAATGCAGACAATTCAAAACCAAGCCATACGAATTTCCAGGTTAAGCCTATTTCTCACTAACGCTACGTCATTGATGAACGAAAACAATATATTAACTTTTGCCCAACCTGTTAAATGTAACCATGATATTTATATGTATAGAAAAAGAAACAATAAACTTCCGCACTTAACTTCGATTCTTTCAAAAAGCAAAGTCGCGAGGTATGCGGTTAGCAATAATTTTCTCTCTTGCCTAAAGTTCGCAATAATTCCAGCAAGCAAACGGTTCATTTTTCAGAAATTTCTTTCGGTATAGTACACCTTTTGACCTTGAAGCATCCCGTTTCCTGAATTTAATTAAAACGAAGCTAAAAATTAGGTCATGTCAACAAGGTAGCATGTTTTTGTGCTTCTTATACGTTTATGGTGCATTGTGAGTTGCGTTTTGTAACCACTTTTTTTGTGATGAGAGTACGTTTTCTTGATTTTCAATTGTTTCTGTGAAAATATAATCCTATATTGACACTTTCTTCGCCTCAATTTCAATTTATTGAAGTTCCGTTTCTCTGCTATGTACATTTAACCTATTCCCATTTCTACATTGTGCAGTAGGTAACCTTACAGTTTCTTGCTTTGGGACCTCTTTCTGCATATCTTGCATATGTTATGCATATTTCGTACAATTAACCCTTCCCTGATTTCTGATGTATGGATGGATGATGGATGGATAGGTAAATTCACAGACGGACAGAGAAACGGAAGAATGGACGGAAGGATGGATAGATGAATGCCTTTTTGGATGGATCCTTCAATGCAGGGTTGAGTGGATGAATAGATAAGTGCTTATTCAGTACACAGTCGTGGTTTTGAGTTAGCCACCATGGTCCTGTTCACTGCTGAGAACCTTGATTCCGGGCCTAATTGTGTTTGATGTTCAGAAGGTCTTTCGGAATAAGCGGTAAATGTATGGCGTAATTTCTTACTATAGTATGGTTCGGGTGAGCAGGTGCGTAGATTTATCTAACGTGGGAAGGGTGAGGCGCTGGAAAATTGTGGAAACGGGGGAGGGGCAGGAGAGCTGCAGTGGAATAAATCCAGTCCATTGGGTTTTCCTTGGTTTGAGGCTTGTTCTTTTTGAAGGATGATTTTTTTATGGAGGGAAATCGTATTGGAAGGATGGAGGGTTACACTGCCGTTGAGGAGGTCACTCATGTTGTTGCAGAAAGACCAGAATCTGCGTCTCGGACGTCATCAGGCGACCGAACTGGGGGACAGTTGTCAGCAGAAGCTTGTGATTAAGTTCATTTTGCACAGACCCTATGTGGCCAGAGATCCAGTGTACATAAAGAACGTCTTAAAAATTCTTCACCAGGCAAGGTGTAGAGCTCAATAGAAGAAGGTAAACCCTGGCTGCACGTCATTTTAAGCTGGTTGAGCAAGTTTCTCTCATCATGGCTGCGACAATTCCCCTTAAAGCATCGAATAAACAATAACGTATCATGCTTGTAGAAGGAAAGGCCTCAAGAAACGTTTCATGTACTACAAATAATCCGAATACAATATAATACGTTTTCTCATAAACAGTCGGAATAAAAACAGACGTGTGTTCCCAACGCCTGGTGATATAAACAACTTTGCGTTAAGAAACTTCACACTGATAATATATCTGTACGATTGACAAAAACACATAATGGCTGTTCGTTTAAAATCCATATATCCGAAACAAATTCGTATATCTGTAACAAAATCCGTAACAAAACCTCAACGCCTCGCTGAGGTCCCTACGTGGGTGAATTGTTGCTAAGCAGGATACAAAAAGAAACTAAGCCCTTTGCTGATGTCCGTACCTAGGTGTATTGTAGCTACGTTGCATACAAAAAGAATGTTGCTGTTCTTCGTTCTGTACATATTAAGTGCGAATGCACTTTATAAGCAGCCCTGAATTCCATTGACCGCCGTCCGTCCACATAGCAACAGCTGCGGGTGCGCGCGCTCCTCGTCTTCCTTGGCAACGGGGGGAGATGGGCGCGCGCTGCCTGGCCGCTGACATGGCACATACCCACGTGGGGGATTGGCCAGGAATTTTCTCGTCTTCCTTGGCAACGGGGGGAGATGGGCGCGCGCTGCCTGGCCGCTGACATGGCACATACCCACGTGGGGGATTGGCCAGGAACTGGGCGTGAGAAGCGCTAATGCACCCGCTTAAAGGAGTACTGACAGGAAATTTCAAAGCTGAGATCCGCTCTAGCAATCAAGTACAACGACAACACAAATAGGTGTCTGTGAATAAATGCATCTTCCTTTCTTTGTAGTTGTGTGTGTGTGTGTGTGTGTGTGTGTGTGTGTGTGTGTGTGTGTGTGTGTGTGTGTGATCTCTCTTTCGCGAACGTTACCGAACCGCGCAAATTGAACTCGTGCATTCGCACTTGCACATTCTTCCCCTCGGGGAAATGCAGGGAAATTTTTTTTGAATTGGTGCAATGTGGAATACAAAAAACTAAGCGCTTTGCTAAGGTTTGTACTTGAACCGATTGTTGCTAAGTGAATTACAAAAAACTACATGATTTGCTGAGGTCTTCGCGTGGGTAGATTGTTATCTTTGTCCAGTGATCGTGATCACTGTTGCGGTCACCATTGCGGGCGCATGAAACTCTTCAAGGAACGTAACGTCAACTCATATTATTTTAGGCGTGCTGTTATGGGGCTCTGTTGAGGGGCTGCATATATTTCTATGAATTTTAGGTGTATCGCACGTATTAGAACAGCCAGAAAACGTGGGTACACAAACGGTGCGCGATGTTAGCATGCAAGGCATAAAAACAGTTGCCAACAAACGTCAAAATCACCAGGAACGTCTCTAAAGTGTACGCACGTACTTGGTTTATTTCTGAAAGTCCGTTTCGCACTCTCTTGAACAATGCGCCTGAAGGCTACGTCAAATTGAACGGTATCAAAGAGCGTTCTACTGTGTGGCAACTGAAAATAGAAACTGAAAGAACGAACAATGCTCACAATGGTGATGTCTCGGAGTTCAGAAGGATCGTTGCACCTTATATCCCCCAAATTTACTTCGTTCCGCCCTGGTATTTCTTTCGCCAGGGCTGTATCAAGCCCGTCGGTCAATGTAAGGTGGTTAGGGTATACGCTTAGGGTCAGAAGGACTACTCCAGACTTGTCAAGCTCAGCAAGCGTTTGATTGCCATCTTTGATCCGGGGCCTGCAAATACAAGCGTGTTTAGAAAGACATCAATCACAAGCTTAAAAGTGCCAGCATAACTGGAGAGAGATTTTAGCAAAGAATTTGTTACATTTTGCCTTTCATAGGCTTTTTATATGTGGGGAGTATTTTCTGCCTGTCACTTCCCCTTGAATTTGGGAGCTGCATCCACTATGTTTTCTGTTTCTTTTGAACAAACGGTTCGTTGATTGTATTTGTGATATGCTACGTTTAACTGCAACAACCTTAAACCTACGGCCGTCCTCAAACAATGGCGATATCTTTTTTCTAGCGTCTGGCCGGGCCGAGCTGCCCCATCTACTTTATTAGCAAGTGCGCGTTTCAGTCTTGGTTTATAACGCCACGTCTATCTGGGGCGGCATGCAGAAATTTTGTCAGTTTTGTATCCGTTTTAAAAATGTCCTGTTTAGGAAGCCCTCATTGACTCAAAGCAAACACCTGGAAGTGGCACAGCGTAACCACGGCGGACCTACTCCATTAACCCGCAGATTCTTGCTTCTTGGAGTATACGCATCTAAAAGAGTCATGCAGATAAAACACAAACTTTCTTTATTAAAATGGTTTTCTTGTTGGAATACTTTTCGCTTACATTTAGTGCACATTCGATTTGTAGCCGTAAGAAAAGAGCTATAAACAGTGGAATTTACGAAAGCACACGTAAAATAAGAAGTACCGATGCGTACTTTGGTACTGCACGTAATATGCATGTTTTAGCTGCACAGTACTGAGGCTCTTTGGGGTTGTTTCAGACGACACTGTCGAGTGGCGTGATCGTTGTCGTCTTTCCGAACCGTTGTTGTCGAGCGAGCACCATGTTTCGCGAAAAGAATATTTTCTCCCTGAACAAGAATAATTCAGGTAAAAGTACGGTCAAAAACAAGGGAAACGTAGAAAACGACCCGCTGTGGTATGGTGGCGCCATCTAGGTTGACTAACGGCTAACAAGTCTCCGCTTTACGTCAAGTTTAGCGTGAAGAGCCTTTCTTATGATGTCATTGCATACATCGTTAAACGACCAGATTTCGCTAGAGAAGCAACATTTTACCACAAATTAGAAACTTTTGCCAAAAATAAAGCATGCTTTACAGCTTGACAAGCGCCGCTTGGAGCACGATAAAACACAAATTTTTTTGAATAAAGCAAACTTGTATTTTTCTGTGCATGGCAACTTTAAGTGCAGAGCACGTGAGGGGCACGCCTTGCCATCATAGCTCGCAGTAATGTTTGATGTCGAGTGACTGCCGGAATCAGGTGGTGCAGCGAGATTATGGAATTAAGTACACCCCGGTGTATTGTGGTAGAGGGTCCTGCGGAGGCTTTGAAAACGAAGCTGTTTGAATAGTCATAACCATTCGAGACACCTCAACCGCTTGATCGGGTCGTGCTCCTCATCGTTCAAAACCGCAAAAAAAAACTGCAGCTACATTTGAGGCAAAATGTAATTAATTAACCCGGGGCACTCGCCTTCATTTAGTTCTGGATGCTAGTTTGGTTATAGTAAGCAAAAAAAATTATAGTAAGAGAACAAAAACGTGGAAGTGCAAGGTCGACGGCTGCGGGTGAAAAACAAGCACAAAAAATGACAGCATCTCCACTCCGTGGATGGTGGCGAAGGTGCGGAGTACGGGGACTCGAAATGACATCCAAGTTTCGCCACGAGTGACATCTGATTTGCGCCACGACCATATTTCGATTTGAGCCGTGAGGTGCACCTTGATAAGTCCCTCCGCGTCCATCCGTGCCCACACCACCATCAAGCAAAAATCAAGCAAAATTTCATTTGAGCCATGAGGTGCAGCTTGATTATTCTTTGAATGAAACTGCAATTCGTGGCTAAAATGAAATTTTGCTTGATTTTCGCTTTAGTGTGGTGTGCGCACGGATAGACGCGGATGCACATTGGAAGGTTTTAACGTACTCCGCACCGTTACAGCTGATGCAGTATGCTGTTTGACTATAGGGCACTAACTCGCGGTGGTAGCCCAATGGGTAAGACGAATGACACTAGCTCTGACTCATCTACCACGCACAGGCTCGAATCGTACCTCTGCCGGTGTGATTTTTTGCGATTGTCTATGCTATGCTCAAGAACGCGGATGGACAATGAACGGTCCTAAGATGCTCCGCACCTAAAACAACAGAACTTCCGCTTACGCTGTGTCAGACAGGGGGCCCGCGAGCACTGCGAAGGCCGGAAATTTGAATTTGATTGGGTGATAAGCAGCGAGCGGAGAGCAGCGTGTAATCCTTATACGTCTTATCACCGCTCTGCACTACCGACACATTTCATGTTGACTGGGCGGCTTTACTTTTTTATCGCCGTGTTGTTGGAGCCAATAAGTAATGTTTACCCGTACTAGATGCCTGAAGAATCATTCCCACTAGCGAAGAAGACTGCGCGGTGAACGTGCGACTAGCTGTGACACCAACGTGGCCGGCGGCACAATAGGCTTAGTTTCGAGAACGAAAAGATATACGCTCGTTGTTTCTTCGCTAGCGGTGGCCTAAATCAGCTCTCGGCAACGAAGAAACGATATCGCTATCACGGCGCCCCGCTAGTCGGTCTGTCTACGCAGTCGTCATCACCTATTGGAATAAACGATCGTCTAAGAGCTAGGTTGCTGCGATGCACACGACCAAAATATCTTATCCACTCTGCATAGAAATCATAACCTTTTATTTGTACTTCATGGATACGGATACCTGCTTAACAATCGTCGGTGAAGCAAAGAAGACACGCAGCTAAGAAACAAAAACACCTACTTCTCCTTACGCAGGTTTTAACCCTCACAGTAATAATGCAATCCCAACGAACAGCTTTCATGTACATATTGGAAGTGTGTAGATGCCAAGAGAAGTACCAGAGGGTTATATTCTTGTTACACAGTCACTCTCATGGACACAAAATTTTTGTATTTGTGTTGAAGGTTGCTTTTTCAGGACTCATTATATATGGTGTTATTTATTAATTTATTAACCCCTGCATATCAGGCAGGTTTTTATACTTTACTTTTATACAAAGTTACCTCTCTTATTTTTCACTTTATAATGATGCATAAATATAAATACGTATATATATAAATATATATATATATATATATATGTATGTATGTATATATATATATATATATATATATATATATATATATATATATATATATATATATATATATATATATATATATATATATATATATATATATATATATATATATATATATATATATATATATATATATATATATATATATATATGTATATATATATATATATATATATATATACATACATACATATATATATATTCTTACATACTCGTTTACGCCACTATATTGTTTAAATGTCTAATGTTCCGGAATCGTACTTTTTTGTGCTAAGTTAGGATTACACATTTGTTGCCTGTTTATACACTGTTGCTCCTTCTTCTAGCTGCCTTTACGAGCCTTTTTTTATTTGGCTGTCGTGTTGTACACAGAGCGTCCGGTGTATATTAGCAATTTTTTTGTTTCGTCAAGTTACTTCCAAAATTTTAAAGATTTGCTTTTTGTTTTTTCTGCTTTCAACAATTTTTTCGTCTAATATCCTTGGGTTCTACACTACAAAAATAACACGTTTTATTATTATGGCATAGAATAAATATTATTATCCACTTTCGCATTCTTGCGCAAATAACGACGTTGCATTATTGGCGTACCGGGGGTGGCGAGCTAAATATTCTTGACTTTAGAAAGGATACGTGAAATGAAAGATGGTATGCTTTTTGAACTGCGGGTTGGGTTTCCTAACGCTTTAACTGATGTATATCTCAAAATATTGCCATTTTAGAGGTCATTGGTACTTAAAAGTCGATATTATTATCCACGAAAATGAAACTAAAATAGTGTTTACTTATCGATCCAAGTTCCAAAAAACTGGATGTAGCTTCCGGTTCTCATTTGGAACTTCTTGTGAGGGAAACCTAAGGCCTGCAGGAATAAACATAATAGTGGAAAATATGAGAATCGACATCGTTTTGCAAAAAGTCTAGAGATTCAAATAGATTTGT
The DNA here is from genome assembly GCF_048455015.1 of Haemaphysalis longicornis. Lineage (NCBI taxonomy): Eukaryota > Metazoa > Arthropoda > Arachnida > Ixodida > Ixodidae > Haemaphysalis > Haemaphysalis longicornis. The sequence goes on from NW_027526407.1 coordinate 90,280,832, forward strand.
CTTTAAACTTTGGACGCACTCGCGCAAACGGCATAACGGCAAGTTCTACCCTCTCATCGGCAGAAGGTGTGCGTAGTCATTACATCTGTCATAGTTGTCTTCATGTTGCAACCGTCCTCCTCCTAATCATCGTTTGTGTTATCTTCGCCATGAGCTTGACTACACGGTGAACCTAATTGCCTTAGACAACTAATCCTTTTATTTTGGATCATCGTTGCTTCTAGTGAAAATTATGTAGGTTATCGGTTCACTGATATCAGTGTGTTCAATCTCTCGATCCGCTGCCTCGTCTGACCATGAATACGACGAGGCGGTAGGGAAAGAAACGGGAGCTCGGGCATCGAATCTGGCAGAGAAGGGTTCGGAAGCTAGCCACATCGCCAATAAACAGTTTTCTTGCGCCTTGAGTTTCGCTTTTTGGCACTTGTGGCGCAACAACTGTGCTCCTGTGCTCTGATTACGGCAATGCTAAGGTACTGTCACTGGTCCTTAGAGCTATATGTCCTATCCAACAGCGGTCTCATTTACCTCGAGACCGGTTTCCTGGGCGACATATATTGTGAGCATTGCGACGTTCTTTATTATCATGCATCCTAGACCGATATACTCAACATCGCGCCCATTGGGAGCACCAATTGGTACGCTTTCAAACACTTTCGACTCGTGCTCCATCGCAATTATGATCTGCAAATAATCCACATCATCATAATTAGACGTTGGGTCCTCGGAACATTCGCAGCTGTAAAGGCTAATAAATGCCATCACAAAGACTTTTTCTCTCGAGCTGTCATATTCTTTTTTCATTACCCCAATTCGAACGTCACCAGTTCTAAAACGAAGATTGCCTCCGGGGTATTGTTGTATTTTGGGTGGCTTGCGCGCTTGTTTGCCTCAGTACACAGAGCGAACTTCCAGTCGCTGCCCTGAGTCTTGTACTCTCAGTTTCCTTCAAGCTGCCTTCTAAGCCGCAGCGTTTACTTAGCAGCCTTATGTTTATTACGTACCCTTAGGCCTTGTAGATGCTAAATAGAGAATGTTTGATTTGATTTGGTGTTGTGTGTACAACACTGGTGAAATCATACAGGGATACCAACAGCGTCGAATTTGGCCCCGTTTGCGGGAATGTTACGTTTCATCCGTATCGCGCTAAAGGTGTTCTGGTGTGCTTAATCTGCTTGATACCAAGCTTTATATACTGTAATTTTAGGGTTCTTGCAACTTCGTCGTGAGCTGTGATATGTGTGCTTAGGGAAAATATAAAATCTTCTTATAACTTCTTTTAGGGCGAACTTTTTCTTCCGACAGGGCCCTGTTGATCTACTGCCAAATTGGAATGTTTAGATTTTGATATTTTTAATACATTCTATTATGCAGTGAAAGCTCGTTTTAACATGAAATACGTGTTTGTTGTTCATCTAACACAGATGTGTATTTCAGCTTCAAATACATCTATGGCGTATTGCGTTAAATTGCCTAGGGATTTGTGCAATTGCGTACTGGATGTTTTTATCGCGGCCGAGTAGAACGTCTCGGTTGTTAGACATAAATGACAACGTATGACACCTTGTTCGAAGACTATAACAGTTACGACAGGCTATGTCAGCAGCAAAAATACCATTCTTTCATTCCAGACATCCATAGGCACGCGCTCCATGCAGCGCTCTCCCACAGACACACATTCTCTGCAGCGGGCAGCGGGCCCTCCATCAAGTTCAATAAGCATCCGTGGAGTGGAAATACGACCTCATAATTACAAAACAGGCATATTTACTCCCAAACAGCCACCCGTTACGCTTGCAAAAACGTTAAGCTTAAAGAGGCCCAACGATGTTGATTGGCAAAAGAAGTTATCGTAGTAATAGAAAACATTTCAGATGAACACAATGACGAGGTTGGTGATGATGACGGCGACAACACCAGTAATTTCAGCATAAGGCGCCGTGTACTCCGCCCCAGTGCTGCGTCCCCACCGCGCGTTGCCGTGCCTCTTAAAGGGCTTGGGTGATCGGCACGGCACACAGAAGAACCGAGATAATCGGCATATCTGTGTGGCCATTGAAGAGTCGTGCTTTTACACTCAATCCCACAAGCAGTTCTTCGGGGTCATTGGTATTATTAAAACATAAGCTCTCTTTGTGGGACCGAAGGAGTTGTGTCAAAAAACATGTACTTCATAGACAGGCTGGTCGAACGGAACGTTCGGATAAGATGTCTGTACACACGGCGCATGCGTGAGACAGGGCTTTCACTATGTCAAAATGGTTTATTCAATATCGTAATAAAGGGACTGCGCTAGGTTATACCATAAGCACGTCGAACCTAAGCAACAAATTATAATGGCTCCTCCTTAACTACGTGTCAGTAGATATTTAGATCGTTCGTAGTCGCGCTTACTGACTGCGCAACAAATGGTCGAATGGGTTCGTTCTTCTTTTGTGGCTTGTCATTTGAGGTATCATGACGCACATTGAGCGAAGTTTGGATGCACTTGTAGCTTTCACGCTTACCTCACCTTTCTTTAGATGGGGATGGTGACGTTTTCACGTACGTGTTCTAGTGTTATTGCAAACACCATTTGCGACCTCAAGGCGTAAGAAAGCCGTGCCTGTACATTCGTGTGTATCATTTGGCCAAAGAGAAATGTGATCCTTCTCGTGGGTCTGAAATATATTGTAAGCTGCCCTGACTTAAATACTCAGGTGACAGATTTCGGACAGCGCGGTGCATATCCTGAAACAGTGCAGGTATTGGGCTAAATGGAGTTTCTCGGGTAATTTACTGTTGACAAGTTTAGAAACACCGCTTTGTGAAACAACATATTCTTTTGCACTTTGAGGAACGCCAAGCTGCACTCGTTCTTATCTACACTGCGACACTGTTTCAAAGCTGGATAAAATTTGATTGCTCAAAATAAGTTAGTCCACAATTTGATACATTTCAAATTAAATAGGACAGGTTTAGGTTCGTAGAAATATCTCTTCTGGGATTTTGTATGTTCCGACACCTACATTTCAACAAACACTGTTGGCGGTGAAGTGCACCGGTAAAGTGGTTGTCTTCGAAACCGCGGATGACATGAGCTCCCGCACGATCAGTTATGTGACTAGCGTAAAAATGGCACCAGCTCCACGTCGAGAATGATGGCGAGGGTGCGGAATACGGGGACTCGAAATGACATCGAAGTTGCGCCCCGAGTGACATCCGATTTGACCACGGACCGCAGTCCAAATTGAGCCGTGAGTTGCACCTTTATTATTCCTTAAATCAAACTGCAACTGAGGGTTTAAATATAATTTCGCTTGATTTTCTCTTCATGGTGGTGTGGGCACGGATGGACGCGGGCGGACATTCAGAGGTCCTAAGGTACTCGTCACCCTTACAAGCGAGAGAGTAAGCCGGTTTACTATTAGGTACTAACTCACGGTCGTAGCACAATGGGAAAGATATCTGGCAATAAATATGTCTGGTCTACCAGACACAGACTCGAATCCTGCCGGTGCCTGGGTAATTTTTGCGATTTGGAATGCTATGCGAACGGACGCGTACTGACATTGTGCTGTCCTAAGGTATTCCGCACCTAATAATCGTATTCCTTGTTAGGAAAACCTTTTTAGTTTTATAGGAGTAGACGAAAAACAAGGCCACTCAAGATGGAGGGACAAAATTAGAACGGGAAGGAAAATGTGGTAATTGGGCGGCGCAGAAAAGAACGGCTGGAAGTCAGTGGAAGAGGCCTATAGAGGCCTATATAGTGGACCTATATAGGCGGTTGTTGCGAGTGGTGGAGATAATTATGGCCATCGTATTAGTCTGAACATAGTTCAAAAAGATGTAAGACAGAACTCAAGGGTAGTATAACTGGTAGCGAAGCTTCGGGCAAAAAGCGGTTCAGATCCTTATGCCAGCGACGTAAGCATGGGCGGTTTTTGGAGTGGCGATTGAAGCGGGACTAGGTCAGGAGGGAACAAACACTAACAACAAGAAACCAAGTTTTATTCAACAATAAATCGATATTTATATTTTACGAACAATAGTTATTTCTAAATCACATTTATATAGGCACAGTGTGGAAATAATTTATGCAAATGTCATTCCTTCTCGAAGAGCCGTTTTTGTAGCGCCTCCTGAAGAATGGGACATGCCCTTGCTCTGGGATGCATTCCTTGTAGTTTTTGGAAAGGTGCGCGTAAAGTTGGTCTGCAACGAAACGTCCCTCAGGCGTGTTTTGGTGTTGCGCATTTGCATTCGTTTGTTCTGAATAATTTGGCGTAAACTAAACTTTTTCTGTGCGTAGAGTTGCGAGGTGCGTTGTATCGTGGGCGAAGACGTTGAGTTCCGTGCCCTACGGGCAAGGTACCCTACGGGGAGATACTGCCAATGATTGGCGCGGAGCGGTTTCCGCGGTACCCACGGAAATGATGGGCTTTACAAGGTTGCAGCAGCAACTCCCGGACGTCTGGCGATTCACTCCATCGTTTTCCTCTCTAGTTCACAAGGTAAGGTAAAACGACAGTACTGTTAATACCTGCACTGGGGGGGGGGGCGGTGGGGGGAGGGGTGTAAGGGGACTTCGTGATGATTAGAAAAAAGGGTCCCATTGTTACTTGATTTCACCTCAGGTTTGGCGTGGAGCAAGTCGTGCAAAATAGGATATTATAAAGCGCAAGTAGTGCGTGCTACTCGAATTCAAATGATTCGCTTTGTCTAGCCCAATGTCTGCTGCAGTGGACTACAACGCTTGTAGTGATCGTTCTTTCCACGCTTGCATATGCGAGCAATCTTTCAGGTAGTGTGTTGTGCTGCACTGGCTGCGCTGCTAGCACAGCTTTTTTGCTATGTGTTTTTACTTACTGCTATCGCTTTCTTTCGCATTGGTCCGGTTTTCTGTGGTTACTTATCTGTTGAGACACTTGCCTAAACAATGCAACCATAAAATTTCATTGGTGAATCCTGGGTGAAGTTATGGAGAAACCCATGTCTACTTGATAAGACGTGAGGAGAACTGCGGTTTAAAGTGGTGTGTTCATTGCACTTTCGTGAGTGGCATTCCTGCGGCCCGGTTTCCTGCGTCCAGTGCCAGTTATATTTCCTGTTATCGGTTTTTTTTTCCTGGAGTGTGAAGAAAATCCCACTAATGTAGTGCCCACGAATATTACGTGCTTACTTTCATACGTGCTCATTTTGTACAGTGCAGGAAATTCGTTTTATGTTTATCCTGAATAAAATTGAAATGACATGATTATGGCAATACTATGCGTTATTTCTCCTTTTAGAATTAAAACGCGAAAACCACGCAAGCATTATATACCGTTGATCAACAAGGCACGCACGTAACCTGCGTATGGGCGCCGCAATTAAACAAACAAGCAGAGGCCAATGCAGATATTTGTATCGGAGAAGAACGGGGCATCTTTTTCGTATAAAGCGTGGGCCAGGCAGCAGTCAAATGTGGTCGATTCTCATTTTGTTCTCCGTATATCATCGCAGAAAAAAATTTCGGGGGTGTGGGGCGTTAGTGCCTGGTTCCCGGTTCGCACCCACTGCAATCAAAGTAAAAAACTTCTTGCATTTAAAGCGCAGTCGAAGAAATGCATAGCGGATAACGTTTAAGAGAAAATGCAAAATGTTTGTAGCAAAACCGAGGCCAATCGTACGACAGTATGCATAAGTACGTTTCTCCAGTAACAAGTCTGTACTAGTTAAGCTGGCCTTGATTTGAAGCACACTCGCTAAGGGTTCGCCAACTTGCATCGGGAGGCAATGACTTGAGACCTCAGCGATCAGAGTCCTGCTAAAACTATCTTGAAGTGAAATTTTCGCGCCAGCACCAACAAGATGACGACAAGTTTTTTACAGAATATTGCGTCACATCCGATTTTTTTTGTTTTGACAGAAGTGTTCCCTTCTCGCACATATGGCTCTAATACAAATGAGCAGCTTAAGAGCCACCAATTTCTGAACGTATGGGCTTCCATGGAAACTTCGCTACCAGGTACATTTACCTTGCAGTACCTTTCTTACGGAAACAAACAAGATGTTGTGCTTACGGTAAACTGCTCCGTGGGATTTGGTGTGGTGAAATGTATTTCCCATAGCTCAAATGGCTCCTCATCTCTAGATTGACCGAATATAAAACGAAACTCTTTTTCTTTGTTCCCAATTGCACCAGTGTCAGAAACCTGTACGCCATCAAGGAAGACCTGCAAACCACAAGAAATAAAGGTAAGAACAACATCCGCAAAAAGGGGAGTTAAGTAAAGCACGTCAATGAAAACCCGAATGAAAATTGAGAAAGGAGTGGATTTGGTTATTCATTTACGTGGTGCTTTTTATAAACGTCGAAATTTCTGCCTGGGAATGTGTAAAACTAACAAAATGTTTTTGGTACACAGGCGACCTAATTTTGTCGGAAATTGTTAAAAAACTTCTTTTCTGTCCAGCACTCATGGCGGTACACATTAATGGGGGGGATGGATAGCAAAATCAACTGGATATTGCATTTCTTTGTAGGGCCGAGCTATTCTAACACTTTTTTGGGAACGTACCACGAAGGGGCGTCATTAGATGCGCAACAGTATTCATTTAAAAAAGGCGCCCACCATGCCCCATACAGCCATGTCTAGCTACTTCAAGTGTTGTGTGACGCACGCTGGTAATTACATTGTTTTTTTTTAACGAAAGCTAGAATACGCTACCTCGGCCAGTCGTCGCGGGGTGACCAGTTTTCACTTTGAGATCATGAGGTCAAATAAATTTTTCTTCCGCAAGCGCCCAGATGCTGCGGCGCACGATGGCGGGAAGACATAGCGAGGAGGGAACGGAGAAACCCGCGGATCCCTGCCGACACTTGGCGGAGGAAGGCCAGGATGCCGCGGCATCAGCGATAAGTGCGGCTGACGAAGGCAGAGCCGTGTGCGATGGAGCATGACGAGCATCCATCAGTTTCCGCTCGTACAGCGGCGACACGTAAACAACACCGTGAGAGGAAAAACGAAAATATGCAACGGTTGCGTCCAGCTGCCCTACCTTCCAGACTTAATCGCTGGTGGGAGCTTCCTTCATTTTTTTGATGCCAAGCATGTCATGGTCATGGCTATGTCCCTCCCTTGTCGTTGTTGCTGCGCCGTACACATCCCCACTGCGCATGTTCGGCTTGCTGAATGCCCGGTCCCTACTATGGCTCCTGGAGCGACAGTGTTGCCGATGTCTTCCTGGGCCGGCACGAGGCGAGCACGCTTCACGCGCCTTCGATGTTTCATCGTCGTCGGCGGCGGCGTGCGTTGGCTAGTCTCGGCGGGCCGTGAGTACAAGCGGACGGAGTTTCAAATGCAGAGCATTTCAGTAACTCACGATGTCACCCGCGTTGACGTCCGTAGTCCGCACCGTCGTTGTCCCTACTATATAAAAAAGAAAATACTATCCGGCGCCAGGTTTCGATCCCTCGACCCTGCGGGCGGAACGCAATGTACATGGCGCTCTACCCACTGCGCCACAAAGCCGACACAGAATGGGACGCTACTAACGCGCCTTTTATCGTTGACTCATTCAAATTACTGCTGACGAGCGCTCTCTCGTCAGCAGTTGCCACAAGTGCAACAACATTAACGTAACGCAAAGTACTTAACGTCGTGAGCCCCCGGAAATGCTCTGCATTTGATCGTCCCCTCGCGAGGGGGATCTTTATACAGGAACTCCTACTTCTAGCGGACTCCTCGCGCCCTATTTCTGCCATTGTAGAGACTATGAGGCAGTCTTCCAAGGGCGCCAAATTTGAATTCAACAAAATCGATTTCATTTTTGAGGCTTTATGCTTGTAAGTTCTCTTTTAACGCCCTAGGTAGGGCGGCGTTTCGTTCTTCGAGGTAGTCGATAATGACGTGCAAGTTTCGTTCGGCACGCTGCGGAACGGCTTGGTCGCTCTTCGTAACGACTCTGAAGATTGCGCTGCCTTCATCGCAGTCATGTGGTGGTGGGTCGACTGGGTGCGGGACAGGTAGCCGGACTCGGAGAGTTTCCTCCCGGATTTATAGACGATTGTAACGTAGAATTCTTGCAGACGCAAGCTCTACCTGCAAAAACGGCCGGAGGCGTCCTTTAAATTGGCGACCCAATAAAGCGCATGAACGTTTATCACAGCCTTGAATGGCCTACCATACACGTATCGGCGCAATTTTGAAATGGCCCATATAATTGCGAGGCACTGTTTCTGGGAGCCTAAGTAGTTTTTCTCCTCCTTGGAGAGGACCACGGCTGGCCAGAACCTATCACTTTTTCTCAACCTTTGCTCTTTTAGATGCGGACGTCACCCAAGCACTGGCGTCCATGTGCATTTCTCTTTCAGCGTTTTCGTGGATATGACTGAGCACGGGAGGGTTTCGCAGGCGTTGTTGCAGCTCGCAGAATGCTTTTTGTTGGGCGTTTTCCCAGCTTTAAAGGGTGCTATATTTTGTAAATTGCATAAGTGGCTTTGCAATGAGTGCGAAGTTTGGGATGAAGCGCCGGTAGCAAGTGCGCCGTCCGAGAAATTTTCGCGTGTCCTTCTTGTCGTGCCCCAAAACTTGAGTTAATCGTACGCGAATCGGCACTTTACATGATTCAGCGTTCACCCCAGAAGTGAATAGCCTCGAGTAAAGATTCCAACCTTTCAAGGTGTCCATCGAATGTTCCGGCAAATACCACAACACGGTCGAGGTATACGAAAGAGGTGTGCCATTTCAGGCCATCTGGCACGGTGTCCATGTATATTCGAAACGTTTCTGGTGCCATGCACAGGCCGAGCGGCATCACTTCGAACTTGTGAAGGCCGGCAGGGATACGAATGCAGTTTTCTCTCGGTATCTATTGCCAACTTCGATTTGCCAGTAGCCTATTTTTACATCCATCGATGAGAAGTACTTCGCGTGGCAGAGGTGGTTGAAGGCGCCATGGATACGTGGAAGCAGGTATACGTTCTTTTTGATGATTTTTTTTCAGTCGCCAATAAACGACACAGAACCCCAATGCGCCGTCCTTCTTATTCAGGAGTACGACCGGCGCAGCCCAGGTGCTTTTCGATGGCGGTATAAACTCGTCGCTGAGCATGTCTTCCACATGTATCCCGATGGCTTCCCAATCGTGTGAAGACACACGGTACGGTCTGTTGGCTACGTCGGGCTCTATCTTCGGTTATTATGCTTCACTAGACAAGTCTACCGTAATTTTGAGTTCGAACCCAACGGTGGCTCATTGGCTAAGGCGTTGTTTTGGTGAGCACGAGGACACGGGTTTGATTCCCGGCGGCGGTAGGCGCTTTTTTGAAGGGGACGAGCAGCAGAAACGCCCGTGTGTAAGAGATTTTGCCTCATGTTACAGATCCCAAGATGGTCAAAACTAACCTGGAACCCTCCACTGCGGCACCATAAGCGCTTGTGTTGCGCCGACGCGTTTAACGCTAGAATCGATCATTTAAATAATCAACTTGGATTTCGAAGAAAAACACCCGCTTTAGCAACGCAGCAAAGCCAATATTCTGTTGGCTAGTATTCAGGTAGCACCGGATTCACGTCGAAAGGATGTGGAAGCTGGAAGCTATCTTCGGGTGAGGATTCAAAGTCAGCCACCGCGATCACGTCACTTGCTTCTTGTGTTTCTTCGAGGAACGCGACTGCAGCGCCCTTGGTATAATACTGATACTCGGCGGTTAAATTAGTCACCAAAACATAGGATTGGCGTTGCTTAAAGCCCGGAATGCCTCTAGCGATGGAGACACCGGGGTCGAAAAGCAGCCTTTGGTCACTCTCTAACCCCTTAAGGGCTTATGACGACCTAAGCTCGTCAAGAGCAGTTGCACTATTTTGCTTATGACGAGCTGTGGTCGTCATGAGTTTTCCGCAATGCTACTAGAGGCTTTTGACGAGCCCGGCTCGTCAAACGGAGATTTACCCTTTTAAACATAGATGGCAGCACAAGTTCCGTCATTGGCGGTGGTATTAAATTATAGTTTGCACACTAGATGGCGCAATGTGTGCGCTTCTTTCCCGCGCGTTTTACAAACATGGCCTCATCCGTGCGGCGTTCTGGTGCGGAGAATCTTCCTTCTTCAGACGATGAAAGCGAGAGTGATAAGGATGCCACCGTAGTGTTTTATTGTTCAAGTGAAGAAGACAGTGATGACGTTTTTACGGACAGTGACTCTTGAGGAAATGACACTAGCGATGATAAAATGGCTAGCTCCCGTGAATGGTTTCGCATAGACCTCGACAACATCCCAGCCAGACCTCCACGGTTTGATTTCAGGGGTTTCACGGGACTGAAGATCACAGTAAGCTCTCCCCCTCAACCACTTGAGCTCTTTCAAGCTTACTTTGATGATGAGCTGCTTGATGTTATCGTTGTGGAGACAAACCGGTACGCTTCTCAGCTTCTGAATTCTAGAAAGCTGAGACAACATTCTCTCTTCCGAAAATGGTATGCACTTACGCGAGAAGAACTTCGCGTTTCTCTGAGCCTCCTGTTGCTGCAAGGCATTGTGCGAAAACCAAACGAAAGAATGTACTGGTCTGGTTGAGACTCCAGTCTTTGGCGAGATAATGTCCAGAAACCGCTTCGAACTAATAATGAGAATGTTGCACTTTGTCGACAATACGACAATCGAAAATTGTGAAGGACACCCTCAACCCCATCTGAGGAAAATCTGGCCGGTTTATCAGGCACTTCTTGAAAAATACCGGACATTGTATGTGCCTCAGCGGGACGTCAGTGTCGACGAGAGCTTGCTGCTCTTCAAAGGCCGGCTCAGCTGGAAGCAGTATATGCCCCTGAAGAGAGCGAGGTTTGGCATAAAGTCATTTTTGCTGTGCGAATCTTCAAGTGGGTATACATGGAACTCTGTATTTATACAGGGAAAGAAACGAACATTGAGATCTCGTCAGAAGAAGCAGAAACCTTCGGAATGGCGACGAAAGTTGTTTTGAAGCTTGTGGATCCCCTGCTAGACAAAGGCTACTGCGTCACAACTGACAACTTCTACACCTCACCAGAACTGGTTGACTTTCCTTTGAAGAGATCAACTGACATCTATGGCACGACGCGAGCCACTCGCAAAGACCTTCCGCCTGGTTTCGCCAAAGCAAAGCTCAAGAAAGGCGAGATGGTTGCCTTTCAAAGGGGCAAGTGCTTGGATGTCCAGTGGATGGACAAAAAACTGGTGACGGTTCTATCTACAGTACATAGTGCTGAAATGGCGCGATTCATTGACAAAATGGGCAAGGAAACCCTGAAGCCAGAAGTTATACTTGAATATAACCATACAATAGGAGGAGTTGACAGAGTAGATCAGATGCTGGCGAGCTACTCAGTGCCACGGAAACGAAAAAAGATCTCCTACAAGAAGATCTTCCAACACCTCTTGGATGAGGCGACCTACAATTCATTCGTTCTGTACCAGAAAGTAGGAGGCCGAGCATCTCATCTGGAGTATAGGCTAAAGCTTATTGACGACATCATCACGAAGTACTCTCCCAACAGCGGCACCAAGAAGAAAGGACGGCCAGGGCGCCCCCTGAACGCAAAACGGTTTGGTGAGCGCCACTCTCCATCGCACATACCACCAACAGAGAAGAAGCAAGAACCGACACGCCGCTGCGTAGTCTGCTACATGAAGCGAGATGTAAATGGCAAGAACAACCGCAAGGAAACCAGGATCTGGTGCAGGTGGTGCGAGAAGGCTCTCTGCACAGTGCCGTGCTTTGAACGCTACCACACGGATGGTAGCCTCAACTAGCTTCATGTGAACTATCAAGAAATTGTTTGTTTTCTGCAAGGCAATTCAAACCCGACCCGTGCTTTCTGGAGTTGCAGAAATTATATTGTGAATACACCAGAAATTCTCCAAATATAGGGTATTATATGGCGTAAAGAATGACCAATTAAACATGATTATCGGCTATAAACAATTTTCGCAAATATTTTTGTGTTTGAACACGTTTCTGAAGCATATCACATCATGAAAAAATTTGGCCATATTGGTGCATAATGTTTAATGATCCCTTAAGGGGCTAACATAGTGTCGATGTCAGGAGCCGCACCTTGAAAGTAAGCGGTGATCATCAAGCTTGCGCGGGGTGGTAGGGTTAAGTGATCATCAGCGATCCTTACAGAGGCACAGTGTACGGGGTTCGGTTCCGACGTCATGGAGTAATTGGAGGAAAGGGTTATCGACTTAGTCTATAGATCAATCATTTAACCGTTGTTTATCAGAAAGTCTATTCCACGAATAACGTCTCAGATGCAGTTAGTCAAAATGACGCACGCTGCAGGCGTCACGACGTAGCAGCAGTTTACATCGCGCCGTCTATGGTGGCGCGTAATTTTCACGTTCCACTTGCCGTTACAAGATTGCCACACGCTGTGCGTATGTGCAAACCCTCCCGTCGAGTTTCAACTTCCTTCAGCCTATTTGTGAATCTCGGCTTGCCCTTCTTAACGGTCGGGAACAATGCGTCGTCGATGTCGTCGCCCTTTCATCATCAGGCTGGGTCTGTGTTGGGTACACGTCGCACGATGTTGCTTTTGTCGTGTTCGGAAGTAACGTCAGGGTTAGATCGGGTCGTCGGGCTGATAGAATATAGTGAATCACGGTGTTCGTTGCGTTATTGCAATATAGCAGAACTTTAGTTCTCGCGCCGTTTTGCAACCTCAACTCAAGAAGTTGCTGCTTTTAGTTTCCCCCGCGTGGGCTGGAGGCCCTCCGCGGGCAAAGTCTGCGTGCTACGGCGTTCCGATAACTGCTATGGGTAGGGTGACGGCGAAGGTTAAAACGGGCTGGACCGCGGTTTGTTTGAGATGGATACTCGTCGATCCCACGCGGTCGTCTCCCAGGGAGAGGGCGATGTGCGTCGATGGACAAACCACAATATCCGAGTCTCTTATATTGGCAGCGAGGATAGGTGTGGTCGGCCTCTCCGCAGTGTAAGAAGAGAGGACGATTATTGGGAGTTTGCTATTGGGGATCGATGTCTGCTTTTGAACTACCCAGCAAACCACGTTACGTCGTGCAGATATCCCGGAGACGTCAGCAATAGACATTGCAGATGTCCAGGAGACGTACTGTTGGGGTCAGAGTTACATATAATCAACGTCCCCACAACTGCAAAAAACCCATCCAAATAACACGAAGGATCACGTACTGTAGACGTCTCATGGTACTTTTATACGCTGTTTGCGGGACGTTACCTTAGTGGTACGTCGTATGGATATTGTAGTGGTACGCATGCAAGACGTTTATAGACGTCTGTTCTACATTATTTTTCTGTCTTCGGCACAAGCATTAGTTTGTTATATTCATGACTAGTGTACGTTAGTATGATACTGTAGAGATGAACCTGTATAATGGAAATTTACATTCTTTATACATTATCTGGATGTTTGGCCAGCCCCCTTTTCAAGGCTGCCTACGTGTTGTAGGCAATAATATTTCAAATACATGTATTACTAGCTATTCAGCACTGTTTGCTGTTACTTGTCACCTGGTTTCTAGAATAATGTTTCCACTTTTGAAGTGCTGCATACTGCATGAAGTCTTATATGTGAAGTAACAAGCTGACCACACACTCTTGCAGAAGCACATGAAGCACTGCTCTAAACAAGAAATGTCGCATCGAAAACAAGTGGCAGTAAGTAACAGCAAACCAGTCCTGCTCAGCACAAGTGACCTTGACACTAAGGCAACAACAGTAGCGTCATCGAATTGTACCACCAGCATGGCTGTACAGGCCTTCTGCAAATAAACTATCAGGGAAACAATTCAAAAATTAAACTATAAAATGGCAGTCTTGCCAACCTAGATGTAAGTAAGTGAAGCTGGGTAGTAAGAAAGCTTTCAATGCACACATAAAACACAAGAGTTCAGTAACACAGTTTATGTTGACTTCACAAAATTATGTAATATGCTTTCGCAACACAACCACTTTATTTTGATTCCTATTTGCCCTGGCCCACAGGGAACACATTGTATATTTGCAAGAATAGTAAAAATATTCATGACAAATTAAATAAGTCAAACACAGCAAAAAGGTTGACAAAAATAGAAAAAAAGCAAACATGTAAACCCTAGCGTACAAGCACAAGATAGTTATGCAACTTGAAGTATCTCACATTAAGTGAAATGGGTGAAAAACAGCAGTGTGGAAAAAAAACAGTGCGGAAACAAAAAAAATGATTGAATGGTGGTTACAAAAACAAAGCAAATTTACGGAACTAAATAGTTCAAATCTAGTGAACAATTTGTGGAACAATAGGCCAAATGCACCTTGGAAACACAAACGTGGAGTTGAGTGGTGGGTGTGAGTGCCATACAAATTTGAGATACTTTAAACAAACCAACATCTAGGGAAATGATTATAGACACTAGAAAAGGTGAGTATACAGAAATGAGTGTACGGCGGTTACAAGAGCAGTAGTAATTTACGTGATGAAATAATTCACACTTAGCGAAATGGCAGGACAACAATAAAACAACAAAAAACTTTAGCAACAACTTATTCAAGTCTGGATAGGAAAACAATACAATGTTACACTATTTCAATATTTGGCAACAAACGAAAAAACGGGGAACACGGAAATGATTGAATACAGTCGAACACGGATATATCGAACACGGGTATATCGAATTATTGTCTATATCGAACTCATAAATTATCCCCTCGAAAATTCTGTGTAAAAGTATAGCAATTCGTACATTTATATCGAACCGTATTTTTCCCGACATTGGGTATATCGAACGCCGCGCGAGCTGGAAGGTGCTCTTCGGCGGTCGCTGCACCCCCGATTGAGGTTGAGAAGGATGTCGAGGGATGCGCGGGCAGGGCGAAGACTGGCTCGCGGAACTAATCCCCCCTACCGGAAGGAATTTGCGCTTGCCAGTCAGGCCCCGCTACCGGCCGCCGTAGCGTTAGCGGACGGAGCCCGGTATGCTAAATCTCTCTAGGCACACAAGCTTGAACGCTAAGAAAATGTGACAGTGCGAGGTAGGGATGACCCGACTGGGCACGTCCATTTGTTGTTCTTTTTTCTCTTTTTTTGCGGCTGCGTACGTTCCCCGGCTTGCCGAAAAAGAGTTTTTTTTCTCTCTCTCTGGGTCTGTCTTCCCCCGATGTCGTCTCGGGAAAGGGAAGAGGGAACGAAGGCGCTGGCGGCCTCCTCCTTCTTTTGCATTTTGATGCGGTTGCTGCTGTTTGGCGAGTTTTCCCGCACCTTACGGAGATCACTGTTTCTCTCGGAGATGACCATCGCGAGCGCTTTGTTGGAGTCCGTTCAGAGAGCCTTGGAATTGTTACCTTCAAAGTTCTTGTGGTACGTGCGCGTTGTTCTTTTGCGTGTGTGTTGTGCATGGTGTGCGAAGGCGCAGCGTACTGCTGGAATTTTCTAGTTGTGCAGCCTCGAGAAGATCGAGAACAGCGTCTTTAATTTCATTTCCAGGACGAAGAAGCAGGCCAAGATCAGCGATTTTTTTTACGGAAATAAAGCGTCCTGTTGCGTCATGAGTGCGGAATTAGTCGTCATTCTTGAATGCGACGATCGGTAAGCGATCGTCCGCCATAGGTGTGGTCTCAGAGCCCATATTTTTTATATCGAATTTTTCATATATCGAACTATTTCGCGATCCCCTTGGAGTTCGATATATCCGTGTTCGACTGTGATGTTTACAACAAGACAGATATACACAACTACATGATTCACACCAAGTGATACGCTCAAGGAACAATAACACAAAATAAAAATGCATCGAAGCAAGGAAAGAATTCAATGGTGGTTCTATGGTGCATGCCTCCATCACCAGTTATGGTAGGGATTCTAGAACAGTTTTCATTCTTCGTTGTGGTGCCAAAAGCTGTCAAAATAGTTGCGGGCCGGATTGGTTGGAAAGTGAGTAGAAATTTCATGATCCAAAGGCTGAAGGAAATTAAATGCCTCTTCTAGCAATAAAAACTAAGAAGCCGCAGGTTGTCGACAATGTTGATATTTGCGTAGGATGTGACTGACAATAAAAATCTGGGCCCTATACATTGTCTAATGAAAGAATTTGATGTCTGTAACAACACGAAGATATCTAGTTACACAAAATTCAGGATGTCGTTCGCAGGTGGAAAAAAGGGTGCTTCTCTTTTTCCCAAACCAGGAGAACTCCTGCGCCAAGTTGACCGTCAACAGTAGCTTGAGCAGGCGCCTTGTGCACTGTTGCAGTAGCACCTCCCTTGCAAGCCAGTTCTTCAATCTAGGCATGGGTACAGGAAAATCTATGTTGTTAATCCAGCTTTTAAGGCTGGTATAATACAGAGTGGCCGC
Organism: Haemaphysalis longicornis; assembly: GCF_048455015.1. NCBI lineage: Eukaryota > Metazoa > Arthropoda > Arachnida > Ixodida > Ixodidae > Haemaphysalis > Haemaphysalis longicornis. Next base: position 90,297,155 of record NW_027526407.1, read on the forward strand.
CTACCATTGTCCTTGAAAACTACCGTGTATGACAGCTGCAGCTTACCAGTACTCACCTACGGGGCAGATACTTCCAGGGTCAATAAAAGGGTCTAACTGAAATTAGGGACTACTTAGCAGGCCGTAGAACGTTAGATGATGGGTGTAACATTAAGGGAAAGGAAGAGAGCGGAGTCAATGTAATTTAATGCCAGCATTGGCACTACTAAGGCAACCTTAATATTATGAGTGCTAATGTGAGGTACCACTATTTATACGCACTATATTTCGTGAATCGGGACTCTGAGGACATTTTAGCCCAGCAACGGGTCCGACCTGAACTTGCAAAATATTTTTCTGTGTCTATGTTAACCACTTTTTTGATTGAAGTGACAATAGATACACGGATGAAGCCATGTCCACAAAATGTGGCAAAAGGAAACATGCACAAACCCGGACAGCGCCACTGCCATGGACGTATACATCCTGCAGCAGAATGGCGAGGTGGGCTAGTTGGAATATATGCAGAACTAAACCCTCAAAAACCACATCACTGAAAAACTCGTCCTGTTCGCTTGTCTTGTTAGGCTTACATTTTTATTTGAAATATACGTTGTACAGCAGGAAACATCAAGGTAGTGCAAGAAATATTTACTGCACACTCAAAGTTACACATAGACTTCCCTTAATTTAAACTCTATGTAAAATTTCCAGTGGCCACTGTATTCGAATTTCTGAGGTTAGAATTCTATTGTAGTGAGTTGTTTTGGCAGGCTTTCATTAAATTAAGTGCATTTTGCTTATGTTCTTTCAGTGGCGTTAGCGTTTAAACAACAGACATGTGACAGTGGTGGCTGCGGCATTGCTTAAAAACCGGTAGGAATGAAACCAAAATAATAGATTCCCCCACTCACTTTGGTTATTACTGCACCTACTATGCCCTGAACACAAGCCAGCCGAATATTTTTACAATTCAACTTTGCATCAATATACAGTTAATGAGGCCACACCGCACGATCCTACAATGCAGTGAAGGGTGGGGCATGGATGGCATTGGCTTGCACCAGGAGATAAACAAGTTTAAAAATATTCGTCTCAGCAATGAAGCACATGCAAAATATGAAGACTTAGGTGGCATTTAGGCGACCAACAAACATGACTGGTAGACGGGATAATCAGGACGCAAACAAGACGCACGTGAAGTAAAACATGATACACGCAATCTGCAATTGATACTGGCTCAATTTTACGGCATACAGCAGGCTTTGTTCGTTGCATAGGTGGGATGAATTGACTGTATAGCAATGCTATTGGGGCAGGCCTTCCCCAAGTAAAAGTTGGCAGTCAGTCTCGTTACGAGTTTGGTGTTGCATTTGCAGTTCAGCGCTAGACATAAAAGAGACACCAACTTGCGCGAAAACAAGGTTGCTATATTCAGCAGAACGGCGTGTTAAAAATACAAAAGTTACAATTTCATTCTTTGAGGCTGAGCGGAGTTTTTTTGCGTTCTTTTAGGAATGAGTCATCATCTTCACCCACCAATCTACGCTCACTGCAGGGCAAAGGTCTTTCCCATAGATCGTCAATTATCCCGGTCCTCCGCTAACTGCGATCAATTTACCCCCGCAAGCTTCACCTCATCTGCTCATATGACTTAATTTCTGCCGCCCCCTGCCACGCTTGCCACGCCCCCTGCCACTCTGTTACGCTTAATGACCAACGGTTATCTTTCTTTCGCATTACATGCCTTGCCCACCTCTATTTCTTAATTTCTACTAATATGTCATTAACACGCGTTCGTTCCCTGATCCACTCCGTTCTCTTCTTGTCGCTTAATGTTATACCTATCATCTTCCGTTCAATTGCGCACTTAGTGGTTGGGCGCTTCCGTTCCATGGCCTGCTGAGTATCATCGCACAAATTTTGTCATTCTACAGTTTCTCTGCCCAAATCGCAGAAATATATACGCACAGGATATAACAATGAAAATTCCTGCCACTCGTGTTCATTAAATCACTGCTGCACATCAGAGTTTTCCCGTTCAGGTGCACAATCTCTCGTTCTGTTTTTTTACTGACTGTACAAAAGGCGCCTTCTACGCTGCGAACGCAAACAAATCCCGATGACACTTCTGAGGCGTTGTGCCTTCACGCACGAGTGGGAAACGAGGCTGTGCTAAAGAGTATGGACCAAACCTCCACACAGCTAGTTCCCTTTGGCAAATCAGCATTTCGAAGCCAGTAGGAGCAACGGGTGTAGCTGGCAGGGCGCAAGATGATGTTTACGTCAGGTGGTGTTGCCATTCCTATCGGATGTGTCCCGGTTTATGTCTTTCGTGTCTGAATAAAACTCAGAGTTCACCGCTTTGTCCTATTTTCTCTTCTTATGTTCTCGTCTACGTGCGCTGTAAATCCATTGAAGATCGCGTCGCCAACAACTGCTTTTGTTGAGGCATGCTTCACAGGAGTTTGAACTTCGACTGGTAGGTTCGAGGGAAGGCGTAGGCCAATGGAGCGGACGGGGCGGAAACTAGAGAGTTTTAGAATAACGTACGCAACCGTATGCAAAAAGTTAGCGAACGCTTATTCTTTGCGTCGTTCTCACTGCGCATGCGCCGTACGTTAAGCCGCTTCTGCATTTGGCTAACGGAAGCGAAATAGCGTGCCTACGTAAGGCCGCTTGCGTTTCCAACAGGCGGCAAGTAGCGCGACAAGCATCCACGGTTCCGCCTTTCTGTCTACAGTAATTTGCCTCCGATGGAGAAAGTTCCTTGCTTTACGAGTGCTTAGCACATCTCCCTCGCACAGCTCTGTATCGTCGTGACATCGCTGACTGTCCAAACAAAGCTTTGTAGCCAGGCCAGCCAACGAAGTGGTGTGGGTGTGTGTGTGTTGTGGCCGCGTTCGCGATGAGATGCGACGTTGTGCTTCAGCGGTGAACAAAGCGCAAGTGTTTATCTGCTTATCGCTCCGCCGCGTCTGTAACGCCACCGCTTTATTTCGAAGGCACGTTTCCCACAACGCAGCAACAACGTACAACCCATATGCCTTTTCAGAGATATGCTGGCAAAACTAATAAACCGCGATATTTCATTAGTAATGACGTTGAAATACACAATACTCACGAGGGGAAGGCGATGAACAAGGTCGCAACTGCAACGGTCTAAATAGCGTGGCATCGGTGACAACTGCCGTCGTGCTTTCGGCTCGCTGAGCTCTTCCAGACGAATTGAGTTCACAACACAATTCACACGGCTGCACACAGTCTTCTTTCATTCACAGTAGTAACAGTAGACACTTGAGTAACATTCAAGGCTTTCATCCTGTAACACGTTTAAACTGAACGGCGCAGCACGCGTCTGGCCGTTGCACTCGTTGAACGCCGAAGGTCATGACTAGTGGATTGGATTGGCTCATATGATCGGGCTTTATAGCACCGTCGTTATTTTGCGGTTTTGCGGTCTCAAAACAGCATATACAACAATAAACTTTTCAATAGGTCGAACTGTAGCGTTAGTATACATTTAGTGTATTTTATGTAGTTTTTATCTTAGCGGGAGGAATTTATACTCAACTTTGGGCACTGCGGGAAATGACGGTGAGATATTTGAGTGGCGCCCCCTGGATGTGACGTCTGAGGGACCCGCTCCTCTGTCGTCTGCTACATTCGCGCCGCGATCGTCCGGTTGTGACTGGCAGCAGTGCCTTTGCTAGAAATCGCCCGCTTTGATGCTCTGGGGCCTTAAAAAGCGTGTTTTTATTTAGATTCCGACAGCTCTGAATAATTTCAAGCTTTATCCCGCACAATTTTACAACACACGAGGAGAGCGATAACGTCTTTCAGAGAGCACCGCTCAGACGATCGTGCGTAACGCGTCCTACCTAGCGTATCTGAGAGTTTCAGTGCTCAGAGCTCCTTGGTAAGTATTGAAAATGCGTAAGCTTCCCCGAAATATTTCTGAGATGCTCTTATGAAGACTACGTATGAAGCAGCGTATGAAGACTACGTATGAATGCTACGTATGAAGCAGCGGGGCGCACGGCAGGAAAGAAAACGGGTGTTTTCCATTTCTTTCGTTTTTGTTGACTTGTGTTCGATGAAAGTTTTTTTTTTCTGTGCCCAACGCATTCATTTTTCTCCACCGTCCCAAACGTCCCAGGAGGTTTGGAGATGTTTTCAAGGCTCACAAAGTTCGTGTGGATATGCAATGCAATGAGATTTGTGCTACGCCGCAGATAATGTTGTCCACAGTACTCGAAAAAAGCGTTTGCGCACCTAATTTCTATCGAACCATCGTTATCGTAACGAACTCAATCTCAACCCGAACAGTTATGCCATGATTACGGTGTTGAAAACTTGATATACTCGCTAACGAACGCAATAAATAGTGTACATGCCAATTTTTAGTATAACACAATTCGAAACCAATGAATAAGTCCAGGCAGCTTTTTATTGTTTTCCAACCACTTCAGGCGCAAAGAACAAATCCTGGGCAACTCGGCGTGACGTTCGGTGAATTGAAGAATGAATCTTTCTCTCTCGTCTGGGACTGAGGAGCCTGCCCACTAACCAGCTCGATTTTACTGTTAAAGTTTTCTCCTCCGGCTGGTCCTCCTCCTCTTGAGTGCAGTTCTACTATAACGCCTACCTGAACATTGGGATAATATGGCTGTGGCAAATGTACCAAAATATCCCTCCAAATTTGAACAAAAATGCCTTACTGTATGTTTGCAATACCGGCTACTCGTCTTGCTCAATAAGCCTGCATACTGCGTACTCAATAAGCCTGCATACTCCCTGGTATAAAACCAGCACGCGCCTATACACACAGAAGGTTGTTTGGAAACCAACCTACATTATTTGTTCCCCATAGTGCATGTCGGCACACTCTCATGCCGTGACAACGTAAAGTGACTTTATACAATAGTTTCGAGCGTTAGGCAAGGTTGCCAAATCTGTTTTACCTTACATATACGATTAACTGGAATCCTAATGCCTTCTGCCAAAGCCAACAGCCCTGAAGGATTGGAATTTGTTTTGGTCCTCCATTTTCGCTGTTGTCGGTTGTCAGCCGCCGGCTTTTACGTTTGTTTGAAAGACTGCCGCATACAGAGGCTGACGCCTAGCTCAGACTCTTCGCGCTCCTCACGGGGCCAGCTTCACAGCAATGCATGGGCGACGCCGGCAATGTTTTTTTCCGGAGCGGTATCACAAACTATACTTAAAATCCCGCCTTGAGCTACTTTACGCTATTTTAAGTCTTTTGTTACGAAAAAAGATGCGCATACGCGAGATCTGCTGCTGACAAGCACAAAATCTCAACCGCGCGCAAAGAAACATCGGAGAGAGCGAGCACAAGGACCAAGTAAAATGGTGGTTTCAGTGAATGAAAACTCCTTTAGGCATCAAATTTTGTTCAGGCATATGTTGATGATAATTTATTTATTATGTCCTCCGCATTTATATTTCTGTAAAAGCAATATTGGGGGATAACAAAACTTGCACAAAACCCCTCGGTACAAAACCCATACAAAACACATACAAAACCCTCGGTAACATGAAAAGGTTACGGCTGCGGAGAGTTTGAAAATAAGGTATAGCAGATATAGCTAAAAATATGTAACTGTGATAGACATGTACGAAGTAACACGCAGACATACCAGCAACATCTGAACAACGTCAGAAAAATATGTCTAAATACCGTCCACAAATGAAGCGGCAGCAACATCTAGAGTACGTCTTCAGCATAGTTGAAATAACGTCCCACATTAAGGTACCAGAAACGTTATCTCAACATCCAAAAATTTTCAGAAAAATATTGCACGTTGTACGGATGTCTAATGGAGATACTGCTGGGACATAGACGTTCGGATCTTTTTGGGACGTCGCAGAGATGTTAGTGGTTTGCTGGGTACAGAGTTCAGCGAGGCGACACTGGGCGTTGGACCACGGGGCCTCTTAACAACGGGTTGGAGCAGGGCGAGGTCGACAAACAGCATCGGCGCAAGCCATACCTCGCGGGTCATGAGGTGCTTACGACAGCGTAGAAGTTCCCAGTTGATGTACTTATCGGATCACGTCTATCAGGGAGGCGAGTAGGGGTTGCGCTGTTGTTGCGAAACGTTTCGCCAGTTCTTCGCAAATGACGGTGGGGATTCTTTCCCGTAAGTCTTCCGTAGCGAATCCAGAGGCGTTGACCGGATTAGCCAAAAGCGCGTTGAATGGTCGATCCTACGCTTCGAACACATGTCCAGGCTCTTCCCGATCATGGAAGCCTCTGTCACGAACTCGGGGACGATTTTTGGTGAGTTGCGAATTAGTCCGGCGAAGAGCCGTTGTTTAACAACTCGCATCAAAACTGCAGCTTCTTCTTTTCTGTGAATTCGGTGTCACCTGGTCGGAACAGCATCTTCATCTCAGAAACGAACACTAGAAACGTTTCTTGGGGTGTAAGATACGCGCTTGCCACAATATCTCAGCTTTTTCTTTACGCACGGCAGTTGTGAACGCTTTCAAAAATTCCGTTTTCAAGAGGCTTCGTGATGGTAGCGAGCTCTCGTACATCTCAAGCCAGACTCCAGCCGAGTCTTCGAGGTAGAAAAACATGTGCTTCAAGTGTTAATCGTTATCCCATGGGTTGGAGCGTCAGATGCGCTCCGTCTTCTCCAGCCATTCTTCCGGATCTTCACCAGGGTACCATCGGAATGCTGGACGCTCTCGAGATTGCTGCAGAATGGTGAGAGGATTGGCTTGGTTGACCAAGGTTCTAGACGCGATGTCTTCCTTCTTTAGGTTCCCACGTAGCAGACTTACCGTGGTTCGAAGGTCTTGCGGTCGGCCGCTGGTACTAGTGACTTGCTTGGCGACTTGCAGATGGTTTAGGATGCATGTACCCCGCACGTCACCAGACGTCACGAAGCCAAAGATGGCGCATTTGGCATGAAGGAAAAACAAGTTTATTACAGCTGGCTTGAAGGTAAAACAAGTTTATTGCAGAGATTTTGTGCTCCCCTAACAACTAAAAAAATACAGGCGGGTAAGTCATCATAATCATCAGCAGCCTATGTACGCCCAATGCAGAGAAAATGCATCTCCCATTAATACGCGATTATACCGGTCCTGTGCCAACGGCGCCGAAGTTATCCCCGCAACCTTCTGGATGTCAATTGTTCATCTGCCCATCTGCCCAGCCAACAATGTGGTATGCGCAGAGGAGTGTCGGCTGATCGATTACCTCGACGTCTGCTCTGCGGGCATTCATCTCTCGCTGCGAGTGTTTTTTGGAACCGTCGAATTGCATCCAGAACGCTGTAGATTACAGAAGAATAGTATAGGCTAGTTGCGTTTGTTCTAAACACTCTCCCTATCAAAGGTGATAACACCTGCGTCAAAAAAATAGAACACGCGCTTTCTTTTGTCCACGGATAACATAGATAACACAGCCCGGCGCAGCCGGTTCCTCTAAAACACAGCCATCCCAGAGACGGCGTGGTTCTGTCTCTTGAAACAGGTGCCTGGCCCACCAGTTACCACGATGCTGGATGCAATACCTCCTCAGAGATTAAGTGACCATATTCAAGAGGACGCACAGCTTATCTCTCAGAAAGCAAAAAAAGCGCGACAACTCTCCAGGGTCAGGTTCAAGACCAACAACGTGTCAATGCGGACCGCTACAACGTTATTCGACGAGACGTTCGGCTCAAACCCGGTGATAGGGTTTGGGTATGGACACCAATTCACCCCCGAGGCCCAAGCAAAAAACTTCTAAAACAGTATTTCGGCCCACATAGGGTGCTCACCCGCAGTGAAAACCTTAATTACAAAATGACCCTGATGGAGAGCGATTATCGATCCGCCATCGATGTCAGAAGTGGCGCACGCAGTACGGCTCAAACCATACTACGAAAGATCATACGTCAGCTGTCACACAGAATACCACCGACTTCCCATCGTTTCTCCCGACATTGAGTCCATGTCGTTTAAGAGCGGGAGTAATGATACCATTATCAATTTCTTGTGTTGTCGCAATCGACGGGGTCAGGCGACGGCTCGTTCATCAGAAATCATCATCTGGCCTGGTCTTACGAGTTTGAAGAAGAGGAGGTTAACGAAACGCAGCCTTCGAACACTAGTCTTTCTCCTCTTGGCTTCAGTTTTTGTGATTCATAACACGTCTGGCTGGACTTCAACCGTTAAGATTACACTGCCGTCTAGGGCAATGCATATACCGAATCAGAAAAAGAAATGGGGTTCTCGTTGAATTATTACAGAAGTAAGGGTATGTAGGCAAGAACGCCAGGGAAAGCAAAGGGGAAAGTGTGGCAGCTCTTTTATTATCTGGAAGAGATAAGGCGTTTTTTTAATTAAACAAAGGAAGTGGACCAAAAAATGGCCCCCGGAGTGGATCCGAACCCAAAACCTCCAGAATACGCGTCCAGAATACAATGACCACTATGCTACCAGCAGGGCTGTTCTCTCCTACACGTCTCAAGTATATAGGTTAAAATGATTCTTTACTGCGTTGGGGCTTGGCGCTCAGCACCACTTTTTTCTCCATTTTCTTTCAATTTGAAAAAAAAAGTTTAGCCGTTTATGTAATAAAATTCCTAGCACATTTTCTTCTCTGCTTTCCTTCCCTTTCGTGGCTTCTAACCCTTATTGCTCAGGAGGAGGCCCTCGTGGTTGATAAGCAGATATATTTACAGTTTTTACAGAACCGTACTCTAAGCACCCTGCTAGAAGCCTCGCCTAGCCGTCGTCTTCTTCATTGCCTATGCATATCTTTTAAGGTATGGTAAGGTAACGTAAGTTAAGGTAATTGTTCCCTCTGTGGGGGGTAGTAGCCACTGCCTCTCCGATTACTTGGGGTGAAGGGGATCTTTTTTTACCCGCCGCGGTGGCTCAGTGGCTAAGGCGTTGTGCTGCTCAGCACGAGGACGCGGGTTCGATTCCCGGCCGCCGCGGCCGCTTTTTTGATGGAGGCGAGAAGCAAAAACGCCCGTGTGTACGATATTTCGGTGCACTATAAAGATCTGCAGGTGGTCAGAATTAATCAGGAGCCCTCCACTACAGCGCGCTTCATCGCCTGCATTGCGTCGGCACCTAAACCCTACAATCAGATTATTCAATTTTTTTTATCCCCCGGGTCGTGACTTGGGCGTATACGACATCTTCAACCTAGTAGCCCAGCGTTAAACCCTCTTTAGGTACCAGTGGCACGAAGACTGCCAGAACAGAGACCTTCTCTACGCATGTAGCGAATCATAGTGGGAAATGAGGGGCTCAGAAAATTTAGACGGACACACGGGTAGGCAGCCGAAAAAGCCTAGGAAACCAAGGCGACAACTTAGTAAGTGATATATATATATATATATATAGAGAGAGAGAGAGAGAGAGAGAGAAACTTCCGATGAAGACGAAGGTGAAGCTCGCACCGAGCTCACCAGACGCATAGACAAAGACGACGAAGACGACCAGGCGCGGCTACAAGATGGGTGCTTTATAGACGGTTTTCTGTATATAGTGTAAATATCTGTGCATTTCCAAGACGACGGCCTCCTCCTTTGACTCCCTGGACGTTTTCCACATAGTGCCGAAACCCGAAACCCGGGACGTCAAGTGACACGACGAGCTGAGCCATGGAGCGGAAATCAACTCTTCGACTGCATTGCTTACCCCGAAGCGAGGACGAGGTGTCGAGGCAGACGAACTGCCTAAACAATGCCCAGAAAAGCCTTCTTGAATTTAACGAGCAGCTTATCTCCTAAATACGCCCACTCTAAACGAAACGAGGGTCGTCAACACCGCTGTTTCTTTGGCCAGGCTCCAGCATAGTGCACACCGACTTACTGGAATCAGCGAGAAACTGGAAGCCCTTCTTTTGAAATCCCTGTTTGACGGCCAACTATACGACGCTTTAGCGTCGGTTAAAAAAGCGTACCGAAGCGCCCTTTCACTAGAAAGAAGGCTTCATGAACTAAACAACGCAACACCTAAGCCAGTTGTCACGAGAGAAGAGAAACAGCAACCCCAACCAGAAGGTGGGTCGACCAGCTCAAGCCAGAGTAAACGACATGGAGAGGAGACAGAGGGTTACCGCCAACAAACTACTTCAGCGACATTGATAGGTGTTTCGGCAATCGGTCATCAACCTCAACCATTTTTAACCGTGATTGTTCCGCCAGATCCAACGACGCCGTCTCCCTCCATATGTGACCATTCGGCTGAGACGGCTTTGGAGGAACGCGGGGCAACTGGGCATCTATCGCTCAGAACGGAAAACGCCATGATGCCGGAAACGCCACATCAAGAACAGAACGCAGGCTATGAAGCATTCCAATAATCTACTTTGGCCACATCAGAAACATAAGAATCCGCCCAGGACGAGGAGCTAGCTTCAGAAGGTGACAGAGTCGGTGCATATACGACTGAGGTGCCTGAACCCCCCTCTTCGTATACAGCCATTACATGTCCACATCGTTGTGTGCAGAACAGCTACCACAAGAGAGAATACGTAACTCTAGGTGATGAACAACCTCGCAGTAGCGTGAGGAACTCTGTACAAGAATGTATAGAGCGTTCAGTGCAGGAAGAGCAAACCGATGTTCCGAATGTGCGTAGCTGCGACAGGAGTGCGTACGGAATAAGAACGACGACCAAGAAAGCAGAAGTGAAACAGCAGTCAGGCCACCACGATGGCAGGGCCGCGAGATACAAACTGCATAAGCGCACTCTTCGTAAAAACTCGGACCACCCAACGGCGATCAAGCACCTTCACGTCGGTCTAAGGGCTACGGCGGAAAGCTGCACATCTCCTGGAAGGAGATCAAAGGAGGACGCTTAGGCGATCATGATAACGTCAACGATTAACCAGGCCACTAAAGGGACTCGGAAATCGAAAACCCCGGAGGGCATCTTTAAGGCGCAAACACAAGACGTCGATGAAATTATCTGCGAAGTTATCGGCCCAAGAAACTATGGAGGAAAATACGCCTGCGGTTCATCGCCTGGCGTGATCATCATGAAAAGACATTAGCCACTTGTCCGAAGAAAGGCGAAGTCCAAAAGAAAGAGAAGGCCAAAGATAAGAAAGAAAGGGATAGAACTCGGACACATGATGGACAGGAATTGCAAACTGACTGGACACTATCACCACTCGTACGAACTCTTGTGGGGCGGTAATATGTAGAATATTTCCATGAAGACGAAGATGAAGCTCGCACCGAGCTCAGCAGACGCATAGACGAAGACGACAAGGCGCGGTTACAAGATTGGCGCTTTATAGACGGTTCTCTGCATATAGTGTAAATATATTAGCGTTTCGAAGACGACGGCCTCCTCACTTACATCCCTGGACGTTTTCCAGAATATATAAACACACACATATATATATATATATATATATATATATATATATATATATATATATATATATATATACATATACAAGAGAAGAAAAACTTCGAACAAGGTAAAAGCACGATTGTGGCCTACGTTTCAGCTAAGAGAACTTGCTTTCCTCAGGGCCCTGAGGAAAGCAAGTTCTCTTTGCTGAAACGTAGCCCACAATCGTGCTTTTACCTTGTTGGAAGTGTTTCTTCTCTTGTGTTCTCTACCATCTTCAAAGTTCTACTACTCCCTGGATTATATATATATATATATATATATATATATATATATATATATATATATAAAGTAAGGGTTGGCCATCAAGAAAACCTCGGAAAGCAAAGGGGGAATGCCGTAGGTCATAGAAACAGATGAATTTTTTGAGACAGAAAGAAAGTGGTAAAGTGGTTAAAAAATTCCAGCCTGGTGGGATCCGAACCCACGACCTCCAGAATACCGCTCTGGTGCGAAGACCACTACGTGACCGGCGGGGCAGTTTCCCCATCTCTTTTTTGGGTATTTATGTTAAGGTAGTTTTTTCTTTCCTGCAATTTGGGGTGGTAGCCAGCGCCACTCGGACTACTCTGGGTGAACGGACCTTTTTTTTAACCCCCGGGCCACCACTCGAGTGCCTACGACATGTCGAGAGTGGTCGACCAGCGTTGAACCCTCTTAAGATACCTTTGGCACCAAGACTGCCAGAACAGAGGCCCGCGCTATGCATGTAGTGATTCAGAAAAGGTAAATGATGGGACTAGCATCCCCAACGCCTGATTTCTCAACCAGGTGGAGGATTTTTCTGAATGGACCTGACTGACTATGTAGCTACGTCCAATATTTGCAACGTCCTCTCCACGCGCAGATGTGGCCTAAAAGAAATTGGTCGGGCGCGTCGAACATACATGGGAGTCGTCCGCGTCTTACAAATAGGAAATCATCCCACATCGGCCTTTTAAGCGAGTTATGAGAAAGGACGAAAAAATTTGCCATATATATTAATGAACCGCCCGTTTGCGCTTAACGTGCTAGCTGTTAGAACTTTGACTAACCTAGGCCAGATTTCCTGGAGCTACCCGCTCCCTTCAAGAGCGGCAGTCTCGTCGGTTGTCATCAAGTAACTGGGACACTTGCCGTCCGGTATACGGTGGTAAGCTGTGCGCACTCATCATCATCATCATCATCATTATCAGCATCATCACAACCACCACGAACAACACCACCAGCCACCTATATCGGCACGCGGTAGGGCAAGGGCTTCTCCCGTAGATCTCCTGTTATCCCGCTCATGTGGTAACTGCGACCAATTTATTCCTGCAAACTTCTTCATCTCCTCTGTTCATCTGACTTTCTTCCGCCCCTGCCCCGATTGCCTTCTCTAGGGATTCACTCAGTCACCCTTTTGACCAACGGTTATCTTGCCTTCGCATTACACGCCATGCAAACGCCCATTTTTTTCTTCTCAATTTCTACTAATACGCCATAACACGCGTCTGGCCCCTGACCCACTTCGCTCTCTTCTTGACCCTATAGTTATATCTATCATCTTCCGTTCCATTGCTCGCTGAGTCGTCCTCAGTTTAAGTTTAACCCTCTTAGTAAGCCTCCAAGTTTCTGCTCCATCAGTGACTACCGGTAAGATGCAGCGGTCATACACTATCTTCTTCAAGAACAATGGTTGGGTGCCATTCATTATCTAAGAATGCTTCCCGAATACACTCCGCCGTACTCATACGTCGTTATATTCAGTTTTAAAAACAGAGAATAAACCTTTATTTTGGAGTACTTCTTTGTTTTCTTCGTTTATTATGCTATCGCCGTCACCATCGGTGCGCTGTTAGCTTTTGATTTGGCGGTGAATTGTGGTATTTGTGCTCTCACCTCGAACACTTAGCGCGGGTGGCTTGGCGGAAAGGCTACTCGGTGTGCATTCTCGTATCTTCGGTAGTATTTGGTTGTAAGCTAACTTTTTGTGCGCTAACTGAGGGTATGGTGCAGGAATGTCGGCTTTCGGTCCTTTATATAGTTTCAATATTCTCGAGGAAGACACTGGTGACAGTCATAACTGCTATTTTTATATGGTTAGCTACAGGCTTGGTCAAAAAGCATTTCATAGGCGCAGCACTTTTGGGCTCGGGCTGTCCGCGCCTCCGGTGGTCTTCTCATTTAGCCACCGCCCTAAAACACCGGGACACTCGTTATCCGACGCATCGCGCTAGAACGTAACGTGTAGTAAAAGGAGTGTTTGTAATGAATAAAACTGGTTCAGAATATACTGAGAGGATTTTGCAATTTGTGGTACGCTCCCTGTCGCAATAATGAAGTTTCAAGCACAAGCAGAAGCGGTTTGTAAAAGGGTAATAATTTGCGTTGTACGTAAGTATCAAACGGCCTTCAACGGAAGGTCAGTGAAAGCGTCAAAAGCCGTACTTACCTGGTGCCGGGGCCTCGTTGATGGCCGTGCACGATCCCCCAGGGCGCAGCACGCGCACTGCACTGCGCTCGCACTGACACCTGGCGCTCCCTCAAACTGGGGCAGACGCTACTGCCTAGCAAGTGCGCTCCTCTCGCTGGTGCTTCTCCAGTGCCCAATTACCGAGCCGTGTGGCAAGTGAAACACTTACAATCCTTGAATACACTTATACACTGCATTATTCGCTCCTACTGAGGTTTCCCGTTAGCGGAGAAGTTTTAACATACGCAACCGGTACCACTAGGAAAGCACTCACTTTAAAATTGACACTAACACCAATTCCAAACAGGCCGGTTGCTCTGCTTATTCAAAGAATCGATGGAGTTGAATGATTTATACCGTATCCCAATCGTGCCCTTTGCGAAGCGGAGCAGAAATGTCCAACGACGAATGGAGACTGGAATGCTTAGTAGTAGTGCGGGCACATAAAAAGTTGTTTGTGAGAACTTGATTTTTTTAAGAAAGTGTTTTATGCCCTGGTACGCCAAGATCTTGCCGACGTCATATCCGTCGCGGAGATAACATCGCCAAAAAAGTTGCATTGATGCCGCTCCACCCGGATTTGAGTCACGAATTCTCTCACCGCAATGGGAGGCACACAGCGCTGTGTCCACTGCGCTATGAATGCAAGCGCGAGTAGGCGCACGCGCCTCATATCTTTCCCACAACCTTATTCATTCAGATGGTGCTGTTGTCTTGGAGAGGCGAAGCGAAATAGTTCATCATGACGCTTATGAGAGCCGACAGTTGGCGCCTCGATGACTGCGTCTTCGTGACGCGGGACGCGGGTGAATATAGGCACGCTCCGCCACTTTCTGCTTTCGGTTTCGGTTCAGTTTCGTGCGCACGGTATTCCTACAATTTCACTCGAATTTACGTGATGTTCCGGAGTGTGCAATCTAGTGCCTAACGTTCATGCGTGTAACTGTGCCACACCGATGTATAAATAGTGATGTGCAAGTTCGTATGTATGAACAATAAATTTAACCTTTAAATCGTCCTGTGAAGCAACATTTCCCTTTCGTATATTACCAATTCCTGTAAAAGAGGCATCAACCCCATTTGTTTATTACGACGATCTATCAGGAATAAATTGGATTTTAATTGTTTTTTTTGTGATCGCATTATTCCAACTCTGGGATCTCAAAACGCCATCACTTGTGTGTTTGTATTATTCGCAGAAATGGCGAACGTACGATTTCAGCATTCCGTCGCAATGTCATGTGCATCACCATAGAAAGCCAGTAAAATTAGCTACTTACTTCAATACTTGACCCTACGATCATATACTGCAAGACATGTAGACCTTGATGAGGAGTAGGAAGTGAGTTTGATTTATGATCCTCATCCGAGAAGTCATAACGGTACCTCAATGCGTATGCTCCTGAAATCTCGATAATTGTGCCGCGGGGATCCCCTTTACCACTTGAAAGGCCGAATGAGTACCGGTCACTGAAAAAAAAGTATGTTATGATTTGTCGGGACTTATTGATTTTTTCAATGGGCAGGAACCGCCCGACGTAAAAAACATCCGGCTAAAAACCACTCAGCTAATGGATAATCAAAACAATCGAAATGGCCATACCGTGTGTATGGCTAATGGATATACTTCATGAACTCATCTTGTCAAATCCGGAACCACAAGAAGTCAGGATTATTGGCATTCTACGTCCGTGCTGAATTATAACTGTTCCATTCAAAGTGGGAAAGGATGGCATCAATTACATGCGGAAAACACCACTGACACTTTGAGGAGTTTGTCAGAAGTTTACAATGCGTTACCAGCACCAAATCTTTGGCTCAGTTTTCAATGGCGGAGTTTTCCTGTTGTTAACATAATGTAAAACTTATGTACTCTATGATACGAAAATTCGTACGTAGGCTGTGACTAAGGAAAGTAATTCTAATATTCCATGTAATTAATCAAATGATGCCCCGTCAGATTTTTAAACGAAGAGACATATCTAATAAAACAGTACGTTAAATTGCTTTCAGGACAAACGCGCGACAAACAGCCTTCAACAAGAAATGGTTTAAAATGTAGCAGACCACACTCACGTAAACGAGAGAGTCACCAAACATAGCCTATAGGGAGTTTTATATTAGGCCAATAGGATTGCTGGGAAATACATTATTGTAAGGCATTGCCAACACAACAGCCCATAGAGCTGATAACGGAAGCAACAGCCACACCACCGATCATCGCATATTAACTGTATCTTAAACGTCAAATGAAACCTCAATTGAAAAATGACGTATAGACAGAGCGTTTGTTCGCTGCATTTCCTTTTTTCATTCGTTCTGATGTGAAGAAAGTCGGGAGGAGGAAACCGAACCAAAAACTTAGGTACAAAACATGGCTGCTGGAAGGCCATATGAAAGGGCTGGTACATATTCCAAGTGATTAGTTAAGAGATAACTGAGTGGCATTTAAATTTACAGGCCGGGCTGTTTCAGCTCTGTTATACCTGTATAATCCCGTATATTAGTTTTTATTTCTAAATGCCTTGATGCATGAGGAGTTTAAAGTACAGCGAGTTGAACCAGAGAGGGAAATGGCGAGGAGAGGGGCCCACGAGAAAACAGGGCACTGCGGATGCGACAGTTCGCTGAGGCGGCTGTCAATTTGACGACGCTATGAAATCCCCCGCCAGTGCAGCCATCATTGAGGATTGAATTGGATTGGGAAAACTTCATTGTGGCCTGCGAATAAAGTTTTTTGCAAGGTCTTCATGACTTGGCCTGAGTCGTCACCACAGATGTAGCCACCCGGCTGGGTTTTCCCGCTCCCATCACCGGGTCGCCGGGGTCCTCTTGCCAGCACCACGATGACTCGATGGACAGCCTGGAGTTGTAGACTTTGATCTTCAGTCCACACCGCCTCCTCGAAGGTAGGCGCCATCTTTCTTGTGTTTGATTCGTCCGGGTATCCGAGACAATCCCAGACGATGTTCTCAAGTCTTGCTGGGGCTGCCCGTACAGGTGGCAGCCCGTACAGTGGCCCGGCAATCGAACTTCGGCACCCACTTGTCTGCTTCATACGCGAGGTCATCACGCAAAAACGAAGCGCAAACTCAACTGCGAGCAAAGCAGGCTAAATGCTTTCCCGCGCAAAAGGCCTTTGCCTTATGCCGTCATTACTGATTAATTATGATTTGCCGCATTGGCGGCACAGCGGACGTGGTGTACAAAATGGGCTGAGCACAGCTTGTTTGGGGAAGTGTGGTTCCACCTCCGCTGCACAGTCACAGTTATAGGATTTTTTGCATACCTAAGCTTTCTTAGTACAAATATACTACCATTTTTATCAACTGTCTAGAAATAAAAAAAAATTATTTTATCCGCAGTTACGGCCAATTCACGAAACCCCAAATGGCAGTAGTTTTAGCGTTAGGCCTGGTTCAGGCAGCTTCCGCAACTGTTGTAATAACTTTACAGAATGACGTAATTTAACGTCTCAGCCAACGGAAATGCGTGACACACCGTTTTTTTTTGTTCATAGATCACGATATGGCTTTCGCGAGGGTAATCTGATAATAGCCTAGCTGGCCTTTTGACCGATAAGCGGGATTAGCAAAGCGCTCCCTTAGACGAGGCGTTGGAAACGCTGCGGAAAAACATTTTCTCCTGCTCTGGGTTTTCCTGGCTCACCACTGTCATTTGGTAGGAGAGCAGACCGTACTGCCCCTCAGCAAAACTCCACACTGGAAACCTTCACAGCCAACCCTCGGTTGGTTCCCCAAGCGAATTGTCATAGAGCATTCGCGATGGCTTAAGCCGCACTATTGGTATACTGTTCACGTTGAGCCCGCAGGCTATTTCGCCAGGAAGCAGGCATAAAATTTGGCGGAGCGCGCGTTTCTTGTTTCCCTTTTGCATGCAGCCAGACTCAGCCTAAACGTCGATGAAGCTAAGGCTGCTTCTATTTTTTACACCGACATTGTGGATGCCCACGTCACATTTTTGCCAAGATTGTACATCTAGTGAACGGTTCCCGTGAAATAAACAAAGGTGAAAATAGCAACGAGCTTTATGTAAGAGGATGCTGTGTGCGCACGCCGGTCTTGGAGATGAGGATGTGGCTTACAGCACGCAAGGCGACGCGACAACAGTGGGCACCTGTGCGCAAGAACCGACGCAGCCACTGCTTGTAGAGTGTCCGAAAAAAAAAAACTACCAGTGAGTTAGCTCGGCGGTGCCACGACATACGTAGCACGAGCTCTTAGCTTACCTTGGTGTCTAGAATTACCTGATTATCATGCTTACTGCTGCTAATATGATTTCCTATCCAACACAATCCAATCAAACCCCACCTCGTTCAAACCAATCCGGTAACAGCTGCGGCGGCTCCGGCGCGCCAGCTGTGCGTTTGAGACATAACTGCTCCTCTCGCATGCGCAGCACGGCTCTCTAGGACTTACGTGAAGCCACTCAAACTCTGATGGTGTAGCTCGCATTGCACAAGAACTCGTGTCAAAAACAAAGGTGCCCTTGCCCACAGCAAAGGTGACTTTCTTATGACAATTCGAGTCTGGCACCGTCATCTGAACTGCTATAAAAAGCTGCAATAATTCATGACACACTAAGGATAGATTTATATACTGGGGCCGAGAGAGCACTACTCCGCAAGTGACCACAAACCTCTCCACACCGCGAACGCCGCGGCAAAATGGGGCAAATCTAAAGGCCGGCGAGCACGATCACCTGCGGTTTTTTGTAGCGTGAACTACACTGGCCGAGGTTCAGCAGTTTTGCCTGGCTTCAAGAGAGCCGTGCTGCGCAAGCGCGGCATGAGGCGGCCCCGCCCACTTGATAACCATGCTAGGGGTGGCCGGTTGTGGAACCGACGGCTCGTGCGCCGCAGCAACACCGTGCTGCTCAGGCACGGCACGTGGCGGCCCGGTCCACTTAATGATCATGCGAGGTGTGGCCGGGCGTGGAACAGATGGCTGGTGTGACGCAGCAACGCCGGCGTTCGCCTGTGAAACCAGTTTAGCAACGTGTAGGTACGAGCTAGTTGGTAATTCATTATAACTTTGTTGAGCGCAGCAAAGAGAACACAGTACGAGGGATACAAGGACGAGCGCTACTTACAACTGAATTTTAATGACAACAACAGGACATATAAATAGAAAATAATCACAACACGCTCCAATTAATATGAAGTTTGTGACATCACTGCACATCTCCGTACGCACTCGTCAGGCACGCATGTGTGATCAATGTTTATTTAGGAAGACAGCTCTTTCGAACTTAAAGATATAGACGTCGAACCGACGCAGTCACCTATCCGCTGCATTTCCGCAGCCTCAACGATCTCTCGCCTGCGCTGATCCGCGTCTAAAAAAAAAATCGCGCCAATCCACCCCGTGGATGTGGTTGGGGGGGGGGGGGGGTTGTGGGTCGCGACGGGAAAATGAAAGGAAATTCACTGGGGATATTTTGAGCTCGGCAGGGAGCCCACCTGCATACAACCCAGTGCAGGGGAAGGGAAGTAGAGGGGGAGTGATAGGATAAAGTAGAAAGAGAGAGAGAGAGAAAGGTATAAAGAGAGCTGTCAGTCCTAGAACGCTGTCAGTCCGGGCACACCAGTCAATCACTGCACTCCGGGCTACAGCCGCCGCGTGAGGCCGGTCGTCTTCAGGAAGTGAAGCAGATAAGTGAACACTTCCTGTTGGGTTGCCGCAGGTCCCTTCGGGAACAGAAGGTCCTCCATGTCGGCGCTAGGAAGGCCTCGACGCTGGAGCGCTCGGTGGAGCTCTGCTCTCGGGCCTGCGTGGTGGGGGCAGAAGCAGAGTAGGTGCTCGAGCGTCTCCAGTTCGGAACAGTCCGCACATGTAGGGGAGTCCTTGCGGCCGTGTCGGTGCAGACGCTCCGCCACATTGCAGCAGTTCAGCCGCATGCGGAGAAGCAGGCAGCGGGCGTCCCTCCTGATGCGTGCGGGCAACGGTCTGGGCGCCAGGCCGCTCACGACCCGAGGGTCGGGGTGCATCGTCTGCACCATGCGGGCCAGGGCAGTGCGGGCCTCGTCGAACGCGGTGACGTCTTCGGAGACTGGGGTGCCCTCCTGGTGGGCCTCCTTGGCGCGGGCAAAACTGTAACGGCACCCATAACGATTACCCATCCGAAGTCACTTAAGTTCGCTCACATCGCTCTACAAATAGTAAAACCAGAGAGAAGTGAAATGCACTTAACAACACAATTTATTACTTCAGAGATATTCTTGGTAAGGTTAAAATAATAAATGATTGGGTTGTATTGGTGTAGCACAAGAGTGGAAACTTTTTTTATAAAATTAAAGCAAACTCCAACCCGAGATCTGACTTCTCAGTCTCTGAGCCGCGGACAGAGGTGACGAGATTTGCGACAGAGAAGGAGATGGAAGAGGCAGAAATACTTCTGTTCAGATTTCTGAACGGCCCAGGCTGCAACCCTGGGGAGTGATTCCTTCTTCTGTGGGGCCCATATGCAGACCGCGCCGCCTGGGTTCTGTCCGCCCGCTGAAGCTGGGTAGGTAGAGATGGCCTGGACTGCAGGATCTTGCTCTTGTTGGGTAGTTGACGGAAAGAGAGGAGGGTGCTCAGGGCTGAAGTCACACACCCTCATTACAGGGTGGGGTGTTCCTTCTTCTGAGCAAAATTTAAATTCAGCGTCGTAGCTATTCGGATGCAATAAGTGAAGACGCGTAGGCTGTGGGAAGGAGCCCGGATTATATGAGCCGTAGGGTAGTTTGTTGTTCTCTGGAAAGGTCAGGGTAAGGTGAACGTGCTGCCCGTCTGAGAAGGCGATAATGCTGGGTTATCTCCCAGAACTTGACAAGCTGATGACTGTCCTCGTGCACCTCCATAGCACGGGAATTAAAAACGCAGGCTTGTTGGGTGGGCGTATTTGTTGCCCTCCATTGAAGCGTGAGGGGGCGTCCAGATGAGCTGAATTGAACCGTTCGGGGAGGGGTTTTTCAGCAGGTGCAGTGCAGGGCAGGACCCCCAACCCGACTGATAGTTCCAGTAGGCTTACTGGGAATCGGTGACTACCCTTCGAACCCCTGGTTGAGTGAGAGCCAAGGTGATGGCTGCCTCTTCTTCTGCCGTCATTTCTTGGGTCCTAAGCGAGGTACACGCAAGGAGGTTGGTTCTGGAGGTAGCGACGATGATGGCGTATTGCTGCCCCCGATGTTTGGAGCCGTCTGTGTAGTTAAGTGCATGTTCCCTACCGAGGAACATGCGCTTGAGCCCGTGCTCGTTTATCGCATGTTCGTTCTCGTGCTTGTTTGAGCCCGTTTAGCGCTTGAGCCCGTGCTTTTCAGTGACCCTCGTCATGTGAGGGGTTGATATTTCTAATCAAAGAGGGCATCTTTAGTTTTAGACGCCAAGAGTCTGGGAACACGTCAAGCTAAGTGACATTCTGGACTGCCCAGCCAATCTGGTGAAGCATGCCGGTACCCACCACAGTTCTGAGTCGGACCTTCTGGTTAGAAAGATGGCCTTCTACCAACTTTTACACCGTGTTATGGAGCCCCGTGCTAAGCAGCCTCTGTGTGGACACACTCATGAGAAGACGAATGGCCTGCTCGACCCCCTTTCTAATCATTATATAAAACATCTCTATGTCTTCCTTGTCGAGAAGAAGACAGGGGGTTGACGTAGGTGACTCTCGAGAGGGCAGAAGCTTCAATTAATCGAAAGGTACCGGAATCCTTTAGGCCTCGCTTCTTTGGGGCAATTCGCCTGATCATGTATATGATTTGATTAATGCTGTTTGTGAGGTGCTGCAAGGAGACGTCACTCTTTGTGTTAGCCTTGAGATGAAGGCCCAGGATCTTGAGGCTGGGGCTTGGAGTGATGACCTGGCCATCAAGGCTTATTTGAATGTATTCCTTGATTTGGCGTGAGGGCGGACGACAAGGAGCTGTGATTTTTTACGTGAACACTGGAGGCCACAGGCTTTAGCACATTGGCGTACTAGAAGTGAGATGCCATGCATTGGTGTGAGCTGCCTTTCATTTTTGTAACTCTTAGCACATGAGCAAGGTGCGCACGGGGCCGCTGGGGCGGCGTGAGTGGTCGCGTGGCGCTTTCACGTGGCATTCAGCGAGACCACAGGGGGTAAACCCGCAGATGTGCTTGGTGAGTGCACGACCTGTCTTCCCCATCTTCGCGTGGGCTCGTACCTAAATCGGTAAGACAACGGGCTCTCGCTTTGTTAGTCTGTTAGTTCCGGGTTCGATTCGCGGCGGTGCCGGTAAATTCTTTTATTTGTTCGCTAGAGTTTTCTGGTGACACCAACGGTCGCGAAAGAACCCTTGGGGGGTAGAGGTCAAATGCTTTGCTTTAAGAATGATGGAGCACTCATCGTACATAGGCTCACACTTGTCCCACTTTTGGCAATGAATGCCCAAATTGTTATCTTTGCCTTTCCGTTCCTTGTTGCAATGTTCCCATGGGCGGGTGTTGAGGCACCGTACTGTCTGCCCAACATATGCTTTTTAGATGTAGAGCATCTCATTCACTCGCCTTGTCCCTCTGGCGTCGTCGTTGTCGGCGTTGTACGCCCCTCCCCCATTCTCCTCGCCGCGCCAGCTGCGCTCTCCGTGCTCACCCCCTCTCCTCTCCGATAGCGAACTCTCTCTTGCGAGGGGCATTGGATTGGAGTCGATTGGATTGGCTTGGCTTGGCTTGGCTTGGCTTAGATCGGATGAGATTGAATTTGGATTGGATTGGATTAAAGTGGATTGTGTTGCGTCCTAGCCGCGGCACGTTGCGTCATAGTCGCGGCAGACACGCTGGGGCCGGCGCATGTGCAGTACTCTCTCTTCCGCGGTTTCCTATCCTTTGGGCGCGCTGCGCATATAACCGGTGTGCCGTTCTCCGGCGAAGCAACATTCACGCTTGGCTCAAACACCCAGAGTCAACGCCGCTTTACAAGTACGCCAACGTCGTCATCGACTGGGATTGGCTTACGCAGTCCCCTCAACGTTCTGCGCGCTATAAAACGCGGTGCCTTCGCCGCTCCGCCTATGCGTCGTATCTACACAGGGGTTCCCGCGAGGGGAGGTGGGAGTTTTTGCATGTAAGCGGCAACTTGTAGACCACCCCTTTCATGCAGCATGCATACTGCTTTTGGCAATTGACGAGGTATCTACGTTTTTCCTTCCTGTTAGGCACGCTTGGCTGGAGAGCCTGGACAGTTTATCCGGGGCCGACATGGCAACTTACACGCCAGCCCTTCCACCAATCCTTTTAAGGTTCTGCTATATGCGTTGCATATACGGGATGTCGGCTACATACTTGTCCTTTTGGGCCACCTCTTGCGGGTCTGGCTGCGACTTTTTCACCCACCCGAATCGTATTGGCCACTGCTACAATCATGCTCTCAGGATATCCTGCTGATATAAGGCGACAGGTTTGAGCTTCAAAACTAGAGTTCATGATGTGCTTGCACAATTTCTTCAGCGCGTTAGTAAAACACGTGCTGGCGATGCCCCTCTTCACGATTTTAGTGTGCGCGGTCGTAAACGGCAATAACGGTTTCTGGCAACGTGGTTGGTACAACCAGCACACATGTGAAGTAGTAAATTTTAGACACAGATCCAAAACCTTCAGGCTGTCCTGTTGAGAAACCTCGTGAGTGACTTCAAGAGGACTCAGGCATTCCTTAAAAATCCCCAGTGTACTGGCCACGTCCACAGGGAAGGCTTCCGCGCTACTCTGCAGCAACACTAAGAAGTCATCGACATAAAATATTACTTTTATGACTCCTCTGTCCTTCAATCTGTCTGCGAAAATTCTGTCCAAGCGAGCCATGATGAGGGTACTCAGTGCCATAGCAACGCAGGACCCAATACATACTTCTTTCTTTTGTATGTACACACCCTCGTTCTATTGAAAATATGTTGAATTCGAGTAGAATTCTAACAAATCTAAAAAACCTTGAACCGAGACACCACATTCACTCGAAAACCGCACAGGACTAAACCCCAAAATGGATTCTTCAACGCTCGATATTATCAGATCCTGAGGGAGGGTATAGGTCTTATGCGTCCAAAGAAAAGACTGTAAAGCACTTTTCTAAATTTTGGCTGAAAACGTCTACCAGTTACACACAACTTCTAGTTTCAAAAAGACCATCTATTTTCATTGATCCGAGGTTCCGCTGCAAGAATCCCGCTTTACATTTCTGCTAGGTGTGTCTTTCAGATACAATAACCCGAAATGGCGCGCCGACCTTATGAGTCTTGACACTGAAAAACATGTGTAGGCCCGCCTTAGCACTGCCCTCGATCTGTTTCGCCGACGTATCCAGGTTACGTTTTTCCAAAGTTCTTTCTCTTCTTTTTTTACCTTTTTCAAAGCTACACGCGGATAGGCTCGAAATACGGAAGATATTGCGTCTTCAGCTTTAGAGAAGAACCTGGTGTGAAAAACACCCCAAAACCGCCCTCCTTAGATAAATATTTATCAAACGTGGGTGCCTTACGAGTGCGTGGGAGTATGTGCAGTGGAGTCAAACTTCACAGTCATTTGAGCGTGTTGTGATACTTTTCTATTCATATATCCCATGGTTTTCATTAAAATTTAGTTGTAAGTAGCGCTCGTCCTTGTATCCGTCGTCCTGTGTTCTCTTTGCTGCGCTCAACAAAGTTTTATTGTGGAACCAGCTTAGTTCTGGGGCTATTGGTGCCGCTGCGCCAGAACCGCTTGATAAATATACATGTGTCGCATAATGCGTCTAGCATGTGTGGGTCATTGAAGCAGCAGTAAGCGTGGTAATCAAGATAATCCTAGACAACCAGGAAAGCTAACAATAACCAGAAGAAGCTTGACTAACGCTACGCATATCCTGGCACAGCCGAGTTAAGCGCCTTCCATTTTTTATTCCCGCATATAGTTTAACGCGACGCCGCAAGCGCAAAATTATCCGCGCGGGGTGGAGTAATGCCCCAAAGCTCTTAAGAAAATATTTCAACAAGCCAGTTAGTAGAGGATTTCATGACTCGTGACCAAAGACGACAAGTCCCACATTTTTACGCTTGTTATATTTCAGATAACCCAATTGCGCCATCAGGAAAGTGGTGCAAGAAAGTCGGCGTCAGCAGATAAGTAACAGTAAATGGCAATTGGGTTAACTCACACTTTCAGCGATATACCAAAGACAAACGTTCTACAAGGCGGCCTGGGTACCGCCACAAAACCATGCCAGGAATCTAAACAGGACGTGCTGTATCTGGTGCGCTAAATGATCGTGCTCTTCAACCGGCACTGCCAATCATAAGGGCGAAAAGGACATTACGGGAAAATGCAGCACAACATTCCACCACAAATCTGCGACACAAGGCTGGAAAAAACATACCGGACCCCCCCCCCCCCCACACACACACACACACAGAACACGATCAGGGAATTGAGTACAGCCGTGTGTATCGTTATAACCACTGCAACCGTATATACCCACAATTTCCAGTACACCAAATTCTACTTCGCTTTAGTGAGAGTTCAAGATGGCTGGCACAATTGCACAAGTACGAGAGATTGTTACTAAATGAGCCATCAAGACAAAATACAAGTTGGGTTTACTAGAAAGACTGCTTAGTCCCAATAGCAATGATACCAATATCATCGCAATCTTCTAACAAATAATGGAGGTATTGAAGAAAACGTGTGAAGCAGTGGCGACTCGCTCGCCAATATCCCGAACCTTTTCTATGACGTCACAGAACCTTCTTTGTGTAATTGGCGGCCGCCTAACTGACCAGTCGCGAACAGACATGACATGACCGCTGCAATGGGCCATGTAGTTCCGTTTGACCACATGACTTGAATGCTAACGTGCGGTTAACACACTAAAATTGTTCTATTGTTGGCCCGTATAACGTCACTCTTCTCCATAAGACGTGACTGTGGCGCAAAATCTGGAAGTGTTTCAATACTTCTTGCATTTATTTCGTTAAAAATCATCTTTTGCTCCTGGAATGAAGCTGAGTATGATACTGAATCCTACTTCTTTCAAATGAAACAAAGTTGCATCTTCTCTTCATGCCTCCTTTAAACGCGCAGACAGGACCTTGTCGCCCACCGTGGGGATCCGGTAGGCCTAAGCTTTCATTGTTCAACTAAAGTTACTTTTTTTTCTTTACTAATACTCACCACGACTTAGGGATCCAATCGCGAAAATGCTGCAAGTGCCGGTAACATAGTTCCATTACAAGCTGCACTCTGAGCTTCACTGCCCTTTAGCCAATACAGTTCCAGTGAGTGGAAGTGTTTATTTTGAAAAGGGGAAGAATGCTAGTAGTTTGCAAGTGGGAATGTGAGAATAATAGTAGCGATTGTAAATGTGTGTGAGTCAGGAATGCGAGTGAGGAGTGGAGGTGTGTGGACAACGTGAGTGGTCAAAGTGTGTGAGGGTACACACGATATCGTGTGGAAGGGAAGACACGTGGGGCGAGAGAGTAATAATAAATTATGTGGGTCGTTAGGAGTAGCAAGTCAGTGTGACTAGTTGAGGTGCGTCGTTGGTGTCAGAGCAAGCGTGAACGGCGACATAGAATGCGAAAGGGAAGTGCGAGAAAGAGTCCAACAAGAATGCTCAGTGACACTTCACCTCATGAAAGCACATTACTTGCAAGTCACTTCCGTCCTGTTCAGCTTGTTTCAGAGGCTGTCTTTGGCGTGCCCCCAAACGGCGGTGCGCTGTCGATGGTAATCCGGCGTTCTACATTCCCCTGTCTCTACTATGCAGCCTTCAACACTTCGCATAAACTTCTACCAGGAGGACTGCAGGGAGAGCCGTTCCTGCGCTTTTCTTTTAGTGAAACGCGCTGGCTTTTATATTGGCGGGATCTCGAAGCGGCGTATTCATAGTATCAAGCACCCCCACGCGTTCCGGCGGCGTGCACTACACTTCTCAACATCCAGGAGCCTTTCAGTACGGTTCACATCCCCCTCCACGTTTCCATGTGCAGGGCCATCCACTTTAGGTACAAACACGGCGCAGCAGAGCCGCTCTGCGCGAGTGCCATCGCACAAGCGGCGGCCGCGCATCGAAGCAAAGCGGTGTATGTGCATAGGGGCTTGAAGGCGGGGCTGTGTGTCATCTCCTAGCGCGGGAACGCGCCGTGCTTGCTTTGCTGGAAGCACGCCGGGAAGCACGCTTGTAGCGCCTTAGCACAAGGCGACCGGGTTGCGGGGAAGCGCACTTCTCTGACTGCGCCGCGTCGTGCAGTTTCTTCGTACGTCTACTGAGCGCCCCCTCTTTTTATGTCCGCGGTCCCACTTAAATACATCTATGGTTGCAAACACTTCAGAACTGGTTTGGGTTGGTTTATTAAGAGACGCTCTAAAGGAGGGCTACATATTATTTCGGCAACAGGATTTCTTTCATATGCACTGGCGTTACGCAGCGCATTGGTGCCTGTGCATTTTCCTTACGAGAAATTTTGACTGCAACACAGATTGAAGGCGGGCCAGTTGGTACATAACTAACTTATAAAACAGCGCTAGAAACAGGACTACAGAAAGGGCACACAGACAGGGCGCTGTCTGTGTGCCCTTTCTGTAGTCCTGTTTCTAGCGCTGTTTTATAAGTGAGAAATTTTGGTCACGGCGACTGTGTTCTCGCGACTTTGGTATCGATATGTGTTTACGTTTTTATATAATATGAATATCGCACATCGTCGAGATGGTTCAAGGGGTCTCCCATCCAGCCGGTCACGCACCCAGCACAATCCGCAATCAACGACCACACGCAGTCCGACGTTCCCCCTGTATCTTTGTAGTGTTTGACTGTGCCTAATTGAATGCTTTTCTTGTTCAGGGTTCTTTCTAAATTATTTGCAGTTGTGTTTTCCACTTGTTTGCTTCCCTGTGGGATTTGCGTGTTGAATTGATGTTATGCTGAGTGACAAAGTTGTCGTCTTTGAAGTTCCCCGTTCTTTCTTGCTGTTTTATTTTGCCACGCGAACAAATGCGTTCCTCTGTTTGTTCTATGCGCGTTATTTCCCGCAGTTGTCTAAAACTACTCCTGTTTCCCTGTTTTTGTATCATTATGTTTGGCCACTCCTGCCTAGGGCTTCTTAAATGAAGCTGGCAGTACCCTGCAAATAAATAAATAAATAAATAAATAAATAAATAAATAAATAAATAAATAATCGTCCTACTCTCCGGCCGAGTCCTGGACTGGTTTCTGACTATTCTGCTGCATTACAATGAATATGGCATTGCTTGCGCTGCCTACCTGACTAGTTCTTCGGAGACAGCGGCTGTTCCCTCTTTTGCCACCTGCTACGTATCCTCTTTTATGCTACGACCCGCACTTCCTTGCAATGGGCATACGGGAGTAACGAAGCTGTGGTCACCAGTTTCATGCTGCACAATTGTGGACCAGCTTCTGCGTTCTTGAGGTCCGCAACTTGTGCATTCTTTTCTTTGCCATCCTCACACACTCTGCCTAGTCAAAGACTACAGACTGGAAAATCACCATAATGTTCAATACATCTTCAATGTGCTTAATAATACAAGCCATGCCTTACATACAACAAAAAAAAACAATTGCATTAAAACTGAAAATATTGTAATTTTTTTTCATATTTAGGATAGTTGTCGTCGATGTCCAGGAGTTCGTTGATCACATTGGAAGTTGCATCGAGCAGTCTGCGAGCATCTTTGAGCTAGACGTAGCATATGACACTCCGATAAAAAAAATTAAGGAAGCTAGCATTTTCACACAGGAATTGAATGCGAAGCTGTTGTTGGCGAGCATTGCCGGACACCGTTAAGTTTGAATATCATTGCTTATCTGCATAGTTGCAATGCTAGTAATCGTCATCATATTCATCAAAGAGGTCGTCGTCTTCATCGCTACAAGTGGTGGATGGGAAGTCATCCTGAGAATTGTATCCTTCTACTATCTCTTCGTCGTCGACTTGAGGCTGTGGTGGCGGGATATACAAGTTGTCGCGGGGATGATTCGCACACTCGTAGCCATCTCTACAATTACCCATAATGGCTTCCAGATATGTGGCGGTCACGGGGAACCCTCCCGAGCAGGGCGTCTTTTCATCTTTTGCATTAGCTCTTTAGCGCTGGAGTTTTTTAGATGCGCGATTGCGGTTAACGAGAGCGCTGGAGGTTTTTTCTTCCTTTTTTTATTTTGCTGAAACCGCTGCATGATCCGGGGTCTCGGCGGTCTCCGCAAGACAGGGGCTCACTAGCGCTAGGCGCTTTCCTGCTCCTCGCGGTTGTTGAGAGTTTATTTTATCTTTGCTAAATCCACTGCACGTGACGGGGACGCTCAGCGGTAGCCGCGACGCGGACGCCCTCGAGCGCTCCCAATTCTCTTAATATTTTTTTTTTGTTAAAGCGAACGAACCGTCAGTTACAACAGCTCTGCTGTCAAAAACGCAGGCCGAATGGCATATCAGGTGATACGGACATCGGATTTATAGAGCATACCCAGAAAATAAAGCTTTGTTCTTTAAACCTCTTTTATTTCAGAGTGCGGTAAGTCCTGAGAAACCCGCCAGGAATTGACTTCTCCCGCCTTGGTGGCTCAGTGGTTAGGGTGCTAAAATATACTTAGGCGGGAGAGCAATTTCCGATCCTACTAGCAGGTGCGTTTTTTGAACGTGTGCTTTTTAAATCTTTAATACTCATAGTTCTATCCTGATTTTCCACTTGCACTTGTTTTGCTTTACTCTTTGCTACTCAAATGTACCTTTCCCATATTGTTCCTTAATGTTTTATGTTCTACATGTTTCTTGTATTTTTATAACTCAAACGTTATTTTTGTCTTATTGTTTGCTTTTGCTTCTTCATTGTACTGTACCAAAGGGGGATCTGGCCTCGGTCAGGCTTTGAAGCCTTTAGTACCAGCCTGCTCCCACGTACATCTGACGAAATAAAATTTTTGAATCTTTGAAAGAGGCGAAATGGAAGAACGTGCGGTTCCTGCATGGTATCAGTGCACGGCAAAAACGTCGTCCGCCGCCGTTCTGGCAGAGTAAAAAAACATCCCCCTCGCGAGGGGCACGATGAAATGCAGAGCATTTCTGCGGGGGGGGGGGGGGGCGCCTGCAAGTCGTATGGATTACGTATTGGTTGTTGTTGTTGTAATTGTTGTCTTCCAGCGTAGATATTGTCGATGAAGTCGATGGTGAAACGTGCCGTGAACCCCCTGCCGCGGCTATGACGCAACGTGGAGCGGCTATGACGCAACCTGGCGCGGCTATGACGCAACACAATCCAACACAATCCACTTTAATCCAATCCAATCCAAATCCAACCCAATCCAAGCAAATCCAATCGAATCCAATCCAATGCCCCTCGCGAGAGAGTGTTATAGCGCCGAAATCGCCACCACGCGAACGCGTGATGCTGACGTCACGATCACGCCACAGATGTTAGCGACCGCAGCGCGCGAGAACGACATATGTGGTTTAAGCGCGAAGCGACCGCGGCGAGAGAGCGCGATGCGAGCGCCCCACCTGTTCTTGCGCGCGAACCTACGCGGCGAGAGAGGGCGTTGCGAGCGGAGAGAAGGCGAGGAGGACGCGAGGGAGAGGGCGCACCTCTGGCCGACGGTTGAATGAGTCAAGGATATAAGGCACGTTCGTAACCTTCCATTCTGTGTCGGCTTTGTGGCTCAGTTGGTAGAGTACCGTGCACCTTGCGTTCCGCCTGCAGAGTCGTAGGATCGAAACCTGGCGCCGGCAAGTATTATTTTTTTACATAGTGTAGGGGGAGCGATGCGGACGCAGACTACGGACGCCAACGCGGGTGACATCGTCAGTTACTGAAATGCTCTGCATTTAAAAGCCTCAGGGAAGAGTCATTTTGCGGCGCTAAACCCTGTAACCACGGTGAACCATTTTGGAAATGTTTGAAACAATACATGCATTTAACTGGCACCACGGACCTGAAAAGAGGCCGTGCTCATTACCCGTGCGCATAAACTACACGACGCGGTGCAGTCAGAGAAGTGCGCTTTCCCGCAACGCGGTCGCGAGGCGCAACGACGCTCCGAACATGCCGAGAGTTAGGCGTGCTTCCCAGCAACGCAAGGACGGCGCACTGCCGCGCTATCAGGAGACACGATATCCCGCCTCCAAGCACATATGCGCAATCGCCGTCTACCTTCGATCCGCGGCCGCGGCTTGTGCGATGGCGCGGCGCGATGTGAGGCCACGCTGCGCATGTGTTCGCGCCTAATGGGGACGGCCCTGTACACACATGGTGTCGCCGATTTCAAAGTTGGGGTGCCTATGGTTTATGCAAAATTTGTCGTTGCACTCAGAGTAATTTCAGTGAATTTCGGATTGTGCCGTTTCTACCGCAAGAGTGAGCGCAACTTCTGGTGCTCACACGAATTCAACAGCCTAAATCTGGTGACATTGTTTTCGTTGATAAACTCAAAAGCTTCTTCCGAAATGAGGACTCGGTGACAACCAAGAATGATTTACTAGCCTTGTCTTAAACCTGTATAAATATTTCTCCAGAAAACGCGTGAAAGCGCCCTCTTCGAAATGCATTCAAGCCCGAATAGATGTCAGATTAGGTTGTTCATGGTGAACGGCGCTAGGAACATACTTCCGTACAACAAGATTCGTACAACGTTTCTGGTGTGCTAACACCTAAAATCAAATAAACCGAAGTTGCATTTTATAGCGGGTCATGTTAAATTTACGACTACGCGCACTCGGCATACTAATATCTACCATTCACCACGCAAATTCCTACCCTGCGCCAATACCCTTTCAGAAAGACCGATGATGACATCATAGATGAGGCAATTGACATGAAAATCACTTCTGTGCGTCTCTTTTCAATGTTGTCGGTATCTGCGTTGTCTAGGGGTTCGGCTAGGCGCGAGTTTGTTGACTGCTTCTTCGCCTTTTTTTCTTATTTCTAATTTTGCAGAGCCCAAATTAGCTTCCGTACACGACTTTCATTTCTACAATAATCACTCCTTCTTCTTCACTGCAAAACAATATTAGTGGATGTACTCACGCTTCATAAAGTGTTCTAAACGGCAGAGTGTACTCATAAACAATGGTGCAAACGGCGTCCTTGTTTAAAATTCCTGGAAGTTCAATTAGCACAGGAACTTTCTTGAAAGTGTATTTTTGCTGCAAACAAAAAGAATGGTGGAATTTTTCAATTTTTTTTAGTAAAAGTAAATGTCGTTTATTACTACTCGTAAAGCACACAACTTCAGTGCCGACTGGTTTTTGGCCCGTTTGTTCCAAACGTACCCCAGATTATTACTCTTGCTGCAATTCATGTCCTTTCATTTCATTTAAGCGCGACGTTACCGAAAACACGAGGGATAAATGGGCAAAAGAAGCAAAATAATACCAGCCCCGCAGCCGAATATTACATAAACCAACTCAACAGACCCTCAAAGCCGTACTTTGTAACGTTACTCTTGTTAAAAAAAATATTATCACGTGGATATTTGTCAAGCCGCGACCCCCTGCATGCGGTGCGCGTGATCACGCCTGGTTACGGTGCGTGTGATCGACGTGCAGCGTACAATCCCCAGTGAGAGATACGTTCCATGCTTCTTGGACAGCCAGTTATTCGAAGACGACGACGTAAATGTGTGGGTTAAAGCTGTTAAAGCTGGAGGAGAACATCTTGGATTGTCAGCTGTGCACGAAAACCAAATTTGGTTGGAGAGATGAGACCCTGTACTTCAATGTACACAGAGAGACGCGTACAGACCATCTTTTTCCTGAGTTTCTCAACTCACGAAGTTAGAGAAGTAGGCCGTAAGTTGTCCGCACTTATCTCTTCACCATGTTTGCGAATGAAGTGCAGGATTGATGCGTTTTATTTGTCCGGATTGGGGGCGCCATCCCACATTGCGTAATGAAGTCTGTCAGCTCCTCAAAGACTTACTTACATTTCGACGATACTTCTATGGCCGTCCATATACAGTGGCAAGTGACGATCACTCACTGTACTGGTTGATGAGCCGGAACGACCGTCTGGACGATTAGCTCGGTGGAGAACTGGGGTTCAAGAGTTCGACGTCAAAGTCGTTTAGAAGTCCGGTCAAGGTAATGCCGACACCGATTATCTCTCGCGATCACCAGCTTTCCCAGCGTCGGAGAATGACTCCACCGATGACAACGTTTTTCTTGGTGTGCTCTGCACATCCTCCGTGTCGGATCAGCAACGGGCAGACTCCGAGATACGGCCGCCTAATCATTTCTTTGAGGGACGTTCGCCCACAGTGCCAAGGACGTTTTCAAGAGCGGTGTCATCGTTCAGTTTCCGCGGCGGTGTCCTCTATCAAGCGAACATTTCTCCGGGTAGCCCAAGCTAACTCCTTGTACCCGCAGTACCTCCTAACGAGGTTCTGCTGGCTTGCCACGGTGGGCCGACGGCGGGTCACCTCGGCTTCACCCGTTCCCTGGCTAAGATGCAGGAGTCATACTACTGGCCGAAACTTTCTGTAGCCGTGTGGCAATACGTGCGCACGTGCCCTGAATGTCGCTTCGTCCCGTTGTCTTTCTTGTCTAAGTTTTGTTTTTGCGCTGTTTCCCATTATGAACCTATACCAACAAGCCCAACTCGCAGTTCTCCTGAATGTCAACCACGGAAAGCGCCACCACACCGGCCAGTGGGCCCCCTGTACTCTGTCCAAATCCCCGAGAAGTCATTTAAACAGGACGGGATAGACCTGTTGGGACCATTTTCGACCTCGTCCGTGGGGAACAATTGGACTGCAGTCGCCACGGACTGCACCACTTGGTATGCAGAAACAAAAGCTCTCAAAAGAGAAGCTGCATTTGAGGTTGCCAAGTTTTTTATTAACAACATTGTTCTGCGCCACGGTGCCCCGGCCATTTTAATTACGGACCGAGGCAAAGCGTTTAGTGCTAGCTTGTCTTCGCAGTGAAGCAACTCAGCGATACTTCACATCGGACCTCAAAAGCGTACCACCCGCAGAAACACGGGTTGACTGAATATCTCAACAATAGAATAATAGATACGCTGAGTATGTACACCGACGGCGAGCACAAGACCTCGGACGCCGTATTCAATACGTCACATTCGCTTACAATACGGCTCAACAAGACACGACCCGGATAACGCCATTCTTCCATCTTTATAGGCGATCCGTGACCACTATGTTAGAAGCAATGCTGCCTCATAATACCAGCAACGACCACATGCAGCTAAATGAGTTTACGGAACGAGCGGAAGGCGCGCTTCAACTGGCGCGCTTACGAACAGGGCAGCAGCAGCGCTACGGCACGCCTCGTCACAACTTCTGTCACAGGACTGCCGTTTTCTAAACCGGGGAACAAGTCAGGGAAGTGGCTCCTGTTCGACGTCGAGGACATTCTGAAAAGCTCCTCAAACGCTCAGTTCGTCCTTATAGACCCTTGCGCCAGCTTAGCGGCGTAAGCCGTGAGGTTGTGGATGACGTAATTGTTTCTTTACATTCTTAGCGAAAATGGCAGAAAATAAGAATAACTGCAGCATTTACACCTCGCGAGGAACATTTAGTCCCCTAAAGACCAAACGGGCCAAGATTAGGGCCGTGTGCAAGATGAAGGGACCAAACGTTGGACCCTCGACGCGAATGAGACCAACGCAGAGTAACACCTCCCTTTGCTCCCGCAACGTTGCTGGTGCTGCCCCTGGTGCTGGCCCTCCGACTTGTTTCTACTGGTTCGGCGGCCAGCTGGGACGCAAGTGCGAAAGGTGAGCTGAGGTGGCGGCAGCTTTTCCCCATTCGCCATTTTTTTTCGACGTTCGCGAGCTTGTACCTTAGCGTCAGAGTGTCAGTTGTTTTTATCCAACGCCAGTCGATTCGCTGTGCGTTACTGCCGACGACGACCTAATTTTTTGGCTGAATATTTACCTAATTTTTTTACTTCCCCCTAAAATAGTAAAAACGCAATATTTCTTAAACGAGCTGCCGTACCACATACACAACCTCCCCTGCCGGAGTAGAGTACGAAAGGGAGCGTGACCGCTAACTTTTTTTTCTTTGGAAATTGCAGTTTTACCAATCTATAGCCAGAAATGTCATACAGCGTGGTTAACACGGGGTCGAGACCATTGACGGGCTCTAACTTTTGAGGCAAACATGTGAACACTACAATAGCAGCATGGTGCCGTTAGGGTATAAAAATTACTCGCAGACATATTAAATTTTCAACGAAAACGTGATATTTTAAGGAGAAAAATTACAAACTGTCTGGCAAAATACCGGATGTCCAAGGGACGCATACACTCTGAGGCTGAGTAAGGCAAAAATAGTTGCAACCATGTAACCGAAACTACGTCCAGAATAAAACTAGGCAATTACGGCTAAAATCCAAAGTAAACTGGCTGAATACGGCATTTATCTACATATTTTGCGGAACCCAAACTTGTAATCTGCCGGACCTCAACAGAACGGCAAAATGAAGTTTTCCTCGAAGGTGCGGTCTGACCGCCGTAATAAAAGCGCTCCAACAGAACCGTAGTATGCAGCTGTACGTGACGGCGTTTTTTTCTTTTAGATGCGACGGCATCTCATTCACTCACCTTCTCCCTCCATCCGGCGTTGTCGTTGTCCGTCCAAACCCCTCCCCCATTCTCCTCGCCGCGCGAGCTGCGCTCTCCGCCGCTCACCCCCTCTCCTCTCCGATAGCGAACACTCTCGCGAGGGGCATTGGATTGGATTGGCTTGGCTTGGCTTGACTTGGCTTGGATTGGATTAAATTGGATTGGATTGGATTTGGCTTGGATTGGATTGGATTGGATTTGGATTTGGATTTGGATTTGGATTTGGATTGGATTTGGATTGGATTTGGATTGGATTGGATTTGGATTGGATGGGATTAAAGTGGATTGTGTTGCGTCATAGCCGCGCCACGTTGCGTCATAACCGCGGCAGGGGGTTCACTGCAGATTTCACGCGATGGGAGAATCAACCTAACGGAAACAACAACGGAACCCTCTATGCGTAGCATCTACACAGGGGTTCCCGCGAGGGGAGGTGGGAGTAATTTTTTTTTCAGGATACAGCGTTATCTAATGACCCTTTTTTCAGTACCGATCTTCCTAGTGGCCGCAACGGCGAACCTAAACTGGCAGTGGCCGCCACGGCGAACGTAAATTGGCCCAAAAATTGTTTGGCTTTCGGGGGACTCGTGCACGAAACATTCTCGTTCTCAAGTATCTCCCGCACCAACCCGTCACCCCTGCCTTTCGATGAATTCCACAGTAGCAGGCGCACGCTCGCGTGACTAATATAACATGGCCGAAAGCTTCCTTCACTTTTTTTCATTTTCCTTGCTCCCTCACTGGTAGCCAAGCACTCGCAGCGTGGTCAGCCTGAAAAAATTTTGCCCCTTTCCTTTGAAAGCCTTTTTTGTCTGCACGTCAGGCCTCTCTGCGAACTGTCCGCAAAGAGGAAATTAAAACGTGCAGCAATAGCCACTTCTCATGCAGCAAGCTGAGACGACGCCCTTTTGTTTGTTCCGCCCGAGGCTATTTATTGAACATTGTTAAATTTATTAAACATTGCAAAAATATGGCTCTTATTAAATTTTTGAAATAAAAATGAATTCTTCGACACCGACACCACAGCGAAAAATCTGTAATGACCTTTTTCTACAGACCCGCACCATAAGCGCAGGAAAGCAGTTTTTCTTTTTATTTTTGATTGCTGTCAAACCATTTTGATTTCGAACTGGTGCTGACAGGAAGCGTCTCTTTCCCCACATGTCTTGAGAAAGAGAGGGAAGAGGCCCGTGTTTCGTGCTACTTAAGCATCATCATGTTAGCGAACCTGCATACGAATAATGACCAATCTCTATATTTTCTGTTGCCTTGATTCAGTGGTCCAATGCGTTGAGTTAGGCAGCGTGAGTCCCCAGGTTTTATTGCTGGTTTGAGTGGCGTCTTTTCTTCTGGAGTGAGAAAAAACAACAATATTTGAGTTTTGTTTGTTAACGACCGTGGCCATGGTCCTAATAAATTCGTAGTCTTATACTCACTGCACTTCACAGGCCACGTTTGGCTGCAATCCATGAAGCGTTCATTTTGTTTCTATCTTTTGCTTTTTGGGGTATTTTTTACGGATGCTTGTTAAGGCTTCTGGAAACTGCGTTTTTCTCACTTTTGCGTTCTACTACGAATAACACTTCTTTTATTGCCCTATTTCTTTTCTGCACGAGCGTGATGACATACGCCCATTACCGACAGCGACACGGAGGATGGTTGTCTCCCCTCAACGGACAAGTAGCTCAAGACAATGGAGCGCGCTTGCGACAAGGAAAGCAGACATGTATACCCGGAATAGCCCAATACTGGGCGCATCGCCTTAACAAGTTGTGCCAAACAGGCCTTCGAAATAGAGACTCCAACATCAAGAGTAGAGTATGGTTTACGCTTGTTGTGTATGTGGCTTACACAGTGTTGCAGTAAAAAGTTTGAAAGTGACACTTTTTTTGTCGTGAATACTTTGTCGTGAACAAGTGGCCAAGAAATACTGCTTCTGGTCTCTTGTGTTTACTCCTCTCTTCTGAATTGTCGGTCAAATGGAACGACAGTCACTTATGGAGTATTTGCACAAGCCAGAGTATCGTCTTTTAGTTTGAATGGTTACTCCAGAGGAGAACATTTGCAGGGATGAGCATGTAGTCTCGAAGGCATCAATTGGTCTAGGGGGAGTAATGGGAAAGATTAGCGATTGATACTCGGAGGACCAACAGTTGGTCTGCAACGGACTAACAGGAGAGACTAACAGTTGATCTGCAAGAGACCAACCGTTAGTCTTTATTACGGACCAACAATTGTACCATCAAGAGACTAAGTGTAGAGGGACTAACAATTGGTACCGTTGCCGTTAGTACAAAAAAATGAATTCTAGTGGCAACGCAGTTAGTCCCCAAACGGACTAACGCCGATTCCCCGTTCGTCCGCCCCGACGTCGTTCATGTCGTGCGTATGAAGCCCTTCCTCACACGTTGACGGACAATGCGACAAGCGCATTCATTTTTTTCCACTTGCTTTGCGCGCACCAGGACGATACTCTATCGACGAGGGGGCGAATTTCGCATGGATATTTGTCTAGCCGCGATCGCCTGCTTGTGGTCAGTGTGATCACCGAGCAGTCTGCCATCCCCGGCGAGGGATACGTTCCGTATTTCTAGGCCAGCCACTTCTTCGAAGACGACGAGGTAAATGTGTGGGTCCTGCAGTCGTGGGCCAGAGTGATTCAGCCATCTTCGCTGAGACTCGCGGTGCGGCCTGTAGTCTTCAGTGTTGCGCTATGCCTACTAAATAGGTACATCGCCTTCCTGCTGTCTGCACCTCCGTCTACTAAGACGCAAGAATATATTAACGATTCCAAGTTTGCGCTGGTGACCTAGCAGCTAGGCGGAGGGTCTTAACCTCCAAATTATGTTAGTCTTGGAGTAGTCCGGACATTTATGCAGGTTATGCTGTTTTTGCGGTTACTACTGCAGCGATCACAGCCACCGTTCCTACTACGGCCCCTCAAATTACGAGATTATAACGCCCCACAGCAAGGACTCGTTCGCCGACGAAGGAACGCTTTTTGCACTTGTCCAAGGTAAAAACACAAAAGTACGAATACTTATGGTTAAAAAAGACAATTGGCATTGGATTCTGAAAGAAAGAAATATTTTATGTTTGTATCTAAGAGAATGTAAGCAAGGTAGCTTTGTGGAAGCACGTCACTCGAATGTCTGCCAGAGTCGTATGAGCCCTCGAGCTTACTATGTGTCTCATGTTTGATTTTGTGTGCCTCCACTCATAACTCTTTTCAGGCCACATGGCCAAAAAAAAATTATAGGAACAACGCATTGGGCATTTGTTCCGTACAGTTGAGCCCTGGAGCAAGAATGAGCCGGTATTTCGAAACTTGTATTCGCTGGCTTGACCTCTAGCGTAAGTTTTGTACCGATGGGGAAAGAAATGGCTTCCATTGCTGTTTCGCGATATTTTGACCTCTTCAAGAACCCTTGTCATTCTGGTTGAATTGGTCTGTCTGCATCTGACACCGGCTATTCGTTCCAGTAATTACAAAGTAAGGCGTCCGCGCGAAAAATGCACACGTGAACCAACTGCGAAACTTCAACCATGAGACGCGTCAGATGCGGTACACTTGCAAGAAATGTTTCAGTTTGCACTCTAGCCTTGTTATAACGTACATACGTAAACTTCCGCTTCATAAAAAGAAATATATCTCTCATCTATACCAGAAGCACACAAGCTCATCGACCCGCTGTCACCGATTCACCATTTTGGGTATTACTTACGCATGCACTTCACGAAAAGGATATAGAAAATCACCCTTTCTTTCTTCCGAGCCAAGCCAGTCTATTTTCGGCGGCTTGCATTCGCCATTAAGGATCATGTATTTGGTGCAAGGGAAACGCTTTTCAAGTACGAGGTAGGAGGTGAGTAATGCTGGAGAGGTGGTACGAAGTAGGGCGAACGAGGCGGTATGAGGCGGTCTAGCCACGCAGAAACCTAACTGCGCAATTTATTACCGCTAGAGAAACCATTTTGTCTTTCTCAAACACCAATTTTATGCACGCGCCGCATTTCCCACAAAATCATTCTTAAAAAAAAAAGGTCTTTAATCTTCATCAAAATATTATAACGTTTAGCTGCGACGTCGCCTGGTCCAAAACTATTACATCCCAGGAGCCACTAGTGAGGTTTTAGAAGGCGCTCCAGACGACTCAGCGTTTCATACTCATAGCGTGCGCAGTTAATAGGGATAGCCGACACTATCTCTATAAACAACATTTCACGCTGCAACAACAAAAATTTCGGACCCTCTGCAATGAAAAGTTGCTGCTGACCCCAAGGGCACGGGTTCAATTCCCGGTGGCAGCGGGTGCTTTACTGAAAGAGCCGGAAAGCGAAAACACCCGTGTGTTCGCGACTACTGCACGCGTTAGACATCCCCAGATACTCAAAATTAAACCGGAGCCATACACCAGTGTCCGCCTCATATTCTGAGAAGCGTTAGCGCGTTAAATCTCCCAAACAGTTAGTAATGACATGTTGTGGAATTTATCTTTCAATTCTAGCGATTCTTGTTTTTTGCACAATGTTCTCAAAATGTGTTGGGAAGTGAGCGTTGCAAGTTTGAGATAAAACAAAATATTGTTGTCTCCAGTTCCAACTAAGATATAATGTGGTGCTATAATAGCGGTTGAAATCCTTAGAGTGCAAGCAAACATTCCAAACGAGCTAGTCTATTTTGTAAAATATTGTTCACCCTTCAAATTTAAACTCTTTTACTCTTTACAGCGGAAGTTACAAAAACATTCCTTGGAGGCGATAACCCAACCACAGAAGCGTTGAATCAAACGGGAGTTGGAATGAAGGCGGTTGAGTAAAGAAGAGAGGAAGGATCAAGCATCGGATTTGGCGACCTAAGAAATGGAAGAGAAAATAATGAGCAACATAAAGTCGAGCTTTTCTTGTCGGGTTAATCGGTGCAAGTTGCCAAGAGAGGGGCTAAACCTATGATACAGAATCACTATTGCTCTAATGAGATTAGGCATGCAGAGAATGCAAGTACCATAAAGTTCGGAGTGGAAACTTTAAAAAGATGCAGCAATTAAGGGATCTCTAGCAATCGGAAGGTGTGACAAAGTTTTGGTGTTTCTGTGTTTAATAAAGCCCGAAATCAAGATCTCTGTATTCCGCGTATGCTCCGTGGTTGCAGAAATTATGCTAACCATAATTACCAGAACTGGCGGTCTGTTGAAAAAACTGCTTGAAAATTCTCTAGTGATATTAACTATTCAAATACAAAATGTCTATGCCACATGATCCTTGTTTCATTTCAGCGTTGGCTTATGACAGCGAAATACTCTCTATCTCCATATTTACCTTTATGGGGAACGTTTAGAGAGCAAATTATTATGCTTATTATCACTGCTTGGTACCTTCCTTTGGTTTGTTAAAAGTTGCTCCCGTATTCAGAATGAAAACATATCTTAAACTTTAAGGAAATACATCTCGTCACATGGATAGGACTCTCTATTGCAGCAGTTAGTCACAGAATTATACCTGTCACATTATTCCGTGTCACTTCTATGTCACGTGCTACAAAGCTACGCTGGTATATACGGGTGGCCGTCTCAAAATTGGACACCAGTGACTTATTTATTTTAAAAGCTATCTTCTGAAACTACATTAGCTACGTTAAACAGAAAGTTATTGCGGGAACTCCCCCGACTCGGAACAGTTTTATGAAGCCTAACAATGATATACTTTGGGCCATTGCCGTCATGCGTCCTAACTAAAACCGATGCCACAATTTTAAACTATGTTGTGTGCAGCTGAGAACAGCAACAATTATTTGCTATGTTCTGTTCAAGCAAACAATGCTTTCAAGCAGTTAGTTGTAACCCATACGTCATTTTTTTCAATGTTTACGAAACAACATTCTCAGGTTACACACAACAAATATTGCAACAGCGGGACTTTTTACAGATTGAATTTTTAGGAAGAACCCAGAGGTGGGTTATACGAAACTATTTGCTGGTTCTTATTTGGATCTTCGTGAGTATCAAGAACAGCTGGCTATTGGAAGTAGTCGAAAGCAGAGAAGCAAGCCAGAAACAACTTCATTCAATTACAACTTTGCGAACTCTGCAATACCATACTCTTTTTATATTTCAGAGAACTGTGGTCTTGGGAACACCCAGACCCACAAAAATATGCGTCCAAGACGGTATATATTTGGAAGAAAGTAAATATTTTTTTTTCAAGACAGTACCCTTCATCCCGCAGTGAACTTATGAGACTGTTGATGAAGGAGCTGTGAAAAAGCGTTTCTTACTGTGGCAAAAACAGAAAAGTACAGCCGAATAATGAGTTACATTTTTTTACATCCGCACTTGACTCTCAAGCAAATGCTGAAAATATGTTGTCTAGGGCGCGGGATTTTGCTCCAAACAAATTCGTTCTTGCAGGAGTGGGACTATAATTTTGTAAAATTGAAACTATACTCTAAAGAATTGCCTCAGTGAATGTATGAATATATACACTAATTGTGATTGGCAAAATTCTTCTTTAATGTTACGTAACAGTACCATAGGCTTAGGCGAGGTTGGCGGCCTAGGGTAAGTTGGTACCACGAAGATAATACGTCCTGCCTTTGCCTCAGGGCTAACACGTGGTTCTCGCCACCAGTCTAGCCTGAACTCCACAATGGCTGCACTTCTTCACAACAAATAGTATAGCATTTGGCCTGTTATATCACCTTTCTTCAAGGTGATATTATCAGTGATGTATGGCAACTAGTTTGGCATTTTGGTGATCAGTGCGCATACAGTGTATAGAATTTGGCTCTCGCTATGTGTGCACGTCAATTCCTACTTGCATTCCTGTTGTTCTGAAGGGGTGAATATTTGAGTTAAAGTGTTTACAGTGTTTTAAAAGTTATCTCTTTACTGAAGTACTTGGTCTTTGATAGTATTGCGTTCATTGCACAAAATGCATTGACTTTAAGACCAACTTCGTCATGTCGGCATAGACGTTTACGCCGTTTACACGTGATGCGCATGCCGTAAATATTTCTGTTTCAGATTTGTTATACTCTTCAATATTGGAGCTATATTTTGCCTTTCCGCGTAGCAGTATATACTACTTATAGATTTTTTTAGCATCAAGGAAGCATATTTTATTGAAACATAAGGGTACCAGTATACTTACGCTTCTACCGTTATCGTAATTTCCGGATGGAAATTTTTAAAAGATCGGGAACGCTTGAAATCCAGCGCATTGTTTGGTTGATTCTGGGGTTGGGCTTCATAGGTTATGAGGGGCTTCGGATTAATTTTTACCACCTGGGAATCTTTGACGCTCGAAGAAATCTCGAACACACTGGTGTTTTTGCTTGTACCCTCTATCAAAAAAGCAGCCGCCGTGGCCGGAAATCGAACCGCGTCCTTGGGCCTTAGCCACTGAGAGACTGCCGAGGTGGCAGCACACAGAGGTCTCTTGAACGTTATTGCAGCAGTACTTACCTTATAATAGCAATGAGCTCCGTTTAGTTGGCGTTGCTCGGAAACAATCGCGATTTGAGTGTGGTTCATTCTTGCAAAGACCGCAGATGTCGCCGCCATTCTTAAGCCCAAAATACTTTTTTTTGGTTTTAAGTTGATGGTATTTTAGACGAAGTTTGTGGAGAACCTCTTATAAACGTCTGGTTCTCTTCGCAACCCGAAGAGCTCTGTGAATGCAATCCACCGAATTCTGCACTGAGAACTATGCTGATTCGTTTGCGCAAATTTAAGGTTCTGCAGCGGCTATGAATGATGCGGTGGAAGCATTTCATTTCTAGCAGCACCTCAACAGCGTGAATGATAGCTTCTCTTCGTGACTCTATATGTAGGTAGATTCGTATGCTCCCATATGTCAAGAAGAACAATCGAACGTTACTGCTTTTTACGATGAAGCCATGAATACAAATTGCGAAAATAAATTTCGGGTGAGAACATGTAGGATCCCTTTGTTTGCCGGTGATTCAGCCGTTTTAACGCATAGTATGGTTATCTGCGATTTTTCAAACCGTTAGTTACAGCCTCGCTTAGCAGTTTCTTTCTGACCGCACTTTGAAACAAACGTGCCGATTTTTTCTCATTCGATATGGTCGGCGCAGATATTTCCCGACTTGTGCATTGAGCTTCGATAGCAGCTATCGGCTCTGTTGCCTACAACATGACTTCTACGCTTCATGCAAAAAGCCTAAATATATTTGTGTACCTACAGGTGAAGCGCTAAAATATCAACAAGTACGGTTTAAAAACTGCTCAAAAGCACGCCACCCACGTGTGGAAATATGCTCATCGGCTGGGCGCACAAGCAATCTATACAAACAATTCATTTGTACGTTTTTAAAGGAAAACTTCTGTTCAGTTTTCATTGTTTTGGAACCCACAGCTGCGCGAAAGAAGGCGCTTCATTATTACCAACACAAATTTGTTACAGGTATACTTATGTGACTAACTGCTGCAATAGAGAGTCCTATCCAGATAAGAAGTATTTTTTAAAGTGGAAGTTATGTTTTCATTGAGAATACGGAAGCAATTATTAACAAACAAAAGGAAGTGTAAGGTGTGTGTAAGTTATGCGTAAGTTATGGATGTAATGGAAGCTTAGTGTGCTCAGTACCAAGAACAGTACGCATCGGTACTCCTATGTTTACGTGTGATTTCGTAACTTCCAGTGTTTCTCCCACAATTCTTACTGACATAAAAAGAGTGTGCCCTAAACTTAAGCCAAACAACTCGTTCGGCAAGCTTATCAGTTTTGCCTAACTTGCATTTGCTTTTCCCGGCCTCCGCCACTCGCAGAGCTGGCTGGTATGAAATCTTAGGTTCAGTGGCGGGAAATGAGCAAGTGGGTCGCATAGCCATTCATTACACAGCTTATTTGAGTGAAGTTTGCGTTAAAAGTGGTTTCAGCATGATTCTAATGGGCTACAAAATACGAAGTCCGCGGCCGCCATTTGCATGGCATTGAGCGTTGAGCTTGAAACTACGATGCCTCTGTATGAGTCGATGCCGCAGAGAATAGCCGATGTTACCTCTGCAGAAGGTCCCGTCGCGGGTTTTTATTTTGCACATAAGGTTGTCAGCATAAGAAATTTGTTTGTATAAGGACATTATAATAAATATATATTTTTCTTCATCATCTGTTCATCGCTTCTTGTTTACATCTGTATATGCCTTGGTAATGCTTTCCCTACAAGATCACGCTTGTGTGCATAATGTGCGTAATTCAACATTTGGCGCCACCATGGAATCCTCACGGCATGTATATTCTGCATAAAACAGGTAAGCACTACGGCACAAAAAATTACAGTGGTGGCAGCCGCATTTTCTTACGGCGGAACGTGAAAACGAACCATGTGCAGTGTGATGGCCAATCCGCCGAACCAGGTGTGTAGCGCTGGCCGAAGGCAAAGG
This sequence comes from Haemaphysalis longicornis, assembly GCF_048455015.1. Taxonomy (NCBI): domain Eukaryota; kingdom Metazoa; phylum Arthropoda; class Arachnida; order Ixodida; family Ixodidae; genus Haemaphysalis; species Haemaphysalis longicornis. Next base: position 90,341,965 of record NW_027526407.1, read on the forward strand.
GCCAGCAGGGAAGAAAGAAGAGGAAGGAGCTCAGAAGTGGTCAGGCAAGACGACAGCAGGACGGCGCCCTTGCTGTGTAGGCCCGAAGTCTGTTGCCGGTGCTTCCTTCCAGTTTCCGTCCGTCGCGGTGTAGGCCCGACGACAGCCCTTGACGCCGCCGGGAGAAGCCCAGGTCCGTCCCAAGAGTGAGCGGTGTGCCGGTGACGCGGAGCGCGAGCAGCGAGGCCTCGTTTCAGGCCCAGGCTATTTTCTTCCGCCGCTAGTCATAGGCACCGCCACAATCTCCGCCGTGGAACACAACGCCGGGTTGAAACTTCTCGGCGCACACGTCTTGTACTGCTGACAGACTACCACCTCGCGTCGAATCACCGAACTCACCGGCCCGTCCGCGTTCAATCCACCGTGCCAGCCCCAGCAGACTGTAGTGGACCGGGTCCTCGCCAGACCTCTGCGAATCTTGTGAATAGTGTCTTTCCCCTTTCAATACCTGCCCGTTTGGATTGCCTGCTTGATATAACGCGGGTGTTTGTGTAGACAGTAGTCCGGCTCATTGCTCTGCACGCGGTCCGGCCCAACATTCATGACAAAAGTGGCGAGCCTGCCAGGATTCGCGTGTTACTAATAGAGAGGAGTCCGGTTGCTGTTAGCCCTACAACCACGGTAATATTGGAACTTGTATATCGCGGGCTTGGAAAGAATAATGAAGGCGGGTCAAGACTTGGGTCTGACAGGTGCAGTCCTCCGCCACTACTTCGACACGGAGAAGGAGAAGCTGAAAAGGGAGCTATCGTTGAGTAGGGAGGCGAGGCGACTCGGTGTTGAGGTTGCACTCTTGAGAGACGCTGGCGAGCACAAAGATGAGATACTGAAACAATGGCAGCAAAGGTAAGAGGAAGAGGAAAGGAAAGCACTCAGAGAGTATGAGGAAAGGAAGGACGCGGATGAACGAAAGATTGTTGCCCTGAACAAGGAAATTGCCGCTCTGAAATTCAACATACGCCTCGCTCGTCCGGCCGACATACCGCGTACCCCCGTACAGGTGCCAGGCACCGCCTCTATCCACCCTGCTAATTGCGCAGTGCCTATTCAACGAGAGCTTGGTTTGCAAGCACCGGATACTCATGACGACAACGCGGAAGGTCCTGAAGAAGACAAGGCCTCGGGTTCGAATATTGTCGAAACATATTCAAAAAACGGCCCAGAAGTGAATAATCCCAAAGGACTCGCAGCCGCCAGTGAGACGTTTTCTCGCTCCTAAAAGAGACCGCGGAAACGAAAGAGCCACAAGGAGAATGAGACGCATTCTGCCTGGAAAAGATCGGACTGCGCCCCGAATTGCCGCACATACCAGCAGCGACAGTTCCATTTGATTACCAACTATCTCGAGACTCGGTGTTATCGGAAGTTCAGCAGAAGAAGCAAACACTACGTAACGCGTCGAACTAAAATATTTGCAACAGACTCATTACACCGTGGGAGTGTGAGGTTGGACATCTTTTATGCAGGACGAACCACTGCTTTTCGGATCGCTCCGCGAAGTGGTACGCAACGTAAAGGAACTCCACCTTACCGTTCGCGCAAACCACTTAAAAGCAAGCGCTTACGGAGGCGAAATCCACAAACCCGAACGAGACGTGACTTGTTCACCGCATTTCAGTCCTGCGTTTTTCCTACCGGATTGTCAGGACACACATACCCTAGTAAGAGGCGCAGAAAAGGCAACCAGAGTGTCTTTCACAGCAGAGGTTCATACTCCCCGAAGCGGAAGAGGCGCCGAGTTTCTAGGCAACCGTGGGCTCTTCCGGCAAACACGCACGCATGTACATGAAAGTGTGACTCTCGACAACGTGTTCCGGCTGTATACAGCTTCGGACACTTGTTTTTGTTCTTGTAGTGCACTAAAGAAGACTACTCCGAAGACTTTTTCAGTTTCTGGTAGCTTTGAGAACTGCTTGAACTCTTTCGTGCCCATGCGAACTGCTTATGGGGACGTGTTGAACTTTGGTGTGTAAACTCTTTCTTTTCTATGAACTCGACAGTGCTGTGTGACTTTGCTAATTGGATTAGTGGTTAGATCCTCTCTTCGACTCTTCGACACTGAATGGCGTTCTCCATCCCCAACGTCTAGAGAATAGTTCTAAGAATTTTTGAAGAGGGGGGTAGTGTAGTGAAGGGCCAGTGCAGTGTGGTGGCCAATCCGCCAAACCAGGTGTGTAGCGCTGGCCGAAGGCAACGAGTCCGCAGGGAAGAAAGAAGAGGAAGGAGCTCGGAAGCGGTAGGGCAAGACGAAGTATGGCGAACGAGGGGCCATCCGTCAGGTGCTGAGTTTGGCGTTCGGAGCATCACTCCTTATATCCTTTGCGGGGTTTTGGCCCGGATTTTAGGGATCCCTGGTGATCTATCTCTCTGTGACCTTGCAGTTTTTGGGAGTCTAGTTAGGGTGGGCGCTTTTTTCGCCGAATGGCTACTAACTCCCCTGGCCGGGGGGCTACCCCCTGGTCGGCCAGCCTTTCTCCGCAGGATCTTCCTTTGACAGCCTTTCACCGCAACGGCTTGACCGACATCCCTGTGGCCTTGGCTCCGACGAATGGTCTTGCGATTCGCCACAACAATCCTGGAAAAATGCAGAACGCCCTTCGTGCCGCTACCGAACGCTTCAACAAAATTTCTAGCGTGCGTCCATTCGGGAAAGGTGGAGTTGTGATTAGATCATCGGACGTGGAGTAGGTACAGGACCTTCTCAAGTGCGACTCATTTGCTGTGTTCCCGGTGAGCCCCTTTGTTCTTTCTCACCTTGCGTGTGCAAAAGGCATCATCCGCGGACTAGACACCAAGAGGTCAGTCAACGATATGCTCGAAGAGTTTGCTTCCGCGGGTGTCATAGCTGTACACCGGTGCAGCAGAATTGAGAAGGACTCCCTCTATCCCACCGAATCAGTGATTGCTACCTTCACCGGGGTGTCAGTCCCTTCAGAGCTCAAAGTTTGGCCCCTTATCTTTCGTGTGGAGCCTCTTTCCCCGCGTCCTTTGCAGTTCAAGAAATGCTGGCGATTTGGCCATAGTGTCGGGGGATGCAAATCTTCGGCTCGCTGCTGTTCGTGTGGGGGTGATCATCCTCCCGCACCATGCAATACGGAGGAGGTAACTTGCTGCCTGTGTGGAAACTCTCACCCAGCGGACTACTCAAGGTGTCCGGTTCGCGAGCAGGAAATGAAGATCCTTGAAGTGATTGAGAAACGTCGGTGCACGTGGAGTGAGGCGATGACAGTGGTTCGCGAAAGATTGTCCGGCTATGCCTCAGCAGTTGCCCGTGGCTCTACACTTGTTGATTCGTCTCTGGCTGAAATAATTGCCTCTGCAGTAGAAAAAAGCCAGGCTAAAGTAATTGACAGGGACATGCATGCCATGACAGAACTTTTGGCAGCTCACACATCCCATGTATCCCAGACTGTGTCTGCATTGTGCGGCGTAGCGGTACAAAGCGATTCAACAGACGGATCCACTTTAAAAGCTGCAGGGTCACTAAACCAGCACAGTTTTAGTGATTCAAATCTTTCCGAATCGCCAGGCCAAGTCATCTCTAAAGCCGTTCAGTCCCCTGAACTTCCAGAGCTCAGTCAGCACTCACCAGCATTTCCCCCTAGTGTGCCCCCTTCGCCTCAGTCCTGTTCTGGACGTGATCCATCTTCCTCCAAAATCGTTTTTCGACAGCCCACTTTGCTGCAATCCTCCAATATTCATCCTGAAAAGAAACCTAGTGCCAGTTCTTTGAACTCTTCGGTGGACATAGAGTATCAAACAGTTCTGTTTAAAAAAACTGGATCTCCGACTGTGGGCTCACTGGAATCGTCTCCAAAACAAAAAGCAAAGAAAGGTCAAGGCGTTCCCAAAACAAATGACATCGTAATGTCGCTTCAGGTCCTACAATGGAATTGCCGCTCTGTCATGTCAGCTCTCACCGACCTTGATTTCATAGTCTCTAAAGAACAACCAGACATTATTTTATTGCAAGAAACCTGGCTGACTCCGTGTAGACCATTTTATTTCCATAATTATCGGATATTCCGCTTAGATCGACCAACCAGAGGAGGTGGATTGTTAATTCTCGCCTCAGTGCAAATTTGCCATAAAGCCCATAAGTCATTTGAATTCCTGTCGGTGGATTGTGAAATTCTAGCAGTTACATTTAGCCTGCCCGGGTGTTTTGCATTTTCGGTGGTTAACTACTATTTTCCGGAAGGCGTCATTTCTACCTCTCCTCTCGATGCTGTTTTGCAATCGTGTGAGAATCGCGTTATTATTTGCGGTGCTTTTAATTCCCACCATGTCTCTGGGGGGCTCCGCACAGATTCCTGTGGTAGGCGGCTAAATGGTTGGATGAATGATAACAATATGCATTGTTATAACTCTGGTTCAGCAACATTTTTTCGATGGAAGACTACTTCAGTCTTAAACTTGACTTTTTCAAACTCCGGCAATATCTCTTCGTGGTCTACGTTGAATCACGCGACAAGTAGTGACCATGTTCCTATTTTATTTGACATAGTGTTCCCTTCTAGGTCCCCATTGCTCGTATGATTCGGCATACAAATTTACACCGTATGCAAAACAAAGTAAAAATAGCACTTCAATCTATTCCATCCGGTAACGAGAAACGGAGGGCAGCTCAAGTTACTTCGATCATTTCGGATGCTGTTAGGTCTTCCCAATTCATTATCTCTTCTCAAAAAGATGGAAATAGCCCGTGGTGGAACGAAGATTGCGCACTGGCATATATTCAAAGGCAGGCGGCTTGGAAGGTACTGCTAAGAAACGAATAGCCGTCCAATTGGACCAATTACAAATTTGCGGCCGCCATATTCAAACGGACAGTGTCTAAAGCGAAAGAAGCTCATAACACCCAGAAGATTTCCGCTCTTTCAAAGACAAAGAATAGGTGATTGCTGTACCAGTTTCTTCGCTCACGAAAGGTGGTTCAAGAGCTCTACAATGATAATTCAGTGGTTCATTCAACACAGGAATCTATTACAGCTATCGAACAAATTGCACAAGAACCTAAATCCCGCTTTTCTTCTGTGTTCTCCGCTTCTTTTGTAAGTCAACTTTCTAATGTTGGTTTCAACCCAGGGAAAATGTCGGAATTGGCTGGCGTTGTTTCACAGCTATCTGAGGCTGCTCCGCGGCCAGATGGCATTACTGTGCCAATGTTACAGTTTTTATTTGAGGAAACCCCTGAAGATTTACTCAACATAGTAAACACGTCAATGAAACATAGCTGGATACCTCCAGAATGAAAACTCTCTGAGATAGTGCCATTGCTGAAAAACGAAGGATTAGGTTACGTCCCAGATGACATCAGGCCCATTTCCTTAACTAGCAACTTGGTAAAGCTAGTCGAGAGGATATTGCATGGTCGCCTTATGCGATTTATTGAAAGCAATAAGATTTTAAGCCCCACTCAAATTGGCTTCAGACCTGGGAATTCCGTTTGGAAGGCTCATATTGACATTGAGAGCCGCGTTAAACTAGCCCGTAGCCTAAAACACGTAAGCGCACTTGTTACTCTTGATATAACAAAGGCCTATGACAACGTAGATTATACTACCTTAATTTCACATCTTGAGAGTAGCGAAATCCCTCTATGCATCCAATCGTGGATTGGTGCGTTTTTAACTGGAAGGACATTCTTCTGTTCGACAGGTGGCATATCATCTTCGCAATATCAGCAGTTTCGAGGGGTTCCTCAGGGGTCAGTCCTTTTTCCGGTTCTTTTTAATATTCTTCTCAGATCAGTTCCCATAATGGATGGCATATCAACTTACGTTTTTGCCGATGATATTGCTTTTTACTCATCGGGCAGAGACATTCATGACTTGTGCCAAAGACTACAAAACTATCTGGCCACCCTAGATAATTGGCTTAACAGGCTACATTTGTCACTTAATGTGGGAAAATGTGCGGTCTTAGTATTTCCGGTTACCATCCCCATTTCTTTATGCCTATTGTACAGACAGCAATCCATCCGTCAAGTTACAGAATTAAAATATCTCGGTATAATCTATGATGACAAGCTTACATGGCGTCCTCATATTAAACATATTGCTACTAAAGGAGAAAGAGCTGCTGGCGTGCTCCGCAGGCTATGTAGCCACAAATTCGGGTTGCGTAGAGTTACACTGTTAATGATATATCACAGTTATGTCCGCCCGGTATTTAAGTTTGGCTGCGTCCTATTTTCTGGTTGTGCGGCGTACAAATTAAATCCCCTATTTATAGTCGAGAGAATGGCTTTGCGACTATGCTTGGGACTGCCAAAATATGTCGCTAACCCTATTTTACAACTTGAGGCACGGTTTCCTCTACTGAAGTTTACATTCCAATTATTGACCGTACTAACCTTTGTCAAATTGTTTGAACCCCCACTGCATGACGCACAGTTCATTTTCCGTCTGAGGCCTGATCTTTTTCAAGGCATTCAGTGAACGCGGTTCCAGAGACCCCAGATGGATCTAGTACAGTCATGGCTTCAGCCACTTCACGCAGACCTTTCCCGGCTCCCCTCTACTTGTATTAGTGTGTCATCTGTTGAAATAAACTTTGGTAATATCTTCCCCCCGAATGCCAAGATGTTGCCAGCCCGAATTCTAAATGGATTGCTGGATGATCATTTGTCAACCCTTCATTGCCATATCGTCATTGCTACCGATGCCTCACAAGTTGATGAGAAAGCTGGAGTCGGGATATTCTCCCAGTACCTCGATTGGTCCTTTTCGATCAGGTTACCTGATTTCACACCTATTTTCCAGGCGGAATTATTGGGAATAATTTTGGCTCTTCAAAAACTTCAGCATAGATTTTCCCATGTAGTTATACTTTCTGACTCCCTCTCTGTGTGTTCCGCATTAACATCCGAAAAAGATTCTCCAATTATCCGCACATTCCGATCATTTGTTCCACATCAGCTTTGTGAGGTTCGGCTAATGTGGGTTCCAGGACATGCAGGAATCTCATACATTGAAGTGGTTGATCAATTAGCCAGCATGTCCCTGGGTGGCCCTGTGGTCGTGCAACGTCCAAATGACAGTTTTTTATTGGGGGCGAGATTGAAACGTCTACAGCTACTCCAGGCTTATAAGTAAGACGCCCTTCTGTCTTCTAGAGATAGTAGCCACCTTCGTCATGCATGGAAGCCAATGAACTGAGATTTAATGTTTTGTGAAACAAGGATATGCGAGGTAGCAATAACTAAACTTCGGTGCAAAATTCCCCCAATAAATTTTTATCTTTATAAATCTCGTCTGGCTCCACCCCGCCATGTCCTTTCTGCGACGAAGTGGAAAATATGGAACATATCCGATTTAATTGCCGCAACTTCTCCCCAATGCGACGCACGCATCTGGAGTCAACCTTTAGACGCCTTAACCTTCCGCTATCTAGTTCCGAGGTCCTGTCACTAGGCGCTTCCGCCCTAGGAGTCTGCCACAGGGATGTTGTGCCTGCCCTCCATTCTTATGTTGTGGCGACAGGCAGGTTTTCCTGCTAGCCAGCTAAACATTCACACATAGCTCATTTTTCTTCCTGAATCTACTTTCATATTACACATATTTGAAAAATTCTGTTGGGTATTTCCTTTTATAAATTTTGGGATCTAACATAATATAGGTCACATCCTCATTAGGCACAAAACTTTTTGGCCAATCCCCCGCGTGGGTATGTGCCATGGTGAGAGGCAACCAACCAACCGACAGCAGGACGGCGCCCTCGCGGTGTAGGCCCGAGGTCCGTCGCCGGCGCTTGCTTCCAGTTTCCGTCCGTCACGGTGTAGTCCCGACGACAGCCTTGACGCCGCCGGGAGAAGCCGAGATCCGTCCCAAGAGTGAGCGGTGTGCCGGTGACGCGGAGCGCGGGCAGCGAAGCCTTGTTTCCAGCCCAGGCTATTTCCTCCCGCCGCTAGTCATCGGCACCGCCACAATCTCCGCTGTGGAACACAACGACCCGTTGAAACTTCTCGGCGCACACGTCTTGTACTGCTGACAGACTACCAACTCGCGTCGCCTCACCGAAGTCACCGGCCCGTCCGCGTTCCATCCACCGTGCAAGCACCAGCGGACTGTAGTGGACCGGTTCCTCGCCAGTCCTCTGTGAGTCTTTTGAATATTGTCTTTCCCTTTTCAATACCTGCCCGTTTGGATTGCCTGTTTAATATTTTGAGATGGTGTCTTTGGTGTCTTTTGAGCTGGTGTCATTTGAGCTGGTGTCTTTCTTATCAACGTATCACCCTTGCAAGAGCGATTCACACCTTCCATTGCTGTTAACAAAATGTAAAGGTTTTCCTTAGTGGCACTGTTCCTGATAAATAATTAATGCAATGAATTTAATGTTAAAAAATTTCATATAATAGTGCTTATGAAAGTGCTAAAATGTAGCAGCTCATGCAGCTGTAATATTTCGCAAGGGTGGGACAGTTTGTAAATGTGGTCCTGGGAAATTGGCTGCCTTTCTTGTGATCCTTACCTGCAGCATCGAATCGTGTTTTGAGGTGTGTATATAGTGAAAGAGCATCCAACTCAATTGTATACCCTTGTGTGTGCTATAGAATGAGCTTTTAATGAGGCTGTTTTCTTTCCGGAACGTGTATAATTGCCACATGAGCGTGAAAGCGTCCATCCGTGCGCGCGCACTTCGAGTACCCAGCCGAGCGCTTATCTAGGAACAAGATCGCAGGTCAGCGTCAACTTGCCGGCGCGCAAGAAGAGCGCGGAGAGATCAGGGGCTCAGGTACAAAAGGTTACCTTCTACCTCATGTGCGTCAGCTTCCCCAGCGCCGCAGTTCAGCCCCGCCCACAGACCAAAAACATCGGCCGCCCGCCAACCAGCCGAAACGAGGGGAGGGGGAAAAAAGAAAAAATCCACCTCGCATGAAGTCCCGCACATAGAAGAAGTGGCGTCATGGTGCTGTGTAGAAGAAGGTTAAAAAATTGCAATTTTTTTAACCTCATTGGCTGCGCTGCTGCTTAGGGGGTGTGGTCGGCCTGGGCCCCTACGGAATATGGTTTGGGAATACGCCTCCCGGGTACACAGAAGGTTCAGTGGCTGCTAAGCCAGGTAACTGTTCTACGCTTCGGCGCCGTAAGAAGTACCGTTATCATTGATAGAAGCAGAAGCGACCATGTTCCCGACACTGCTTGCCTCCACGGAAATTTATAACGTTGCTTGTCAAGTGGACTGATTACCCGCCATAGACCGTAAACACACCGTGAAACTTCTCGCTCTTTTCGCAGGGAGAGTGTTGAAAAACATGACGCTTCTCCTCCCCCGTGCCCATCATCATCATCATTTGCCTTGTACATTAAATCACTCATCTGATCGGGTCTTGGCGGCTAGTCCCTTTTTCCACACCACGGGCAAGCGAGTGGTAAGAAATACGCGGTAACAAATAAAGCGCAGGCATGAGCAAAGCACGCCTACCACGCCAGTTTCTTGAGCCTGGACATAACGCTAGCGGACTGTAGATGGAACAGCAATGCAGTTTTGTGCCACTCGGCCACGCGCGGTACATCCCGCAAACTTTTGCTGGCGACCGTACATTTACGAGCAACACGCCTACTGCAGTTCTGTCCGATGTTTGTCTCGTTTCTTCACGTAATCGCAGTTTTATGCCGTTGGTATAACTCGTGCCAAACAACACCACCTATTACGCCTTAGCTTTTTTTTTACCTCGCCGGCGCCTAGACGCCTGCGCCTACTGGCTCACCAACCTTTACTTTTTATGTGATTTCTTTCTCTCGCCGTCGGCAAAACGAACGCACATTTGAAAAAGTGCTTGTTCACTCGAAGCTTTTGCTTACAAGCTGGCGCGCAGTATAACCTCCTTACCTCACCCCTTCTATTGTTTTGCAATACTTCCCACCCCTTTGTCCAGACACACGGAGCCCTTTGCCCGGAACCCTGTCGACGGAGGTCTGCAGGTCAGCACAGCACGCAGTCGTACACGGTAAACTGCTCGCCCGCTCCCCCCTTAACCGAGAGAGAAAATAAACTTTAGAAGGCAAGACGCTATTACTCGGAAAGCCAGCCGAAGCAGGACTGCCAACGTAAACATATCTGCGGTCGCCGCCGTGACCGTTGCGCCACCTCCCCGAGCCACGACGAGAGGCATAGTGCAAAAGAAAACCCATTTTCGCTTTATTTTAAACAGCATGTGAAAACTGAGGGAACGGCTCCTGGCACCAACAAAACGCAACCCAACTTGTAGGAAGCTCTCGGTCGCATGAGCAGTCACTGCTGCAACCAACAAAACCACAAAACCTCACGTGGAGCTTTGGAGACACATCTTCACCAGTGGCTGATGTGACACTTAGTAACCGCACCAAACGCATGACACGTGTGGTGACGAAAGGTTTGGGGGGCGACGTACCCTGCTGGCGTAGGTTGGCGGCTAAAAAGACCAACGGTTCATTTATTAATTCCGCCGTACTCTAAATGCTAGGCACACCTACACCCTCCGATTGCTGTGCGCCTAACTCGTTCCTTTTTTCTAGTCTTCAATTGGAAATAAAAGTCGCTTTCATAGCGCACTACCACACACTGGCTCCATCTCCCAGCGACTCATGTACGCAGTAAGTCTGCCAGCATGGCACACCGGAAACACTTTTTTAAATTACTTGCAAAGAAAACAAACAAGCTGCAGACCCATCAGAGTCAGCGCAAACGAAAACAGGACATAAAGAGTAAGAAAGACGCAAAATCTGTCTAAAAAGTGAATGTTTAATAGGAAAACAAGTAGTATTTAGGCGAAAGGAGGTATCTAAAACATAAAAAAATACAAAGAGATGGCTCCCAAACGCTTTGCCAAACAAACACTCACACACGACTCGTCGAGCAGGCAACCCAATTTTTTTTTGCGCAGTCTGTATTGTTCCTACTAATGGCCATATTTTCAAGGAAGGGCTCCACCAACCTCACCACGGACGTTTTTGAAAACTTGAAAACTTCTTGGTAGAATTCATAAATTTGCAACAAAAGAACGGATGACCGGTCGCGTATAAATAAAGGTCAAGCCTCTTGCTAATGAACGTACTTTCAATGTTTCCTGCTCCAGTTTTAATGCAAGCAGGGGGTGATAGCCAAGGTGATGAAAACCGAATTTTGATGGTACACTGTGTGCGTTAAACAAAATGTTTATACCAGGTACGCGGTGTTATGTCTTTTGCATTTTCGTGGTGCAATCGGCGTTACAATATTTTTCTAGTATTCTTACAGAAAGCCCGCGCGTTACAATCATGGGCCTCGTATAATCGTGCAAATATGGTAGTACAAAAATACGGCGCCGTCATTGCAGCCGTACGCAAGAGTAGCACCAAAACGGACGAAATCTTGCATGTCCAGTCGCAATTTTGAAGCTCAGAACTCTACGGCGTGCAACCGCTAGCAGCAAAAGATGAGTAACGTTGTTACACGTTTTTGGAGTCATCCTGGCCACACAGAAGCTCTGCATGCCTGGACGAGGGGTGAGCGGTATAAATATGAACTGAGGTTGGCCATAAACTTTATTGAACTTCTCTCCTCAGTAGTGGAGGCCACGGAGTTGCAGCGGAAATGGCAAGGAGAACACCGGGCATTTGCTTTCCGCTTTCCGAAACATCGAACTTTTCTTGTAATAATATTAGGCGAAGACACACTTCTTTTCAAACAGGCGACTAAAGGCCTACATCGTGGCATGAAGAAGCCGTTCGCATACACCTGGACTGACTCTTTTGAATGGGTGCTCTCCTAGATCCAGGGTTTGGGTCTTCTAGGTATTCACCTGCACTAGCCGAGCAGATGTGTTCTGCTGTTTTGGGGACGGCGGTGTTTCGAACCGGGGTGGTGTGGTCCAAGTGACCGTGGTTTGTGTAGTGCCGGGGTAGTCATGATGACGAAGTTGAAGGAGAAGTGTTTACATCTCAGTCTCAAAGAACAGGCAGTGCGCCCTGGCGTACGAGAGTTAAAATAAGCCCGGTGGGTACGTTCTCTTTCATCCTTTCTCTCGGCGGATGTCAGGACGCACCAATCACAAAATTCATTGCGCCCAGAGTGACGTCCACACACACACACACGCGCACCCATACACACACACACAAACACACACGCGCACACACAACGCACAGTAACACACACACGCGCGCGTGCGCGCACACGCACACGCAAACACACACGCAGACACACACACATGAACGCATGCACACGCACACGCGCACACGCACACAGGCGCGCACAGGCACACACGCACACACACACGCACACTCAAACGCACGCACACACACACAGGCACGCACGCACGCACACGCACGCATGCATGCATGCATGCATGCACGCATGCACAGCGTCCTTTGTCCTGTCGATGTCGAAACGCCGGGAAGATGCCCGCGTTCCCCTGTCGAATCTTCGTCGGGGGCTCGCTGTAGAGATCTCCATCGTCGTAAGACACGCCAGAAAGAGGTCAGGAGAATGATGCGAGGCACGCCGCAGAAACTTGCAGTTCGAGTCGCCAAGCGATGGTATTGTCAGCACCACCGCGCGGTACGCGCTTGAGGGCCCCGAAGCGGCTGAAAGGGTTATTGTCTAGCAGCAGCATAGTTCGTCATTGTGGACACACCGGGTCGTCGAAATACGATTAGGGAAAGCAGACGGCAGGATTTTGGTGGTCGACCCAAGCGCAGAAGTGGTGTTTCGCTAGAGCACCGCAACAACGGACCGATTTTGTTAGGAAAGGGAAACGCCAGCACAAGAGCCAAGCAGAATGATGTTTAAAAATATCAACCAACGTAATGAAAATTCCCAAATTGACACCATGCCTGCATACATAGGAGAGCAGCGTTCTCAGTACCTTTCACAGGATACTTGCACAGACAGTCCCTCAGCTATATGCACGTTCCGCTGATGTCTGACTAGCCAGCAGCAGCGTCGTTTGTTTTTGTTCTGGTGGTTCGGGGGGTCACTTCTTGTAAGAAAGACGCCACGCATATCACGGCCTTGGTTCGCATTCATAGTACGCAAGTGTCGGCGCCCTGTCCTAGACAGCAGCAGCCGGGATTATCAGGCGTCACGCACAAGCTCCAACGAAAAGAAGGCATTTGAGCTAACGTCATGATACAAGGCCGAGAGGAGCGAACAGTTTAGTCGCAAAGACTAAAATACGTTAGCTGTTCATATTGTAGCCGCCCGGTCAGACCACAGATAATACAAATGGCAAGAAGAAATTGATCCATTTATCAAGGCCGTCTTTTTTTACACCGTATCTAAGTGCCAACCCCACAGATCGTCGCACGGAATGCTGCAGGCAGTGGGTGATAACACGTCGAGGAATCGCCACTCCTTTAGCGATGCACTTGCGTGCGCTGCAGACAACTTTTGTAGGAAAAGGGCTGCGCTCACAGCGGCCTCTATTCGGAGCACAGTTCCAATTCAATAGCAAAATTCGCCGCTCTTACTCGCTTTCCCACCTCGAAAGGGCAGTTTTCGGCGTAAAGGCGATGTCAGCTGACGTGGAGCGCGTGCTTTTTACGCCATGCCTGATGATGACTGCGAAACAAAATGGGCTGTAAAACACGTATTTTGAGCAGCTCATGTTGTTTAAGGACAACACATAGTAGAAGGGAATTGTTTTTATATTAATTTCTTGTTGTTAATACTCACCGTTGAAGCAGCCGTTTCTTACACACAGTATTTCAGGGCACTATTCTCGACTGCAAGAATTCCCCAGGAAACTGTGAATGTGGCGTAAGTCTGTTCTGATAGGCTTTCAACTTTGGAAGGTGCTTCCGGTTGACAAAGCGGTAGCGTGTACTTTCCTCCATAGAGTTTCTTATTAAGCATACTAGAGAGGAAACTGCGCCTAGGAATATATGTCGTCGTGGGCGGTTACAGGAAGACCCCGCTTTTGGCTTGGGCTTGGCATCACATTTCGATTCTTAAGCGGTTTTGGGATTTGCTTCCTTCGCTATTCATTAACACGTCTACGAGTTACGAGGAAGCCGAAATTTTCCCTGTTCTGTGGTACCCGTCTTCAGTAAAAAGGGAGCCAGTGCGTGATAGTACGGACGTTGGTAACGCAGCAGTCGAAGGACGTATGCGCCCTTCAGCTAACCTCATCTACAGTCAAAATTTTTATAATAATGCCAACAGTTTTTATATCGTTCATGAGCAATATTTGATACCTTAGTTGTGATCTTTATGAGTGAAGCATTCAAATTACACTGCATGACATCAGAACTATACGTCCATCACGTTACTGATTGCTCACGTCCTGCTTACACAAAAAAATAAAACGTGTCGAATTCCCTTAGAATTTGTGAAGTTGAGAGTAGGGCCCTTGGGAACTCAAATTCGAAGCGCCGATTTAGCTTAGGCCATTTTGTTGAAACATTTCGATGAATAAAACAAAAATAAGCTTCTGTTTAGATCTTGGACTGACAGCTATCTTTATTGTAGGATGTAACAATCACGACGACAAATTGTTTTGGAGACATGCCGCGCCCTCTTGTGCCAGACGCGCCTGGGTAGTCCAAGAGCAGACGACACGTGTCACCCTCCAGGTGTTTTCAATTATAAAACAGAAAAACTTGATTTTACCAAATGTTTTGCGTTTTCGTGCTGTGAAATGATAGCATACTGAATAAAACACCCCTCAAATTGTTTGAACGGGTAAATAAAAATAATATCCGGTAAAACAAGCCGATTTATCCGCTTTCTTTGGGCAAACTGTAGGAATTGTTGAGACGTGCGTCAGTAACGCCTATGTCCGGAGGCCTAACTCCTGACGATAAATATCGTTCTTTCCTCTTGAGTACAGTCGACAAAGGAAGAGTTCCCAAGTTGTATAGAAGACAGAACGCCGCTCTCCTATATCCCGAGGCAACTGCAAAGGTTATTGCTTACGCTGGAGCAGGGAAGCTCACGTACAGTTGAAAGCTTTGTGGCAGCAAACATGAAAGCGCGTGTCGCTCACTACATGGAAAGCGGTCTAGCTATGTGATAGCAAATTGCCGTAGTGCGTACACCGGGCGGGTGCACTACCTGAATGCGGTTGGCTGCGCTTTTGTCTGCTGCTGTAGGTACGTCATATATAGGTGAACAATTTCAGAGAATTACATGTGCAGATGAGGGGCTCTATCAATCCGCGCGAAACCCAGCGAACAGATCCAAACGTTTACTTTTCGCCACCCCATTCGGTGATAAGCAATGCGTTATTATCACGTCTTCTTATTTCCAGATGCCAAGGCGTAACTATTACATCGGCAGCCGCTCGATAAATCGCTTTCAGGGAGTGCGCCCGCTAAGCCCACCAACTTCCAGAGCGCGCCAAACTTTCCCCACAGCGCTCTGCATGTATAGAGCGGCACGCACTTGTGTATTTACTGTCATTAGGCTTTTGACTGTACGCGAGCAGCTCAGCCGGATTAGCTGACCGCACCGGGCGGGCACTACCTTGAAAACAAGTTTACATCTTGTTTTATGTTTTCGCAACCTAAATATTTTTGGCACGCGACCTATTACGCCGTATTATTTACGAACGCCATGGTCCCTAAATAATAGCGGGGAGAGGTGTACTTCCATATTCGCATAACATAAAATAGCCGCATACGCGGTGCGCAACCCACATATTTACATACGATCGTCACTGAAGGCATTCGTTATCTTCTCCGCAATCGGCGGCCCGCGCGGCCGCATTACGTGGTCCCCGACGCGCCGCCAGTACCCCGTCCCCCTGTAACTCCCTATCTGAAGGCCGACATGCACGCGGTTAGACGGGAGACAAGAACAGAGAATCATTCGCTTCCACTTCGTAGCGTCCCCCTTGTCAGATTTAGCCAGATTGTTCTTCATAATTGTCAATTATTATTGAAAATTCTCTTGTAGTTTTTTTTCTTTTTGCCCACCCCTGCCCACCCGATTTGCCGTCCGACCGTCCCCCGTGTCGGCGTCATGCTACATGGCCCCACACATAAAAAGAATTGGACTTTTGCTCCAGTTCGTTAAGAGTGAATTGGGAACGGATGAGGCAAGAGCGTACTTGAAGGGGCCAAAAAGACAAATGCAACTTTCGTTCATTCAAAAGATGGCCTCGTTAGAATCATGCTGAAACCACTTTTAACGCAAACTTCACTCACATAAGCTGTAAAATGAATGCCTATGCGACCCACTAGCTCATTTCCCGCCACTGAACCTAAAATTTCATACCAGCCAGCTCTGCGAGGGGCGGAGACCGGCAAAAGCAAATGCAAATTAGGCAAAACTGATGAGCTTGCCGGACGAGTTGTTTGGCTTAAATTTAGGGCACATTTTTTTTATGTCAGTAAGAGTGGTGAGACAAACACTGCAAGTTGCGAAATCACACATACACATAGGAGTACCGATGCGTACTGTTCTTGGTACTGAGCACACTATGCTTCCATTAGATGCACAGCACTGCGGGGCTTTGGGCGTTGTCTCAGACGACACTGGCCGATTGACGCAAGTGACGGTGTCTTACGTGACCATATTGGTGGAGCGAGCACCATGTTTCACGAAACGGTTATTTTCTCTATCAACAAAAACAAAAAAAACAAAAATACGATGGAGAACAAGACAAAGACCTAAAACAACTTGCCGCGGTATGGCGGCGCCATTTAGGTTCACTAACAGTAAGCAAGTCTCCGCTCACACTAAGTTTAGATGAAAGAGCTGTTCTTGTGATGTCATTGCAAACGTCGTTTAAACGCACTCCGTGCGAGAATCAAGATATTGGCCTAAATGGATTATTACACAGTAAATAAACCACGGTTCACCTCCGGACAAGCGCTGGGGCACTAAAGAACACGACATCATTCGAATAAAGCCAACTTGCATTTTGAGAACGGCCGCTCAAGCCGCCGAACCGGTTTGTTCAATGGCCACTACTTTCGGAGAAACCCAACAGATTTCATGCTGGCGCTCGCTCCATTTTATCACTGAGCCAATATACAAAAATAAACCAAGCTAGCGCGGCACAACGTACTAGTAACAGCGATGCAAATCAACAGTGTTTAATCAAAGTGCACGCAAAAGTGCCCAGGTTCGCAAAAGCTCGGCCACCACCGCTGACGGGCCTCCACCGCTCACGGACACTCCGGCTTTTCCGCACTCTCGCGTCCGATTGCGTTATTCTTTTTGTGATGGCTGCTTGTTTACAAGCCTTTTCCACCAAATGATTACTTTAAATAAGAAGATTTCACTTCAGATTCCGCTTCATAGGTCCACCGGTGAAGCTGCTAATGGCAGAGTGCCATCACCATCCCAGAAGTTTCCTCGACGCTGTAAGCGTATTGAACGCTGCGAAGCTTTTAAATGCCGAGCATTTCTTTAACTCACGATGTCACCCGGCGTTGTCGGCGTGCCTCGGCGTCAGGAACAGCCGTTCCAGGTGCGCCCTCTCCCCAAATCCTCCTCTCCCGCATCACGCTACCCTCCTCGCTCTCAACAACAGGTCCGCACCCCTCCCCCTAAACTATATAAAAAAATAATACTTACCGGCGCCTGGTTGCGATCCCACGACCCTGCGGGCGGAACGCAAGGTACATGGTGCTCTACACACTGCGCCACAAAGCCGACACAGAATGGAAGGCTACGCACGCGCCTTATATCCTTGACTCATTCAAACTACGTCAAGAAGCTGCTGATACAACGCATTCACTACCTGTGGGCGGAACGCGAGGTACATGGCGCTCTTCCCACTGCGCCAAAAAACCGACACAGAATGAAAGGCTACGAACGCGCCTTATATCCTTGACTCATTCAAACTACGTCAAGAAGCTGCTGATACAACGCATTCTCTACCGCCAACTCCCCAAACACTAAACGTTAACGCAATACACCCACCCCCTATGCGACGCATTTACTCGAGGCCCCCTCACGGGGAGATGGGCCCTTTTTTGTTCTTGAGCCGGTGTAATGGTCGGAACTCATCGGACGCACCGGGATGGGCTGGAGACCATGTCGCTAAGCAATCGTCACTTCCAGGTTCATGTCACTTCTGTCAACACAGGAGGCTATGGAACCACCGCAGCTTTGGACTACAAGGAAGTACTACCAGGAAATCGGTTTGTCCTTCTGTCGTTCTACTACCAGGAAATCGGTTTGTCCTCTTATCGTTCAGCGCAGCTGTACAGCGCATGAATTGTGCGACATAATGATTGCCAAAGCTATAGTGATTAGTACACTAACGTGACCTTTCATTAGTATCGCTTTTCTTTTTTCTCTACATCATTTATTTTCTTTTATACGACTCGGCACATACCCGTGTTCGCATGGCCAAGCAAACAGGACACATTGGGGAACGAACCTTGCTCGTCACGTAATGGCTGGTTTAGTAATCGTCATGCACCAAGTAGTCATGCATGCCTCAGTGCATGATTTTGCTGAGGTGTAGGCCGCAGTAAATTCTCTAAGCCCCCCTTGAACCAAAGGTTGGCATGGTGTAAATGAGTGCCCTATCTGCAAACATTTAAAAGGATATAAATTATTCTACAACCAAATGCATAAAACCAGAAAGTACTAAAGGGCGAAACACATTGTGCTCGCTTATGTGTTCCCATCGAGATCGCCACATGGAGGTCAAAAATACTATATGCAAAGCCTAAGCTTTAGCTCTCGCGCCGTGGAGTATTTGACGCACGTAAATAAGCTTTGTGACAAGAAATATCTTGCATACCTGCGCACAGACAAAGCGAAAGTCGTCTCCCCATCCACGCTTACGAGCGGCGCTTGAGATGCGTGAATGCTGAAGGCCTCTGTGGCCCAGTTCTCTAAATTTGGCGCTAAAGCAGACCGCCGTGATCGAGCGGGGCACAGTTCCAACTAATACCCGCAGTTTCGTAGGTTCTACTCCTAAAAGATTTAAATGTTCGTTTTTTCCCATACGCACAACTTCTCCGGATGCGTGCTAGAACTGCTTAGGAAATATAATGCCTTCTTGAAATTCTTTTGTTACCAAAAAATGGTCCACGTCGTCACTTCAGCATTGACATATTTATGGTTAAACAATAATAAACACCACAGGCTTTTAAAACTTGGCGATTTCGTAAGGTTGTTGGGCAGCTTTGCTCTTCGCGGCAACCAGACGGCACACGTCTTTGCCCGAGAACTCGCCCACTCGGTACCGCAAGAAAAACCGGAGCGAGCCTGGCAACCGCTCCTCCAATACGCCGTCATCACCCAACATTACAAACTATCGAGACAACTGTATTCACCAGTCACCGATCAGGCCAAGAAACAACAGGAAATCCTCCTGAGACAACTGCAAAGTCATACGTGCGCAAACCCACCTAGACTACGCTCCATCTATCCTACTCTCTATGATTCTCTATGTACCTATTGCCAAGGCCCAGGCACACTCTACCATATTGCCTGATAATGCCAACTAACCCCATGTCTTCCCCTATCCCGAACCCATCACGCGAGCAGTGGGAGAGTATGGTGGCCAGCGCCTGCCCTGAAACGCTGCTGTAGCTACCGGAAAGGGCGAAGACAGCCGGCTTTACCAACGGAGTCTTGGACTGAAGACCCCGACAACAAATATGCTCACTTTAGCTGTAATAAAGTATCTCTCTCTCTCTCTCTCTCTCTCTCTCTCTCTCTCTCTCTCTCTCTCTCTCGCTCGCTCTCTTGTGTTGCGTGACATGTGTTACCAATCAACTATGGTTCTACCTTGGTGAAGTGTTTTGCGTATTTAAGCAGAAGTTCATACGTCGGGCAATATCGGCGTTATGGTGCGTTCCTCGATAACTTAGTAATACGTTAAAGATGCCTTTCCAACAATCAGGATTTGCAGAAATAGACTTGAAGTGCGCAGCGATTGATTGATTAATTTTAATGTTTAACCTGTCGACGCAACGGAGGCGATGAGGCGCGCCGTAGTGGAGGGCTCCGGAATAATTTTGATTACCGGGGCATCTTCAACGTGCGCGGAAATCTCGTACACACGCGCGTTTTTGCTGTTTGCCTCCATCATAAATGCGGTTGCCGCGGCCGGGAATCGATCCCGCGACCTCATGCTCAGCAGCTAAACGCCTTAGCCACTGAGCCACCGCGGTGGGTCTGCGGGCCGTTTGCCAAAGTGGAAATGACGGAAGTTTTTTTGTTCCGAATAATGGAAAATATTCAAATTCAGGTAAGTTTTTTATTCCCCCGGAATGGAATTGGAAGGAAATGGAGATGCTCATTCGCAACACTTGCAAGCGCTATAGCGCTCAAATGGGCTCTCTGATGGCGGCTGTGTGGCATGCGGTATGTGCGGAAGGGCGGTCCGTTCGTGCCAGCACAAGGCACGCTGCCAAGCAGTCTGGTTAAAATGTTGAAACAATACATGTCAAGAAGTCTCCACTTTCTCATTCCTTGCTCGGCAGCTTTCCCAAGGATAACAACTTGCGCTCTTTGGTTTTTCCTCCCATCGTCAACGCGCCACCCGCGACATTTTTCGCGCTAAGGGTTGGTGGAAGAGGGAAGGGGGGCAAGAACTGTAGACAGAATTTGGAAAAAAAAAAGCATTGCGTGAAGTCCCGTTTACACTCTCTCTCTCCAACTAACACGACCTAGCCATGCTTCTGTGCAATGCCCCTGCGTTTTTGCAGCGTGGAGGCGACTTGTTGGGTTCCCATTGCTGTGTGCTACGATCTAGGTTACACGGTACACAAAATAAAGAGAACACACCAACCTAGGGGACAGAAAAACGCAACTATGAACTTATTTATTACAAGTACAATACTGGCATGGACATCATGAGGAACAAGAAGACGTCCCAATACGAAGCTTCAAGAACATCGCTACATATGCCAGCTAACAGTCCCCTCGTGAAACCGTTCACTGCACTGCATAATTATCAGTGCTTCCCAGCGTTTCTAAACAACACGCGAAATTTCTGAAGTGTTTCGTATATCAAAGGGGCAGAGCGCAAGCGCGGGCTCATGCTCAATCACCCTGACCTTATCTAAAATAGGTTTTATAAAAAAGCACCATACAGCGAGTCGACAAAAGGAAAGAAATCCCATCATGCAAGGAATAAACTGCAACACAAAAATTAAACAAAGGAAAAGTGCTTTTATCAGCTAACGATGTTTGTCGCCGGTATCCTGCGAGTACAGAACTAATACAGAAGAAAACGTAGGTCCTAATACCTACAAGAAAGATACCTTCTCGGGTCAATACGCCCTTTCAATAGGTACAGTGGAATACCGTCATAAAACCGTACTCGCTATTGTTGTAACAAAGGTACAGAACAACCACCATTGCATCCAGTAACCTTCGTAGGAAAAATCCAGCAGTGGGTGTTGGAGGCGGCAATAGTTGAGGCAGAAATAGCTGTTGCACTGACTCGAATTTCCACGCGCATCCCCAATTATCTCGGATTCTGAAAGCGTGATTCAAAATTTTTCCTGTGCAGCCTTTTGTCTAAGGCACAAAGCATTATCCACAAGAATTGTTCCCTCATCCCAGAACACATACTCCGGACGGCGGTCTAGCCGTACCGGAAGGGGACGAAACCATACACTATCATTCTCGAAGTCATACCGTGTGAGCTGGAGTGGCGTCCTGTCCATCCAACAGTGCAAGTTTAGCCACAGACCGCCGCATGCACCTACTTCATCCATCGCAAGACCCATCCATGAACTGCCACCTCTGCACAGCCCAAGCCACCATATCCCACATAACGTGGACATGACCCCAAAATTTGTATTCTCAAATCAGCATGGCTGAGCATCTCACGGCCGTGATATACAGACCGCCCAGGTAGCAAGGGCGGCTTGTCCTTGCTGGCCTAATACCAACAAAAACGGAATTGTCCCAC
Organism: Haemaphysalis longicornis; assembly: GCF_048455015.1. Lineage (NCBI taxonomy): Eukaryota > Metazoa > Arthropoda > Arachnida > Ixodida > Ixodidae > Haemaphysalis > Haemaphysalis longicornis. Next base: position 90,363,806 of record NW_027526407.1, read on the forward strand.
CGAAGGCAAGTTTAGTTTAAAGGGGCCATGAAGACAAAATCCCTTATGAAAATTTCTATGTCCAGTCAAAAGACAGTCTGCGTCCCGAAGGAAACAGACTTCGTGCGTCCTGTGTGTTTCCTCTGTGTTGGAATTTCGCCACCGACTTTCTGCGTACTCCAAGTGTCCCGTGTGTTTCCGTCCTCCATGCGTCCAGTCTATCTCCCAAAGGCAACACAGACACCATACGGCCTTTGTGTATCCCCTGTATGTCTTGAAGGCAACAGACCGCATTCGTCCCTTGTGTGTCCCCTGTATTGAAATTTCGCCACCGACTTTCTGCGTCCTCCAAGAATCCTTTATGTTTCCTTCCTCTACGTATCCCACAAGCTTCCACCTTTTGAGTGCCCTTTGCATGCTGTCAAATAACAGTGCCCCACAGCCAGCTGCATGTAGAAAATGTCAGCCAGCTCCACAGTCACTGTTTCATGCTGCAGCTGTTTCTGTAAGAGCAAGCTGACGAAAATCACATGAATCACACGACTCTTGCAAACCTGACTATTTTATTCAGGTTGGATACATACGTGCTGCTGCCGCCTGCCACACCAGGTGTCGCCTCATCTTTACCCCTCACAGGACGGGATAGCCACTGCCACGCTTGAACCTGAAATGACAAACGCATTGATCGCATATGAAGGGGTTTAAAACAACACGTCTCAAACATTTGCTGGTTATGCTTATAAATATAAAGGAGTGTTCCCATACAAAACTGAACCAAGTATCCTGAAAGAGAAGGTATAACTTCTAGGTTGCAAAATTAGCCACAAAATTAAGACCACATAAATTAACTAATGAGCTTACGAACATCAAATATGACATACTGTTACATAGGCAACACAACCCAGAACTAAGTACTGTTTAGATTCATGTCCTCCTCATGACGGGCATTTATACAGCCTCGCAAGAACATTTGAGATGAGATTATTGCAGCAGCACTGTGGGAACAAAGCAATATGGGGGGGGGGAGGGGCAACATAAAATTGCATGAACATGCTAAGACAGGCATTGATCAGTCATCATCATGAGTAGTTGCTTGTGTCTACGCGTTCTTTGGAACCTATAAAGCCAGCAGTTTTATTGTGCATTTCGTTTACGAGACAGCACTTGCATTGTCTAGTTTGTTTGTCTGTGCTTGCTTACAAAAAGCAAAATGTACATCTCCATGAACTGACCAACCTCTAGGTTGGCTCCTCACTTTATATTTCTATGTGTCGATGGGTAGCAGACACGGGAACAGAAATAAAAAACAACCCTAGAAAAACGTGGTGGATAGCACACTTGCACCCATCATTGCACACGTGCCACGTGGTCACTCATCCCAACAGATGTACAGTGCACGGAGTGACCCCCAAGCAGCGAAAGCTGGGCGTGGTCGCTCTGCACTTTGTGAAAATACAAGCTACTAGAAAGATTTGACAGATAGCATAAACAGTGCAGGTGCGCCAACTTTGCACCATGGCACGAATTTTTCAACGTACAACAGAAAACGCACCGGTATGTCAGTGACACCGGGGAGGAGAAATTCGAAGACAAACCAGGACATCAGTGACAGTGAAAGGGTTAAAGCGGTCGAATACAGCAAATTTAATTTCAGGGTTTATGCTTACCAGCAATGAGGAAAGCTACCGCAGTAACTTGAGCTGACTACTCTGTAACGTGCACTCAAATGCTAAAAACACACAAGCATTTTTGCATATGTTTGCACACAGAGCATTCATACTGTTCGGAAATAATGCAGGTTTTTCCTACTATAAACACCATAATATTGCCCCCAACCACGCCATTTGATTTGTTTACAAAATATTTTGTTACAAGCACCTGGCCACACCCTGCAATCTTATCCTTTTTTAAGGGAACCGTCTTTTTCCCCTTTTTCCTTTGTATGCTGCACCAGCAGTCCTGTTTGATATGGAAAGGGTGTTGCTTTGCGATCCCTATCCTAGCTTTTCCTGTTTTTTATTGAAAATGTTCTCGATCTAAATGAATGAGTGCAAAAGAAACCCTGCAGCATTCAATTCGCCAACGCTCATCCATGCACGTCCCTTTGCTGACTCCTTCGAGGTTTGTGTTTTTTTATGTTTACTGCGGAGCACAAGTTTGCTCCGATAATCTATATTTTTACAAAAACCCTGCATTATCCGTGGCTACATAACAATATTCCAAACAAAGTCTGATACACAAACCAGAACCCCCCACAGCTCTTTCTTCAATTGCTGAGTACCCTTCTACAATTGATTGATTGTAGGGTTTAACGCGCCGACGCAACGCAGGCGATGAGGTGCGCCGTAGTGGAGGGCTCCGGATTAATTTTGACCACCTGGGGATCTTTATCGTGCGCCGAAATATCGTACACACAGGCGTTTTTGCTTTTCGCCTCCATCAGAAAAGCAGCCGCTGCGGCCGGGAATCGAACCCGCGACCTCGTGCTCAGCAGCGCAACACCTTAGCCACTGAGCCACCGCGGCGGGTACCCTTCTACAATTAGGACCATCATTATATTTGCTAGAGTAAATAGCTGTTCGGGGGGGGAAGGAGGGGGGGCTACGATGGCCAGTGAGACTCATTACACTACATGAAACACAGTGGCAAAAAGGCACGCAATACACCCTTTTCACTGCTAGGCACAAGTTGCATCTAGGGCATTGAAGTGAATTCACCTAAATTCTATTTCTGGGTGCATGGAATTGTTTCACTCATGTAATGTAATCCATAATATGACTTTTGAGTAGAAGTCTAAAGATCTAGTTCATCTGTAACAGGCGGTAGAAGAAAAATCCCCACACACTGTCTGTGGGCACCACGCAACTACCAGTGAACAAGGGGGACAAAGTCGTTATTAATTAATTCATGGAGCAAGGACGCAGCCCTGATGTGACAAAAAAAATAAGAAAGGTACCAGGAAGTTTCTCACCCTCATCGGTTCCTTATTTTTTGCCCCATCTCTGCAATGTTCTTATGTCTTAATATCACTAAGGTACCACAAGAATGCCACAATGGTTTTCTATGTTTTCATGTTCTCGCAGCCTTCAAAATCGAGATTTTCATGCATTTCACAGCCGTAATGAACTCCACTTACAGGTCGTGCAGGATAGATAGAAACAGGAGGCAGCCAATTCTTCTGGTAGCTCACAACGTACATCCTCCATGTCAAACACCTGGCCCTGTAAAAAATGGAAGTTCAAGTAGTAAACAAGCCGTAAATATGCGGTATAATGCCGTGAAATACTCGCTCTGACAGGACATGACAGAATTTGTTTTTTGTAGGTGCAAAAAAGGCACCTTCAGTTCTTTCAAGCTAAAAAATAAGTACAGTGCTCACTGATTGAAACGCAACACTGCGAGCGCGTGGCTGCCAATACATGCAGCGCCGTCCATGGACGCCGCTGTCGCTGACAGCGCACCGCTGTCGCTGCGGGGAACCACTGCCCCGCTTATTGGCAACCGGAAGCAGCAAGCTTATGGTCAAAACACTCTCATCCTCGTGGTATACCACAATGCAACACCTAGCTTCCACGGGCGGCGCTGCATGTAGCGCAGGCCACGCGCTTGCAGTGTCGCGTTTCAATCCGTGAGCACTGTACATACATGACAATCCTTACAAGGCTTTCAGCCATACTTTAAAGGAACGGAAGCATCCTTACACTGAATTAATGTTAAACTAAGCCTATTAAATATCCCTAGGTGGTAGAAATCTGTGGCCCCAGATTCCACTGTGCAAGCATATTCTCTGGTCCAGAGGGTGCGAAACGTGGTTACGGCTTTTAAAGGAGCCATGAAGAGAAAACACAAGTTTGGTTCATTCAAAGGATTCCGTTGCTAGAATCACGCTGACACCATTTTTAACATAAACTCCACTCAAATAAGCTACAAATTAGGAACAAAGGAAATGGCCATGCGACCCACTAGTTCATTTCCCGCAACAGAACCTATGTCATACCAGCCAGCTCTGCTGTTAGCGGAGGGCAGCAACAGCAAACGCGAATTAGGCAGAGGCTATAAGCTTGCCGAACGAACCATTTGCGCTTAAATTTAGGGCACATTCTTTTTACAGTAGTAAGAATGGTGGGACCAACAGTAAAGGTTAGGAAAGCACACGTAAGCATAGAAGTACCGATGCGTACTGCTGTTGGTAGTGCGCGCACTATGCTTGGTTTAGCTGCACAGGACTGCGGGGCTTTGGGGTTGTCTCGGACAACAATGGCCGATTGACACAAGCAACGGTGTCTTACGTGACCATATTTGTGGAGCGAGCACTATGTTTCACGAAACGATTATTTTCTCGCTGAACAAAAATAAGCCACGTTTAAATACGGTAAAAACAAAACAAAAGCAGAAAGCGGCTTGCCACGGTATGGTGGCACCATCTAGGTTAACTAACGGTAAAGAAGGTTTCCCGATCGGCTGCAGAGCGGTCGGTTCCTCTGATGTCATTGCAGACCCTGAAAATGCACGATTTAGCGGGAAAACCAAAATTTTAGCTTAAATTAATGAATTTCTCAGTGAATAAAGCATCGTTTGCATTTGGACAAGTGCTGGGGGCACCATACCACACGAAATCTTTCGAATAACACACACTTGTATTTTGTCTTCATGGCGCCATTAAAATTCTCTCTGGGGCACATGGTGAACGTCTCAGCGTGCCAATACCTCCAAGGGGTAGGCAAGTTGAAATGCTGACGAAACGAAAAAACAGGATGGTGAAGGAGCACGGTGGCAAGCCCACGCCCTGTTGAATCTTTTTCGCACCGTGATTGTATCCCCATCACATGCATATTTGTAAGAATCAACATGTTTAACCCATGCTCAACATGTTACGGTCAACACAATTTATGCAATCCAGCTACAAATAATGTCACACCACACAAGAATTTCTGTCTGATCATGACGATGCTGGATGAGCTTAGGAAGGTGGAAAAATTTCTTGCATTAAAACAGTGAAAGCTGCCCTGTGACTGCACCAGCAATGCAGGCTGGAACAGCATGTTTTCAAGCTGCGACGTCTAAACAATTATCTGGTCAAATGTTCACTGCCTAAAGACCTTGTGCATGTGGTACTACTTATAAAGTTGCTAGCAATGCTTAAATGTTGAAAATTCAACGTATATGCAACTCTTACGTATTATAACTACAAATGTAATGCAGCCTCCTTGCTTTTCTTTACCCGTAAACGAAAACTACCCGTTAGAACAATGCTAAGCTGCCTACGTCCTGTAAAAAAATATACTGTGGGTCAACTGCCTCCTAAAAAAAAAAATCGGTGAGTGGGCGTTTCGTTTTACAACCATTAACGCAGTTTTTTTTTTATGCAACAAGCTTTAGCGTCGAATCCACCCAAGCCAAGCGGCGGCCGCTGGGCCGTCAGCATAATGTTTTCGTTGCCGGCAATGGCAAGGGGGTCGATCACTCACACAGCATACTGGCCGCCGCTCCTGGAAGCTCATTATGACCGCGCCGACGCAGCCGGTAATTTACAATAAAAGAAGCGCGGCGAGCCGAACACCAAGGAATATACTCAACACGTTTCACAAAACAGCACTGCGGCAACGCGTAATAAAATTTTAACATGCACCACGATAAACAATCACTTACGGCAGAACACGCAGCATTTTTCACACGTCGCGTCGACAGACTGGAACTTGCAGTAGAGACTCTTGATTCACGTAGGCACGCACAACTTGTCAGGTATTTTGTCAAATGGCGACCTCGATGTGCGTTTGCTACAGCAGCGCAGTACGGCGACGACACAGACGCTTTGCCAGCACTCACGATGTTTCAGGTGGCACAAGAGCACTAACACGTAATATTACGGCAGGAGGAGCACGTAGTAATTCACGTAACACCAGCAAATCGAAAACAAACCACCAAAACCACGCACAACGAACAAACCACGTCTTTTCTTGCGCACCGATAACAATGACTGCATATATGCTAGCCTAGACTAGACTTATTACTACAGTTGGCTATCTAGCAGTCATAGAGTTTTAGCAGTTACTTTCTTCCTTCATCATCACCCCTGAAGCAAACTGGGCAGACGCCATTAAAGTATTTTGTTAAAGTTGATAATAGCAAACATATATATAATGGCAGTATATTTTCTTGATGCGAGCAACGTCTTTTGTTGTCGTAAGTTGTTGCTACTCAAAAGCGAATAAAAATGGATTAACAAACGAAGTTAATATCATCGTCATCTACATCTAGATTGACTGTTTTGTGTTTTGTTCAGCGTCCAAGCATTCACCATTCACTGTTTGTGGGCTTTTCGCAAACAGAACGGCCGGATAAAAAAATTATTCCCCGCAGACATACGCAAACACACGCGCACACGCATACGCACACACACACACACACACACACACACACACACACACACACACACACACACACACACACACACACACACACACACACACACACACACACACACGCTTGCGCGCGCGCGCACACACACGCACGCACGCACACAAAAGCACCGTGCGTCAAATCCACGCAGGCAAACAATTCACTCAACTGGAAGCTTAGCAAGACTATGGGAGCTCAAGTATTTATACCTAGGTTTACGACCTGATCGTGTACTGTTTTGGTGGCTTGGAGGTTAATTACTCGCATACTGATTCAAAGGGCGGAGGTTCGAAATCCGCTCAGTGACCTTTTTTTTTTTTTTTAACCTTGCCTTAATAAAGTTTTTCTGCCTTAGGTTATATTTTGACATTGTTGTTGCTCTTGGTGCTCTCGTCTGGCTGTGTCCCTTTTTTTTCTGTCGCAATATATTTCTACCGCAAGCTCTGCTCCAAAAACAGTACACCGCTCAGCATTTAGTTGCAAGGATAAGCCATTTTACAACGACCCTGAAGGAAAGCACAGACTAGGACAATCGGAAGCCACTTTTTAGATTGTTTTTGTTTTCATTGCTTCGTTTTCTATACGGCTTTTTGTGTTCTTTTTACTTTTTCTGGTCTGTATATTCTTCTCCCTCCCACTTTTTTTTCGTAATGGGAGGGACGAGGCACTTCGAACAGCCTCGTTCAATATGTATCCTTCTTACGCCACTGTTTCATACAAACGTACCAGTTGGTAATATTAATTCTGCGAATTTATCAGACCTCACTAGCACGAGATTACGTATACAGTGCTGCAGAATTTCCACAAACCATCGGCATTGTTTCTTACCATCTCTAGCCAAGCCAAAAAACTTAACCTTTCGAGTATAATTAAGGCTTACATGCTCGACTTTATGTTTACTAGAGGAAGCACAATCTTCAGAAAGAGAATGTAAGGCAACAAATAGTTATCCTTCCTCCCAGTGTCCTAGAGGCAACACAAAAGACATAAGTCAGTCTTTTGAGTTCATTTTGCCTTCAGTACATACATAAGCAACAGCATTACGGCACACAGAAGAATTAAGACAGCAAATTCAAGTTCTATCTTAAAGCCTTTGTCCTAGAGGCAACACAGGGGAAACAGGCCAAAGTCTTTTGACTTCATTTTGCTTTGAGTACACACATGGGCAATAGCATTGCGGAACTCAGAAAGAGAAGAAAGCAAGTCATTTTTAAAGTTTTATACCTCTCATCCGAAATAAAATTTTCGTATAGAAATTTAAACTTTGTCTTTACCATAGTACATATAAAGGTAAAACATCATGGCTGTTTATCCGGCAGTCTATAAAAAGTACACAGCCTGTTTATGTCCTAGAGGTAACACAAAGGAAAAGTCAAAAGAAAGGCCACACAGTCAACATGCAGGAGACACAAAGTAAACAGAAAGGAAAAGTTAATTTTCATAAGGGAATAGAAGTTTGTATTATTGGGAAGGTTGCTTTCTCCTGATAAAAATAATGACGATTTTATCGCAAACTTCGGAAAACTAACGCAGCTATTAAAGAAAACGTGTGCAACTGTAGCAAATCGCTTAGCAGTTTCTGGCAACGGTTCTATGACGTCACAGAATCTTGTTTCGACGATTGACGGCGGCCAAACTAATCAATCGCCAGCACACATGGCTGGATGATTGTAGTGGGGCCGCAACTTCTGTTTCATCAAATCACTTGAATGCTAACGCGCACCTACCCCACTAAAAACTGTGTTTTTTGTGCTGCCCCATATCACGTCACTCGCCCCGGTAAAACGCCACTGTGTCGGGAAATTTGGAAGTTCTTCAGTGTTTCTTGCGTTTTTGTCGGTTAAAAACGTCTTTTGTGACCGGAATGAAGCTGAGTGAGGTACTGAAGCTTAGCTCTTTAAAGTTACACAAAGTTGTATTTTCTCTTCGTGGACCTTCAAAGAAGTTCATTCTCTGTCTCAAAATTAGTTTTCAACAGAAAATTTTCGGAAGACCAGATTCTTGTGAAATTTATTTCAATAATCTGAATTGATCGGCGTGCGGTCCTCTCAATCGCACATGATTCCGACTGCAGGAGGTGTCACACGAAAGTTTCCGGTTTTTGCCCACGGTTTTTTCTCGTTACGGTCTTCCATCCACCTTTGTCCTGTAAATGAGAAAAGTTTTCACTTCCTTACGCTGGCAGGTTTACAAGTTATTATTAGGCACGTAAAAGCATTTTTGAACGAGCTAGGGAAAGAAAAGACACATGGTATTAACAATTTTTTTATTCATGAACTCAAGCCTATTGCACCGTAGTTTGTATTACCGTACTCTCTTCATGCCGGACGTTAGGAAGACATAAATGAGAGAAAAACTATGAATTTTGTATCCTAATGGACCTAGGCTTCACCAGTGCTTCGAAGCGCGCCATAGTGGTCAGGTGGGTAAAAAAAGACGCCGCTTGGGGATACATACATAGTCTCTCTACAACCAACACGCTTTATACTATACATCGCTTCATTAGTAGTAGCCCCTGATCCCGAATGCTGTTTATTGAGGGAAATCCACCTGAGTTATTGAAGAAGTTTTTATTATAAGGACGTTGACCTCTTGCACGCAGAAAATCCTTTCAAATATGGTGCATTTTAGTCAACGAGCCACGGAATAGCAACAAACCTGCCTTTTCCTTTGCCCTCGCCAGCCACCTTACTTCTCCCCCTCAAACCCAACTACTGCTGTGGCGTCCCGGACCATACCGTTCTCTTAGGTGCTGCATTAGAAAGCCTTGTTATCCTAATGAGCCAGACAAATAGTGTATCATGCTTTTTTCGAAAGTTATATGAATCTGAACGCTTTTAATATACCTGCCAAAGAACCCATGCCTTCCCACGCGGGAAAGACCGTGCGTGCGCCCCTAGACCCCTTTTGGTGAGTGCCATTCGAATGATTGAAAATTGACAAAAACAGCCATCTTCGCCTCTACTGGTGAATTTTTATTACCACAAACTGGAAATCACATCGTCCTAATATTATTTGCACGAAACGTTTATATATGTGGTGGAAAAATAAAATCAGATTGCAATTTTCTAGTGGCTATCTTTTGGTAATTTTTTTTTCTTTCCTTTGTTACTACTCTACCTTTATCATTCATTGTGTTCTCTATTTCAATGAATGCGCAGAAGCAGGAGCAAAAACGCTGCATGTGGCAGCTTAATAAAGCCTCAGCCACCTTTACAGAAGGTGACTGGGTTCTTATTCACATTCTAGATAACCGGAGAAGGGGGTGAGGCTTGCTTGGAATTTTTGACTTTTATTAATGGTGCTGTATTAGCCAATCTTTTACTTCTCGCTGCTCACTGGACTTTCAAATCCTCAGGGTTGTCTTTCTGACATGCAGGTAAAGTATTTGCTTTCAGGCTTTAAATGTACGTGATGAATTCGGAAACCACGAGAAACACAACCACTCGCTATTAAGAAGTCTACGACTGTGTAACTGCCCATTTTGTTTCGCATGAAAATATGCTGGGGTCTCCTTCTGATGGATGGATCGTGTGCATGTTCCGACGCACGCATTTTCCCTCATTTCGTCATGGTCTCAGAAAACTGTTCAGATTAATTTCCCCCAAAATATTTTATACATTAGGTCACAGTCCTCTAAAACAAGTAGAACTTCTCACAGTTCTGATGCCAGTATTATTCTATTAAACCTGTATTAAACGTAACAAATGCATTGCAGACAATTCCTCTAGGTACTTAAGTCCGCCTACTTAGTTAAAGCATTGTGGCTTCCCCTCGTGACATTTTTCAACAGCTTTACCCTTCTATGTTGTGCACACGTATTTTTGTTGTTGATTTGTTCTTTTGGCGACATTTACCTCTAAAGGCAGAATAACGACACTTTACAACGCGCCTTCAACAGAACCAGGTTGCACCGTGCTTGTTGTGCGGCTTTTCAATTATGTGCCGTCAAGTTCACCGGTCACGTGATATCATGTATTTGCAACACGCACTTGACAAACTATTTCTGCGGCTCTGGCAACCTGCTTAGGTAATGAGGTAGTAGCGCAATCGGCCTCTACTCTAAAGAAACAAGTTTAATTCCCATAGAAAGTCGTCTCGTTCTTATTACAACACTTCATTTTTTATTGGACAACGAGAATGCCAGGTATTTTCTCACTTACGCACGTTAGACTGGGACCCTGACACCATGAGGTCTTTAGCCACGTACACTGCAGGGAAGTTCTGCCAAGTATTCGACGTTACAGAACTTCTGCCACGGTTACATGTGCTTTATTGTGTAAGAGGATGTGTACATGCCTTCTTTTCAGAATTTTGCATTTAAAGTGGAAGCCAAACACTTGGTGTCTGTACCTGAACGCATTGTTAGCAATGGGCGGAAAATTGTAATTAACGCCTGTTGGGGTGGGAACACGTGAAATTTAGAGCTCGCGTGTTGCGCAAATACAGTGACGTTGCTGGTACTAGTGCTGGGATAAGTGAAGTTGGCCCGCGGCTGTGCTATTTGTTATGTAAGCGAGAAACCAGAATCTTCGTGAGGGTACATTTAAACACGGCAAACACGGCCTAAAAGAATGAATGTATTCGAACTCTTTTAACTAACCTGCGTCATGGCAAAGTTGTAGCTTGTAAGCCGAAAACCACAATTTCATAAAAAAGTATATAACTAGCAGAGTGGTAGAGCGATGGTGCCTGGTTATCTGTTTCAATACGGAACTAATTGTGAGCTAATATTGGCGGGCCTACCATAGAACAGCCAACGCATTGCAAACAGCAAATTACGTGAAATGATCGCTACACACCTAATCGATAGCGTTAAAAATGGCCTGATAAAATTTTAAAATCTTGCTAGAAGAGCGGTATTTCCAAGCCTGCTTAAAAGATAACAGCGAACAGGGAACACAAAGGAATATTGCTGAGAATCAGCATGCAACAGGACATTTGCTCATCTTCCTTGCAATATTTTTCTACTTAAGATCCAAATAGATACTTTCTTTCCGTACGTTGAGCTTCTTAGGTGTTTTTCCTGCATGATGCCAAATGTTTTTACCGAAGCACATTGTACCAAACGAATTTCTAAGAAACCATCAAAAAAAGGAACAGATCCGCCGCAGGCCCAGCAGGTTTATTTTCCTAAGCTTTCCCCTACACCTTCGCTTATTATGTAGTGTAAGCTTATAATATGTGTTTTGATTAGCGCAAAATTCCCGCCTTTGTTTCTACATAAATTTGTAGAATATCAAACTAGCTCTCTTTCTAATCCAACTCCTCATTAAAGATATCACCTACAAGGAGTAAAAGACATAACTTTTTATTTTCTGAAAACGAACGGGTTGATATTTTTCCCCCACGCACTAAATCAGAATGCAACTGATCAACCCAACCACGGTATATATAGACACTGAGGGAGAACGGTTTGTTTTGTACGTGATATAATAGTGTTCTTCATCTTGTACCCTGCCCGCATGTTTGCCCTTTATTGTGCCCAGCAGTTTGTATTAACTAAAAAACTACTTGGCAAACGTTTATAACAAATATTTAGCATTACTATGTCTTTCGTTTCACACCGTTTTGTTAGTGGCTTCGCCAAAGATATCACTACAACCATATAAAATATAGGTAATCATCATAACTACCATCATTACTTATCTGTTTAATTTATTTGCTGTCGTTTTGCAACTGCGACAGTGCAGTCAGTGTATTTTTAAGTACGGTGCTGTTTTGAGCTGGGTAACAGGGCTGAACAAAAAAGAGTTCTACTTTTCCGGTTACCTGTCAATAACATTGTTGGAAGAGTTAGGGGGCTGTATCCTTGTCTTCACTGGACTGAGCAAGTGTTCGGGTGCAAGTGCTGCAAGCAAGGAAAGACTGCGGAAAATATCCTCTAACTGAACGAACAATTAGAGCTATGCGAAGTTTACACGAAAATCTGTAATACTAGCTCACTATCTTCAAAAAACGCCTCGTAAAGAACTAAATCACGTAATTTCAAGATTTGAGGAAAATATTTGTTTTTTGTGACCTTAGTCTGCCGCGTGTACATACTGTTCATGTGTTGCTGCCATAAAAACAACAGAGATAATACAAACATCGTAAAGGAAAACAAAGCTACGCACACAGAAGATATCCTGACCAAAGCATAAGTAGGGCTCGCACAAGCTTCAGGAATGCAAGCCATGGAGTTATGTCGGTGAATTTATTCTTAGTGCTGCTGCGCGTGTGCTGCCGAGTGTCGCATGGCTGTTTCACGAGCACCACATCATGGAGGCCAGCTTGGACATCTAGTGGATCGGCGTGGGGTCCGCGTCCAGTGACGTGCACAACACCATTAAAATGTCTAGGATAGTATATGCTTGACATTATAGCATCATGTTGGTCTATCTCCGGTTCAAAGTAAGCCGCCTACGCCAGCTGGCGCCATGTTGTAAAATTGCCTGCTTGTCTGAGTCCATTCGTGCTGCTGCCTCGTGTATAGTTTACTAGATGGTGACGTCATTATGTTCTGCCCTTTCCACCAGAAGTTTCTTATGTAACAGCAGTTTTTGCATACCATTAAAAAGTATTTATTTTTATTTATGGTAAAAATATTGCGGCTGCGGTTTTTTCTCGGTTTCACGATAATGTAATAGATAGTAGGGAAACTCCTCCCTAGAGTCATGATTATCAACGTCACTGGCATTGGCCGAATCATTGCGAGATCTAGTTGCGCTGGAAGACTTACACACATTATTTGTAAATGCCGCAGTTACAGCCTTCTTCACTTAAACTCACAATGCAAATGTTTTTGAGGAAGGAAGCTTTTGAATTTTCTGTATTTTGTGTGTAACAAAACGATCGACGAAGTTTTTAAATTAAACTTTGACTTTACACAGGCCAGCTGGCATCGACTTTTGCTTACTCTGGTTAAACAGTCTTTTATTTTTGAAATCAGCAAGAAATAATAGATACAAATTTAGGCACATACACACAACCTGTTGGTATAAAAATAGGTTTGTGAAACATTTGCAGAGTTTGTTGGAAGCATATATAATTTTCTTACAGTGTTCTGGTGTATTCAATGCCTTGAAAAGGTGTAGTTATTTTACATTGTTTCAGACTACAGTGCTTTTACTTTACGTTACAATTGCTTTTATCAGCTATTTCAGATGCTAAGCTACACAAAACACAAGAATTCCGAAGATAAACCCAAATTTTAGGAGCAGTCGTCATAGGGCTTGTTTTTTATCTGTAGCTTCAAGGCCTATAGAAACATGCCACCCGTCCAACAGCAGATGAGGAAATTCATCAATGGGGAGGATTATCCTAAATTTCTGTGTAAGGGTTTGCTGCGAAAAAGATTTCTGGCATTTATAGTTGTAAAGAAGTTCCTTGGAAGAACATTCGAATAACCTATCGGGTATTTGCAAACGTGTTAAGAGACTCTTTACTGCTTATTTATTCAGTATTGGTGAGGAGCTGCGAGTGACGGATGTAACCGAAATTGAGATCCATCAGCTGCAAAGCACTTTTTTTACTTATTACAAAGCACAACAGTACATTTTAAAATCAACGAAACAAGAAAGTTTCACTCACTGCACTTCGAATGCCATACCGGTTTTCCCGCTTTTAGGAATTCCAATCAAAACGCCACCAATAAAGCCATCAATGGTAACGTGGGCATCGGATCCCTCCAAAAAAAAAATTCCACTACGGCTGCTATGACACGGCATTTGTACAGTCTAACAAGTCTGAGTAAGACCAATTTCTCACTAAGCTGCAGAACGAGCAATCAAATTGGCCTAGTGCATACATTTGGCGAATAACGTTGCAGAGCTTTCAATTTAAAGAAAAAGGCCATCATCGCTAGCACATTGCACAAGAGAAAACACAAGTTACGCGTGGTGTGACGTCCCTGCGCCCACGCACTTCCTTTAGTCTAGTTATTTGTTGGGCTTCGTCATTAGCGAAATTTTACACTTGGTCACTTCAAGTGGTCATTGTGGAGTGCTGTGAAAAATGATGACCTAAGGACACTCCCAGTCTAGTCACGCTAGTGGGACAAAGTTGGGAGCGGCTTTTTGCGATACCACCAGGGTGATTAAAAATACTTTCTTTGAAAGCATATTCAATACAGCATCATTGTCCTCAGTAACACCCAGGAAGTTAAAATCCTGAGAATAGTGGCCTTAACGAAATCTCATATTGAATTAAGGTTTCCCTTTTCACGATTTCAAAAAAAAAAAAACAGAATTTATCGCACCTAAATTACTGTCCTTTCATTTCTCTCTTTTGGTAAGTCTGTTCTACATGCGGCGTGCTAAAAGCTAATGATAGCTGTTCTGTGTTCGTCGGAGCTAGAAGCCCTCTTGATAAAATTACGCGCGGAAGTTTTTTTTGCACTGCTTCAGAAACAGACCTAAAAAAGGCTGACTGCGCACAACGTACTTACCTCCATTTCAACGATCTTCGCTTGGAAAGAGGCGCGCATGTCATTCATCATGTCAAATAACTGAAAACAATATTCAGCATTACACATACGCCAACATCGAGTAGTTTTATGAGTTTTTTTTCAATTATCTAAAGCAAATGTCGAAATTGTGAGACAGGTTTTGAAATGGCAGTACGAAAGCTGTAAAACTGCATTTAAAGATAATATAAAAACTGTTCTGAAGTGGCAATAATCGAAGAATGACTTAATCCACCCTACTATGCAAACCCGCTTTAGAGTCAGCTGGAGTGCAGCCCCCCTCCTTTGCTAGCAATACTTTTCGGAGGCGCCATTTAGGAACTCTTACGTCCTCTCCCTTGTCTTTCTTCGCTCCTCCTGCCTCCCTCTAGTCCTAGTACTCGATTTCGAGCAGTTTTACTTTTTGTTAAATCAAAGTTACAATTCCTTGGGGTCTTTTTAATATTTTCAGTAACACCACGTAAGCTTATAAAACACATATAATGGGCCAATATAAATTGGCCCTTCCAACTGCACACAAAAGAATTGCTGCAAAGACCTTTTATGAGGATGAAATGTTCTTGGCGCTTTGAAATTACTAGTGCCTTGTAATGATTGTCAGCCTAATAAATCTCGCGGTCCCAAGAGGCCGCATATACGCAGCCCTACTATATTCGGCTTCAGTGCAACGCAAAATTTATTGTGAGGAAGTCATTATCATGTGAAAAAAGTGTCATAAAGTATGTTGACCCAAGGTCCCTCTATGAAAGCCTTTTCTAGCAGATGAAAATTATATACACGAAATGTTGCCGACTCAGGGCTAGTTGCTCAAGTTGTGCCGACGTAAAATTTATAAGCGTTTCTGAAGCGACTTTATGGAGAATATCAGAAACAATAAAAAGTGGCCAGGGAAGATGACACTACTAAGAAGGAGTAGGCAACCAGGGGCAAACGGCTGCGAAGGTAGATATTTCTGCCAATAAAATTCAGTCATTTAAATGCAAAAGCGGGGCACAGCTTGTTTACATAAGCAGGAATTATTAGAGGAAATGGTTCATGATTAAAAAAATTCACAGCATATCCACGGGGTGAATGATGAGGAGTGGGCGAAGTTCCTAAGGGGAAATCATCGGTAAAACCCGCCGCGGTGGCTCAGTGGCTAAGGCGTTGCGCTGCTGAGCACGAGGTCGCGGGTTCGATTCCCGCCGCGGCGGCCGCTTTTCTGATGGAGGCGAAAAGCAAAAACGCCCGTGTGTTCGAGATTTCGGCACACGTTAAAGATCCCCAGGTGGTCAAAATTAATCCGGAGCCCTCCACTACGGCGCGCCTCATCGCCTGCGTTGCGTCGGCGCGTTAAACCCCCACAATCAATCAATCAAGAAATCATCGGTAAAACCGTGACTCTTCAGTGAATGTTCGCCCACTACATCTGTGTCCGAACGTAACGTCTAGAAAGTCTCGCGTCTCGCTTAAACCGCGCGTCGGCACCTTGGGGCTGAGCTCGCCTGGTGCGTGTTGCAGACGCCTCAGGAGCTCTCACTGCATCGGGGTCTGCCTGCCGATAGGCGCGCTTTCTCGCCGCTTCCCGTTCTCTGACGTTTTGGAGATCCTCTTCGCGCCGCAGCCATGCCGCTTCGCGTACGGCAGGGTCCTCGCGCCGTTGCCGTGACGCTTGGACATCTCGTTCTCGAACGCTGGGATCTTGGCGGCGTCGTCGCGCAGCCAGACGACACGCTTCGGCCTCCCGCTCTCGTACGGCAGGATCTTGGCGGCGGCGTCGCGCAGCTTCACGGAGCGCTTCTGCCTCGCGGGCTCGCACATCTGCAGCCTTATCCATCGGGCGACTCCGAGCGCGCGCCAACAGCGAACGGATTTTATTACAACGCTACCCGCCATCTAGTAAACAATCCAAGCGCATCTTTTCATCATATACAAGTACCGCCATCTAGTAAACAATCCAAGAACTAAACTAGAGGTAGCCACGCCATCTAGTAAACAATCCAAGAACTAAACTAGAGGTGGCTACATACATACGTCGAGGATGGACATACCCACGCCCTAAGGAGCTTCGCCCCTAAAAAAAATATTGTCCCACTTGGCGTTGGTGGAAAACTGAGAAATTTAGAACTAAGAAATATAACATAGTTTATATAATGCTACTCATGCACATTCTTGAGTAATAAGTTGCTAATCTCATTTTGTCTGCCTTAATGGTACGTTTGGATGGGATGATCCCACTCTCAGCAACACAAAGGAGCACATTTTCGGTTCAATGAAGTGTCGATCCCTGTGCTGCCGGAAGAATGAAATAGATTTTCTGAATGTACAAAACAACTAAAGCAGACCAAATCACCTATACGACATTTGGTTGAACTCTTTCACATTTTTCGTCTTCCTCATTACCGCGAGTACAAAGCATCAGCGTACAAAAAATCAACGTACTAGGCGAATATACAGATGCTTCACGAGAGCTGGAAAACGTGCCCCTTAGCTGCTTCCTTCGAGCAAAAATACTTCTAAATGTCGCAGCCAGTTTTTCACCCTACCGCGCAACTCCCCCTTTCTATTTAATCTCCTTCTATTCCCGACCTTTCTCTCCGGATTCCTCTCTCACCTTTTTTCGGTCTTCGTCGTTGATAGCGACAACCTGTTGCAGGTAGTCACATTGTTCCTAAAAACAGAATAAAAGAAGGTCTGTGGCAGCTGAAAACCGCGGTAGCTATCATTTTATATTGCGTCGTTGTTTTTACCTTCAATTCCGAAATATTTTTTTCTGCTGTCGCGATGCGGGTTTCACACCGAATTTGCACCTGTAAAGAGAAGAAAACAATTTATTGCTGTTTGCATACCTAGCAATTGCAAATTCCAGAGCGCTTGAGTACCCAATGTGGCAGTGCCCTTTGCGGGTTTGCTGGCGTTTATGGTTTGCTGGCGTTTATGGTAAGTCCTTAACATTATTCCCGAACCATGAAAATTCGGCATCCCAATGGTAAGGAGGCTCGCAAGGTCCCTTTAGTTCTGTTAACGTTGGAAACTTATTTTGTTTATTTCTAATACTTATAACCTTGCGTGCTGTTCCAGTCATAAAAAATGGCTACCTGCAGAACTTTCTTTCCAGTTCCCTTTAACAAAACGATGCTTGCGACAAACTCATAATGAGATTATCGGTTAATGAATCAGTTTTCTGTGCGTTGGTAATTCCACTTACGTCGAAGCTGTTCCAGTAGACAACGGTATCATGTGGCACATAGGTAATTACAGCCTGAAGTGACCTGTTACGTGGGGACACTTCTCCTATGGGGTGCAAGTACAGTCTAGACTCGAATTCAAATTTTGAGTTATACCAATGGGAGAAGTTGAACCTGACATTTTCCCTTGATGTTGAAAGGGCGGGGGAACCCTCACGAGGAAATAAGGCAGGTACAGACCATTCTGATTGGTAATCAGTAAGCGTAAACTATTCAGGTATTTATTCTAAATACGTTCTATTTGATACAAAAAATCGACTCGATGCGGATCCCACACTATACCGGCGTACTACACTCTCGGCCGTGTGATTATTTTTACCCATGAGGATTTGCCTCGGATGTAGCATATTTCAACATTGACTATCACAATCAAAATTTCAGTAGAACTGTCTTACGAAGGCTAGCAATGAGTTATGTTTTTTAAGTATTAAAGTTTGCGTGATTTTGACCACCTATTACTTAAGAACATTCTTGAAGTAGGGTGATTGAACATTTATTTATTTATTGATTGGCCCAAGCCTCTGAAGACATTCTACGCTCCAATCCTGAACAAAACATCCTAATCATGAGTACGCTGGTGCTTGCTGGAGCGGGAAAATATGCAAAGATCTCCGAGGTGAGAATAGGAGAAGCCCAGTACGCTGCTGTGGCTTATACCACGTCACTCGATGATTCAGTAAAAGGAGACATCCATAACGTACAAAGCTACGACTCGACAGAAGACATAGCGAGAAGCCTAATCTACTCGAGGAACCCCGCAGCGTTGCACGCAAGAAGAATGGTGAAGACGAACTCGGTGATTATAGCATTTGCGGGTGCAAAAGGGCCGTGCGGGTACAAGGGCCATACCAAATAATATTATCTTGATAATGACAATATCATCTGTATCTACAGATTGCTACGGGTTCCAATCGAAGTTATTTGGCGCGAGTAACTTCTAGGTGCAAATAATGAGTTGAACGAGCTGTTTATACAAATCTGCAATGCCGAAATTTTCATCGCCCTGAACCTATTCCATGTGAGGCTAAAACAAAGATCTATGGGGCCTGAAATTCGTTTTGAGGGTATGGGCACTGCTGGGTGCGGCTCGGGCACCCGATAGTACTCTGTGTAACATTTACACTAAATAGAATCAGGCCATTTTTGTTGCTATTGTAATGAACTTTTCCGCTGAGTTTCAAGCTGAGATGCTAATGCTTTTGGTAGAAAATTTTATCTTTTAAAATAGACGCTCCGTTTATACTCTATGACTGCGAGCTCAGCTGCACATGACTTCTAGGCAGCGTCTCTGCCTCGAATACATTAAAAGATAGGCGAAGGGTAATGCTAGTAATGTTGTGGTGGCAGCCGTACGCTATAAAAGTAAAGCATTATACGCCTTCATTAAATGGGATCACAATAAAAAACTAGCGCCCTTCCACTCTTCGAAAAAGGATGCCTTGCAAAGCTGGACGCAGTCCACGGAATAAAAAAAAAAATACGTTCATCGTAATTTGCGATAAAGCATTCGTCCTACCTAAGTAGCTCAATGGACATCTGAAGGATTCAAGCTTTGTTCTTGTAGAGAAACATATAACTGGCTGTGTCCCTCCCCCGTCGTAAGCGTCTTACTGTTCGTGTAAGGCCTGAGTGAGGCTCTTGCCGCAAGTCCCGTAATAACTTTAAAGAATGACGTCATTTCACGCCTTAGGCAACCCAACTGATTGACATGGCATTTCTTTACGCCCACAGATCACGATACGGCTTTTGTGACGGTTGTGTGAACATAGCATAACACACAAACCCAATCCGCTCTACCACTGAGACTCCGGACAGGTCCCTTCGGGAGTATAACATACGTGTCTAAACCTCCCACCCAAAGAACACACACGCCATCCTTCAGTACCGGCATGAAACCTTTACCTGCACGTGTGTGCCCTTCCCCTCCCTCTAACTATTCTACACTTCAAACCTACGCACGCATAAACCGGCAACCGGTCACATGGGCGTGTATAGAAGGGACAGACGCGGTAGAAAATATCCCCTGAAAGCCCTCTGAAGAAGTTATATTGGCTCATCCCGGTGTTCCAAGCCGGCAACGTGTTGTTCACCCGGGAGGAATTCGCCGCTAATCGATGAGCTGAACTTGAGGTGGGAATGACGGTGCCAGTAGCTTTGCGTTGTTTTTGCGCCCATTCGCGCTGGTGTTCTGGCCAACGCTTCAACTCTTGCTCTTCTTCATCCAATCGAACTGCATGCATTCTCCCCTAACGATTTAAAACCTAGACGCCCTTGACCTCTATTGTATCTTAGCAACATGTGGCTGGCCGTTTTTTTTCTCGTATGCTTAATACTGCTTGCGTGGATGTCTGTAAAACACATCAACCCCCACCAGAACATCTAAAATAGGGAGGACAGTGGACTAACCGCATGAAGCCATGCAACTTCGATATCTCAATCTCTCAACAGCACAACGAGCATTTCATCGGTAGCGGCATAGATGCTAGGTGTGCGTCCACTCCCCCTTTTTTGTACCCGAAAATCGTCTTCGCATAAACAGGCAACCGATGATGGCGCATACTTAGGCGTGAAAAACACCGGCGAAAATGTCGCTGGGAAGGCCTTCCAAGCTGAAAATAATGGTCTTATACCGGCGTTCAAACTGGGGAAGATTCTCTTCTACTTGGAGGGCTTTGCAGCTACTTGGCGAAGTAGATTTTGAGCGGATACAGCGACGGCGGGTTTTGGTCGTTTGATGGGCTGCCCTTTGGCAGCCGTTACCTGGGCTTTGTGGGAGCGGCTTCTGTATATGCCCGCGTAACCAAGTGAGCAAACGCAGCAGCGATAAAATAAAGAAAACAGAGAAGAGCGTCTAGCGAAGGATGAGGTGGACTACGACACGTGCGGCTACGGCGTCATGCCTTTCACTACCCTTCCCTGACACGTCTCATGCGTCATCGCCAAGGAGCGCCTTCTCTCTGACACTTTCTCCATACGCTGTTCTATTATCCGCTAATCCAAACCACGTAACGTTTGTGCGGGAGGTTCAAGCATGATATGCTACAAATGCTCACTGCTGCCTTGTGCGGGGCCAAGCCGAACCTGGCTACATTTGCGTGGGAGGTTCAAACAGTATTTGAAACATGCTGGCCGCCGGCGGCGGCGCACTTCGAGGTGGCAGGAGAGTGCCGCACGGTGCCGTGCGTTCACTGATCACCCGAACACTTCTTGCGACGCAGCAAAAATGCGCCGTGACCGAGAAGACTCCAGCTGACGGTGAGCACAAAGTTTTTATTAGGGAGTGTAGTAATGGTCAGTGGATTTTTTACACCCGTCGTTGCTTCTGTTTATTATTCGCTGTCATCTGATAACCTCACTACCGCCGTTAGCTGCCGATTGCGCAACTTTTCAAAGGGCCATCGGCGGAGGCGAAGGGGGAAATACTTGTGAAATAGTTGTCAGCGGGGGTGAATAGGAGCCCTGGAGTGGCGCCAAGTAACTCGATGACACAGCAAGGAAAACTGGGGGGTTAGACATGTACTGTTTTGCGTTAAAAGCAATATCGCGCCATGCGGTAACAATTCAGCATTATTCATTTGACGTCTAGTAACCCCACCCTAGTTTTCCCCTAAAACAAAATATCTGGCGCAATGTCGCGAAAATACTAGCACTAGTTTTTATTTGAAATTATTCCGCCATAACGCAGCCACGGCGGAGTGATAAAGGTGCTGAGACCAAGAATTATTAGCTAAGGCCCACCATCCTTCTTAATTGGTTATGTCTTTAACGACTCCTTTATGTTTACACAGACTTTTATTTTTTTATGGGGGGGGAGCATTCACCACGCCTCTCATGAAGGCAAGAAGCGAAAGAAATTACAAATACAATTGTTGCAATTACCATGAAACTGACTTTTTCTGTAACCTCAGCTATAAAAATAACGAGTCTATACAAGAGTAAGCACGGACATAATTTTTCATTCGGAGAGACATATTCCTACGGTAACAGTAGCTGCACCTTTTACAAAGAAAGAATTGATTTATATAGTGGATCAGTACGAAAATGATAGGGATATGCTAAAAGTAAGTAGAATTCATTTTGCACACACTGTAGAAAAAGAGGATGAAGTAATACGAGAGAAAGATCCCCCCTCCCCAGTGGGTACACGCCAATAAGTTTTGGTACCAACCAACTAATCAAGAAGCAGCAGCTTTGAACGGTGGCCTCCGGTCTCTATCTTGTCTTCCCCGTTCCTTTCAATATATTTGATGCTGAAATCCCGCGCGGCAACGATTTAATTCTAAGCACGCAGCGATGGGTCCTTTCTTTGATCTGCTCGGCCACTTGGCACTGCGAGAGTGCGAGGCAAGGTTTAACGGAGTGGCCCTGGAACGTCACGGGCGGGAGGACCATTTGCTGCAGTGTGCCAGGCAATGGAGCGCCTCAAGAGCAAGTTGTCTCCATGGAGATCCAAGAACACGAGGCTCATAAATGATGCTCGCTCGCTCCACGAAGCCGGATGCGACGGTATTGTCAAGCTTACTGGCTTGCAAGATCACCCCGTGGCCATTCACGCGAAGCTTTTGAACATCAGCGAGGAGCTGGAGAACGTTCCTACGGCGGAGGAACTCGACATCAAATTTGAGGCGACCGATGAATACAACGATCGCATCCCTAACACCTTGGCGCAAATTCGCTGCAGGATTGACCTCCGGGAAGAGGCCGCTCAGAATGGCCCGCAAGCGCCAACCGCCCGCGAAGTAGTCCCGTTCAGACAGAACAGCACGGCCACAACAATACAACCTCGGCTTCCACAGCTGGAGATACCGCTTTTTTGAGGAGAGCTCCAGCGTTGGACGGGGTTTTGGGAGCAGTTTGAACAGACCATCCACAACAACAGCACTCTTACTCCCACGTCGTAGTTCTATTATCTACGCCTTCACGTGCCGGCGGAGGTGGCTGTACCAATCGCAGGCTTAACAACCACAGATTTCTGCCATGCGGACGCTTTGGAAACCCTCAAGCAGCGGTACGAAGATAAGAAAAAGATCAAGCAGCATCATCTTTCCGCGCTGAGGAATCTTAGTCCAGTAAGATCGTCTGCTGACATGAGGGGGCTCAGAAGGCTTTACGCTGCGTCTCAATTGAACATCCGCTGTTTGAGCGCACTGAACGCGCCAACTTCTAGCTTATCGGCCCTTCTCGTTGAAATGCTGCAGCACACGCTCCAACAGGACATCTTGCTGAGCTCCACCAAAGAGAAGCGGCGTGGAGCGCTGAACGCCTCTTCAGCCGATGACTCGCATCCAGCTAATCTACTGGTGAGCTCCTCCCAGCGAACGACTCACTCCCAGTCAATTCATTGGCAGCGTCGACTGAGTCGGACGATTAGTTAAAGGAACTGCTCACCTTCGTGAGGATTGAGCTAGATAATCGCAAGCAGTGCTGCGGGTTGCCCCAACGACAGTTGGCTGACAACCGCTCCGAGAAGGAGCTTGCTCAAGCGCTATCCTCCGCTCTCTATCTTGTTTTCGCCCGTCCCTTTCTTTACACCCACTAGAGAGGACATGCTGCTGGAGCCTAATGCACGCGCCCGGCTATGAATGAAAAGGATAAAAGTATGCCTCGAAGAAAACAACGTTAAACCAGCCACGGCACTTGTCCAGGAAGACGACCGCCACGTGGAGGAGAAAGGACTCAATGAGAGCGGCTCTGGGGTGTTCGTTTTTGTTAGGCAGATGTAAACCTTTCAATAAATTTACTGATTCTTTCACCGCATTTACCGTCTCTTTAAATGTGTGCATCGCTACACAGCGGGAATTGCGGAGTAATATTACCGTAATTATACAAATACACCTGCTCCGCGAGCATCAGACTCCAGGAGGCCGGCTCCCGTCTACACCGCGGTTCATCGCAGCAGGAGCGACTGGTTGTCCTCGCTCCTAAGTTTGCTGCTCTTCCCGGCTTACCCGCCATGGTGGCTCAGTGGCTAAGACGTTGCGCTGCTGAGCACGAGGTCGCGGGTTGAATACCCGGCCGCGGCGGCCGCTTTTCTGTCGGAAGCGAAACGCCAAAATACCGATGTCTACGAGATTTCGGCGCACTTTAAAGATCCCCCCGTGGTCAAAATTAACCCGGAACCCTCCCCTACGGCGCGCCTCCTCGCCTGCGCTGCGTCGGCGCGTTAAACCCTACAACCAAATCAATCTTCCTGGCTTGTCTTTCTTCAGAACCACAAATAGAACAAGCTCATGGTTGGCATGTAACTTTCCCACGTTCTTGAGTACCTGATGGCTTACATGCGAACTCTTCGAAGACGTGAAACGATGTATCAATCAATTTGAACGCATCGGTTCATTTATTAAGTGGAATGCGAATCAAGATCTACGGAACGTATACTTGTCATTATAGGGCATAACGAGGACGGGGCGAGAACCTCTACAAAAGTGTTTGCGAACATGAGCCGAAGTTTGCGAGCTGCTACAGCACACTTTATTTAGCCCTAACCGCCAAGATCACGCAGAGTGCCTTCTTGAAATCGGACCTAGAGGCCAAATGAAAGTTTAACCATGTACCCGGAGGACATGGCGCGTGCCATTCGCTGGGTCGACACCGAAGTTTCTGAATCCCGGAAATTACTATAGCTTATGAAGAGCATGAAGAAACAACAATTCGCCGGGCTTGTGCGGAACCCGCCGCGGACAGTCAGTGAATTTATCAAGGAGGCTACAGCCACTTAGCGAGCCAGTTAAGACAGACGATACCAAAACAATCGTTCGAATAACGCAATGTCGATAAGTATTGCAGCGATTTCTGCAGTCAACGAGAGCTGTTAGCGTGAATGTTTCTGCTCAATTTTGCGAGAGGAACTCCAAAAAATCTTTGCCTTTTTTAACCAGACAGCAGGAGGTTGCATTGAGGAGGTCCTGCGGGGGGACCTCCGGAAAGCGATTACACTACCTGATCATCATCATGAAGAGCCCCAAATGAGCAACGTAAAAGTCCTGGCTCGCTAGCAGTTCACGAGGTCGAGGGCTCAGCGTCGACAGCCAGCGCCCGGGCCCGTGGCTTGGCCTGTATCTGGGCTTCATACCCAGGCACGCAACATGGTCCTATGGCGTACTTCTGACCACCGCCCGCTGTGTGTCCAGTGCGACAAAGCAGGTAACCTTCATTGCCACTGCCCATATCGCAAGACTAAGAGTCCCGGTTTCCGCAACCTGCTCCCACCCTCGTTTTGATGAACGACCCCCTGAAATTGCTGAGTATGTAGCAATGAAATCTACCTCAAAGCTTCAGCCGTGTTCATCGTCACCAGGTCGTGTTTGCATACCGCCAGACAATCATCAAAGCCGTCACGACGTGACTTGAGGAAAGTCCTCAGCCCTTCGCAGGGAGACTGAAAGCAACCACCCCTGGATGAATGGTTGCTAATGACGAGTGCATTTAGTTGTGTGCATTCAGAACGAAAAGTGTATGGACATTCGGAGGTGCACGTATCGAGGACGAGGTTAGGTTGCCACTTCGATCAGGTATTCTTGTATCTGCAAAAGTTACTCTTTGTGGTGAGCCGCGCTTTTTTTTACCTTGGTGGCGGCAATTCTCGTAGAAAAGTGCACCTAAAAGATGGTGCACTCACCCTAACTAAAAGCTTGGACATGAGCGTCAGCAAATCCCGAAATATACCGAAGTGGCAAGAATTGATAACATCGCAGACGACGCCGAGTGTCTTCGTGTTGCACAAAGAAATTTCAGACGACTAATGCCTGGCCCCCATCCTCGATATTTGTCCGGACTGGCCACCGGACTTGCAACTTGCAACAAAGGCTTCGCTAGTCATTGCACAAATTTTATGATGGCGTTTTTCAATCACGACGCTCAGCTAGAGAGCGTTAAGGAAGCGACAACCAAACCACAACCAAAAGCCTATTTATCAAAATTTTTACCGTATTTCAAAAAGAGCGTGATGTCATACATCAGCGAGTGCAACACAAAGCTCGAAGAAGATGTTAGTCAGCTATCTCAAAGCCTATATTCGTCTTCCTTGGTCTTAATAAAGAAGAAAGATGGCAGTCTACGCTTTTGCGTAACTACCGAAGGCTAAATCAAGTCAGACAAAAGAATCCGTGGCCGCTCCCGTGAGACGGACTGCGAAGCGCCGGGTACTTTTCGTCAATGGACTTAAGTGAATCACTGCAGACGGAAGACAGTGAGGGCGATGGTGGAAAAGTTTCTTCGTGACATTGGACTGACGTCCCGAGTTAAAAGTTCTACGATTTGCAGTGAGCTTCGCTATTGTAACTTTGCAGATGATGACGGACAGTGTTTTTATCGGCTTCTTTTGACAAGCGTGCTTAGCCTACTTCGACGACATTTCCGTGTTTTCCAAACATTTTGATCAGCACTTCAAACCACTGACACTTGTTCTCCTTCGCATTCGTGTCGCTGGACTAATCCTAAAGCCGGAGAAACGCCATTTTGTTGAGGAGCTCCGGTTTCTGGGATTTCTAGGCCTCGTCTTCCGCCCCCGAGGAGACCAACCTGATCAAGACCAAATGGCAGCCTTCGCTGACTTCCGCGCTCCTGCAGATAAGAAGTGCGTTCTGCGCTTCTTGGCCTGTGTTTTTACTACCCGCACGCTATGCTGGCCTTCTCGCATACCGAAGCTTACCTGACTGAACTAACGCAAAATTACTCCAGTTTTGTTTGGGTCGAACAGCACCAAGAGGCTTTCGAAGAGCTCAAGCAACGCCTGCAAGCTCCACCTGTTCAATCGCATTTATATGAACATGCCTACACAATTATTCACAGAGATGCAAGCAAAGTTGGACTTGTAGCCATGTCGTACAAATGCAAGACAGCGCTGAAAGAGTACTTTCTGTCGCGAGCAGGGCTCTTTCTCGCGCGGAGTCCAACTACTCCGCTACTAAAAAGAATGCCTTTCTGTTTTGTTGGTTGTAATGATGTTCCAGCCTTTCCTTTAGGGCCAGCCACTTCAGGCCATAACGGCCACGACTCTCTGTGCTGGTCGACAAGCCTCAGGAATTCATCGGGCTGTCTTGAAGTCTGCAGCTCACGCATCAAAACGTATGAAATGACTGCCTTATGCCAGGCTGGACGGCTACTCGGATGTGGACTGGCTTTCCCAGGCTGCTGTGGAGTAAGCGGACACTAACTACGAGGACGATTACATGTTCGTCGTGGTCGTAAACACCGTCATAATGTCCGAACAGCACTGGAAACACCCGGAATGGTTGCTATTCAGGGACTATCTGGGAGGACACACTTCAGTCGTACCAAATTATTTAGAAGGAATCCTGTGGCTGTTTTTTTACGCGCTGGTGTTCGGTACAATGGCCACAAGTCTCCGCGACGAAGTACTACTGACCTGCTATGAAGAGGGGACTTATAGTCACCTTGGCTGCGCGCCACAATGGCCAAGGCTAAAAAAAGTTTCTAGTCATAGCTTGCAGCGGTGGTTCCGCACTACGTACAGACGTGTCGCGTCAACCCGCGTCGGAAAGTGCGCCTTATCCGCGCCCCTGGTTTGCTACAAGCAATCAGATTCCGGCCAGGCTATTCGAGCACATTAGCACCGACATTTTGGGTTCTTCCTTCCGTTTTTCGTTTGGAAACGTGTGGATTACGTCGCAACCGACTACCTTACCCGTTATGCAGGACGAGAGCTCTACCTCGAGGGAAGGCGGCAGGGGTAGGCAACCTCTTCCTAGAGAATATATTCCTGGTTATCCCTAATAGTGGAACAGCATTTATATAGCTGTGAGCGGCTGCAGAATTAAAAAAAAACAAAGAACGTTAAAAAAAGCAGATTTTTTCTTGCTTTCACCAGGATAGCAGACAAAATAGAGCGTCTCCTGGGGAATATTGTTGTAGTGCTACAAATCTTGAGTGAGAAAAACGCTTTTAAAATCAGTGCTTTGACGCGAAGTCGTGCGCAGATTTTGGCAGTGGAAGCTTCCATTAGTCTTCTGTGATGGACCATGAAACAATTATATTGCTTTCAGCGTGAACGCGAGAATTCATCCGGCACTGAGTCTTACGGCGAAAGCCAATGGTTATCAGACTTCCTTTTCGCTGCATCGTTCTGGCGGTGCCGTTACGTTCACTTCTCAAGTGGCACGCATCCGGATTATTGCTGTTCTAATCTGGAAAGGTTTCGGGTTTAGAATATGCGTTTTATAGTCAGCACAGCCAGCCGTAATCTGAGCTTGCTTTATGGTGATATCAAAGCAGAACCGTGCCTTAAGCACCCAAAACCATTCGAACTGATATAAATACCCGCAAAAAGGACCTAAAGTGAATGAAAAAACGCAATTTAGAGAATAGCGGAGGTCAATGCTTGCAGCAGCTAACTCACCAGCCTTTTGTGAAACTATATGAAGAGGGGAAACCAAGGTAAAGAGAACAAAAGGGCTCAAATTGAAAATAAATCGCACCGACATCTACCCAACACTGATATCATCAGAGTGTTCATAAATATTTACAAAAATAACCAAAACCGGCAATAAAGAGTCGAAACCACAAAAACGCACAGTAAACAGCAGCTGAAACAGACATAGAAGTAATGAATCTGCACAAAAGACCATTTTTATGCATAAACCTGTCATGATTAAGGTATATGCACGAAAAAAAACAATCTTGAATGATTAAAAACAATTAAAAATGAACAAAGACAGCGCTTACGGATTTCGAGCTTGGTTGAGATGGTCGCTACACCAGAGCGGAACCAATACTCTGCAAGACCAAACAATTCTGACCGATTAAACTGACAGCCACAAGAACGTGGATTACCTTCAAACATGCCTCAAGACACAGCCATGAGTCAGTTGGCTATGCTATGCTTACTATATAACGCCTATACACTACCAGGTTAGCGCTGTTGTTACCCAATTTGGCTGCGGCTCGCCCGAACCAGTTCAAACCCCAATTGAACCCAAGTAAGTTGCAGTGTATGCTTTATTTGCTTTTACTGTGGCCCTAATTGGGCGTATTTCGTGTAGTGGCCAGCAACTGCGGTCACTTTCCACGCATTTGGGTAATCATCTAAAGCTTTCTCCTTAAAAACTGTGTCAATTTTTATACATCAGGAAGGAATTGTTTTTTCTAAAGTTGTCATATTTTTCTGGAGACAAAAAATAAAAGAACCTGTTTTTAGTCACCCTAACATTTTGTAGGGCGCTATGTCGGACGAGGGGAAGGAGTCTCAGGCAGGACGACCGTTCGTCGCAAGCAAACCCAGATTCTATTTTGTGAGCACCTACGAGACCCCCGTGTCCTCGCGCGCCCGCGCGGGCGCGCAGCCTGTGACCATGTCGATCGGGCTGCTGCGCGAGGAGCGGCGCTCGATCCAGCGATGTCGGTGGAGCTGGTGCGAGAATTTTATGAAAACTTGTATTCGTAAGTATTCCTGGCCTACTTGTCCAAACGGTGGTAAAAATCTGTGCCACACCTCACATGAAACCTACTGCATAAAACCACGAGAAAATGCACCACCCAGCGCATGAAAAGCAACCGCCAATGTTTGATGCATATATGTAGACGTCGAGACAAGTCATGGGACGCCATGTATCAGTATGTAACGTCTGCAGGCAAAACCGCACCACAGGAAACGACGCGAATAACACCATTTCGTTTTTTCTACGGTCGTGGTATAGCGACAATGCTGGACACGTTGCTGCGCCACGTTGAAAAATGAGGACGATTGTTGCGCGGAAGACTTCATTCGGCCCGCTGAAGAGGTGAGACAGCCAGCCCGAGTCCGCATCGGAAAGCTGCAGCACCGCGAAGCAGCCCCTTCCAAACTTTGCCAGAAGCACCCAGAATTCCATCAAGGTGATGAAGTCTGGGTATAAGGCACGGGCTCTCCGAAAAGCTTACGAGATGATACTTCGGAATATGGAAAGTTTTGAGATGACTAATCCGCGTTATGATGTGTTACCATCCAAAAATGTTTTTTTAGCATGTCGCCAACTTCAACCAGAAGCGGTTCATGTAGTTCCCGAGCAGCCTCAGTGTACAAGATAACATTCTGTAGTTACGCTCAAGTACCTCGCATAAAGCCACATTTTCGCGCATAGGGACGGTGCGACTTCGGGTAGGGGGCTGATGTCATGACAGGACTAATGCGCGCGCCCTGCCACGAATACCAAAATCATGAAGGAATGCGTCGTGGGGAACAACGCCAAACCAGACACAGTACGGGCGCAGGAAGAACGGCACACGGCAGGAGGAAGCAGGACTCGGTGGCAACGGCGCTACAGCGTTCGTTCACGTGAGGCACAAGTTTGACTTTAAATCAATCAATCATTTATTCTTTCACCGCAATTATCGTTTCTTACGGTTTGGGCCTAGCTACACTATACAAGTGTGCAATGCCCCTGACACCGGCGAAACTTTTTAGACAACAATTTTGTGTGAACACAACAGTTTACCTTCATTGTATGGTGCGTCCAGCGTAGGAGGAAAAATTGTAAGTCTGAACCCCGCAAGGTATTTTATAGAGCGCCCTCATCTAGCACACTGCCCCACCTATTCGAAGAACTTAAAGTAGTTGGCAGTAGCACCAGGCGCAGGCGCCACAGCCGCCCAATCTGATAAGACGAAAGTTGAATATTTCTTACGCTTTTAATGTCATCTTGTTGGGTAGACACGGTTGTTTTTAGAAACTCGATGTCACCCTGGAAAATAAAAAGAAGTATGAGCCAGCCAAAGTCATAGGTAGAGGGCATGAACAATTCTATAAAAGAAAGGCTTACGTCTTTCTGGGTGATTGTTTCTTTCAGCTAAAAAAACAAAAACAAATGTCGTTATACATTGTGGTAAAAACCTAAAAAAGGAAATTCAAGTTAATAATTTCTTTTCCATCATAAACACTACTCAAGACAAAGGAGTCTAACTTCGTGCAGTCACTTTGTAATAAAAGTAGCACCTCTAAGCCACATGAGCAAAACCACCGACATTTGCATGTTTCTTACACTTTTTATGTCCTCTTGAAGGGCCAACACGGTCGCATTAAGTTGTTGCTTCTCAGTCTGCAAAAAAAAACAAATATTCCTATGCAAAACTTTCAGCAGTTGGCCAAACGCACCGAAGTAAAAAAGAGATCGCTTACTTGCGCCTGGCTGATAGTTTCTGTTAGCTGAAGAAAAATAAGAAGAAACAAACGTCATTGTACGCTACTGCGTAAAAAATTCCCAATAAGACTAAAAGATGGTAAAGTCCTTTTCATTATAGCAAGACTCAGAGAAAAAGAAGCCTAAATTTTTAAGGCGCTTTGGAGATTCAAATCGCACACTAAACCACCCCAGTAAAACAAACCAGCTTTACATGCTTCTTACGCTTTTTATGTCCTCCTGCAGGGCGAAATTGGTCGCATTACAGAGTTCGATGGCAATCGGAGGAACAAGAAAATTATGAATCAGCAAAAATAATGGCCAAAAGCCGAATGCCCGTACGTGTAAAGGAGAGGCATACATCCTCCTTGTTCATTGTTTGTTTAAGCTGAAGAACAAAGAAATAGAAAAGTCATTTCATTTCACTGCGGGGCGATTTCAGAACAAATCGAACAAAGTGTGGGTGGTCGACATCTTCAATTTGCTGAAAAACGTTTGTCATTCCTTGAGTATTTAATTCTCGAGAATCAGCATTATTTTTCCCGGGAAAAATGTATGTGTGTGTGTGTAAAGAAATTTGGAAAAATACAAGGTGCAATGCCACCGCTACATGCCCATGCGCCTCGAACAAATTTAGCGACGTCGGGCTAGGAAAATGTTTATGAATGGCGAATTGCTTTAAATTCATGTAAAAAGCTTTGATGCTCTGAAAAATATAACTTTTTTGCAATAAAATGTCAAATTCGGATCAGAGCGCAATTTGGTTGAACTGTCCACCAAAATATTACAAAATAAGCATGATTTACAAACTCCACATTTTACGGTATGGTGATTCATAAAGTTCTAAATGAAGACAACGAATATTGTACGTGTATACTGTATGGTTAAAATGCAACGGGCACGGAAGTTTGAAGAAAAAAAAAGAAAAACGTATTTCAGAAGTTAATACCAAAAAAAGCTCTCTGATTGTTCTCGAAGTAACCCTAAATGTAGGATTTTACAAGTACTTCTATTATTATCAAAAACATGTTGCGTCATTTTGCTCTTGAAACGTATACAGTGCGTGAGAGAAGCCCTGTCCGCCCGGCCCTCCACGAGGCACTGCAGTGTTGGCGTCTTCCCTTACATCTGTGTACCACATTCGTTTTTTTTAAGAAAGGCAAGTGATCCCTTTACGGATACAATATGCGGGAATGCTACAAGAAGAATTGCATATTTATTGCCGACGTGGGCACCATAACAACCAATCTGCGCCATATTTCAATATCACAGAATGGGAGGAAAACGACAAAACTTTTAGGGTCAGCGTAATATATAAAAAGCGCTGTTCCTATTTTGGGGATATTTTCCCGACCGGTTTACCGCTAAATTTAATCTAGTTAGAAGTAAAACCTTGCTCTTCACATTGATGCCAGTGCGTGTACAGTGCAAAAATGGCGCCCTGTCAGCCATGCTCATCGCGGGGTGCTGAAAGTGTAATTACCATTCTAGCCACGTCCTTATTATGCATCTTATTCTTCTCAACTATAGGTATAATATCACAGCTGACATAAAATTAGGCAGAATACAGCATCAGAATGTGAGTTTCACACTTACATTTGACGGCATCAACAATCCTCACTCTAACAGAAGTGTATACAGCTGTGTAGCATCGGTCTAGCTAAAGTTTCCACCCATATAGGCATTGATGTTTTCTAAAAAAGGTACACGAAGCCGTTGCCCTGGTAGATCCCATGTTCCTGCTTCTTAACTCTTATATTTACAGGGCATGTTTAAGTACTCAATGCCACTGTTTTATTTTCTGCCACGACACATGAAAAATTCATTTCAGATTTCAGTCCGCGTATGGGAAGTGTGCGCACCCGACGTATTTGGACAACATTCGCTATGTCTCTGAAAGTATAAATGCTGTTTGAGAGATTTTGCTTTTTTGTAAAATGCAGTCTGGTGCATTCTTTGAAAATGCTATCCACATTCCCTTTACGGTAAAGTGCCTTCTATACAAAGTCGCCTGGCAAAGTCTATACATGACAGCAACAATTCCGCCACCCCCCCCCCTACCTTCTGCAGGAATATCCAGTCTTCCAAGCATGAGAGACTGTTCTTTTGTGTACTTCTGATTCTCCCCTAATAACATTTACTTGGTGGAGTGCTGTAAATGAATGTCCAGTTCAATTCCCTGGCATCTATAGTTAGGTTGCTTCAATTTCCTGTGGATGGAACATAAATGGGCTAGTTGGTATATTACGCAAAAAAGCACATTTCTTCCTGTCGATTACATTTGACTTATGCAGGTTGCATGGAGTAGCCATCGAACTTGGTTAGCCGAACACTGTAGTAAGATAGTTTTGCTTCTACGTGCGGCAATCCTGCCGAGTTGACTTTATCATGAAATGTTTCTTCAAAAGTTTTATCGTATCATGAACAGCCCAGGTGATCTTTTCTGTGGATTTGCGTGGAGTACTTCAGCTTATTTATCTGTGAACCATTCCCGTGCAATCCGATTAGCAGCCCCCAATCACTCTCAGTGCATCAGTAGTCTGCATGCGTGCGAATAAACAAAAGACGGTTTGCAACGGTCAGGCAAGCACATGGTATGTGGGGCAGAATCAAAAGCCAAAATGTGTGAATCTTCTGCTGCGGTAAAATATTTGATTTTATCAAGCGAATAGAGCCCATTTATATTTGCGGTGTGTACGAAATCACTGTGTGGGCGATATAAATAGGTTCGGTAATTAAAAATAGCCTATCAAAAGGAGCAGTGTCATTGTTTTATTCAGTCCAGAGGTCTAAAAATTGAACCTGAAGAACATTGCTCCCCTTTGTTAACTGAGAGAATTTCCGGAGTATGTTCCAGCGCTGCAGACTTCATAGAAATTGGGCGCTCTACACGTTCTAGTTTCAATAAGAAGCAGGGTGTTTCTACTTATAACCAACGTAACTTTAGCGGTCAAAATGTTGGAAGAGTTTGACAGAAACTTAAAGAGCGCTTTATTCAAATATGGGACTGAACCTAACAGTATAGTCATTTTTCCCACAATTCACAGACTCTAAATTGAGCACACATTGGTTCTTATAGTGCCGATGTTTATATTAGGCATTTACTTTTTTTTCTGTTACATTCTCTCTTATTGTATATGTGAAGCGATCGTTTGTCTTTTGCACAAAATATATACGTTATACAAATGTGGGGCAAGTCTCTAGGACTACAGCACGTCGTAAAGTACCGGGCAGATAAGGGTTCTCGCTCGCACAGTGCATGCTCAAGGAACAAAACGAAGCAACATGTTTGTATTGATACGGATGTACATGTGAAGGCCTAGATTTGGGGATAATTTGAAAAAAATGGGACATGTGTTTTCTTAGGTTACCTCACTAAATTCGTTTTTAAGTAATTTTCTTCAAACCGGCCTTCCCGTTGCATTTTAATCGTAAAGTATATAATTATGTTATTCGTTGCGCATGTTTACAAACGTAAGGAGCGCACGCGAGTAAAGTTAAAAGGTTTTAACTTTAGTACTTGTTTCAATATGTAAGCTCAAATGTCGAGCAAAATTGCGCTTTGAGCCGAGTTTGACATTTTATTGCAGGGACGTTATGTTTTAAACAGCAGCCACACTTTTCCATAAATAATGTAGACCAGAAGTAAAGCGAGAAGGGAGTTTACAAATTGCTCTTGATGAATATTTTCGCACCTAGACTTCGCTAAATTTGGCCAAGGCGCACGGGCATGTAGCGGCGGGGCTCCACCTGGTCGCCTTCTGAAATATTTTACAGTTGTACTGAATCTTTCCCGCGGAAATTATTGCTGAATGTTGAGAATAGAATAATCAGGCAATGATATAAAAATTTTAAGCAAATTGAGAAGTTCGACCAGCCACACTTTGTTCGATCCTATCTAAAAGAACCCTACGGAAAAAAGAGAAAACAAAGTAATTCTTAACAGTCAAAACACTTTTTCTACTATATTATACAGCGAGAAAAGAAGAACCTTAATTTCGCAGAATCATTGTGCAATGATTAGCACCATTGTGCACTCAGGTCTCACAACTTCCGGCACTACTGTAGAATCTCAGCTTCAACTTTCCCCTTCTTAAAGTGTATAAATGTATAGAACAGTACTGATACCTTGTAATACGTCGTAAAGGCCTTCGTCTTTACAACCAATATTGAGATTCAGCGTGTCAACAGGGAAACGGGTGCAGTTTTGAACTCAAAAGGGGTAGGTTTTACCCCAAAACGTTATATATAAAGCATTTTCGCTGTCCTAAATGCGCACTTTGTGCAATGATACCTTTTTAGTGTGAAACGATATTACCGTCAATGCGACATGCAGAAAATGTAGGCTTGGAAGAAACATTGCCTCGAAAGAGCTTCTAGAGTAATCTATTTCAAGGCTACGGTACACGTTTTCTGGATGTGATATTTTCTTGGTGAAGTAACATACACGCAATCGTAGTTGTATTAGTCACATTTCGAGAACAAATGCATGATAAAAACGCCGATGTGGTGGTGTTACCTCTCGTATTTCCCTTTGCAGGTCATCGTTCGTCTGGTGCGTCAAAACTTGAGGGGAAGCGACCTGTGTGAAAAAACATTGAACTTAGTTTGTCGATTGAAGAGCCTTTCCCTCCGGACATTTAACAAAACTTGCCCAAAGTACAGCTCGCGGGCATTTCCTAGAATCCGTCCATTCCCAGCACAATTGTAGTTGGCTGGACATAGGAATGTTTCGGTACAAAGGCTGTACGAGGCGTATGGCGCCCCAGGCTGTTAATAATATTAAGGATTTCTTTACTGCGACATCGCCAGTAACGTTGATCAGTTACAAATTCAGTTCATAAATTCCCGGTGTTCCTGTTTTAAAGGAGGATACAGTTTATGTTGGTATTCTGCAAATATGCACGAAGTCCTGATGTTGTTGTGGCATAAATAGCTCTCATCGGGTGATAGAGCACTGGGATGGCAACAACTTGAGGCCAAACAATTATCCTCTGATAACGAAAACATCAAATATCCTTAGTGGATGTATATAAAAAACAGACGAATGACGGAAATGAGGCAGAAGGACAAAGCGCTAGCTAGAAACTACTGGTTTATTGAGTTTATTGAAGGAAGCACTCATTTGCAGCAACGGAGTACATCAAACATGCAACCTACGCGACACAAACCAAAAACAAAGAAAACAAATCTGATATCCCACTACACGTTGTTATCCCCCCTTTTCCGAGCCATGGGATCTTAAATAGGAAATTTCTTTTGAGCTTAATGACAATAATGTGTTTATAATGCCTACGTCTAAAGTATCCAAAGCTTGAATAAAGAATTAATTGCTTTATGGTCAAAAGATATTGCTTCTTTGGAATCCCTTGGCTCGCGAAGGTGGCGACAAGAATGTGTAGAAGGATATAAAATTTATTTTTTCCTGTCTTTGGTGTATGTCACGTATGTTGCCTGTTTTTAAATATTTCGTTGTTAGAAATGAGTGCTTCCTTAAATTAATCAGTAGTTGCAAGTAAGCGCCTTGCCCATGGGGTCTCCTTTCAATCCTTCGTCTTGTTGCTATACACCTCCTAAGTATGATCTACCAACTAGCCCAACCACGCACCTTCTTGAAATTTTCACTTTACGCTATACGCGCATTGGCTAGACGACGGATTTGAGGGTGCATTTAGTTATGAACAGCGGGTAATGTGGGCCGCTGGGAGGTCCTTCACATGTTCTAATATCGCAAACCAGATTATAATATATTGCAAGGTGAGCAGTTCCCTTCTGTGGCCACGAAAGCGTAGTGCAACCACAAAGTCGCAGCGCCAAATTTAACAGTTGCAACTTGAAAGTTGTACATGGCACACCGCTCCTCATTCTCATATTTAGAGATATTTACCAATGGCTATCGAAAATTATGTAACAATTCTTCTGCTACCCACTCATTTCTAATAAACAATTGGCCCTCAAAAAGCCCGCCTACTGACTCGCAGAAAATTGGAGGAATGGCGTAATATTTCGTCCGACCTATATTCAAAATGATAATTCAGCATCACATATTTGTTTGTAACACCACGGGCATAGTACTCCACCAAACCTAGCCGCATTGTTTAATAATTCAAGAGCAAAGCAGGATGGTGCTAAAAGCTGCGCTCCCACTTCCAACCTATTCGGTGAGAATCAGCTGGCATTACGGTTACCGGAAGAGCGGAAGAACGAGCAGGTTCGTCTGACTTGACTGCTTTGGGCTTGGTGAATTGGAATTGTTCGCCAAGGTGTAAACCTGGGTCGGCAGAGTCACAACAGCAGCCTCTCAGGTGAGCCTGGAAAGGAGGAGAGTGAACTAGTAGCTAGAAACCTTTTCTATGGTAAAGTTGAGTTCATTGTTATTTCCCACATATTTTATTTTATTTATAAAATCATTGCATAAAAATTCTGATTGTTAACCCATCGGGTGTGCTTAAGATGTACCACATGAGTGGAAAAACGTTTGCACGGCGGAACCGTTTTCAATTGACAAAACCGTTCCCGCTTTCCTGTAGACAACAAAGCTTTAGCGGAGGGATTGGTCATTATTTTCTACCCCAATCAAAACACCTTTCTCTATAGGAATATCAAAACAGCCAGGCCATACGTATTGATGCAAATATTTTGAAGGAATCTGAAAGTTCTGTACCTTGAGTGCCGAGAAGGGTATTTCTATCGCGGCAGGTTGGGCAGTCCGGGGGCAGAAAACCTTTTCTGTCATTATTTCGCTTCGTATGGTCTCATCTAAAACAAGCTGGCGGGAACAACGCAAAACACAATGCCCATAAAACTTCATTTTTCAAAAACTGCGTGTGTGGCAAATGCAAAACACTGAAAAAACAAACCATACTTCATTTTTTATTGGCGGATTTTCTGCCACTTGGTGAGAGAATTTATATTAGGATAGATATATTTACACGTACGCAACCACCTTTTTAAAGTGGGAAAAATTGGGATGTGAAATAGCAAAATGTTCTTAAGAACCATAAAGCCAGGATACAAAATTGAAACTTAATTTGAAGTCAAAATGTATGGTACATGCAGATGGAAATTCTGTAAGAGTTCCTTCAGGTTTTAAAACAATTACTTGGAGAAATATTAAAAAGGTCAAGTATATTGAACATCTCCGGCATGAAGTATGCACACTCATGCCCAACAGAAGTAATTACTGCAGTACTACTTGTATTGTTTAAATCTGTTATATGTGTATTTACTTTTATAAGAAGTCGCAATTATTTCGTACATTAGAGTTGGGTTGATACATTTCTTTATGCTTAGCCAACTCGTTCACTGGCTTATGTATAACTGCAGCCAATCTTCGACCTCGAAACACTCTGGCGTAACGTCTGACAGTGCAAGAATTGGTAACATTAGGTGCGGAGTACCTTAGGGCCGCACAATGTCCGTCCGCTTCCGTGCGCATGGAATTTACAATCGCAAAAATTCACGCAAGCACCGGCAGGATTCGAGCCTGTGTCGGGTACACCAAACAGAGTTGGGGTCAGTCGTCTTTCCCAATAGGCTACGACTTCTTGTTTTTAATAATAAAGGGCTACGACTGCGAGTTAGTGCCTGAGAGTCAAACGGCTTACTCCCTAGCCTGTAACGGTGCGGAGTACCTTTGCACCACCCAATGTCCGTCCGCATCCCACCGTGCGCACAACACCGTAAAGCGAAAATCAAGCGAAATTTGATTTGAGCCATTAGGTGCAGTTTCATTTAGGGAATATTCAAGCTGCAGCTCACGGCTCAAATCGAATGAGGGTCGGGGCGCAAACCGAATGTCACTCGGGGCGCAACTTGGATGTAACCTCGTGTCCCCGCTCTCCGCATCCTCACCATCATCCACGGAGTGGAGAGGCTGCAATTTTTATTTCTCACAAGTTGTTCAACAAGCAGTGCCTAAGATTGTCGACTGATTGTGAGTGACTTCTTTAGGAGACGTGTCGCCATTAAAAAAAATCACGCCATATCCACGGAATGAATGATGATAAGTGGGGCGAAGCTCGAGAGGGGGAGATCATCGGTAACCGTAACTCTCCCGTGAAAGTTCGCCCATTATATCATTAAGAAAGACGTAAGACTGTGTGCGTACATTGTACAAATGAACTTTTATTTTCGGAGTCAATGCTCCCAGGCACAGACCTGGTGAAAGACCCCGCGCCGTCTCCGAAAGCATGCGGCGGTCACGTACCACGAGACACAAGGGATGGACAGACCCATGACGTAAGGAGCTTCGCCCCTAAAACGCATTGTTTGAATTACCCATGGCTGGATTGGCCACAATACAAATTGCACCCCTTTTTGATTCTCCTACAAAGCACTAGGGCCCAATCGTGAAGCTAGATTATGCTTTACGTCACTGGGTTTGTATTGTTCCGACCTGTTTTCAATTACCGCATTCATGTTGGCGGGGATGCGGTTTTCTAATAGGAAGACCATCGGCACGAAAGATGGAATCGAATTACACCAAAATATGTAGTCTACAAGATTATTACGGCAGGACGCTTCTTTGGCATAACTCAGATCACTTTCGAAGCCGCCATAGCAATTTTACTACGCATAAATTAAGATTTATGGCGCCACCAGAGCAGAAGTTTGTGAAGTAATGTCTGCGGCGGGTAATCGAAAGGTGTAGATGGAGTTGGGCCCAGTCGGGTAAAGGTAAAAACCTTAATACGCCCTTACGCGAACTCATTTTGAGCAATTTGGATAAATTGTCGACTTCAACGCGTAGAAGCTGCAACTGGGCTGTGGGAGCACCGTAGTAAAGGCATCCTGATTAATTTTGATCACCTGTGAGTCCTTAACATACCCTTAAATCTATACACAAGTTTGGTTTCGCTTCTCGCATCTATCCGAAAAGCAGCCACCACTCCCGGCTTTGAACCGGCGATCTTGGGCTGAGGAGTAAAACTCCGTTGGAACTCAGCCACGACGGCGAGTGTTTAAGCAATGTAAGAGCGTGAAGTGAGTAAAGCGATAGTAAATTTTGCGACGCTGTCCAGCCCGGCATTATCGTGCGTATGCACATGAACAAATAACTTTAGGGTCCACCACAAAAACCAACATCCTGCTCCAGCACCAAACAGATATAGTCTTAATTGTGAAATCCATAAAGAATTTCTTGTTAAAAAGACTTTTACCGGATTTTGTGGTAAACAGTTTTAATCTACCCAAAACGACAAATATTGACGCCTTCCGTCCGGAACCGTCAATGGTACCTAATATTTATGGCGATACCCTTCACTCTTAGCGAAAATGGGAGAATATAAGACGCACTTCTGCGGAATCATGCCTCGCGAAGAACACTTAATCCCCTAAAGACCAAACGCACCAAGATTACGGCCGTGTGCAAAATGATGGGACCAAGCGTTGCATCCTCGAGGCGAATGGGACCAACGGAAAGAAATAACAGCACCTTTTGGCTCCGCAACGTTGCTGTTGCTCCCCCTGGCGGGGGCCCTCCGACTTGTTTCTACTTGTTGGCGGACAGCGGGGACGGACGTGCGAAATGTGCGCTGCGGCGGCGGCGGCTTTTCCCTATTCGCCCTTTTTTTAAGTGCGAATGCACTTTATAAGCGACCCCAAACCATTCACCGCCGGCGGCGGCGGCGGCGGCGTCCGCAGTGCTCCTCTATATTTAAAAAAGAAACAGCATCCGGCGCCAGGTTTCGATCCGAGGACTTTGCGGCCGCAGCGCGACGGTCTACCGACTAAGCCACGGACGCCACGCTGATATCAGTGTTAGTGACGCGCCTTATATCTTTAACGCATTCAAACTACGTCGTCAGCGGCGTGCGTTGGCGACTCAGCGGCGTTATAGCGGCTTGATAACTGCGTGGTGTACACGTGATACTACAAACCCGATGGAAGAGATGGAAGAGAAGGCGGCGAGGCGGTGGGCTGCGGGGGCCGAGCGCAAGCGCCGCAAGCGGGCCGACAACCGTGCATTCGCACTTTCACATTCTCCCCCTCGGGGAAATGCGGGGGAATTTTGAAGTTTGTGAGCCTGCACCTTAACCTCATAGTGTCAGTTATTTTTAAAACCAACGTCGGTCGATTTACTGTGCGTTACTGCCGAGGAAGACCTAAATTTTATTTGTTTCGGTCAATATTTACCTAAGTTTTTGCTTAACTCTACAATAGCAAAAACGCAATTTTTCTTCAAACGACTAGCCCAACCGCATAAATAACCGCCCCAGAAGGAGCAGCGTACCAAAAGGAACCTAAACCGCTAACCTTTGTTTCTTTTGATATTGCAGTTTTAATAAATTTATAGCCGAAATGTCAAAGCGTGGTTAAGACGTGGTCGAGACTCTTGAAAGACTAACTTTTTAGGCAAACATATGAACACTAAAATAACAACATAATGCAGTTAGGACACCAGAACTACTAGCAGAAATATTGCATTTTAAATGAGAACGTGGTATTTTAAGCGGAAAAATTACAAAACGTCTGGCAAAACGCCGCATCTGCAATGGACGCTTACACTCTCAGGCATAGTAGGGCAAAAATATTTGCACCCTCGTAACCGCAACTACGTCCAGAATAAAACTAGACAATCACGGTAAAAATCTGATGCAAATTGGCTGAATAAGGCATTTTTCTCTATATTTTGCGCAACCCAAACTTGTAATCTGCCGGATATCAGCAAAATTTCAAAATGAAGTTTTCCTCGAAGGCGCGGTCTGACCGCCGTATTAAAAGCCCTCTAACAGAACCGTAGTACCTTTCTGTTCCTCACGCCGAGTTTTCTTTTTTTTTCATGATACAGTGTTATCTAATGGCCTGTTTTCCAGTACCGGTACTACTAGTGGCTGCCACGGCGAACCTAACCTGGCAGTATGGCTCCACCCCAAATTTTTTTGCTTCTCGGAAAACACGTGCACAAAACATTCTCTTCATGCAGTCCTTGTCGCACCCACCCGTCACGCGTGCCTTTCACATGGATTTCACAGTAGCAGGCGCACGCTCGCGTGAATCATCTACAGTGGCCGAAAGCTACCTTCACTTATTTTCGTTTTCGTTTCTCCCTCAGTGGTAGCCAAGCACTCGCAGCGTGGTCAGCCTCGAACATTTTGTTGCCTTTCCATTGAAAGCCTTTTTTGTGTCCACGTACGAACTCACTGTCAACTGTCCGCAGAGAGGAAATAAAAACGTGCTGACACAGCCACTCCCCATGCAGCAAGCTGAGGGGACTCCCTTTTGTTTGTTTCGCCCAAGGTTATTTGATAAACATTGAGGAAATTTGGCTCTTATTACATTTCTAATAAAAACACATTCTTCGACACCGACACCATAGCCAGAAATCAATAATGACCTTGTTCTACAAACCCGCATCATAACCGCAGGAAAGCAGGTTTTCTTCCAGTAATTCAATATTTCTTCTTGTTTTTTTATTGCAGTCAAACCTTTTTGATTTAGAGCTGGTGCTGACAGGAAGCGTCTTTGTCCTCACATGTCTCGCGAAACGCAGGGAAGAGGCCCTTGTTTCGTGCTACGTAAACCTCTAAGCATGATAGCGAACCTGCATGCGAATAGTAAGAAATATTTATGTTTTCTGTTGCCCTGATTCAGTGCTTTAGTGGGTTGGGCTGGTGAGCATGAGTCCGCAGGTTTATTGGTGGTTTGAGTGGCGTCTTTTCTGCTGGAGTCAGAAAAACAACAATGCCTGAGTTTCGCATGTTAACTACCGTGGCCATGACCTCAATTAATCCGTAGTCTTGTACTCAGGGAACGTCACAGACCACGTTTGGCTGCAGTTCATAAAGCGTTAGCTTTGCATCTATCTTTTTGCTTTCTGGGTATTTTTTACGGATTCTTGTTAGGGCTGCTGGAAACGGAGTTTTTCTCAGTTTTGCGTCCTACCAAGGGTGTTATCCTACCACGAATAACACTTTTAGGTTGCCCTATTTATTTCCAGCAGGAGCGTGACGACATGCGCGCATTGCCGACAGCGGCACGGAGGATGGTTGTCTCCTCTCAACGGAGGAGTACTTCGTGCACGTGGATCATGCTTGCGCCAAGGACAGCAGCCATGTATACCCAGAATAGCCCAATACAGGGCGCATCGCTCTGACGACGTGTGCAAACAGGCCTTCGAAATAGAGGCTCTTACATTAAGAGTAGAGTACGGTTTACTTGTGTTGTGTATGTTGCTCACAAAGTGTTGCAATAA
Source organism: Haemaphysalis longicornis (assembly GCF_048455015.1). NCBI lineage: Eukaryota > Metazoa > Arthropoda > Arachnida > Ixodida > Ixodidae > Haemaphysalis > Haemaphysalis longicornis. Next base: position 90,407,165 of record NW_027526407.1, read on the forward strand.
AAGCTTGAAAGTGACACTTTTGTCGTGAATATTTCAAGCGGCCAAGAAATACTGTTTCTATTTTTTTGTGTTCACTCCTGCTTTCTGAATTGTCGGTCTAATGGAACGACAGTCACTCATGGGGTATTTGCACGGTCAATCCAGAGGGGAGCATTTGCAGGGATGAACGTTTAGTCTTGAAAGCATCAATTGGTTTAGGGGGAGTAATCGGAAAGAGTAACGATTGATACTGAATGGACCAAAGGTTGGTCTCCAGTGTTCTAACAGAGGAGACTAACAGTTGGCCTGCAAGGGATCAACAGTTAGTCTTTATGGCGGACCGGGAGTTGAACCATCAAGGGACGTAGTGTAAAGGGACTGACATTTGGTACCCTTCCCGTTAGTCCCAAAAAAGACTAAAATAGTGGCAACGCAGTTAGTCCCCAAAAGGGATAACGCCGATACCACGTTAGTTCTTTTTGGATAAGAGTGTTTGGTAGGTGGCTAATAAAAATATACATCACAAAGCAGACCATGTTAAAAAGCCAGAGGTGCTGCAGGCCTTGCTCTCTGCCCACGTGTCTTGTGAAACCCTCGAAAAAACATTCGCTAATGAAATTAGACACTGCTTCTTGCAGAACGGGTGGCCGTTATGAACTATTCGCATGTTGCGTAAGAGGCCCGTGACCTGCTCGATTGGCTGCCGGTGAGGCATTCATTCGGTGGAGGGTGTGGGCGAACCTGCTTTATTAAACATCCGCTCGTAAAGTAGGATTCGTATTTCTTCAACCCAATGCATGTTCGAAATTATCGCAGTATTTGTTAATACTAGGTATTCTCCAACATCTTAGCGCTAATATTTAAATCTGTTTATTATAGACTGTGACTTTTACACGGACTTTTTTGATCTAATGAAACAATGGCAAGCATTTCTAACCAGGTAAAATTTCTATGCGTGAACGTCACCAAGGTGAAAATTGTAAACAAAAAATACCTAGGTTTCATTGCGTCGTCTACGCTTCAAAAGTGTTTTGTATTTGGTATCTTTTCAGCAGTACAATTGTTGGACACTCAAATTAGAGCAATGTGCCAAGAATAAATTCTATTTTTTCGGGAATATACGTAATAAGATCGCAATCTTAGCAGTAATTGTGGTTTCAATGTTGTATGACCTCAGTGCTGAAATTTTTGCGATTTTAAATACTCCTCTATCCGCGCAGTCGCTATAGAACCTTCATTATCATTCTTTAAAAATGACTTCATGGATTTTTTTTCCGCAGTAGACGAATCAGGATGTCGCAAAGGCATCTCTTACCTCTTCAACGCTGAATTGTTCGTCGCACGTAGAGCATTCGAAGCGGTTATCAGTTGTGCACATGAGTTTGCAACCGCTGCAGTAACCATGCCCTTGTTTGTCCTTATAAAGCTTCGAGGATACGTTTGTGCACTGAATGCAAAGTAAAGACTCTGGCAAGTCGTTCCTGAAGGTCACCAGCTGATCTTCGGGGATGTCTGGTTCGAACCCTTTGAGGAGAACTTTGACCGGCATTTCCCTGCGCAGTTTTTATGCACCATATTGAAAGGTGAGACAACTCGTACAGTAAATGCGGACATTCGGATACTCGGTTTCACCAGAAATACTTTTTGAACTGTTTGCGACATTTTCAATGTGTGCCCTATTTTTTGTTATATTCAGTTTTCTTTAGGCGCTTCACATGTTCATTGTATACCCAAACTATGTAATTCAGTTACACGTTTTCTCTTCCTAAATTTTACTGCAAGCTTTGTATGTCTTCTGTGATTTGATTTGTCTGTATAGATCCACGAAGTATCTTTGCGTTATTTTCGCACAGTGTGCCTACTTGGTTTCTTTCTGTTTTAGTTAATTTGTGTGTATCGAAGTTCTCAGTCTTTTGAATATTTGTTATGCCTTGCGTGGGCTGCTTGCTCTTTTTGTTTTTAATGTTACCCACCTCCCCCAATGCCCTCGGGCCTGTGAGGTATTTTTTAATAAATAAATAAATAAATAGAAATAAATAAATAAATAAATAAACACAGCTTAAAATATTTTGCACATGGGTAAGTGCTTTTTACAATATTTGTACATAAATGGGGCAAAAAGATTCGTCTTATTGAAGGAACCATGTTACGTGGGTGTCTGCTGAGCCATTAGGCATTTCCGAACTTGTATGTCGTGCAATAAAATCCTATCATAGCAGGATAGAGACAAAAAAAAGACTCCGTGTACTCTCACGTTTCTACCAAGGTGTTAAAATTTCGAAGTAGAGACGTGGAGTCAAATGTAGCGTGCGCCTCCTCTATCCCGGGTTGTTAGGCGCCAGTTTTAAACGTTTCAAAGCGCGATCGTTCAGGTGCTTACACGCTTTTCTAACATTCGGTATTTTCGCGATAGCTGCGCCGACGACGTTTCAGAAGAACTGCAAAACGTATATAACATGTTGCGGGGCGGGGGTGGGCGACCGAAGCACGATGTTTTTTTCCCGACCCCACTATCTTTCTACAACAAATCCAGTAGCATCAAAGTACTAAAAAACGTACAGTCACAGAAAGAACGTCCTCGCTGCCACACTTGAAGCTGGTGGGCAGCTTAGTATGCTAATTGCTGCCTTGAGGAGCCATGCTTCTTACCAAGAATGGCCAATCTACCTAGGCTTTATAAATTACATCTTCCTACTATTGAGTTTATGACCCGACAATGTGATTTGACGGATCGTTGTCACTGCGACCATTAAAGGGCTACCTATGTGTCACAGGAGTGACTCGTACATATTGCCCGCTAGAAACTGCCAAAGCAACAAAGCGATCGGCACCGCGCATGAGACTGTGATTGAGTTTAGGATCAAGGCTAGGTAGGCCGTGAATTGATACCGAAGAACGTTTACCTAAATAAAACGCGTCGCTTTTGGCGTTCACTCGATGAGCCACAATTAACCCGTCTCAGTTATTCCTTTCTGGTATCTTCCTCATAACATCACCCTCAGTAAGTTTCGCTAGCCCTGCCCATAGGCACGTTGCACCGGACAGACGCCGCTGTGAGCGCAGAACGTTTCCTACTAAAGTTGTGTGTAGCGCACGGTAGGCCATCGGTAAAGTAGGGGCAATTCCTCAACCCGTTATCACCCACTGCCTCAGGCATGTCTTGCCAACGATTCATTGGATTGACACTAAGATTCGCTGTAAAGAAAGACGGCCGTGATGAATGCATCGGTTCCTCTCTGTCATTTGTTTTATCTGCAATCTTACTGGTCGGCTACATTATCAACAGCTAAGGTATTTTCGTCTGCACCACTTAAAGTGTTTGTTCTTCTCAGGCTTGATGTTATGATTTTACCTTAGATGAATTCTGTGTGTGGGTGTCCGTGTGTGACTCTTGATAATCCCGGCTGCTGGTGTCTAAGACAGGGCACCAACACTTAAGTAATATGAATCCTACGAACCGAGGCCGCGGTATGCGTGGCGGCTTTCCTACAAGAAATGAACCCCCGAAACGCCAGGATATAGAAAACGACGCTGCTTCTTGCTAGGCAAACATCAGCTCAACGTGCCTCTAAAGCAACCACGATAGAGACTCCAGTCGCTGGCTGCGGCTAAAACAGGGCGTCGGACCAAGCAGCCTGCGTTCGCGCCAGGGAAGAAAACGCGTGGTCCCCGGATTACGAGAACGCCTAGCCCGGTACACAACGGTTTGAAGCACTCCCTCAAGCTAGTCCCGCAAGCTAGTTCGGGTCTCTATATCTTGCCGGACAACGTCTATTCCTCGGTGGATTTGTGCGATGTTGCGATGATAGCTGATGACAAGCTGCTGAGGCTTCTTACGTGTCAACAACCGCATTGGACGCTAGATCACCTCCGGAAATGCTCCCAGCGGCTATAAAGTCTTCATCACCAAGTCTCCCGTTACGGGAAAGCCGTATCAAGTCTCGATGCAGCTTATTGCGTATGCGAGTGACAGTAAAGACGCTGGCTGTGTCTAAAACTTGCCGTCAGAACTAGCAGCCCGCTCACACTCTTGGCATGTCAGCGCCAGAAGCCCGGGCTACCTTAATCGAAAACGCCTAGCCTGGTACACAGCGGTATGTAGCGGTTGATAATTCAAATATTTCGAACGGATTCTGGTTAGGTGATTACTTATAATGAAGTGGATCGACTTATAAACCTTTGCACGCGTTGTTTTTGGCAAATAAACAATTTCACCAATGGTACAAGCTCAAAGCATTCCTCCAAACGTGCTTAATATTACGTTGTATCTTCCAGGTTGGACTCCATGAAAGTGAGCCTGTGGAGTTGTCTTTAGGCTGCACTAGGCCCTTTTATGCAGACAAGATAAAAAATAACCGTTTATTACAATTGTACTGCCACTTTTGTAAAATGTCTTCTAAAACATCTGACAAGGTCATTTTCCCAAAATTTAAATTATTATCAACGTATTTTTAGAGTTTTCTGTGAAAGGCCGGCGGAGACTTAAGTGAAAATGAATGAGATGCTTTTCTGGTAAGGCATTGTCACCAAAGTAGGTCACATTGCATTTTTAGCACAGACAGGCCCTACCAATACCTGACAATCATCGAGGTAGACTCAGCCAATGTAGAAACCCGGTAATAATAAAATACTTCGCAGAGAGGCAGTGAACAGTGATATGGGTCACCCAACCACTGCTTCCCAATTAATTTCGTCCATTAGCACTACAGGAAGCGTACAATCTTTCCTGTATAATAACAATATGGGTTTTGTTATTTATCTTTGAGACAAGTACATCTAGACAGCACTTTCACATAAAACTGCATAATGCTTTCCGGAATACGTACACGCTTTGCCGAAACAACCTCAAAACTATCGTACTTTGCATAGTAAAATCTTTTAGGCCAAAAATAACTTCAACTGTATTATCAGCAACCGTAATACACTGTTTCACTAGAACACCAGCAAATCAAAATTCGTGGCGTACAGAAAGCAACGTTTCGTTAGGAAGAGCTTACTGGGGCTTAACCAACTTGGCCAAACGCAGCTAAAGAGGGTTTTCACGTTTTTTTAGAAATGACGTGCTTTTTTATGTACATGAGTAGTTTGACGCACTCTGTACGAAAATAGGTATAAAGATAGGCCTCATCCGCGAAGAATTCACAAAATCTGCTTGACATCGCATCCTATAAATGGCAGTGCCAACAGGACTTATCCTCACAGTTGGGACAAATATATTTCCTTCAACTTTGAGTTGCGGTTCTGCGTTCTTCAATTTACTGTGCAAACAGTAAACAACAAAGTCGAGAACGGGAGTGAGGTACAAGGATTTTTCCCTCCCATACTTCTTGTTTTTGCTTTGCGCCTAGACACAATAATTATCCGCATTTTGCCAAGTGAGCAGAAGCTAGTGCCACCATCTACAATCGCAATTGGAGCTGAAAACGCCCTTACCTCCGTGCTGCGCGCGCCGCTGATTCACAGCCTCAGGCCGTTTCAGTAAAGAGCGGATACTATCTGATAATATGTTGCCTAGGCAACAAGTGATAAGCGTCACATTGCTCTACAGCTGGCGTTTAGCACAAACTAAAAAAAACACGTGCTGGGTAAAGAGCGTGCCTATCAGTTCCGCTGCCAGCTCAGCGAACCGGACGCCTCCCGAAGCGGAACTAAGGCTTCGGTGTCCTCGACTGTTTCCTTTAACCACCCCATGCGCTATGCAAACGCGTTCTTGATACAAAAAAAGCGTTCTGTACCCAGCTTGCTTTCCTCATCTTCACAGTTGCTTTAGGCTACTGCGGAGTCGTTGTTCGTAACCAACTCAGGGACAACTCAAAGGCGCATAGTTTATCTGGCTTCACATGATATGGAACGGCGGCCTTCGGACTATACAAAAGGTACCCCGGGATACATTAATAACACGGACCGAAAGAGGCACTGGAATATCAAGCAACTGGGGTATTCATGGCTCTCCTTGCAGCGGGGAAAAAAAAAAAAAAAAGGTTTCGCGTTTTCTCTGAAGCTCTCTTAACAATTTTCGCAAGTTCCGCATTCTGCAATGAAATAATTGTTCATCTTAATCTTCCCTTATTGCAATTAGGTTGGAAAAGAATGAGCGGAATGAACGCCTCCAGGAGTTGATTACCACTTGGCCAGAGTAGCGGATTCTTTGCGTCAGTGAATCAAACTTCCTCGAAAATGTCATCGTTTTTTGGGATGTTTGGTTTCCAATAGCCCTGAAAGTTGTATTATAGGGGCATGCCATGCCAAACGTTGCAGAGTGTGCTCTCGGCCATCGCAGACTACACAATAAAATTCGCGGTTAATGACTTTTCTACAGTGACAGTTCTCATGGCTGACCTTTCGGCAAAAGAAACATTTGTGTCTCTTGCAGATATTTAAAAAGCGCGGCGGTGACAAAAACCTTCGTTGCGAAAAACATTTCCGAAAATCCCATAAAAAACGCAGATCATTTCAATAATTTCAGTATATGGAAAAAAAGAGCGCCTGCTTGCTAGAATTCATTGATAGGATCTAGTATGCTTTAAAATGGGCTTTGCGGTGAAGCAATGCGGTGTTTCTGAGCGGATTTTACGCATTTTTATGACTCCTATATCAATTTTACAGACAATGAAGTCCCAAACTTTGCTTATATTGCTGACGTTTAGTCTCTAAAAAATTATGGTGCCCGAAAACCCCGTAGTTTTAACGCGGTGTTGGCATAAACTTTGAAAATTTTGCAATGTTTTTCAAGGTGAGACGATGTACGGGCTGTGGGACGGTTTATGTAAAAATACAGGCTTAGACTCCTTCGAAAGGGCATACAAAGGGCATCGAGTTTGCAAGTTTTATTAGAGTACATTTTATATTAAGTGAGAAAGTAAATTTTATATTGAGCACTCACCAGGGCCACTGAAGGCGGGCCTAAGTTCGCTTCATTGCAACGACGGTCCTGCGCCAGCGGAGAGGTGCTGGTGCAGCGCAGGGGGATATACCGCATGTTTTGTTGGTTTCATAAGTTGCAGTAAGGGCTAAAGATGCACGTAGAATCACATTTACGAAGCCTATAGGCTTCGTAAATGTGATTCTACATGCATCTTCAGGCCTTCAGAAGTGCCACATCCCCACGGTGTTATTCTTTTTAAAGCCAAGCTTTAGTGTTCTCACGAATAGCATCTGTAACGCGAAAGCGCCCTGCAGGAAGTCAAGGTTTCTACAACGATGATGATGAATCATCATGACTGAAGTGAAGACAAAGAACGTTTCAGTAGCCGGAATCGATACTGGGTATCTGTCAGTATGTAGCCGGCGCCTATACAATTGCTCCATTTAAACTTGTTCAAAACTCAGTCCAAATTCAGAAAACAACCTAAGAATCCGTCATGAGAAGGCTTCGCGGTGAACCGTCGTCGTCGTTACGCGGAGGGGTGCACGATTGTTTGTAGTTGTGGCACTTAGTTCTTTGAATTCCTAGGGTATAGAGAACTGGTTTGGGGTATACGGTTTTTGCAAATAAGCTATGCTGCACGATTCGAAGGGGCAGGCGAGCGAAGCTATGCGGATCACAAGCAATGACTTACTTTGCGCGGAAAAAAGGACAGAATACGCATTCCCCAAAGGCAATCGACCTTTTTAAATCTGAGATGGGTGTACACTGAAGCGAAGAAAATCTGCACTCTAGAGCACGAATTAGCTTCGATTCGCAGCTCTTGGTGCGCCGCACTGCATTTTTGCCCGCGGTGGTTGCACCCACGCAGCTCGCACGTGCAGTGCACATGCGAACTGCGTGGTTTATGGCTACGGAAGAACTGATGTCCGTAATTGTATGCAACATTGACCATGAGGGCTGCATGTACAGAAGTTGCATGGCCTGTCTAGGCAAAGATGCCCATCTGAGCATTTTGGAGAACACACTATATATGGGCAAAGTTGAAGACCTCCATTTTGTACACCGTCTCTCAGGTGTTCTCTTCAGACACCAGAAAATAATTTTAAATTCTGCGAAATTTTCAGGCAAGTCTGTAGCGGCTGTAGAAAATCTAAAGATGTACCACTTCCTCTCAAGCAGCAAGTACCTGCAAGAGTCAAAACGGACCCTAAAGATGTGGAGATGATTCTTTTTTTAGCACTTCGCCTACAATTTTACCCCCTTGTGCAAGGTGCTCCACACTCGCACCACTAGAATAAATGATCAAGCCACGATACACCTCCCTTGTGGCGCGAATTGTTCAGAAGAGACTGTAGGCCTCTGTACTAAATCGCTTGTCGTCATTTCTGATTGTATTGACCGAGCACACGACAGCGGCAGTTGATATTTTTAAAGGTGATGAGTAAAAAGATTTGAAAAGAATTTCCCTACTGCGAAAAAAATGTACTATTTTGGAAACGTAGCATGATCAAAGTGCAAGAAAAAAGTTTATTTTGAGGTGCCATAAAAATTACTTTATTTTTTTTTGCTGAGTGGAACTTTCTGCAACGTCACCTAAGTAAAGGCGGCAGAACCATTTGGCGATTTGTCGCCAGCTACCTTACCAGAGGCAATTACTTACACCCTATCTTCTTTATGCATTGGGGAAAGAAATAATGAAGGTATATTTCTGCTCTTAGTTCATAAATAATGGTTGTGAGGATAGAGAGAGTCTCTCAAAAAGGTTTCATTCGACAATTCTTGGGGGAGAAGCAGCTAGCAGCTGAGCGTGTCCGATGGCGCGGCGGGAGTGTAGCCACTGCGCTCGCCTGAGCTTTACTCGGAACACGTTAAAAACGGCAATAGCTCATGTAGGTACTATTGCGCCTAAGCGACAAAGCCGGATGTCAACAAGTGGGCGCATTTTGAAAGGAGATTGTAATGAATGCGTTATATCGACTGTCTTTTCTCAAGCAGTTTGTTTGTCGTCGCTGCAGTCATTTACAAGCATATTAAGTACACTCTTAAGAAAAGGTCGGGGCATTCACTAATGGAACACTAACAAGTTACTTCTCCCAGTATACACTAGGCTATTAGTAACTGCAGGTAGTAAATTTAGTACTAGATAGGGTTACTAACTGAAGTAGGCAGTAAGTACCACTACCTCCCCGAGTGAAGTCCTAGCGATAACACTCTTCTGAGCTACATGCGTTTACTAACTGGCCATGCATAACTTAGTCATAAGCACGACCTTAATCTAGTGCATACTACTGTCTACACTCAGTTAATTTACTAACCATGCAGTTGTCAGTGGCTGAGGCTACGTACAAAACCTCGGGGTAGTACGGTTTGTAAGGAGTTAGTACTACGGCCGTTACTACCTTTTTACGACCTTTGTATTAGGAGTGTAACATAATCAAGGAAACGATTCACGGCATGTTTCAAATATTCTCAGTAATGCGCTACTTGCACCGTGCGGAGCAACACCTGGCTGCGCTTATACTGACTTCCGTTGCCGTTCTTAACTTTTACCCGAGTATAGTGAACGTTATGATTCTAAGCATGGCTGACAGTCATATCTCACTTATGATGCTGCCGACAATGATAGCCGACCGGCCTTAACTTCGGTAGACAAGCACGTTGTTGCGGGAACCAAAACCGAAACTTGTTAGTACTCCCCATGTAGCCTCATACACATGATCTTGGGGTGCGCACACAACCTAGCCCTCCCTCCTTTACCCACTTCCCTTCCCCTTCCTGAGCTGTGGGAGAACCTGACGACCAGCGCCAGCTTGGATGCACAGCAACTCCTGGTGTCCTGGGCTGAGACAGCAAGGTCGTCCCATGGTCTCCTGGACTGAGGAGCCACTCCCACATCACCTGGCTCACAATAAAGTTTTTCCTCCTCCTCCCTCCAGAAATAAACTGCATTTCGGCACAGGTGCTCTTAGTAAACATTATCAAAATTTTTTTTTAGAAAATAACATTGACGAAAAGTCAAGTCCGTATAGATGACGTTTAGAACCTTGGGCATCATCCATGAACATCGGAAGAGGTATCCTCGCTAGTGGTGTAGTTTCTACAGCCGCCGCTAATTCCGGATGGCTATTGTTTTATCTTTTGAATTTTATAAAAAAATACTGTTTTATCGACCGCATTAACGATGAGTCTTTGCAATGGAGACACAAACAGAAGTCCGAAGAAGTCACTTCTGGGACCCTATAAAAATACAGAAGTGATTTAAAAATTTTGACAGTACTTGTGCAGATGCTACGGGGTAAATTTCCACTAGTCTGAGTGCGTTTACGTGAACTTTTTGAGTAGAAAAATGAATTGCAATGTGGTGTTCCTTTTGCATGCTCCTTACCATTTTCCGTAACATTTCCTACAAAACTAACTTGTCTTGGCTTACGATGGGACGATGCTTAAAGTTCTAAATCCCATGCTTACGCCATTGTGTTTTTGTCAATGCTACTTTTTCTTTGGGAAAAACTATACTGCTCATAGCATGAATTAAAATTGCAAGAATATACTGTTTGGGATTATTTTTGGAAATTTCAAAGCAGTTTTGGTTTCAGTTCCGCCATGCAATGCGTATGTCTATGGTTTCCGAGGTGATCTGTAATCCCGCATACGTCATTCTTCTGAAATCGTAATGAACCGGTATTGGCATGTTGTTGTCTGCAGAAATATGCCGGGTCAACGTACTTCCGCCGCTTCAAGATAACAGGTATTATTCTATGCAGTGAGAAAGCCCGAGCCGAGGTGGACAACGTAACTGGTGCTCCAGTTCATCGGAGATGGTGAACCGTGCGTCACGTCTTCCGCGCCTACGGATCTCACCTACATGTCTTTTCTCCGTTGTATCCGCCGCGTCGTCAGACCATCAGCCAATTAAACACAGTCGGCGAATAAAAAAAAATTTCCTTACTCTTGGATTCTAACCAACACTATGAATGCCACTGGCTTAGTGCTTCATCAAAGTAGCCAACATGAACGTGTAACGAGGCTGACAAATAACAAACAGATATGCTGAGGCCCACCTCCGTCATAACGGACATAGATCTTTACATGTTGAATTGCAGTACTTTAAGCTCCTAAGCTGAACATTTCTTGAATAACGTTTGGGCAGTAAGCTTTACCTTAGACCGCACAAATAATAAAACCTGCAGCAACTACGTTTCTCGTGTCAGTATTATCGACGGCAATGTGTTGTCGCGTTGAAGACAGGTCTGCCGTTTAACCTATGGGAAGGTTTCATGGTTTGCGATTAAATGTTTAGTTTGTTTCATTTTTTTTATTTCCAAGGAAAGTTTGACATCCAACTCAATGCAGCCATGCAACGAAAACTCTAGTAGTTGCAGAAAAATTTAACCAGGTCCAGAATTCCAATGCGGGGCCACCCTAAAATCGGGGCGGTCGCTCTACAAACTCGGCTAATCAGGAGGCTAGCCGTTTGTAAGGCGAGAATGAATTGATCAACAACTCGAATTGATGAACAGGGGCTAATTCCCCTATTAGGTACATAAATGTGATTTTTTTTCTACTTTTGATTTTCTTTTGATTTTCTGCTGTCATACCCATCGCACAGGCATATGCAGCTTACGGTGAAGCGTCGCATGTCAATTGTATTGTTAAGTTGCGGCGCACAACGATGACGCGAACCATGGGCGATGGTGAAGTGATGCATTTACATGATGGTGCGCAGAACGATGCGATCTATTTACAAGCGGCCATTATCGCTCGAGCAACGAGCCAGTGCCATCTACTGTTTCGTCACCGTCAGCGATGGGTCCCATGGAGCTATGCACCAGCGTACACTTTCGGTTCACGTAACATTACCCCCTTCTCAAAGGTGACCGTCCCGGTCGAGGTACTTGGAAGGGTGCAGTTGTGAGACGAGATGACAATATACAGTGAAGTCCTTGCCGCCGTGGGTGATGGTGAGATTGACGAACATAGGCCCCGGAACAGATGTGCCCGAAGACAGGATAAAGGAATGTCCAAAGCCCCCGTAGACACCCCGGAGAACGGGGCAGGGGAACGGCATCGTCGTCTTGTGTAGTCACGGCTAATCGCGTCTCATCTGGGCTCGGCTGGTCGTGGCTGGGTACACGGGGCTGAGTGAAGAATGGGCGCATTCGTGTCTCAGCGGGGCTGGGGCAGCCAACGCGACCAAAGAGCTTCGAGGCTATGTCTCCAGAAGCCGAGACGGGGTAAGGCTGGGGCCAAGATAGGGGCGAATCCGCACCCTCCACCAAAAGGTTACATGGAGGCAGGAAAATGATGACACCAACCATGGGCGATGGCGAAGTGATGTATTTACAAAATGTTGCCACAGAGCGATGCGATCTATTTCAAGACGCCTTCATCGCTCGAGCAAAGAGCCCGGCCATTTACTGTTTCGTCGTTGTCACCGACATCTCCTATGGAGCTATGCGCCTGCGTCCACTTGCGCTTGCCGTAACAATATGAATGAATATATGTTCGTTAACAAGGGTTATCATCAGCCTGTTCAGGTACGCTGCAGGACGAAGACCTCTCCCATTGGCTTCCAACCGCTCGTGTCCTGCGCTGCTAAACTGCCACCGAATTTCTTGATTTCATGTCTTCTACTTTATCTGGTACGTCTCTGTAGTAAACATCATGTGACCAGGGGTTACGTTGACTGCTGGAGAGTATGGCTAAAGCACGATCACAGATATCGTTTTAAGCCATGGGCGTGTTGCACGGAAAAATCAAAACCATAACTAGTCCGAACTCTCGAAAAATAAAACAGCTATATTGCTACATATAATGTTTTGAATTGCAATAATGTGTTTCCGAAAAAACATCCTTTCAGAAACACAGGTGCACATGCATGGACTGCAAAATCTCGGCCGTCGTCCATGACATCACAAGATGAGATTGCTCCATTTCGCATCACTGCTCCTGTTGTTGCACCCGCCGCAAACCCCGCATGGTATTTTTTTGTTCTTTGGGGCTTTGGATCGTAAACACGGCATTATCGGCTGCATATACGACGCAAACGATATTCAGTTGCACTGGTCTAAGCAATGTAAATACTAACGGAAGGTTAAAAATGTATAAAATCGGTTCGTTACGAATTAGCAACCCACAAACTAGGTTGATCAGAATTCTTCAAATTCAAACTCGTTTTTTCCCCCTTGGCGTGTCCAATGTTCACGTGAGTCTTCATGGGCTCCACTGTCACCAAGCAGCTTAATGATTTTCATGAAATGAAGAAAGTCAGATTGGTGTGACTCTTCGGAGGGGAGCTCAGATTAGCGTAACTGTATTGCTGGCTTTCCAAACATTGCTATTATAAATTCATTTATATAACAATCACCAGCGAAGTCGCCCAGTTTCTAAGGCGTTGCGCAGCTGAGCGCAAAGACGCGGGTAGAATCCCCGGCCGCTGCAGCGCCTTTTAATTGGGGGCGAAAAAAAAAACGCTCATGTGTTGGAGATCTCGGCGCATGTTAAAACCCCCAGGTGGTCACAGTTTTATCCCGAGCCCTCTACTAGGGCGCGCGCCATCGCGTTTGTAGCGTAGGTGCCCTACGTGTCATAAGCATTCAATCCGTCATATAGCAATCCTATTTTGCACTATTTTATCTCCTGAATATGGCCGCTCACTGCATTAATACGGTAGTGCGCTAGGGAAAAAAAGTTTTGACTTGATTCCTGCAACGAAAGTCGCTATTTCAATCAAGTAAATACAAGGCTGCAAAACAATAAAGTAGCATAAGCAAAAATGTCTATGTCGTTCGAAGGTTGCGCACGTCCATTTCATTAGGGCGTCACATTTTGGCCCATTTCCTTCTCGTATCACCTCTGTCCTTAAAGCCTGGGACATTTCACTGGAACAATTCCAGTTTCAGCTGAATTTTAACGCTTCGAGATTGTCATCCTCGGATCACTTTCGCCTTCCGCCCACTTATTACACTATGTCTGCACAACAATGAACAGCAAAAAAGTGGCAGGGCTGGTTTCCGATGCTTCACTGATTCAATTAAATATTCTGCTAACTCTCGAGCTACTTTTTTTCTGCACGTTCATTCCTGTCCAGCTTAACTTGAATCAAGTTTTAGTAGTGCGCCGCTAATTCATTAGCAATGATCATGCGTTCATTTATAAAATACAAGAAAGTTTGCTTTTCTAGCCAACGGGTAATTATCGAAATATGCCTTTCTGACGCCAGTGTTCACGTGTATGTAGTGAAGCGACCACAGTGTGCGTGAGAAACACCACGCTTCGAATTAGACACTGACGAATGGCAGTTCTCAATATAAAATTTTATTTGTTTTCGTGACAAACAATATTGCTAGCACTGATCATAACATCGCCGGACAATACCCTCACGTGGAACAGGTTAGAAAGACGCACAACTGAGTCCTACGTGCATACGACTAACAAAATTGTCACTACGGTCTGGTAAGTTTGATCACGTACAATACTACACCAGTGATTACAACCTATCGCTATCCGCTTTATCTGATTGAGCACAATAAACCTGCCTTGTTGTGGGACCTTTCGTCTCGATGGATCTTTCAATTCGATGGACATTCAGGCTCGATAGGATATTCTGTCTCTGTGGACGTTTCGTCTAGGTGGACATTTATGCTTGATTGGCTCTTCCGTCTCAGTAGATCTTTTGTCTCGGTGGAAATTCAGGCTCGAATGGATCTTACGTCTTAGTGGATCTTGCGTCTCGCCGATCACGGGAGGGATTGGACCTTCCTACTGGGTGGATGTTACGTCTGTTTGGACATTGAGGCCACAAGCGGTAGCGGGATACAACCTTTCGACTGTCAGCGGCGGCAAGCCCGCGGCGGTGCCACTGTTCGTGACGGTTGCAGACAGTGAAAAAAAAAACCACGAAAGCGCTTCAGAATCTTCAATTATGCCAAGCCAGCAGATATGATCTTCCTAAAAGGCCGTAATCACTTCCTGCCGGCAAAAATTCCCACGCGTAGTTTTATCTCTAGTATTTTTTCAAAGAAACAGTGCCTGTGAAGAAGGTAATTGTTTCCGCATGCGTGCGCACTGACCGTGACTGACCGGCTCCAGGTGGAGATGTCTTGTTATGAAAGGCTTCGGCTTGTTTATTTTTTGGAAAACATCTCGGCCACACGGTTTGAAAATGCGGAAATTTACAAAGAAGGAGGGGAAACTGAGCGGTCATGAGAAATACAGTGCGTCACGGTGGACCCAAGGTGTAAGAGGGCACATAAAAAATGAAAGAGAGAGAACAAATGGGGTTAAAGTCGGAGGAGAGCGAAAACTGAAGCCGAGGAAGACGAGGATAAAAGAGATTAAAAGGATAAAAGAGAACCC
The DNA here is from genome assembly GCF_048455015.1 of Haemaphysalis longicornis. Lineage (NCBI taxonomy): Eukaryota > Metazoa > Arthropoda > Arachnida > Ixodida > Ixodidae > Haemaphysalis > Haemaphysalis longicornis. The sequence goes on from NW_027526407.1 coordinate 90,422,370, forward strand.
CGAACGAGACATGGGTGACATTTTGGCGTGTACAAGCAACAGGTGTCCATAAGGCAGTCGCAGAAGGGATATGCAATGTACTGCAGCAGACATTAAGGCCGGATCACGCATATACAGAGAAAAAATGTATATAACGCTGTAGCACACATAGAAAAAGACGAAAAGTGCAACATTATGCTCTGGAAGAGCGTTCGTGGAAGAGCATATGCGTTTGCATACATCAAGAAAGTAACAAAAAAAGAGACAGAAATGAGAAAAGAGGGAGAAAGACGAAAAGGGAAGGGTTTAATGCAACGCTATATCACTTGTTCAGTTCATCGCGATGAAAAGAAAGTATGATGGTAAAAAATATGTATCTTTGTACATATAGGGTACGAGAAATATACAGAAAAGGTACTTTTTTCTTGTAAAATTCTATTCAATTCCATTTTTTCTCAACCCGGGCATAGCGCATGGTAAACACTGCTGTGACAATTGGAGACAATGGTTGTTTGCGCATGAAACAACTGATGTCGTACCATCGCTCATATAGGGCCCGGCGTACAATGCGGTAGTGGTATCCGCGTGTGAAAACTGTAAAACTGTAGCAGTTTTTTATTTCGTGCAATAGAGCGTAAGATTGTGCTTTATTTGAGCGCACGTTATCTATTTATTTTCTGGCCCTACAGAAAACATAGAAACCCGATAATTATAGGCTTACGGAGATACCAGTGGCAGTGCGGATAACGCTAGCTATATTCAATCCGATCGTCTACGTCACCGGCGTTTGTACAGCTACGGCTGCTGTACAGAAAATAAAAGCAACAGATTTCCCATGTTTACGGATCTACAAAGTGAAGTTCAGTCCAGCGCCTATCAGACAGAGTTCCCGAGATTCGAATTCGGGAACAATGGAGCGTTAGTTACGTGTTTTGCATGAATGCAAGCTGATCCATAGTACTCCTGTAGATTATTTTCAATTTCCCAGGGACCTTGTTGCTATTTACATGCAAGAAACTTCAAACAGGGTAATGCACTGCACCTTTGTTTTGCGAGAGTTTTCATTACGGCATAACAGTTATATGTACAACATCATAACTGTGTCACGCAGGAACGTCAGCAGAGACCGGTACTGAGGGCACCCTATCGACCGTGTAGATTAGGGGGTCTCCCAGGATGGAGCCCTGTGCCCCGGCAGTGTCGCAGGCGCGAGGTTTGAAGGGCATGGCAGGTCCACAGAAGGTGGATGTTTCTGCTTCGGCCGCAAGGACCATACAAAAGGCACAGAAGTCCGCAACCGGTGCGTAATAGCGGGATGGCAAAGAGTGGGACACTGCTGGGGATAAGGCCACCCCAACTCGAAGCCTCCACAGCAGGACCTCCTACCAACGAGCCAGCCCACTGGGAAGGTCAGTTCGACGCAGTGGAACTAAAGCACGCGTGGCGCGGCGGAGGTTCTCCTTTTCCACCAGCAGTTCTTCTAGAGCGGACACCGGAAGAAGTGGTGGTGGCCGTAGAAGGTTCTTACGGCGACAGCCGCGATCCGCCGCTATGTGGGCAGTTAGCATGTCCCGGTAAATCCATTAAAAAGCAACAGGGCATGGGTATGTGTCCACAATCGCGTGAATACGTGCTGATATGCTGTTGCTACGCTCAACGCGAAGTAGATCACGTATGGCTCTCGTTGAGTCCGTGTAAATGTCCAGTTTTACGCCGGTAGTCACTCTCGATGCAAGCGCTTGGAAACCATCCCGAATAGCAGTAAGTTCTGCCAACATGATTGGTATAGGGCGGAGGGTCTCGTAGGCGCAGCACTTGTTTACGTTTGGGTGATAGAGACAAGCCAAGCCTGTGGTTACGATGCAGTCGTGTGCCCCGGCGTCCAGCAAAGCTTGCATGACTCATGCATTTGCCCAGTGACGGTCAGGCATTTGCCCAGTGACGGTCATGAAGGAGAGCTGCATCCGGAGGTTGATGAGTGAGAGGTTCAGACAGGTAGCCTTGCCAGAGGCTTGTTGTTGCGGAAGTGCGTGACCACAATCTTACGCAGCCACTCAAGGGCACATGCGAAGCTCTTGTTTCTGAATGTGTTGCGCACTCAGAAATGTGTCACCTTCTCAGTAATGTGCTACAACCACTTCGATTTTGCATGTATACTAGGCGTGTATCTATAACCGACTGTGCTTGCAAGGTTTCGTTCTACAAAGACAGTAGCGGACACACTTTATCAAATGAAGCGAAGCCGTTTGTTAACGTCCCAAAGCTAAAAAAACAAGCACAGATGTTTTTCAGCATATAGCTCCAGCACTGACGATTTATTTTGTAGCCTAATTAAAATGGGTCTGCAAACAAAAAACATTGTTAATTTCAGACACTTCGAAGAGCCTAAGAACTACGCTGAGAAGCAGCTTATGTTTAGCATGCTGTAAAGACAGAGCGTCACTTTCTTTAACCCAAATCGTCGCTTAGAAGAACCTCTGTGCCGTCCAATTTCTTAAACACAAGTGAGTCAAAGGATCAGCCGCCAAATTAATGAAATGGTATTGCATTCCTACAATTCTCGCTCTTATCGGCATTAATCGGCGAACAAGATGAGGAGTACTTTTCGCCCATACCGCTGTAATTGCAACAACATTCCTCTACGCAGCCAGTACTTTACTGCATATGCGATCAAAAGTCACATTTACGAAATATTTAAACTTACGAAGACAAACTGCCCATGCCGCCTTATTCTCTAGGAGTGTAGCTCTCGCGACGTTGCATACAGGTCTTGTTTCTGCCAGAACTTGCTCCTAGTGCCACCATCCGCTAGGTGTGGCAACATATCAGTTGCTCTCATAGCGTTACAACAGTGTTGTTACCAGAGAAGCATTGAAGGCCTCTGTTATAGCCTTCCATGCATGCATAAAAATTACCCTAGAAGATTCTGGAATGTGGTTTTCCGGAAACCAATTCTGACGTTGTTGTATATCGTACCAAACATTTTGTTCGCAAAAAAGCAATGCGCGTCACATTTCAACTATAATTTGGCAATCGTATTCACTTAAGAGGATATTACCACGCAAACAATGACCGTTTCTATGACTAACTGCATTATACTTCAACTGACGAAGTAGTTTCCGTGCGCTACGTGGGGCGAAACAAGATGTCTCTACTCCCCATGTGGCGGCCACCTGCTCCACTGGATAATATGGGTCTCCTGCGCTGGTATGGCGGCGCCAGTGATGATGATGATTATTCCTGGCCCTCCTGCTTCAATTAGTTTCGTCGGTTGTCAGCAATGAACTTGCCTGATTCATACCCCTTACTCGTCCGGCTCTTAGCTAAGCTAACAGAAAAGGCTCCCCTTCATTGCTTCATGCTTCATGAAGGTTTATTGACAATATTTTTCCCTTTTGGCGCCACGGGGAAGAGGAACTTTTAAAATCTATCACTGGTTTCAACAACGCCCACTTCATCATTTCATTTTCCCACTGAAAATTCACATCTGGCATGAACTTTTTCTGTTTAAGTAAACATATCAGACAACAAGCTTGTCACCTCAGTGTGCAGGAAGCGAACGGAAGAGTTCAATGCTTCCTTTTTAACAGCGACCACGTTAAACACTGTAAACGGGCCATACCATACAGTCTGTCTCTGCGTTTTCGAAGGATACGTTTTGGCACAGCGGATTGTGCTTCGAACTGTCAATGACTAACTAATGACCTAACGCGATAACAATACCCAAGGTGTGTCATCAATGATGTCATTAGGTAGTCTGAACAACAGGACCACCACTACCTGATAACCAACTCAAAAGCCAAATCGGAATATGACTCCCAACCTTATTCTAACATATGCCGCTTCGTCCTCCAGCGTAAACTGCATACTCTCAAAGCACCACAACAATTTACTTCAAAGCGAAAGGTTGCGAAGTGTTTTCCCTGAGCCTCCTCGTGTCGTGTACCGACGTGCGAAGAAATTCAGAGATTTTGTAACGTCGCCTTAGACCAACATCTACAGTTTCACCAGCAACGGACCCTGCAATAAGCCTAAATGCAAACAATTCTTCATGATTGCTAGGGCCCCTGTCACCAAAAGCACCTAGTCTTCATTCTCTGTCAAGATAAAATGAAATTTTGAATGTGGCAACGCAAACATTATCTACCTTCTTTAATGCACCATATGCCACGCCCAGTACCTTGGTCAAACTGAGAATACGTTAAGTATGTGAAATAACAACCACAGAGCACACATAGAGTGCTTAACATACCTTCCCCTATCTAAACATGTAAATAATCTGGCCAACCACTTCCACAAATTCAGAGCATTGGTGCTTCAGTCCAAGTTCAAAACATATTGTGACCCTAAAGCCCGTGAATCTTACCTCATTTACAAGTTTAGCACTGTCTTGGGAGGTATAAATGAAAACAGAGGCCGATTGTGTTGCATGCCCAGTCATGAACCCCAGAAGGCCAATGACACGAGACACTGAGAAAGTTTGTTCTAAAAAAAAGTGTTTTCTTCTAATTTTTTTATTTTCTTTTTTAAGATCAGTGTGTATTGTACCATGTATCTTCGTTTCCCTACCATATAGGTACCAATGTATGTAGATTGAACCATTTGAACCCCCCTTTGTTTCTGAATCTTTTTGGACTGAACAATTGCTATCGGGCAGGAGAAACCGATTCTCGATTTTTTCCTCTATTTCGATTCTTTATTGTTTACTGCTTTCTTTGTGTGTCTGTATGCGTATATGAGAACGGATAAGATGTTCCGCATTGATGATGTCTTTTCCGATTCATGTATGTGTTATTTAGCTTTATGTACATTTATTTCTCTGTATTTGTGTGATCTGCCTTAAATTTGCGTTACATTGCATTGCATTACCGTTGCATGGTAAGGCAGTGCCCTTCTGCGTCCGCGTCGTGGAAGACTAGCTTTTTTCGCAGAAAAATGTCTCTTCCATTTCACTTGTGAAACCACCTGTCGTCTGAGATTCACCTCGACCCGTTTTTATTGTGCACTCCAGCGGTGTGTTTCTCGCTCCCTCCCTCTTTAAACTCCCGTCCTTTTCCTCTACCGCTCTTCTTTTTCTCTCTCCCTTATGTTCTAGTTTAACTCTTGCACTTCGCGTCTTTGAGTTACACTTGACTTCGCCACCCCCTTCTTTTATTTCCCCTCACCCCTCAATTTCTTGTAGTTCTTTTATATATATCCGTATTTTTGAAACTCCCTTACCTTGCGACCTGCGTGTGGCAGCAATGTTTTCTAAAAAAATTAGCAATGGTCGTAACAGGCTGCCACCGCACGGAGAAGGTCATTGCGCATGCACGCGCAAGAAACTCGCTGCTCCACAGACCCCCACCTTCTTTGTTTCACGTGGTGCCTCCAGGGAAATGCAACACTTTCATGTCATCAAAAAACCCTCACCTGTCTTGCATACACCCCTTTTCTACTCTCTTTCTCGGCACCAATCCAACCTCTTCCTCCTTCCTTTTCTCCCCACCTGTGCGTTTTAGTGCTTTCTATGCGTATGGGTCGCGTAGAGCCGAGTTTTTTTTTGCTTACATTTTTTCCACCACCCACAATAGAAATGTATCTAAAGACAACTGATCTGCACTTTCTTGCATCTCTCAAAAGACCGGTTTCCGGTCCAAACGTTAGAATAAATGTTGTTTTCACTGTGACCACTCAATCATACAGTCAACGTCATAGCCTAGAACCTTTTCTATCAACTATATTTATACATGCATGCATACCCCCCTCCCTTCTTCTAGTCTCATCTCTCAGTATGTGCTCCTTTGGATGGTACGCATCATCCGCACCCAATAGGAGTTTCGGGCGTAATTGCTCAAGGATAGAGGATTTAGGCACCTCTTCTTTAAAATAAACCAAGAACGCTGTGACATTGAAAACTCCCGAGCCGTTTTTCTTTTAGCAGTGAGGTTGAGAACCGAGTACTCCTATTCCGAAATCAAAAAAGCGAACAGAAGTTTGGTAACGGCATATTAGAACGCATATAAACCGTCTCTTCTCGAGCTGGTGCACTGATAGGTTGTGCAACGGCAGCTGCTACGTGTCATTCCGTGATCAAGCGTGGCAATAAAATACTAGCGCGTACAATGGAATTTTACAATGGCTGATGATTTGCTTATACACATTGATGTTAGAAGTCCTTCTTCAAGAGCTGATCTTTATTTTGTTTTTTACACGTGGGCACAACCCCGATCTATTGGGGAACTCTACATATCTCTCGTACTTGTCCGGCACATCTCCACTAGTAGGGGGGTGGATTGTGCCTTTATTGTTGTAACATTTTTTTAAAAACGCCCAAGCTGTTGATGAGACATTGCTTCGTGTTTTACGACCATCCTTCAGTTTTTGCGGTTTATCGTATTGCACAGGAAATATTGCACGGCTTCGTTTTACCTAACCAGCCCACAAGTACGCTTCCATGACCAGGAGACCAACGAAATTTACGACATGTGTTTATTTATTTACTTATAATGATACCTGCAAGCTAAATGAGAGCAGTGGATACTGGGGTAAAAACTTCAATATGTAACAGGGTGGTCATCAACAACAGCAAGCAATACACAGAAACTAATACAGAATCGTAACAAAAATGACAAAACATGTGAAGTACCTTGCACTCAAAACAAGTGTAACAAGGCGAAGGTTTGGCGATATGCAGAAAAGAGGGATAACAAGAACTTCAGGTTACATAAGAGAAACATAGTAAACCATTCTGAGGCCAAGGTATATAATTGAAGTGAGCGGCAACACTCAGTGCGTCTCAGCAGCAAAAACTGGTACAACGATAACTAAGTTACATCTGAGGTAAAACACAATAAAAAGGTGAATCGGGAGGCCTAGGTGCACAACTCACGCACGCATTCACCACAAGCACATATTGCCAGTCAAAATGAGGCCCGAACCGCTTAAAATTTATTATTTAACCATTTTGTCTAACTTCACGCTTATTACTGCCGCCAAAGGGTACGATAGACACTTTTGTCTGCTCCAACAGTACGTAAAAACGTGTTACTTTTAACCGCAGTGGGAAGTGATGTGACACTGTACTCTTTATTTAAACCACTTAATTTCCACAGAATACGCTTCTTTTGCACGTTCACAACAAGAGCTCGCAAGACCTGTTTTAGCAAACATCAATGTAGTTGACAACAAACTTTCAGTTTTGATTCCTGCAATTCGTCATTGATCTGCAATGATTGTTCAAACACTAATAAACAATTCCTTGCAGTTTCAGCGATGGGCAACTACATAGTTTTTCAGTGCAGCTGTGAAAACGTTTTCAGAAGGTTGTTAGCGCAACATTTTGATTACAGTCAAACAAACGTATTTATACGTGTCGAAAATCGCCATTGTAACAGTTACTTTCGAATAGCAAGAAGTAAATTTTTCTGGCTAAACACATTAAATGTGCATGTATCATTCACTACCGCAAAATAAGAAGCCGCTTTTTTCATTCTCCGTGTTCAAAAAATCAAACGAAGAATTTTTTAGCCGTCCTGAACAAATAGGACAGGTAGACAGTGCTTTTTAAATATAATGTAATCGCAAGGTGTCCAAGCAACTCCTCTTCGGCCACTCACTTGCACAGATTAGCCGTTCTCATTTAGCCTGAAAGGCACAAAGAACATTTTTAGAACACCTGAAAGATCGTTCACTGCTACACCCTTCAATAAAATACAAGTGCTGTCTATACACCAAACTATCATAGCATAACGGTTTAGTTGATACAGGCAGCAGTAGTGTGGCGAAAGATCACAAAAGGGCCCATAAAAACGGCACAACAAAAATGCGCACCAATGCATTCTGTGAAGATGGTTGGAAGGCCAAGCTGTAAATGACACCCGCAACGATTGCCCATGTGCCTCAACATTAATTCATGCACGTAGCTCTACGATGAGTAATATCAGAGACAAGCAAATGCAATTAAACACAGCCTTTAATACTGCAAAGAGATATTCTTCGGCAAGGTAAATCTATGGATGATTTATTAAGGGTGGTTGGTTGAGTTGTCTTGGTCGAGCACATGATGGGAAATTCTTGTTTTATAAGAAAAAAGGCAGCTTAAATCCGGGACTTGCTGCTTTTCCTCCGTCTCTGCCACCACCGACAGAGGCGACAAGATCGACGGAGCAGACGCAGGAGATGTGAGGTGGCATGCGTTGGTGTGAGCTTCCGTTATTTTTATAACTGCTACGGCATGCGCAAGGTGCGCACACGGCAGTTACACGTGCAGTGGGCGGAGCGCACAGCGTCGCGAGAGGTCGCGTGGCCCTATCACTGGTCGGCGACTTTGGCTAGTTTCGGTTTCCGAAATTGTCGCGATCCTAGCAGCACGGTGCTGCGGCGTGGCCCTTCCCTTTCCCTCGGCGTTTCTTTCTTTCCACGCCGTCAACGCTTCCTTGCCTCCTCACGCATGCGCAACAGCTCACCGGCACCAATATTTTTTTTCTTTCTCTCGGCGCGCACGGCGGGTCAGTTCGGTGCGTGCGTGAGCGAGCCGGCGTGCCAAAGGTTGCGCGGGTTGCCTAAACGCCTCCACGGGCTGAAAGTTTCGCTGCATTATAAAATACATTCGAATGTATTCTAAATATGGGGTAGCGGAGGAAGGAGCGTTACCACTCCTGCGCAGCTCTGTGGTGCAGCAACACAGGGCGGTGAAGTTCGGCCAAGTTTCTCGCCTTCTACAAAGACGACAGGTAAGCAAATTAGCTTTGTACAAGTTATAGTGAATTCCTTAAAAGCCGACCGATTGCACTCTTCTGTTTTCAAATTAATTCGCGCATGTAACGTGAACTTAATGAGACATGTCACTCGTCTTGGAGTGGAAACTAATGTGCAAATATATTCCAGCTGTGCAAGTACGCAAAGTTTTGGTAGAAGTAAACGCGTCTTTGGCCCGCACACTCTTGCTCGCCAGACCAATTTGTGGTGGCATTGCCGCCTTTTGATTGCCTTAGTAACTGCTGGAATGTCGATTCAGTATACTTATCAAGGTATTTTTTGTTCTTTCGTGCAGCAGGTATGAGTACAGGTTTGGGCCCCAAGTCGAGGACGGTTTGCGACTTCATTGGACGTTTCCTCCGGTGACTCTCCTCAATCCATCCAATGTCATCACGACGCACCTGCTCACAAATAAGGCAAGCTCAACTGTACGCGCTTCTTGCCTTTCACGGCGTACCTACTACCACAGCGATTGGTGGCATGGAGGTGCTGCGCCCTAAGCATTTTTTAACTCCGCCGTCTTGCTCCAAAACGTATATTTGCGGCGAAACTACTGCCAAGCGTTGCTTCAGTGCTCCGAAAAACCTGACGTAACACCGCGGTGTTCAATGCAAGTCGATTTTCACATAAAGCAGTGGAAGGCCGAACCGAAATACACGCGTTGTCCGCAGCTGCCATTTCAAGCATTTCGCTCATTAAAATATAAATAAATAAAACCAAGTAGCATTGCCGGCTTTGCTGTTCAATCTAAACTGCGCGCCCGCGCCTTGTCATCTTATCGCGAGGGGGGTTGGTGTTCCATAGTTCTGAAGTTAGAATGGTCATGCCGTATCGGATAAGATAAGAGGCGCTGACCGAGCTAGAGGGTAGCTTGTAACAACCTGGCCGATATCTGCGGCTTACAATATAGGAAAGCTTTTATTTCTGGGTGTCTTCTCCCGCGGTAAGCAGGCTGTTCATTCACGCGCCATTAAAAGAAAAGATGGGTGCGTTCGATTTGTGTTCTGTGTTCTACGACGTGCACATATATGTTGCGCATTGTTTTTGTGCCTAGATTTAATCCAGCAATGAGTGTCTACAGTGCGGTCATTGTGTTGCAACAGTTTTTTATGGCTGCATTTTGTTGGTGTGAAGATGATTTCTCCGAAGTGTATGCAGGTTAATGGGCTGTTCAACGCTTTCTTTCAGAGTGCGTTAATCACCCGAAAGGCAGGGCTTGAAGCATACGTGTGCGTGCTTTCGTTTAACATATAGGTTCCCAATTATTGTGTCTCTGAACTGAAACGAATTTTTGTAATGTCTAAGGAACATTCCTGTCTCGAGGTGAGCCCAAGAAATAAGTACACACTGAGTGGAACTTTCAAGTTCTTTTCTTCTCCTGCCGAGGTGTGCGCGAAAAAAAATCTCTGTAGGGACTAGAACTTTCGGAGTTTTTCTTTCGTAATCAAGTATTGTGTACCTAAATTTGTATTCATGGCTGTTACTTTTGCGCAACTTTAGACGGAGTCAGATATAAAAAGGAACACGAAGACCTGTATCTGTGTCCGTCTAAAGTTGCGCAAAAGTTACAGCCATGAATTCAGAATACCAACTAGCCCGCCTAACCATGTTATTGTAAATGTGTATGTAGCACGTTTTTTTTCCTATTGTACAATATTTTATCCCCAAATTTGCATATGTCATATTTTCGCTTAATCCTATACTGTGTACAAAAGTATGTGAAATATATGATTGTAGTACATTCGTTTTCATGACTTCGAATCAAAGAAGTCCTCATATAAATTTTGAATAAATGCAAAGAAAAAGAATGTTTGTGTAACACTCCAATTAATATCGCCACAAAGACAACAATTCGACACCAGAAAACATACTATAACCTACATGTTTTCTTCGTTCAATTATCAAACACGTTAGTTCACACATAACAAACGGCGGGCAGCGGCCATTTGGAGACATCGCCGCCGCTCGTCCAACTTTCGCGCCTAGTATCATTGCCGAGCGGCCCATGAGGCAGCGACCGGCGGCAGGCGCGATAGTTGGGCCAGCGTCGGTTTCAAGGGCCGGCGCGCAGCATCCCGGCCTGGCTCCCACGGGAAAAATGACGTCAGCAGCGTCCGCGACGTCACCACGGCTAGGTCAGCTGGTATACCCCCCAGGTAACCGATAATTGCGCCACTAGCGCCAATTTGTCCCCTGGTGCTTGGTAGGCCACAGTGTCTAACTAAAAGACAACAAAAAAATTACTGATGCTGCTATGGCAACGCTTTCGTTGATGCGCGAGGAGGAAACGCCGTGCCGCTTATCGTCTGCTATGGTCTGAACGGGCGCGCCTGTCTTTGTGTGCCGCAAGCGTGAACAAACACCGCTTGCATTTTGCTTTTCAGATAGGGTTGCTGCCGCACATCTTGTTTTCGACAGCTTTCAGTTGCTAATTTGCTTGGACTCTCAGCACGTGCAGAAAACATTTGTTTGGATATATTTCTTAGCTGAATACGCGTGTGGCAGCACGCCCTGAAGCGTGGCAATTTTGTTTGGGGCACAAAAAGTAGTAGGCGGGAAATGTGGTTTATTCACTGATTTTATTAGCAACGTATGGCAAGCGAAGTTCAATACATGCCACAAAAGCACATAGCTGTGTATCTCGTATAGTAAGTACAAATGTCCGCATTCTCTGTCGGTTACACAAACATAACAGCAATCTTCGTACAATTCGTCGTATACAGAAAATTTCTGCAGAGGTCACCGCGTTCATTTGCTGTACACAATACAATTCTACAGAAACGATATTTCATAAAAACACACGTTTGTGAATAATAAAACGATTATTACGTGAGATGACCAGCTCATTTCGCCACCATTAACAACCGCTCCATATTCTTATTCTCGCAAACTTGCTAACCCAAAAAACCCTTTATAGGTCGCGAATTTTCTGCGCAATTTCGCCATACATCACACTTGGTAAATGGAACAAATACCACCATGGATATCAATAAACACGTAAAAGCGAAACGAATATTGAGAGTGCAAACAAGGTACAAAAAATGTGTCCTAGCACAGGTTGAAAAGCGAAGCGCCGCTCGGCCGTCGCGCAGGTAACTCGAACTTCTCGTAACACGGAATGCCAGCGGTCAGCTGCCACGTAAATAATTTTTTGGGCTTCTTTCGTGCTAATAAGCATTCAGAGAAACTGATCGTCGGAACGCTCTAAAGCCAAACCAGTTCGTCGAAGAAGCATTTAGGCACATTAGGCGAACATAATTTCCAAGTTTTTCTCTGGTGGAAAGAAAATGAAGAGCAACCACTCACCAAACCGATACCGAAGCGAAATTTCCGTCTGCGTGTCCGCTGGCATCAATCGGCTCATGAGAAACTGTCGACAAGTAGCTTCACATGCTTACAACAGTACGGACAAAGCGTTGTACCAAACAAAAAGAAATTCACTGTAAAGCAACAGCAGAAGATATTTCGGTCCACCCTGCAGCTTTTTTGATAAGGATAGCGCTTGCTTCTTCATAACTTTCTGCTGACCTGCATGCCGTCCGCTGGGAAGCGGAAAGTTTTCGATGTGTTTTTCCTTCCCGAGTTGTCGCACCGCACAGCATCGAAGCACGCGTTGTGTCCTTTTCTCAGTTTCTCTGACATTTTGAGCCCGTTCGCACTCGTAGACACCAAAATTTTCACCTTCAAGGCATACTACAAAACTTCTACACGTGTACACAGTGAAAGCGGTAGGAGCAGACGGACAGGACGACAGGATGGCAGCAGAAGAGATAAGAGCGAAAGCGCCGCCCGTCGGCGCAACGAATGAAGCGACTAAATAAATAAATAGGGTGCCAAAAAAGTAAACAGCCAAGAACACATTTTATTTCCACACACAATGGAATCACTTTACTTTATTGCTGGGTATGTTGAAAAGATAAAGCCACATATGCAAAGTTGCTGAATTTTCGCTTGGCTACCAGCGTCATGGCGGCACTTAATTTTGCGATACCGAAACTAGCCGAAGTTTCCGGCCCCTGACGTCACCAACCTCCTTTCTCCCCTCGCCACTCGTTGCCATGACGATAAGTACAACGTTTTTCAGACGCCACGTACTACTAGGGGAGGATTTGGCGCTGTTGTTGCGAATTACGCGGGACCACGGTGGATGCTAAAGAGGCCGCCCTGTGGCCCTATCACGAGGCATTCAGTGAGAACAGATGTGTTTGGTGTGTGCACCATCTGTCTCTTCTGTCTATCCGTGGGATTCAAGATCATTCGGTAAGCCGACGGCCCTTCGCTCCGTGTCTCTATTCGTTCTAGGTTCAATTACTGGTGATTTCAGTAACTTCTTTTATTTTTTCGGGGGAGTTTTCTGCTCACAGCAACGGTGAAGAAAGAACCCTGTGAGGGTAGATGTAAAAAGCTCCGCTTTAAATAATAACCCCCCCCCCCCCCCCCCCCGACATTCTTTGGGTTCAAAGTCATGTCTTTAAAATAAAGAAGGTCTAGGAGTCCTATATCGGCCAAACTTCATTAAATGTGAATGGTTGCCCCGAAAACCCGAAAAAGGTAACAGGCCCAACATCGTGGCCCTAAATAGGTGGTGGTGAAATGTAACATCCGGGTTTTGTTTTGAGCTCCATATCATTTAAAACGGATGTAAAAACTTCGCCAACAAGGCCATGATTCAATAACCTGAAAATGTCACGCCACTCGGCTTGGCGCAACATCAGGGCGTTAAACAAACAGAAACAGAACAAAATAATGCGCCGTTCTGATCGCTTTACTGTGTTTACTGTGCCTATTTGCACATGTCTCAGTTAAAAGTATTTAGGTGTAATATTTTGAGGTAATAGAATATGACCTGCGGTTTTTATTTCTTTTGTGTCTGTAGTCTTTTTTTTTAATATTGTCACCATGGCGACGTTAAGAACTTATCCATAAGCCAAACCTTTAACACCAGCCCCACTTCTTTCTTACTGCATAGTCACATTTTTTTCTTTCGCAATGTTAATCCAGCACCACACCAACCCTAATAAAATAACAACGGACCGAGTTACGTCGTTCAGTTTTGCTTTCAACAAATATCTGGCTGCCTGTAACGCAGCAGCAATTGGCACCCCCGGTGAGCGTACTCTGTCCCCCGAGGAAAATCACAAGCAGCGTTCCCGTAGAAGAGGTCAAGTACATCACGTGCTTTTGTGCCTTTCTGCTACCACGGCGCCTCAAGAAAACTGTGTGACATTCATCTTATGCTGAGAGCTAGAATCAGAAAATTTACTAAAGCCACGTGATAATTATTCGCAAGGTTTTCACCTTTTTTTTGCTTATAGCACAAAATTTTCATGCCCCCCAAATTTACTGAAAGCCAGCAAACTGACCTCGGGCAGGCAAATTGCTCTGATGAACTACATTACCTTAAAATACCTGCAACGTTTTTGTTCCCAAGCACTTACTGTGTGACCATCTTGTAATGACTGGAGAGGTATCCGCTACATTTAATGAGTAAGCTCACACCGTAATAATTGTTCTTTACTGGCCATACCTGATTGAGGGAGTATCATGATGACTAAGGTGATAGCGTGTCGTGAGACGTGAATTGTTTTTTTTTTTTTTGCCCATTGCTCAGGGCGGTCGTTTAGAACTATGCTTTGGCCTTGCTTATTACGACTGAGAATGATGTTTCTATCTGCATCAACGTAAAATACTTATAGAGGAACATTTAGGACTACTCCATCTTCTGGAAATAAATGCCCTCTTTTTCCCATCTGAAAATATTGGATCCTCCAGAACTTTGATAATTTCTTAGATATGCTGCAAGAGACGTAGTGGGCTTCCTTTTTTGTTCAAAACGCTAAAAAAGACGACCGAACAATTATTTATTTATTTATTTATTTACCCTAAAGGCCCTTACGGGCGTTACATAGGGGTCGCAATGAAAAAAAGAACACATTGCAACATTAAAAACAGCAACACCCAAAAAAATGCGAATACAAATACATTCATGACGAAATGCATAGTTTCAAAAAAAGGGTACACAAAAGGCGCACAAAAGTTATCCAATTCCTAAAATGGGAGGGTTAAAAAATGACCCAGGTTCAAAATAACACAAACATCGAACATTGAACCAATCTAAGAGGTTAAAAAATGACACAAACACTGAAAAATGATTTATACATTGAGGAATAACTGCAACTCTTTGATAAATGAGTCGGGATTACTGAGGGGGACGATGTTACCTGGGAGCTGATTCCAGTGACGAATAGCAAGTAAGAGTGGCGAAAAGAAAAATAGGTTGGTACGCGCGAATATTGGTTGAACTTTGAATGCATGATCTAAACGGGAAAAAACGCGACCAGCGGGTCTTATGTGCGAGGCAGCGAAAGAAGACTGGCTGTGGTATAGCCTATGAAAAACCGATAAAAGACTATAAAGCCGGCGTTGTTGTAGAGGTGGTAAGTTCAGGGATTGTTTCATTCCTGTTATACTTGATGTTCGTGAGTAGTTCCTGAGAATGAATCGGGCAGCTTTATTTTGGAGTGCCTCAAGTTTATTTACGAGATACGACTGATGGGGGTTCCAGATTAGCGCTGCATATTCAATCTTTGATCGAACAAGTGTTTGGTAGGCCAGAAGCTTTGTGGATGTGTTAGCTGAATGCAGATTGCGCCTAATGAATCCGAGTGATTTAGAAGCTTTGCTGGTTATTGTATTGATATGGTGATTCCAGGTTAGATCAGACGTTATGTGGACCCCCAAGTGTTTTACCATGGTTACGGTTTGTACAGGCATACTATTGAGAAAATAGTGACAGGGCTCAGACGCGCTAGTTTTGGTAAATGTTATGGCGTTAGTTTTGGGCACATTTACTTCCATCTGCCAATCCCTACACCATTTCTTCAGTTGATTAAGGTCTGCTTGCAAAAGTGGTTACTGACAGGTATTCCGCGCGATGCATGTCTTCTGCGTTTCTGGAGAAAAGTGATTACTGTATCGTATTTACTTTTGGAAGGGACAATTTTCAAGATAATAGCGATTGCAAATGCCACACCTATTTTATAACATTGTTAGTGTTTTTTGTTACATGAGCACAGGGTTTCTTCTTTCTATTTCCTAGAGAAAGCTGGCTTTTTTCTCGAAACAATACATTGATATCTTTGAAACAGTGGCTTTTCAGAACTATTCACTTTTACCCGGCGACAGCTTCTATTTCTGAGTTTTTTATAATTCTTATTTTCTTAATTGCGACAACACAAATTGTATACAAAAAATAGCGTGTGTTGGTTTATGTATCGCTATGTCTGTAGCTGAACCGCGAGTGCTTTCATTGGACAAACGCTTTGCTGCTTGCAGAAGCACCGCCATTTCCTTAACTTGTTCAAAATATTGGCAATTTTTTGTTCTTCGTTGAAGAAGGAGTTGCCTGAAGGTGATTGCGGGATTTTACCTGTCAAGTACACCAGGGATATGAGGGCCGCCATTGTGGAAAGCTCCAGATTAAGCGTGATTATCAGAGCAGTTAAAAACGGTCGCCTAAATCTGGGCACATGGGCGTTTGGTGCCTGATGGTAGGCCAGGCATTTTAAAACCGTCTTCGATCTTTCACAAACGCAGATTCGAAGGTACTTCCTTCTTTCGTAAGTTCCCAGAAGGAGAACAATTGAAGCTTTCTAATATAAGTACCTTCGCTAGATGAAACTGGTGCATAATTGTGTTAAGCTTATGAACCTGTTAAAACACGGCTAACTAGTAACCGTATACGTGCTGCTGTACATAAGTATTTTGAACACAGGGTACTTTTTAGGTGAAAAATGCAAGTTTGGCAGCGGTAGTGTGGTGGTTTTCAGAACTGATGGTTGTGTCGAACGAATATAATCAGATATGAGAATTCCTGTGAGCGGGTTCCCAGGATCAGCAACCCATGGAGGAAGCGCGTAGTGTGTGCGTGTGCGGCGGATCCGAGCCAGAAAGCGGGAACATCTCTAATGAGAGCAAGAGGTCACACTTACTCAGCGTAGCCGGGGTGCCGCGGCTTCTTGACTGCCACTAACCTGCTTACACCACCGCCTGCCCCGGTTTTATGAACAGGAGGGCTGTTTAAGGCATTCGTTGTGCCATGCACAAACAGAAAGAATAGCAGCGAAATCCATAGTCCACGTGAGTGTGCTTTGCGAGGAGCGGCCAGCGTCGTACCGGCTTTCGCGTAGGCTTGCGCCACATAACGGGATCGCAAAAAATACCGCCATTTCCACAAAGTGAATGATGATGAGTGGGGCGAAGCTCCAATGCTTATCGGTAACAGCGTGAAACATTCGCCCACACATTATAAAAACCCGCCACATTGCAGCCGCGTTGCGAGCTCTCCGCGCCGTTGCCTTCGCTTCCAGTGTGTTCATGATGAGAAACGCGCGCGCCCGAGTATGCAGCGGAGCAGCGGAGACGGAGGTGTACAGGTGTGTGCCGTGGCATCACGGTGATGATGATGATGATTATTATTAGTGGCTTTCCCTTTGAATCGGGGCGTCGGTTGTCAGCAACGGATTTGCCAGTTTTATTACGCGTACTCGCCCTACCTCCAGCTAACTTAATGAATTTGCATCCTCCCTCCCATCTCCCTCTCTTCCCTGTTTAAAAACTCATTTCCCCCACCCCCGTTTTTTTCTCCCCTCGCTGTTCTAAATTCTCATCCGCATTATTACTCCGCCTGTGTACTCATCCCTTCTCTACTTTTCCTCCAAGACCACTCCAGTCGCCTCTTCGTCACCTCTATGGCCTTGAAGTTGAGGTTCACCCTCGCCCCAAATCCCAAAGCTCCCACCAGCATCGTTTCCCCCTCACCTCGCGCTGGTCGTATCTCTGTGCAGTTCCTGACAATATGGTCTATAGTTTCCCGATCACTGCCGCAGCACGCACATGTTTCATCCTGCTGTCTGTAGCTACCCGTGTATGCCCGGGTTTTCATGCACCCTGCCCGCGCCTCGAAAAGTAAAGTACTGCCTCTGGTATTGTAATAGAATACCTCCTTCTTAATTTCCCGTTTCTCTGCCCCATAAGCCTCCAGGGTTTTTTTCGCTTCCATGCTCTGTGCCCACTTCGTCGTCTCTGCTGCCTTTACCTGCTTTTTCAGTGTTGTGTAAACACCACTTTCCCCTACCGAATTTCCGAACCGCTTGGTCAGCTGTCTGGTCCTCCGTCTCCACCGCGTGTCCACGCTCCACATATACAGGTGCTTAAACAGGTACGGATTTAAAACGCCTCCACATATACAGGTACTTAAACACCCTCGCGGCCCATTTTTCGTCCTCCATGTCACGAAGTCGCTCCTCAAACTTTATCTTGCTCTGCGCCTCCCTCGCCTCGAAAGACGACCAGCCCATATCCCCTTGTATCGCTTCATTAGTAGTTTTGCTGTTGGCCCCTAAGGCCAATCTGCCTACCGCCCTCTGATTTACCTCCAGGCCGGCTTGGGTCTTTGGCTACATGCACAGAACCGAATTTGCGAAAGTTAATCCTGGTACCTTGACCCCTTTCAAGACTCCCCTTACAACCTCGTATTTGCTGTATCCCCAGAGGGCTCTATGCGTCATTATAGCCGCGTTTCGTCTTCCTTTCGTCTTAAGGTGCGCCTCATGCACCTGCTTGTAATCTTCGCTGTCGTTCAGCCATACTCCTAAATATTTATACTCTTTCACCAATGGTATTTCTACTTGTTGCACTGATACTGTTTTGTGCTCCTCGCCGTCGTTAAAGACCATGATCCCCGATTTTTCTCTGCTAAAGGATAGCCCTAGGTGCGTCGATTCTTCACCGCGTATATCCATCAAGCCCTGCATCCTTATCCGGTTGTCCGCCATCAACAATATGTCGTCTGCATACATTAGTCCCGGAACCCGTTGTTCCACAACCTGCCCGTTCTTCATGTAGGATAAGTCGAACCCCATCGTGCTGACTTCTAGCTTCCTTTCTAACCCCGTCATGTAGATCATGAACAGCAGCGGAGAGAGAGGACATTCTTGTTTCAAACTTTTGTAGGTGTATACAGGCCTATTGTAAGTTATGCCCTCCCACACTACTTGAACTTGGTTCTCCCGGTATAGCTCCCTGAATAAGCTAATGAATTCTGCCCCCATTCCCTCGTTCTCCAGGATACTCCATAGCCTCTCCCTGTCTACATTATCATACGCCGCTTTAATATCCAGAAAGGCTAACCACAAAGGTCGGTTTTGCAATTTCGCTGCCTCTATGCATTGGTTCACCACAGACAAGTTGTCGTCGAGTCTTCTGTCCTTTCGAAACCAATTTTGAAGTTCCCCTAATATCCTATTTTCTTCACCCACTGCTCTAGTTCGAACTTCACTGCCTGTATTGCTAACCTGTACAGCACTGACGTGACGGTTACTGGCCTATACGAACTCGGGTTTGTCTTGGCTCCTTTGCCCTTGTACACTCAGTTCATCCTGCTCATTTGCCACGTGGCCGGTATTAGCTTTTCTTCTATCCTTGTTCTGGTGGCTTGTAGTAGCTTTCCCCTGCTCTTTGGTCCTAATTGGTTAACCAACTCCATCGGTATCCCATCTCTGCCTACCGCGGTATTTTTGGGGACCTTTTTCTCAGCTCTTTTCCATTTCAGCTTGTCCCCATCTATCTCCAGACATTCCGGCCTACCCGTCGCGACATCTATGTGGCACTGCGGGGCCTCTTCATCCATCTTACCGAACTTCCTGTGATGATTTTGTGTAGCTATGACAATGCTTCCTCTCCCTTGAGCATCTGTCCCTGCTCGTTTTCTATCGTACCGCCTTCTGTGGGACTCGTGCGTTTCCCTAATGCCTGCACATGGTTCCAGAACCTTTTCGGTGCGTCTCTACCCCTCCCTCGTATTTGCGCTACCCATCGCTCGCATTCCCCCTTTATTTTCGCCTGCACTAATTGCTGCACTTCCCGTTTCATTTGCTTATATTGCTCCCATTTTAGGTCCACCTCTTCCTGCTATCTCCCTGCCCTCTTGGCGTGTTTGCGATCTCTAGACGCCTGTTTACGCCTTTCTATCGCCTCCTTGATTTCTTTCAAGGCGAAAAGGCGCCATCTAGCGGTTGACCTATGAACTTGCACAGCTGCGCCTCTAGCGGTCGCCTCGTGAACTAGTGTGCACGAGGGACTTGGCCCGAGCAAGAAAAGCTTCGTTCCTAAAAGACAAGAAACTGTATCGAGCTCATGTGGGCATACACCTTGAGACAAGCGCCAGGAACTGTCTCACTTCACTTTCGATAGCTGTATTCCCAGCATTCGTGGCGTGATCTCTCGCGTGCTGTTCTCTTTGCTGGTTCACGCCGAGTACGCGAACCCGGTCGTTACCGGTTCTTGCGCGTGCTAATGCGGTCAACTTTGTGAGAAATATGAACGCCTGGGGACACAATAATCGGGGCTTGCCAGTCGTAAAGAACTTACAGCAGCAATTTCGGAAATAAATGTCAACCCGCCGCGGTGGCTCAGTTACTAGGGCGTTGTGCTGCTGAGCACGAGAACGAGGATTCGATTCCTTGCCGCAGCGGCCGCTTTTCGCACGGAGGCCATTAGCAAAAACTGTCGTGTGTACGAGAATTCTGCTCACGTTAAAGATTCCCAGGGGGGTCAAAATTGCATCGGCGTGTTAACCTCTACAATCAAATACGCGTCAGTTGTAACAGCTGGGTCACCGACGAAGCGAGAGGTTCGCCCGCTCTGCTGTTTCTTCAGCTCTGCACCACTCGTGGAAGCTGCGCATTTTTTTTGCAACAATATATATTCTCCAGCTCTAGCCCCCTCTTTACAGAGGTGGCATGTGGGCGTAAAGAACGTGCCATGATTCCCGTTCCTGTCAAGATTGCAGGGTCAGAAATTTCTGCAACAACGGGCTGCAGTACCGCAGAGATAAAATTGATTGATTGTGGGGTTTAACGCGCCGACGCAACGCAGGCGATGAGGCGCGCCGTAGTGGAGGGCTCCGGATTAATTTTGACCACCTGGGGATCTTTATTGTGCGTCGAAATCTCGTACACACGGGCGTTTTTGCTTTTCGCCTCCATCAGAAAAGCGGCCGCCGCGGCCGAGAATCGAACCCGCGACCTCGTGCTCAGCAGCGCAACGCCTTAGCCACTGAGCCACCGCGGCGGGTAGAGATAAAATCTATCTGGAGGGCAAATATAATGCAAGAAATATATATATATATACATATAAATATACATATACTTATACATATACATATATATACATATATATATATATATATATATATATATATATAAATATATATATATATATATATATATATATATATATATATATATATATATATATATATACATTGTCCTGTAGAAAATTTTTATTCTTCCACACTAGACGCTTTCTAAACGAAGGATTAAGAAGGCACAATGTAAAAGTGCTTGTTTAGTGAGACAAGCTTTTTCTGAGGTAAGACATTTGGTTCATCCATTACGCCTATCAGTAAGGCCCCTGGTATTGCAGGTGTCTATTGTCCTCGCAAGCGTTCATATATAAGTAGAGCGATAAGCTTAGGAAGTGTTTTTATATATTTGCATAGTAAACATGGGTGCAAATTCGCGCCCTCTCGAGACTCACTCAGTGATAATGCAATATTTCTCGCGTCACTACCAAACTTTTCCGACATTCTT
The DNA here is from genome assembly GCF_048455015.1 of Haemaphysalis longicornis. NCBI lineage: Eukaryota > Metazoa > Arthropoda > Arachnida > Ixodida > Ixodidae > Haemaphysalis > Haemaphysalis longicornis. The sequence goes on from NW_027526407.1 coordinate 90,443,741, forward strand.
TGTGATGGCCATATTCCCTCCAAAAAATGTAGTAAAGTAATTTGTGCATCCCTTTAGCTACACCTTATCCATAGCATTGTTGTTTTCTCAAGCAACATGGGGGCATCAGGAGTTCGTAGTACCACCCAGCCCAGACTGGTGTGTGGTTCCTGTACAACTGAGTTTATTTTTGCCAGTATGAAAGCAAATGTGAGAGAAACAATTTCAGCTGCCCGATACGCCAGGCTTCGCACTCTTCACCACGTGGCGTAGTAGTAGTCTCACATTCACACCACGATCATGAGGCTAACGATAGAACAGCAATGAAACCCTAATGCTCATGCCTGCACTGCATAGAAGGAGTGTCTTGGAGCTCAAAACGTTTACGAAGGCTTGACCTCATGTATTCCTACTTGTTCGCACACTGATGGGCAAAGCTAAGCAAAACCAAAGTCACGTCAATATCAAAGCGCCAGTTGCAACGTTGCTAAATAAATTGTAACGTTAGTCCTAAAACAATGCAGGCGCATACGCATGTATCATCCTTCCCTTCTTGTGCCACAAGATTGTGAGCCTATGTCATCATGGGAGACAGGCAACGTAAACGCATTTGTAATATATAAAAGGTCCATTTGATGACCTTAGGCCCCAAAATGGTAGGGTAAGCTTATTGTCCGACCACCGTTTACCCCCTACTTTTCCGTGCAGGGTCTGAATTTCTGCTGTATGTTTAGCAAAGATTGACTCCTCTGTGCATAGTCGTCATCTCATGTGGCTTCTTTCACTATCTTGAAACTGCACCTCCACGTTTTTCGCCCAGTAAGCCATGTAATGCGACCGAAATACTGCAATACGAGTGAACGTACGAAGTATCTTTGCTACGAAGTATGAACGTACGAAGTATCTTTATTACTTCCGTCTTAGAACACAGCTGGACAAAGAGAGCAGAGTTACTGCTTTTTTTATCAAATCGGTCTTGGGTTTGTTTCAATCCCGGGCTTTGTGTACTAAGATACTAACCGAATCGCCTGGTGTCGCAGAGCCGCTTTACGAAAGCCAGACAAACATTTTATCCAGTTTTTACGTGTGTGCAGAGCAGAAGCATACAAAGGTAGATCGAAAGTGGTGTGGTACAAAATACCATAAAAATTTTAAGTAAGTGCATTGACAAAAAACACGAAATGGGATTGCATTTATTACCATAATAGTGCCACAGTCAAGTCATTAGAAGGCAACTCTGAGGCACTCAAGAAGCGCAGGGCGGTGCCGTCAATCCCTCGTTCGCGCGAGATTGGGTGTGCACGGTAACACCCCGGCTAAAGGAGGAAGAGGAATTTTCTCTCTCGCGCGGGCTTCCCTCAGCAAGCAGAGACGCCATTAGTCTGCTCTAGGGTTTTTGGTCTATTTCTTATTAAACTATACCCCTTACCGTTGACCAGTTGCTACGTTTACGCTACATTTTTGGTGGAGGAGCCGGGTACCAGCCGCGAATCTCGCATGCACAGCGAGGACACCGCCTCTGAAGACCGGGCGCGTGAAACAGAGCTGACGCCAGTTCATCAACGCAGCAGTCGTCGGATTCGAGGTGCATCGCCTGAGTACGGACTTCTGCCCGCGACATCCAGGGCAGCAGCGGCGACATCCAGGGCAGCAGCGGCACACCCTACGGCCCCAACAATGGCAAGCGACAACCTTACGCCATGTCAGTGCGTGTTCCAACAGCCGCGAAAGACTCCAAGTTTTCATGGAGACGCCTTCGAAGACGCGGAGGATTGGCTTGAGCTGTATGAGCGGGTCGCGAGATTTAATGGATGGGATCAAGCGCGGAAGCTGCATGACGTGCACTTCACCTTGGAAGACGGTGCGAGGCCGTGGTGCGAAAACCACGAAGCAGATTTTACAAGCTGGGATGAATTCCGGCGCAGATTTCTGAAGACCTTTGCCCGGGGTGACCGCAAAGAAAAGGCTGAAGCCATTTTGCGCTCCAAAAACCAGGGCCCCAATGAAAGCGTTTCGATGTACTACGAGGAGATGTCCCGTCTTTTCCGACGTGCAGACCCGAGCATGGCTGAGGATAAAAAGCTTCGTCACCTTATGCGAGGTGTGAAACAGGAGCTTTTCGCTGGGCTTGTGCGCAATCCCCCACGTACCGTGACTGAGTTTCTTACGGAAGCGACGATGATGGAAAGGACGCTAGAACAGCGTGCCATACAATACGACCGCCACCCTGCTTGCGCGTCGGTGACGTGTTTGCTTCGGCCTCGGGGACCAGTCGTGACACGTTGCGGGAGCTCATCCGCTCAGTGATTAGGGAGGAGCTTCACCTCCTACAACTGCCTCAGGCCTCACCGACGTACGCTTCTCTTACCCAACTCGTGAAAGAGGAGGTTAAACAAGCGGTTCAACCACCGGTGAACCTCGACATGCCGCCGCCCTCACGCATCTCGGAGAGCGCGATGACATACTCCACGGTTTTGCAAGAAGCCCCTACGTACGCTACTTCAAACGTCGCCGTTGCTACTACCGACGCGTACGCCCCGTCGTCTGCTGGTGTCTTTATTCGTCGCCAGCCTGGAAACTGCCCAGCCCCTCCTGCTGGACGGAGCGCCGTACGCAAGACGTACGTGTGGCGTGCGCCGGGCGGGCTACCACTGTGTTTCCACTGCGGGGAGGCTGGTTATCTGTACAGGTCGTGCCCCTACCGCCATGCTGGCCTTCGAGGTTTCCCTCCAAACGCGCCCTGCCCTCGGAACGGTGAAAGACCTGCCGAAATCCAACAGTATCTGTTCGCGCAGCGCGCTCCCTCTCGCCCGGAAACCACGCCAGCATCGTTCCGACGTTACAGGTCGCCGAGCCCTCGTCTTTCCTCTAGCTCGCCTGGGCGGCGCTCGCCCAGCCCCAATCGGGAAAACTGAAACCAGCGACCTCTGGAGGTGGGGCCGCTGAAAAGACTGTCAGCGAAGATCCTCCAACGTGTTTACGACGACGTACATCGGAACCGACACATCTAGAACGTTATGGGAAAAGAGCCACATGTGACCTTGCCGTTAGTATCGACGACTACGACGTGACTGCGCTGGTGGACACAGGTGCGGATTACTCGGTAATTAGTAGCAATCTGGCAAGAGAGCTGAGGAAGGTACTGACGCAGTGGACTGGGCCTCACATTCGCACGGCAGGTGGTCACCTGGTTACCCCTACAGGCCAATGCACGCTTAGGGTTACTATACGGGGGTACACCTACGTGGGCGATTTCATCGTACTCCCGGAATGCTCGAGGGACGTCATACTGGGTATGAACTTCCTGCAAACGAACGGCGCCATCATCGACCTACAGACATCGACCGTTACATTCTCCACCGAACGAGCCATCGCCAGAAACGATTCAGAAGCAGGGCAATTCGGCGCTCTCCACGTAGTGGACGACAGCGTGGTGGTACCGCCACGAAGCAGCGTAATGATCCTTGTTAAGGGGGACGTGGCTGAAAGTTGCGAACGGCTAGTGGAAGGCAACATGAATTTGCTTTTAGAACGAAACATTTGTGTCGCAAGGAGCCTTATCCGCCTGCATAACGGCTGTGCGAATGTGGTGCTGACAAACTTTGGGAACGAGCTTCAACACGTCCCAAAAGGCACCGCCATCGCCTCCTTGCATGAATTCGTTCAAGCGGCACAAGTTTGCACTCTGGGAGAAGGTGGGCATGAAGCATCGGCTCCGAAAGACTTTGTCGGGTTAATCCACATCAGCCCTGACCTGTCGGCAGAGCAGCAACGGCAGCTGACAGCCCTCCTCGAGGATTTCCGCGAATGTTTCTCTACTTAATCGAAAGTTCGACAAACGCCTGTGGCCAAACATCGCATCATCGTCAACGAAACGACCAAGCCAGTCTACCAGCATCCCTACCGCGTGTCCTATAAGGAAAGAGAAGCCATCCGGACCCAAGTAACGGAAATGTTACGAGACGACGTGATTCAACCGTCGACAAGTCCGTGGGCATCCCCTGTTGTGCTGGTCCAAAAGAAAGACAAAACCTTACGATTTTGCGTCGATTACAGGAAGCTAAATCGTGTAACAAAACGAGACGTATACCCTCTTCCACGAATAGACGACGCCTTAGACCGACTGCGTAATGCAAAGTACTTCTCCTCTCTGGATCTCAAAAGTGGGTACTGGCAGATTGAGGTTGACGAGCGAGACCGAGAGAAGACTGCGTTTGTCACACCCGATGGGCTTTATGAGTTTAAAGTACTTCCGTTTGGTCTCTGCTCGGCACCCGCAACGTTCCAGCGAATGATGGACACTGTCTTGTCTGGTTTAAAGTGGCAGACGTGTCTGGTTTACCTGGACGATGTCGTCGTGTTTTCTGCCACCTTTGATGACCACCTACAACGACTTCCAATAGTTCTCGACGCTATAAAGTCGGCTGGTCTGACTATAAAACCCGAAAAGTGCAACTTCGGCTACAAACAGCTGCGGTTTCTAGGACATGTCATCAGTTCAGACGGTGTCGCACCAGACCCTGAGAAGACGGCAGCCGTAGCAGCCTTCCCCCGACCAGCCGATAAAAAAGCTGTTAGGCGCTTCCTAGGCCTCTGCGCCTATTACAGACGCTTTGTAGAGAATTTTTCTGACCTGGCGGAACCATTGACGCGACTTACAAAAGACGACGTACCTTTCGCATGGCAAGAAGAGCAAGAAGTCGCCTTCAATCACCTGCGGGACCAGCTACAAAAAGCGCCAGTACTAGCTCATTTTGACGAACACGCACATACGGAGATCCACACCGATGCCAGTAACGTCGGTCTTGGCGCACTCCTCGTTCAGTGGCAGGACGGAGCCGAGCGAGTTCTAGCCTATGCCAGCCGCACTCTATCAAAGGCGGAGATGAATTACTCCACCACCGAAAAAGAGTGTCTTGCCGTCGTCTGGGCCATCAACAAGTTCCGCCCGTACCTTTATGGCAGGCGGTTTAATGTTGTCAGTGACCACCATTCCTTGTGTTGGCTGGCAAACCTAAAAGACCCATCTGGACGCCTCGCCAGATGGAGTATCCGCCCACAAGAGTACGACATGAAGGTCGTTTACAGGTCCGGGCGGAAGCATAGCGATGCTGATTGCTTGTCACGGGCACCTGTCGAGTCGGCAAGCCCAGACACCGACGAAGACTTCCCCTTTCTTGGAGTCGTTACTTCTGCTGAAATGGCCCAACTACAACGAGAGGACCCTGAATTGCTTCTTGTCATCCAGTATTTGGAAGGTCTCAATGCCCAAATTCCGCACGCCTTTGCCCGCAAGATCTCGTCCTTTAGACTCCGGCACGGAGTGTTGTACAAGCGGAATTTCAGAAATAGCTCGGACGCGTTTTTACTCGTTCTACCAACAGCGATACGCCAGGAAATTCTATACGCCTGCCACGACGAAACGTCGGCGGGGCACCTGGGTGTCAGCCGTACACTGGCGAGGATACGCCAGAAATACTATTGGCCGAAGCTATTGCGAACAGTTCAGCACTACGTCAAGAGCTGCCGCGACTGCCAGAGGAGGAAGGTTCCGCCTTTGAAACCAGCAGGGCTTCTTCAGCCAATACAACCACCGATGTCCCCTTTCCAGCAAGTAGGCATGGATCTCCTGGGCCCATTTCCTACCTCCACGAAGGGGAACAGGTGGATCGTGGTGGCGACCGACTACCTCACGCGGTACGCGGAGACAGCATCTGTCCCAAGGGCAACTGCGGCTGAGGTAGCTCAGTTCTTCGTCCACAACATCGTTTTACGGCATGGAGCTCCCCAGATTGTCATAACGGATAGGGGCACTGCTTTCACAGCTGACCTCATGCAGTCCGTCATGGTACAAACTCACACATCTCACAGGCGAACAACTGCTTACCATCCGCAGACGAATGGCTTGACTGAGCGACTTAATAGGACCCTCACCGACATGCTCTCAATGTATGTCGACGTCGAGCATAAAACGTGGGATGAGATCTTGCCATACGCAACTTTCGCGTACAACACCGCAGTTCAGGAGACCACAGCCATGACTCCATTTCAGCTGGTTTATGGTCGCACTGCCACTACGACACTTGATAGCATGCTTCCGGTTCATGAGGATGAAGACGGCGACGCCGACTATTTCGTGCGAAGAGCCGAGGAAGCACGCCAGCTAGCACGGGAGCGAATTCAACGTCAGCAAAGGTCCGATGCTGCTCGCTACAACGAGCACAGGCGGGCCGTGTTCTACGAACCAGGGGACGCGGTTTGGGTTTGGACACCAGTTCGACAGCGTGGACGTTCTGAGAAACTGCTTCGTAGGTACTTCGGGCCATATAAAGTTATTCGCCGCCTTAGCAACGTCAACTATGAACAAGTAGCACCTTATGGAAGGGCACCCTGCTCCCGACGCGTCAGGCTAACTCCAGAGGTTGTGCACGTGGTCCGAATGAAATCGTACTACGACAGAGACTAGCCATGTCTTCTACAGTGCTGATGGACTGAACGTTTTCCCTGCCGAATCCCTGTGATGGTTACCCTTCGGCAATGAAGCACTCCATTATCTCGTTCCGGGGCCGTCATCTATTACTTCTTGGTGACCCGCACTTCGAGCATCGAGACGATGCTTCTTCCGGAGAGGGGGGCAATGCCACAGTCAAGTCATTAGAAGGCAACTCTAAGGCACTCAAGAAGTGCCGGGCGGTGCCGTCAATCCCTCGTTCGCGCGAGATTGGGTGTGCACGGGAACACCCCGGCTAAAGGAGGAAGAGGGCTTTTCTCTCTCGCGCGGGCTTCCCTCAGCAAGCAGAGACGCCATTAGTCTGCTCTAGGGTTTTCGGTCTATTTCTTATTAAACTATACCCCTTACTGTTCACCAGTTGCTACGTTTATGCTACAATAGTATCATTACCATTAATGTCATTGTTTTGTACTAAATGTAGTTTGCGCTGGTTTCACAAAAAACTTCATTTAAGACATACATACAACGTTGCCGACGTGATGAATTAAGACGCCCGATCAGTATTACATTCTGGATTTTTCCTGTATTTAGCAGTGGGTTTACAGATTATGCTGTATTTCACACAGGCACGCTCGGGAAAACACGTCAGGTCATTTTGAATTTTATCGACGATAACACCACAGCTTTGCCAGTGTCAAGGAACGCCACGCCATTTTCGTACTTTGTAGATGCTAGTTAAGCAACCCCCAAAACTGTTTGTTGGACTGGAAGGCTCATTTTTGGTGCTCTGTTAAACTGGTATAAAATCACATTACACGGAGTCGAATTACCTCATCATAGCATTGTCAGGCAGAGGCGGCGTGACAAGGCTCCCGAGGTTGTGCGTCAGTGGCGTCTGTTCAGCATGGAAAACTTTTTGTCGCACTCCTCGCGATGCTGTGCGACCATTCTGAAGAGTGTTTCCTGCAACAGCAAACATACACTCTTAACCAAAATTACGTACAGTTAAAATTTACAATCGAAGTTCAGACAATTCGCAATAACGTAACACATCTTTATTCAGATATGTAATCGGCCGCTACACGGCATACTTTACTTAATGAGGTAAAACGCGCTAACAAGACGAGGACGAAGAGAGAATACACAAGCACAAGCGCGCTTGTGCATGTGTATTCTCTCTTCGTCCTTGTCTTGTTAGCGCGTTTTACCTCATTATGTGTCACCAACAGGCCCAAACCTCGTCCCTCTTGGAATACTTTACTTCATCTCTTGGAGTTTTGATGCTCCAGAAGAATTGACCGAGGAATGTAAACAATAAAAATTTCCTCCTTTCTTCGTTTCCCAAGCGTACTGATGTGTCAACTATGAAATAGTGATGACATTCGGAGGCTAACGACCCGTTTGTCGTGGTATTTTACAATAGTGGTTCAAGTGTAGCGCTTTTCGGGGCCGTGCGAACACAGACAAAAACACCTGTGCAGAGGATATTGGAACACCTCACACATGTTGTTTACTGTGACAGAATGCCATACGCCTAAAGCTGCACAGTGGGAACAGCACACAGCAGTTGGCCGTAAGATTTGGTAGTGGATTGGCTCGATATCCGAGTTGCACCGCTGTGCAAGGAGGGTAAATCTGCTATGTGGTTCCCACAGCTCAAGGTGACGTGAAGAAGCAGGTTGACATCACCACACCCAGAGAAAACCGCTTTAATTGGAGTTTTTGCGATGCACTTTTTATGATGCCCACCGAACTGGTGTCTACACAGAAGTCTGTCCTAAGCTCGGGCAACCACCGCACGCTGAGCTGAAACTGCTGCACCAGCGGGTGCTTCAAAGAATCATAGGACGCCAAAGGCATACAGAGGTTAAAATGCTTGAATTGTTCCCTTACAATGCAATGTCACAGTTGAGTGGGAGACGTAAAAGTGCCCAGAGGGAAGCGACTCAGCCGAGGGTGCGCAACTAGCATCTCTCGCAAAGTACATTAAGTTACTATTCGACCGTTCTACCAAGGCCGATTTTGGTGCCGCCTTGACAGTCCGCACCGCAAAGCTGCCTTCGAGGACACGCGGATATAACCCCCATGACGAAGAGCGCATTGCTGCAGCGGCGCGAACACAACGGGAAGCAAATGCAATAGGTGACAGCCACAAATACTGCCGCCACCAACCGCGCTACAATTTTCTCGGCAGATGGCGCGAACAACGCAGACAGCTCAGTTCGGCCAATGCCGAGCAAAATACATTACAACTTTATTCGGTGCGATTGCAGGTAGAGGGCTACGAGAGATAGCTAATGAACTATTCCCACAGCTCCTGCGATTGCAAGTTTTGCCAGCAACCAGGTGTTAGGTTCCTGGCGTGCACCTCAAAAAAAAAAAAAAAAAAAAAAAGATTGGGAGCCAGTACGCTAGGTGCTAACGGCATAGAGGCCACCCAGGCTTGATAGAAAATGTAAGAAAATATCTACTTTGACATAGTGAACCCGGTTCTCTTATCACGGCTAAACCCTTACACAGTGAGCGGTTGAGCCGTTGCCACAGCAGTTGAAAAGGCGACGAGCTCTGCGTGCCACTTCTTCATCCGAACGACAACCTACAGCAGGAAGGGCCTCTAAGGGGCCTCACGTTTTTTGTACACGCAACATGGCAGGGATAACCTCGCGGACGTCTGACAAACTACGTGGCCATTCTTCGTTCAATACTGGTTCATACAACTGAAGAAAGCTCCTGAGAACAATACCGAGCCCATCGGCGAGACCTGCTATTTATATCCCTCAAGGGTGAAGACCTGAATACACTATACGCTATAACAAGGCCACGTCGACATCGAATACAAGACGCCTTCTTCGGCCAACGTCCTAACAATCTGGGAGTAGGATTTGCCCCCGGGCAGTGAACGGGAGATCAGTGCTTTTCGCAAATGTCACAGCGATAGAAAAATGTAGACCGGAATATTATTCCCCAATATTTCCCCGATGGTCCCAAAACAAGCATTAGTTATAAACTCCTTCGAAGCGCTCATGGAATATTCAAGGACATACTCGTCTAGATGCGTTTGTCAGTGTCAGCAGCGAAAAACCTAAATAAAGGTACTTTTCCTGGAAAATGCTTAGGTGCATTATTCACAAAAGGCACCGTCAAGATATTCAAAATTTGTTGTAGAAAAGCAAGGTACTCCTAAGCGTCCAATCTGACAAAGATACTACCCAGACGTGTACAGAGCAGTCTTGGTGAGACAGCCGTTCCAACATTTTTATGTGTTATGCTCACCCTTGCGATAACTAGCGTTAGTCTAGTATTTTGGGTAATGCGAAAAAACTTTCTTCCGGTCTTTATTAGCAGCGTTTTCTTCTTTTGGGGCTTCTAAATCTGCCGGAGCTATCACTCTCTGACTCCGAGGAAGACACCCCTTTGTTCTTCGCATATACCTAAGTCACGGAGCAGGAACGATACAAAACATCAAACGGCGCTTCCAAGGGGTCGACATAACGTCGCAATCCTTCAGCCGAGGTTAATGTAGCGGCTTGTGTCGCCGGAAAAGAAACCGAGCGGCTCTACGATAGACGGGGAAGGATTTGCGGCCACTAACATTTGGTCCATCAGGTTCCGCGCCTTTTGCTTGGCCGACAGCGCTAGGAAGCTTACCAGTCCGCGTTGGGTTTCATTGAAACATTGAGTGGCTGCTTTTGGACGCCCACCGCAACGAGCTTTTCACGTCGTATGTAACCTTCCTTGGATGTATTCTTCCATGTATGTATCGGTCTCGTGACCAAGGGTCATGAATTATCGCGTTAACAATGTTCTCAAAAAATACCGTTTCCTACTCCTAGAACATATGAACAAGAGAAAACACCTCTTTGGAAACGTTAGATTGGTAATACTACAAGAGCCCTCCTTTCTCGGTGTTGTAAGGGATAGCTAATGTCTATTTAGAAATGTTTATCCTACAGGATAGTAGTACTGCTGCACTGTTTTAATATTGCGCCTTGCATCCGGATGTTTTACGGTGAATTTATTTACTCAATTTCCAAGGTACGCAACATCGCAAATTATAACACCTTTTCCGCCTGAATTGACTAAATTAAAAGCATAAAAGCAAAGTTACCCTCAGCAACCTGACATTCGCACGCCATTGCGGACTATGCAATGTTTTTTCGCTTTGAGATGAGCCGAGCTCTTTGAGTGCATAAAAACAGTAATCCTGGCCCCAGCTGCCTATATCCGATAACGCGAGAGCTCTGTGCGATGCCTATCAAGCAGTATCTCTCACACACTTGTGTGGTGTGTTCCGGTAGGTGCAGTTTGTCATTTTATTATGTTTGTTTGGAGCTTGTCCAGCCGCGAAATCAGGAGATTTGTCTTAGCAACTGTCTCTATAAATAGTCACGGTGAAATACACGCAGAAGATACATTATGGCCGCAAGCGGGCCGAAACAGTAGACCATACACAAATTTTGATCCTCGGGGATTTCACGTAGAGTTACAAACTACGGGTATTTCCTTTTTCTTTGCAATCAGAAATATAGTCGTTGCTAGCGGTAGTGAAATATGTGACTCTTTCGTAGCGTGCTTCGGAATAATACCGAGTAATAAACACAGCATTAACCACTAGCGCAACAGCTTCCCAGAGAATTAACGTATATCAGTAACTCGTTATGAGTTCCCCACTCACATTACAATGCCACTCCAATACAATAAACTTCAGGGCATCTGTGAAATTTTGCCAAAGCAGTTCATTATTGAAAACTGCGTTGCAAATTAGCATTGTTTTGTTCAGCTTGGTTTGCATTATTGCTTGTTTTCAACACCACAGGGGTCATGCAGTGTGAAAGAGAAGTAAGATAACTCTGCCGAGCGTTCTCCTCTTCTTTCGCTTTTTTTCCAGTGGAACAGCACCCAATAGATTGTCACGAAACACTTATCAATGCCCCACAGAGGCATAACGCGTCACCGAAGATGGCGAAGAGGATGCGGCTGGCCCAAGCGATCATGGCCGCTTGTAAATAGGTCGCATCGTTCTGAGGCAACATCTTGTAAATACATAACTTCAACGTCGCCCATGGTTCGCCTCATCATTGTCCTGCCGCCACGTAACATTTTAAACGTTCGAAGAGCATCTAGTGCGTCTGAGAGCAGTTCTTGGGGCCATCCGGTCCGCCCAACTGTCGTTAAAACCTTAGAAGTGCCACTTTGGGTACGAAAAGCTGTAGTTTTTGGGCCACCTGGTCAGCTTCCAGGGCATTCGCCCTGACCCCGACAAGACAGCCGCTGTCGCCGCTTTTCCAACACCAAGCGACAGAAACGCCGTACGCCGTTTTCTCGGCCTCTGCGCGTTCTATCGTCGCTTTGTGGAGAACTTTTCCGATATAGCGGAGCCGTTAACTCGCCTAACAAAAAATGATGTGCAGATCAGTTGGGGCCCAAAAGAGTGTGCAGCGTTCGACGAACTGAAAAGTCGGTTGCAGACTCCACCTGTGCTCGGCCACTAGGACGAGGACGCTGACACTGAACGGCATACTGACGCAAGCAACATCGGGTTAGGTGCATTGCTTGAACAACGGCAAGATGGTGTAGAGCGGGTTATCGCTTATGCTAGCCATACTCTGTCACGCGCCGAAGCCAACTACTCTACAACCGAGAAGGAATGCTTGGCTGTCGTGTGGGCCGTCACCAAATTTCGGACATTCTCTATGGGCCACATTTCAAGGTAGCTACTGACCATCACTCTCTGTGCTGGTTGGCCAACCTGAAAGACCCGTCTGGACGTCTCGCTCGCTGGAGTCTCCGGCTACAGCAGTTCGATGTCAGTGTCGTCTACAAGTCCGGCCGTAAACAGAGCGACGCAGACTGCCTCTCTGGCACCCCAATCGATAAAATCTGTACAGAGGAAGGCGATGATGACGGCTTTCTTGGAGCCGTCACTCCTTCTGACCTTGATCAAGACCAACAAAATGACCCGGAGCTTCGCCCAGTCATTCATTAACTCGAAGGATGTACCTCTCAGCTACCCAGATCTTTCGCACGCGGCCGTACATCATTTTGTCTGCATAATAACATCCTGTATAAAAAAATTTCGATGCCACGAAAACAACATACTTCCTCGTTCCACCAAGAAAAATACGTGCAGAAATTCTGCAGGCCTGTCACGATAAACCGTCTTGCGGACATCTCGACTTCGCCCGTACCTTACCCCGCATACGTCTACGGTATTACTGGCCGAAGCTTGCGGTTGATGTCAAGCAGTACGTACAAACTTTCCGAGACTGCCAGAGCGGAAAACTCCGCCCGAAAAGCCCGCCGGTATTCTCCAACCGGTTGACCTTCGAAATTACCGTTTCAGCAGATCGGTATGAATCTTCTGGGGCCTTTTCATTTGTCATCATCCGGCAACAGATGAATCGTCGTCGCTACGGTCTACTTAACGCGTTACTGTGAAACAAAGACCCTTCCCCGAAGCGCGGCCACAGAAGTTGCCAAGTTCTTTATCGAGAACATCGCCCTTCGTCACGGTGCCGCGACAGTTGTTATCACGGACAGGGGAGCTGCGTTCACAGCACAACTTCTTAAAGAAGTATTACATCTCAGCTGCACAAGCCAACGGAGGACAACCGCCTACCCACCGCAGGCGAACGGACTAACGGAGCGTCTAAACATGACCATTGCCGATATGCTCTCTATGTACGTTGAAGTCGACCACCGGAACTGGGATGCCATACTACCATACGTGACATTCGCCTACAATACGGCGGCGCAGGAACCAACACGGTTTACCCCGTTTCGCTGGGTGCATGGTCAAGACATCCTGACAATGTTGTACTGCATGGTTTTACCTGACGAGTGCTCTGTTGTCACCACAGACGCCGAAGAAATCGCACTACGTGCAGAAGCCACACGGCAGCTGGCTCACCAGCGCATTCGATGCCAGCAAGTAAACGATGCCCGGAGGTATAATGCGCGTCACAGGGAGGTTACATATCGACCAGGAGACCTCGCCTGGGTGTGGAGCCCTGTTCCCCGGAAGGGTTACTCCGAGAAACTTGATGCGTCGCTAATTTGAACACTACAAGGTTCTCGGCCAGACAAGCGACGTGAACTACGAAGTTCTTCCTGACGTCACGGTACGTTCTTGTCGCACCACGTCACAGTCCGACGTCGTCCACGTAGCGCGAATGAAGCCGAACTACACCCGCTCGACTGAATCTTGAACTGCTGTATTTGCCGTACGACTCTCGGGACCATCAATTGGTACGATGCATCGGGACGATGCTTGCTCAGGGGAGGGGGTAATGCCGCATGCCTGGGACAATCTCCCTGTGTGGATATGTGTCGTTCTGAACATTGGGTCTGAGAAGAAGAGGCTAAGGTGCTATCACGGCAGCTCTGGTGTTCCGTCAGCTTCGGTGCTGTCTGTAGGTCTTTTAAACCCAGTAAATACTTCTTTTGTACCTTTATTCGTGAAAATATTCGCCAGAAGCGACACTATCTTTTCAAGGAGGTTCCCACACGTTATTCTGTGAAGCTGTATGAAGAAGTTTTTGTTACTTTTATGACAGGTGTTATTGACATTGGTCTGCGTGCGAGGAACCATACCTGCGACATATGTCGGGGAATCAATGTTATTAATTCAATGAGAAGGGTATGGTGTGTGGAGACGTTGTTCAGTGTTTGCGTCTTTTTAAAATTTGTTCCGCAGTCTTTTGATGTTAAATCCGTCATCCCGCCGACTGGTGGCGTACCACAGCCCCCACCAAGTCAGGTTTACGCAGGGCTAGAATATGACTGTTCTAACATGCGGTCGTGATCACTGTTTAAGTGTAACACTGTCTAACGTTTCTCAAATGGCTACAAACCTGTGGTAATTGCAATGTGGTTACCCACTTCGCTCCGATTGCAGAGGTCCTGATTCAGTTGTCCGCTACATTAGATGCCTTCAAATTGGCGGCGGCTTTTTTTGCTGTACAACTGCAACAACAATACCTAGAGTCTTGCACTCTACGGCGAATATGGGAATTTTGCGGCAATGGCTCTCTTCTGGAATGGCAGACATTTTAAGCTCACCAAAAAGAATCTTTAGCCAATGACTCATATAGGTGCGTCTAGAACAGCAGTCGAAAATGAAAGGAATGCACAGTTGTTTGCTTTTACTTACTTGTTCGTCGGTGATCTTCTCTGTGAGTGATTGAACCGTCGTGAGCACGACGGCATTTTCCTGCGAAGCAGCGAAATAGCACTACAGTATACGAAACAAACAGCAAGCAGTTTTATATATATTTCCACAGTGCATGGAGAATACCTTATTTCAAAGGGTAATTTAGAGTACACCAGAAACATTGTAGAAATCAGGGCATATCTGAAGTTTTGCCAACGCAGTCTATTAGTGAAAACCGCATGGCAGCTTAGCATTGTTCTGTTCAGCTTGGTTCGCGGTATTGCTTGTTCTTATGACCGCAACCCTTCTGCAGTGTGATAAACGACCAAAGAAAATTTTTCTGAGGATTGTCCTCTTCCTTCGCATTTCCCAGGAGACAGCACCAAAAAATCTCGACAAGGACACTCTCTTTTCAATGAGTTTTCCTCACTGAGTTTTTCTGGGAAACAGAATGAGAGCATTTCTTTTTAGTTTTATAGCAGTTAAAAGGGACATTGGACTGCGGTCGACGAACCACAGCTGCGACTTCTGTGTTGGAATCAATATTAATAATAGATTGGTCAGTGATGCACTCTCGGTCATCACTTCCTTCAGCTGCCTCTTTTACAGTACGCGTGTATCCTAGGTACATAGTTTCGATAATTCGCACTTCGACGTTTTCGTAAACAAACCGCCTCCGACGAGACGTTGCACCTTGGGGGTCGATGGTTGCTGGCATTGGCTCTACATGTACGGGATCTCTTCAAGGTGGATGTAGCCTCAAAGCACTTGTTGAATTCGTTCAACGTTTAATTTTTCCGCTCATTCGTGAATAGAAAATGAAAATGATTGGATCGTACTAGTACACCCTTCATGATGGTGGCGAAGAAGCCTCAGCTGTCAGGAAGACGCGGCTTGCAGCAGCTGGCAGTCAAGTACTGCCGAGAGGAGCATTGGAGGTTGTGTAAGTGCTGGCGTCATATCATTTATTAAGAAACTCGATGCAGTTAACCTTAGATTTTGATTTCGCGTTTGCTTCAAGGTGAACACTGCATACGAGCAATGAAAATGGGTTTTGAGAAGCACGTCATGAACAAAAATGTGGAGTGCGTTCTGGGAAGTAGAATAACGCTCTTTTTCAGAGAGTACCTCGTGGTTACAAGATCCAATACGACGCGGCACGTGTACGGCATGAACAGAAGTGTACTAAACATCGGCTAAGATTAGAACGAGTAGAAGTTGTGGACTCCTAAATTTTGATAATGAATATGTTTGATTGAGCCCTAATTCGAATGGCTGGTCGATTCTTCTCTGTGTGTTTAGCAAAAAGTTTCCGTAATCATGTGGGATGTGGCGACACGGCATACAGTACTGAGACTACTGGAGTCAGGTCACCAGTATGAAAGATGAAAGGCCTTTGACCAATTGACTGCACTGTATGCAAACGGGGCGAATGTTTTCGCAGCACCCACAATCCAGTTCCCTACTCGCCATACCTTGCATCACATTGTAACCACTTTATTGAGGCCCTGATTCACTGTGTTGTTTCCAGGAGACGTTCCACAGTTCATCCGTAGGGCAAGGTAAAGGGCAGGTGGTAGCTCAGCCGTAAATAAAAAATAGTGGTCATCGAGCATTACCTCGGGTGCACCATGTCGTCGAACACGTGCTCATAAAAATTAGGCTATTTTCAACATGGAAGAAAATAGAAATATCCAGGTTTTCGCACACCTACTCAAACGCCTCTTCAAGTATTCAAGTGCCGCAATAGTCCAGAGGCTCCTTGTGTTTGACATTGTAAAAAGGATTAACAGATCAACTCTCCTATGGTGAAAGGGGACATAGGGGGTTCTATCAGATACATAAATCCGGCAGGAAGCACTGGGAGTGAGTTTCGTCAATGCAAATGGCGGCAAATTTTGGTTTAGGCATAGACGGCTGTGGGATCACATGACCAATAGTATATTTCCTGTAATCCCGCTACCGTGCGCCAGTCACCTAAATTTCTGGCAGCTAAATAGTTTTGCCGACTTCGACAGGAGTGACAATGTTATTATATTTTTGAGTGGTTGGGCAGTACTTTAACGCGGTTTTGTGCCACTGGCTACAGTTCACGATAGTGTCAGCGGGGTGGTACCCTTTGTCCAGGGCTCGAACGGCCTCTGCTGTTTTGCGTGCGTGTTGAATCAGACCCATTTAACCTTAAAAGCAGTCGCTGGGCAGCAGTTGCTCTCATTGCTCCGCATTAGGGATTCTGATTTTGAGGTGGGTCGTTGTGTTTTGGCATTGCCGTGTAATTTGGTAGAGGGTGGGTTTTTATTTTTCACAATGGGCATGCATCTGGATATCGAGTCCAATTAGGTATGCTAAGCAAGTTTAGAATTGAGAAAGGGCTTGTCTGCAGCTGTCTCCAGTCAGTGACTTCTGGCTTCGTCAATGATTTGTGTGGCGGAGGGTACCTTCTTTTGACACCCCTCCAG
This sequence comes from Haemaphysalis longicornis, assembly GCF_048455015.1. Taxonomy (NCBI): domain Eukaryota; kingdom Metazoa; phylum Arthropoda; class Arachnida; order Ixodida; family Ixodidae; genus Haemaphysalis; species Haemaphysalis longicornis. The sequence continues at coordinate 90,460,782 of NW_027526407.1, forward strand.
TATGCCAAAGTGGCCGAAGGTATTCCGGAGCGATTGGCGTTGGTTTTTCGAGGTCAAAATCGTCGGGTGGTTGGTTAGTAGAGTAGCCCCGAGCTACCCTGTTCGTTTCTGCGTTCCCCTCTTATCTCACGTGCACCGTGACCCACCGGATCGTGTGTTGAATCTTAAGTGGATTCTCAGGGTGTTTGGGTTCGCCACGTTTAGCCTAGGGGAGTTCACGGAGTGCCCGGTAGATTACTCGTTTCCTTCTTAAAGCATGCGCAGTCCTCTTGCGATTTGGAAATTATAAGTGACCCGGGAGCCTTCCGCCACTGAGAAAGCAACAGCTATCTCCTCGGCGCCGGTCACCGCAATGATGTAGCCACACACAAGGGCTCACATGAAGATTTGAGTCAATGATCACAGCCACCCGGTGTCATTTCTTTCCAACTTAAGTGGCTGCGTCCACGTACACTGTGTTGTTCCTGGAGGAGAATGCGCGGCGTAAGAAATGCGCTCTTACTTTGCGCCCGCCCTGATGGAGATTGGGGTCCCCATTTTTATGTATTGGGGCCACGCGGAAGTTCTGTGGTATGTCGTTAGGACTGTGTGTGCCCTTTGACATTTCTCTGATATGTTCCTTGTAACGCATTCGGCAAAGGGGCGCCCTATCCGTCAGTGTGTCCGTCAGCGTCTTCGTATGGGTCCAGAGTTGGGCTGATTTATGTTCTTAAAATTTGTTATGGACCCCAATATTCGGAAGCTTTTCTGTTGACGTGCATATCGCTAGCCTTAGCGCCGTCCTTTACGCTCTTATAATTCGGCATGTTGCTCTTTCGAAAGGTTCCTGTTCAGGTAAGGCAGACTATTTGGCGCCTTCTGACTACCAAGCCCCCAACAGCTCCAAGACATCTTTTTCTCATTTTATGGTGCGTCGGTTTGGAACTAGCGTTAGTATTCTGTAGATCTGCGTTGACGTGGTTTTGAGCAATGCTAGGGTGTGGGTATTGCGTTGGTTGGATTGAATCCACACCTCTAGAATTCGTGCCGTTGTTTTTTCTGGTATCTCTTTGCCCTCGATGTATACTTTAATGCTGAGATGTGGGTACACGGGATCAGTTCGTTTTAGCCTGTGCAGCCTAATGCGGAATATTGCAGACTTTTGTGTTGAGCATTCGAGGCATCTTTCGTGACCGTGCTGTTCGATGCATGTGGTTTCTGCCTGTAGCTTGGCTTCCCTTTCCTTCATGGAGCCCTTGGTTTCAGTTTATAATATTATCCGCGTCCATGGCACGTATAATGCCGCGCCGGTCTTCCTAACTTTAGGTGAAGCATATCATCGCTTCATTAAACAGTAGCGGCGATATTACAGAGCTCTGGGGGTACCTTTGTTTGGTATCTAGAATTGTCACAGTCAAAGTCATCTATGCCTGTTGGTATGATCGGATGGATGATGTTATAAAACGCTGCTTTGTTCTCAAGGGCAATGACTATCCATTCACTCTGGTAGTTATGTTCTTCAGAACTTCCTCGTTCAGTTTTAAAAGAGAGCACAACTTGTGCTTAGTGTATTGCTCGATATCCGAAAAACTTGTGAGGGAACAATGCGTGCTCTTCCGTACGGTTTTGAAGCCATTGTGTTATAGTAGCTCGTACACTTTGCCGTGGCCAGATTTGAGCGAAATCGGTGTAAGGTTCCCAAGCTCGAGCGTCTTTCCGAGGGTGGGGTGAGTATGACCTCCGGGTGTTTCCACTCTATTGCAACAGTCTCCGCCTCGCAGTGTGCATTAATGAATGCAGATAGCCATTGGATGACATAATTAGCTAAGTTGCGTATGATAGCGTTTGCTACTCTATCTGTCCCTGCAGCGGCGTTTTTGTCTGTACTCCGTATGGCTGCATATACTGCTCCTTCTGTAAAGGCTCTGTTACGTTTGGAGTTCTTGTTCTTCTGCATTGGTCATTGCAACAAGGCTGGCGATGATTGGCGAATCATTTCCCCCTAGTTTTGTCAAGTCATTCAGATTCAGTGTCTTCAAACGGGTGTACGAGACTGCCAGAGCTCTTGTGCTTTTTTTTTCATGGGTTTGATCGGATCTATGAGGGCTCTTAGATTGTTTCACGGTCGCGAGGTGCCCAGAGTTCCAGCTTCACCGTCTGTGAAATGTTCCCTCTTGAGTCTGGGAAATTGAGTGGCGAAAGTTGCTGCCCTATCTGTGACCTCTCAATCTTGAGCTTCAGCTTCCTGTTCTGCTTTTGGCATCTTTATCGCTTTACTAAGACCCGTTTGGCTTCCCAGAACCGCAAAAATATCCGTCTACTTCGGGAGTGCATGCTGCACGTTGTATGCACTTCGTGCAATCTGGCGGACGTCTCGAAAGGTGCTGCACCACACCACTCAGCAAGTGACCTTATTTTTTCAAGCTAACATTCTCCTTTTGTTCTCAATGAGAACTATTCTCTAATTTTTGCTTGTACCATTCTTTTTCTAACACCTCCAGCATTTATTTGCATGTGTAGTATGCAGTTCTCACTTCCTAGTGTTTCTTGTAGCTTCTCCCATGAGCTGTTCATATGTATGGAAAGAGTATGTGTTTTGCAGACACTATTGCCAATGCTTGTAGGCGTTGCTGGCTCCATTATAAGCTGGAGTACAGAACCATGTGCTGCCTCGGTGATAGTTCTGTCGCGAAGGCTACGAGAGACGTTCGAACTCTATGACATGCACCCAAAATATCCAGCCCCGGTTTGTACCACGCTCGCGGCGTTCGTGGCTGCTTACGCACTCGCGCCGCGTGGCCCGCACTCAGTGCTTGTCACTCAGCCTCAGCGCCATCGCTGCTAGAGCGCCGCCACTGTTCTTTACCTTGTGTCTCTCATCGGTTATCCCCAGCTGAGGTCACAACCAATAAAGTGTTCAACGTCAATTAACGGGTTGTTCTTCGCTATATTCGGGAACAACTTAAGTACTGCAACCGCTCATGTAGTGTATCCCTAGGCAGTATCATCGAACCCGTATGTCATTGCGCGAGTGCGTTTTGAAATGAGATTGCACATAATGCATAACATGGTCTTCTTTTCACACCTTGTCTTTTTCTCAATCGCTACAAGAATATAAAATAACATTAATTGACAGAAGTCCCAAAAACCACTCGTGTCACGTTCGAAATACTCGGACTAGGTCACTTTCTGCGCCTCACACAGCAACAGCCGGCTCTGGTAATGATGCGCAGGGGCATTTGCCGTTGTCGTTATTAGGTTGTCCCACAGAAAAGGTTGCACACTCCGTGGAAGACATCGGCGAACTGAGGGTTTTTTGTCGGTGTGGACCGTAGAGGTTGACAACAAATACACTGCTTTTGCAAGGATGTTTCTCGTTTTTTCACGACAATTTGCGCGATCCCGTATTCAACATTGGTATTTTGTTTGACGTCACGTCTGATAGCTGTTGCCGTGCTTTCTAGCACGGTTTCCACTTGGCCCCCAGTGTCCCCCTCAAAGACCTCGTACCTTTGTAGGGGGGGTCTTCTTCCAGTTCTCTGGACCGCCATTACAGTAAGCGGCATCAGGTGTGTATTTATAGATTTTTGAAATAAGCCTTGCTTTCTCCTTTACCTTTGGGAATTCTACTACCATAAGCCTAATTTGTTTTGGCCTGCCCGGCTAGTGTTTTTTAGGCTAGTCGTGGGAGTTAATTCTTGTGCCTGGATTCTTCTCGCCGTTACGCAGAGGTACTAAGACTGGCCTGTGCTAGGAACTTTTAACCTTGTCTTTGACATTGCTTCTAGGCAGGTGCTTTGTGATCGCACCGTAACTTCGTTGATTTGTGCAACGAATTTTTGTGTCATTTATTGCGTCATTTGCTTCAAATGGTGAAAAGTAACTGTATGCTTGTGAAGCAGGTAAACCTGCTTTGGAGGCTGTTTCTTCTTTCACTTTCTTGTTCTCACAGTCTCGTTGCGAGTGCTATGTAGCACGACCAGGCGCCATGATTGGCAGGTGAACACAATGTTCATTTGCGACAGAACATTGCTTTGAAGTGCGAGGTAGTGCAGAACACAGGGTTATGCTCCAGGAAGAAAAGTTATCTGGCCACCAAATTAGGCAAATACCTTCTGGGTCCGGGATCGCCACGCTTACGCGTCAGTAATTTTTCAACGTGGCTTCTCATAAATAGGCGTTCGCATTGTCTCTGGCACCAGTCTTGGCAGCCACCGCTGGTGCAGTAGAGAGATAGGCCGCATTTGTTTGTCTAGGTCAAGGTGTACGATACACCGAGATCAAGTTCCTGTTTTAGCCGGGATAAAGATAAGCAACCGTATGAACTTCTCATAACCGCAAGCCATCACAACAACTGATGGTCATTGACTATGATGAAAGAACTTCAATAAACAAAAGAAAAACTTTCTGAGCAACAAATGATAGCGAGGAAATTTTTTCTCTAGTTGAGCAGCTTTCAAGCTATGAAGAACGTGCCGCTCCGGTATTCACTTGCTTTTCACTTCTGCTTTATAATCAATGCCGTGCGGAATCTTTTCTTGGTAACGCTGGTACAGATGACAGTCTAAGCCTTATGATCTAACTGTCCGATGCCAAGCACTGTGAGTACGCGTTCTTCAATTCGCAGAGTTACGTGGTTGCTAATGCACTCATGTAATTCTTTTATTGGTGGGTTAGAGCTCCATTTATGGACGAAATGTTACTATTGTAATGTAGGCAGTCGCACTCATCCAGGGTATTTGACTGTGCTTTTGTGCGATATCTCCGGGAAAGTTCTGACTGTAAGTTCCTTTTTTTGAAGATAAGGGGCGTTCAGCGTATTCTTCTTGTTTCTTAACCCGTAGCAAAGAGATTTCCCTCGTCCTAAGCAAATGAACAAGTTTTGCTTCACCGCAAGGATATCATTTCTGGAACTTGTATTACGGCTCTCTCTTAGTCAAAGTCAGTGCTCGCCTAAAGTACAAGCAAAATGACTGCGTCCAGGAGATTGGAGATAGAGACAAAGAGAGAAAGAAGGCTTCAAGAATATTGCGTAGATGTGACTGAGGCAAAGAGTTGGTATCATGATCATTATAAACATCATCATCATCATCTTCGTACTGTGTAACCTCAGGGCAGGACATTGATCTCTCCCTTAGATATGCAATAATTTTCGGCCTGTACTAACTACTACCCATTTACCTATGTAAATTTGTAATCGCCTCTGCTCACCCAACATTGTGCCGCCACCTGCCACGCTTGCCTTGTTTAGGGATTCATTTATGACCACCGGTTCCTATTGCCTGCGCATTGCATGCCCTGCCTACGCCCATTTCTTCATAATTTCTTCTAATATGATCTTCACACGTGTTTGTTTCTTGACCCACGCCGCTCTCTTCTTGTCCTTTAATCTTATACCTATCATCTTCCGTTGCACTGGTCGCTAAGTTAACCGCAATTAAAATTGAGCTCTTTTAGTCAGCCTCCAATTTTCTGTTCCGCAGGTGAATACGGGTTAGTTGTAGCTAGTATACACTCTCCTAAGCAGGGACATTCGTAGGGTTCCTGGGTATCTGAGAATGCCTCCCGGCGGCACTCCACCTCATTGTTATCCTAATAATTATATCTCTCTAATGGTTGGGATCTCTCTTAATTACTGTGCCTAAGTAGTTATACTTGCTCAGAACTCCCACTTCTTTGCCACCCCTCTGAAACCGCTGCGCTCTCTCGAGGACATTGAGGATTACATTAGTTTCGTGCATAATACTTTTCAGGGCCCCCATTCAACAGGGCTTGTCTAGTACGGTAATCTTTTTTTCGAATTCGTCCCCCGAATCACTTCGCAAGGCAACGTCATCAGCAAATCTGCGGTTTCTGAGGTGTACTTTATAAAACGTACTTCCACTTTTCCCAATCCAATGCCTTTTCTAAACATAAATATGCGGTGAATAAAATTTGAGATTGTGCAATCTTGTGTGCCGCACCTCCATATAGGCATTTTACTGCTCTCCTTATGGAGTACCATGGCAGCTGTGAACGTATTGTAGATTTCCTCTAGTATTATTACGTTATGCTCCTCTACACCCTGATTCCGCCATGCGGTTAGGACTGCTGAGTTATGCAGGCATTGCAAAGTCATACTGAGTCATGCTGAGGCATGCTGATACCGAGTTAGTTGCTTCCTCTGAGTCTCACGAAGGCTTTATACAGTCGAGTCCACTTATAACAATACCGGTTTTAACAATATATCGGATATAACAATGGACAGCCGCGGCACCGTCAGCTTTTCATTGTATTCTATGGCAAAATAAACCGCTGATAAGAATGCTGTCATGATGCAATATCGGTTATAACAATTCAATGTGGGCAGTGGAACCAACCCTGAACGAAACAAAAATGCAAAAACGCTGCGACAATGCCACCCCAACCCCGCCTATTACGCAAAAGGGCATGAGAGCATACGCGCGGCGGCCAGGCGATAGCGCAGTCGACCTCGCACGCGGCCAGTGCGCGCCGAAGAGGCTCGCATGCCACCGCTGCTTTCCCCTGCCACGCCGACGCGGAGAAGGAGGAGGACCGGATGGGCGCCTCTACGGGCAGTGGGGCAGTCCATTCTGAGGGTGCGCCGCCTGTAGAAGCGCCTAATCCGCCGAGGCAGCAGCGCTGTGTGCACTGTGCCGACCTCCCCTATTCTTCGCTAATTTGGCCACGTCTCCAGCTCCGCCGTTTGCACGTGTTCCGAGTCTGGTGCTTACCAGCGTCGTTTTCCTTGCCTGCTGTCACTGTTCCTGTTCTGTGGTCACTGTCTAAGCAACAAAGTTTAAGCAACTTCTCCCTCATTAAGTGCTCTTGTTTATCATGTTCCCCTCATTAAATGCTTAAGTTTGTCACGTTTTCTTTGTTATTTTCGGCATAACCCGCATATCACAATAATCCGTTATAACAATATTATTTTCATGGCACCTCAATATTGTTATAAGCGGACTCGACTGTATATGCATGGGCCCTTTCAAGCAGTAGGTACGTACTCGTTCAAATAATCGAAACCGCGCTCATGAGTGAAAAACGTCACTGGAGACTTGTATACACTTTAAGGCATCACCTAAAATTTGAATAGGCCACCCGGGGTGATGAATGTGGCTTTCTATCGGTCGCGCTCCTCAACCTCAGTTAGCCAGGAGTCCTTTCTTAGGCCAATCAGCAAGAATTGACGGACTTACGAGAATCGATCCAAATTTTTATCAATGGGTGACAGTTATTGAACGTAGTTTTTGTTATCCTATCTGCAGCCGCTAATAATGCATGCAAAACCTTAGTTTTCTGTTCTTCCTTGAAGCCGCAGGACCAACTCGGGCGAGGGCTTACTCGTAAGTTCAGTGGCATTGTCTTCGGGCATGTCGGTCAGTGGCTTATGCATGACTTTTCTCTCTCAAAATAACTGAGTAGGTTGTTAATTAATAGATGCATCTCATTGGCGCTATATGTCTGTTTGCGACCGTGGTTTATAAAGATCTGATGACTGAAGCGCAGCAGTCAAGGAACTCGTACAGCAGCTGTTATGGCTCTCACAGATGCATTGGGGATAGCTTTTGGTCGATGTCTCTGGCAACACGCACAGTTGGGCACGATGAAGTTGTTTAAATGCTTAAATTTGGTTCCTCGAAGATGGGCGGTAAATTTGGGCATCCTTTTAAAATGCGAATCAGCTGAAGCCAATGCATATAAGCTTATATTTGGTTACTGGAGGAAGGATGGTAAAGACGGGCATCCTTTGCAAATGCAAATCAGACGAAGCCAATGTCTTGTGTAGTACAGGACTCGCCCAGACATTTCCAGACAGGAATTCGTAACACCGATTGTAAAGCTCTGTTATTCTCCGCGCAACACCAGTTTTTAAACCAAAACTGTCTTTGCCTAGCTGGTTGCGACCGTATGCTAGAACGCACTGAAGCAAAGTCGGCTTTACAAAATTGGAGGGCACATTAAGATTACGGGTTCTCACTAAAGCAGGTATTACTAGGAGAAAAGAATGGACAGTGAGCCACTGCGTTATGCTCATCGAATTCTAAAGATGGTGACTCTCAGTAGTGTACGTAGCCTGAATATTCTCGTTCTCGGGTCCGGCTGGGAAACCATCACTTCATTTAGACTTTCTGGTGCCTCGTGTCCAACCCAGCCGACCCCCGTTGCTGTTGGGTGATAGCTATCATATAAGTGACGGCAGGCTGATCACGTGCTTTGTGACTGGGCAATGAGGAAGACAAATCTGTAGCACTTTATCCTGCACACAGGGTACGAAAGAAATTTTAGCTGTGGACGTGGTAGGATAAAATATCTTGCGCAGCTGCCCTGTTACAAAGTTCCGCAAGATCTCAGTAAAAAAACTAGTTGGCAACGTTTGTAGATGACTGTAGTGTAATAGCTCGTTGAGGCATTGGTAATTCTGCGATAAGGATGCCTGTTGGCTGTCAAAATCCACTCGGTATTTTTTGCTTCCATCCCAAATGTACACACGAGTGTCGTCGTAGTCTGTAAAAGTTCTTCCAAGTTCTTTTTCCTTGCCCCTGCTCAGTCCACGCAACGTCTCTTCGCCTTAATTTGGGTCGGCGCTACAGAATAGCAGCACAACTTCAAAGTTGATCCCTGTATTGTTGAGCACATGGTTTGTGTCCTTATGAAGATCTTCAGCAGTTTATAGCAGTTGTGGGTAGTGTAGGCTCGCCCCAGGAAATTCACACCACAATATGAATTGGTACGCGAAATTTTGAGGTTTTCAGACTAGAGTCAGGCTTCCGTTTCTAAGGAATAGAAGCTTTGCCTGCAGCAGTTTGAAGACCATGCATTTTGACGAACGAATCATTTGTTTATGAAAGCAGGTATTCATGTCTACAATAGCCTGTCCTTGGAATAAAGCAGGCGTTCTCGGACGATACTACAGGACGCAGCAGACGAACGGTGTTCTGCTTGTTGCACCTGGTAAGTCGTTCTCGTGCGTCTGGTAATTCTAGTCTCCTCTCAAAGCCGTTTCAATTCCAGGGTGTTCCCTAACAATCAACGGCTTGTGCGAGTCTGACTTGAAAGATGCAACCCTGGCCAGATTTTGCTCGGTTGGCAGGCTGTATAGAGCCATTCATCATCAGTAGAGGGTACCCAAGTCCTCCACCAGCAAATCAAACTTTTAATTTAGGGAAACAAGCATTACTGGACGCATGGTGGTTGAATCGAAAATATTGATACGCGGTAGTCCGGTATCTACAGAAGGCACAGTAAGACCGACTAAGCGCCGTCCAAGCAAGGGAACCGAAGTCCACACGCGTCCCTCTCAGCGTCTTCTTTCTCATCCCTCTTTGATGATGCTTCCGACTTGACAATGATGTCTCGTAACAGAACCCCCCTCCGTTGAGAGCACCGTCTCGGTGCTGCTCAGGGCATAACTCTAGGCTGGGAACGGTAGGGCTTTAGACGGACGACATGGACGATGTCAGTCTTCGGAGGGCGCGATGAGTCAGCCAGAACGACAGGGGTGATTTCATAGTTTACAGCTGTCACTTGGCGCAGGACACGATAGGGGCCGTAGTAACGGGTGAGCAGTTTCTCAGAACGCCCTACTTGGCGCGCAGGACGCCAGAGCAGCACGAGGGAACCTGGTTCAAAGTGACGGATGCTGTGGCGTCGATCGTGACGAGACTTTTGCGAATCATTGGATGACGTAAGCTTGGTGCGCGCTATGCTGCGGGCAAAGTCAGCCAGGGCAATGGCATCTTGGGCATAGCCAGAAGGCGGCGTGTTGTCTTCGATTAAGGTGTCTAGGGGCAAGACCGGCTCTCGACCGTAGAGGAGGTACAAAGGCGAAAATCCGGCGGTATCATGACGGGACGAGTTGTATGCGAAAGTAATGAAAGGTAAAGCAATGTCCCAGTCGCGATGGTCATCCGAAACGTACATGGAAAGTGTATCCGTTAGGGTTCTGTTAAGTCACTCCGTAAGACGGTTGGTCTGCAGATGGTAGGAAGTCGTAAATTTGTGCGTAGTTCCGCAGGAGCGAAGGATGTAGTCGACTACTCGCGACAGGAAGTTTCGACCGCGGTCAGTCAATAGCTGACGAGGAGCACCATGATGGAGGATAACCTCGTAAAGGAGGAAATTTGCGACATCAGTAGCGCAGCTGGTTGGAAGGGCCCGTGTTATTGCGTAACGGCTCGCGTAATCAGTGGCCACTGCAATCCACCGATTTCCGGCCGCAGACTGCGGAAAAAGACCAAGCAGGTCTAAACCAACGCGGAAAAATGGTTCAACCGGTATGTCCACTGGCTGAAGAGGGCCCGCGGGTGGCGTCGTGGGTGCTTTCCGACGTTGGCACTTGTCGCATGCACTGACGTAACGGCGAATAGAGTGGTAAAGCCCTGGCCAGAAGAAACGCCGTCGGACACGGTGGTACGTTCTTGAAACTCCTAAATGACCAGCTGTTGGATGGTCGTGCAGTTGCTCCAGGACGTCCAAACGAAGGTATTCAGGCACAACAAGGAGCAGCTCGGGACCTTCCAGGCGTGCATTCTTACGATAGAGCACACGGTCCTTGAGTTGGAAATAACAAAAAATTCAATGCGGCACGCACACACACAGCTGGCTGGCGCCGCATCTTTTCAAAGTGCTACGAGTTGTGCCGCGCCTCCGCCAGATGGCGCCACGGGTCCCGCGACCGAGAGAAGACGCCGTGAAACATCCCCCCGGCGAGGGGCACGATCAAATGCAGAGCATTTCCGGGAGCGCACGACGTTAAGTAGTTTGCGTTACGTTAATGTTGTTGCACTTGTGGCAACTGCTGACGAGAGAGCGCTCGTCAGCAGTAATTTGAATGAGTCGATATAAGGCGCGTTCGTAGCGTCCCATTCAGTGTCGGCTTTGTGGTGCAGTGGGTAGAGCACCATGTACATTGCGTTCCGCCCACAGGGTCGAGGCATCAAAACCGGACGCCGGATAGTATTTGTTTTATATAGTAGGGAGGCGTGCGGACAACGACGGTGCCGACTACGGACGTCAACGCGGGTGACATCGTGAGTTACTGAAATGCTCTGCATTTAAAATCGTACTGATGGGTCCGAACAGGAGTTATTCAGGCGTTCAATGATCTGGCGCAAAAATTCATCCTGGCGCTGCTCTTTACCAAAGTGGAGGGAAGAGGAAATCACCAGAAGGGATGGAAATGCGTTGGAAAACGTAGTCTCAGGAGGTTCGACAGAATAGCGCGACAGACAGTCGGCGTCTTGGTGCAGGCGGCCCGATCTGTAGACGACTGAATAAAAATACTCCTGGAGGCGGAGAGCCCACCGCCCGAGGTGGCCGTTTGGATCCTTCAGTGATGCTAACCAACAGAGCGCGTGGTGATCCGTCACATCGGAAAACGGTCGGCCGTAGAGGTATGGACGAAATTTGCCCACAGCCCACACAAGAGCGAGACACTCCCGTTCTGTGATACAATAATTTCTTTCTGCTGGAGATAGGAGGCGGCTGGCGTAGGCGATCACGCAATCCTTGCCAGATTGCCGCGGAGCCAGGACGGCTCCAATGCCATGGCCGCTAGCGTCAGTCCCGATTTCGGTGGGTGCAGACACATCAAGGTGGGCTAAAATGGGCGATGTGATGAGGAGATGCACTAATGTGGTAATGGCTTTGGCCTGTTCAGGGCCCCACTGAAAGATGGTGTCCTTTTTCAAAAGATCGGTTAGAGGACGGGCGATATCAGCAAAGCCTCTTATAAAACGGCGGAAATATGAGCAGAGGCCCACAAAACTGCGGACGACTTTCGATGAGCGGGGTACAGGGAAGTCCTTAACTGCTTTGATCTTATCGGGATCGGGCTGTACTCCTTGAGCGTCGACGAGGTGGCCCAAAATGGTTAGTTCACGCCTCGCGAAGCGGCACTTCGCTGAATTGAGCTGCAGTTTGGCCTGACGGAAAAGAGCAAGGATTTCACGCAGGTGCTGGAGATGAGTCTCGAAGGAGGGAGAAAACACGATGACGTCATCCAGATAGCAGAGGCAAGTGGACCATTTAAATCCGCGCAGAAGAGAGTCCATCATGCACTCAAAACTGGCTGGCGCGTTGCACAAACCGAACGGCATAACCTTGAACTGGTATAGGCCGTCGGGTGTGACGAAAGCGGTCTTTTCTCAGTCCATCTCATCAACTGTAATCTGACAATAACCTGAGCGAAGGTCTATGGAGGAGAAGTATTTCGCCCCATGAAGGCAATCTAGGGCATCGTCGATTCTGGGTAAAGGGTAGACATCTTTCTTGGTGACCCGCTTGAAGTGGTGGTAGTCCATACAGAAGCGCCAGGTGCCGTCTTTCTTTTTTACCAACACGACGGGTGAAGCCCATGGACTACAGGATGGTTCGATGATGTCCTTTGCGAGCATTTTTTCAACCCCCTGCTGGATGACTCCTCGTTCGGAAAGAGAAACACGGCACGGCCGGCGATGGATTGGCCTGGAATCACCTGTATCGATGCTGTGCATCACAGTTGTGCTTTGCCACGAAGGTCTGTCACCAGAGTCGAAAACGTCTTCAAATGATCACAAAAGGCAGCGCAGTTTGCTTGATTGAGCTTGAGATAGTTCCGGACTGATCAGGGGTGCAAATTTATCTGGCGCGGTAGGTCGATGGTTGGATCCATGTTGTTGCATTGGATCACGGTCTAAAGCATATACCGAAATTTCAGCTGCCGCTAAATGGATGAGAGCGGCGACGGTTATACCTTCTGGAAGTACTTCAGTATGGAGCGAAAAGTTGAGCACCTCAACCAAATGATACGCGGTAGTCTGGTATCTACAGAAGGCACAGTAAGACCGACTAAGCGCCGTCCAAGCAAGGGGCCGAAGTCCACGCGCGTCCCTCTCAGCGTCTTCTTTCTCTTCCCTCTTTGATGATGATTCCGACTTGATGGTGATGTCTCGTAACAATATAGTTACTTCCAATGGCTGCACGAACAACCAGACTACACTTATTCGGTTTAACGTCATGTGCGAAGTGTGCTTTGCATGGTGCCATCAGCAACTGCCGAATTTTTTCTCTTAGCATATTCTTTCGGTGGAAGACGACCATCCCAAATGAGTACGCGGGCTATTGACGGATGGTAACGGTGACAGGGGAGAAAAACGATGACTCGGAAACATAAACTCATTCCCTAAGCGGGGCTAGAGGAGCCTAAAAGATGACTCAAACTTATTTCCGCAGTGGCGGCGAAAAGTACTCACAAACTGCATTCAACAACAGACCAAGATGATGAGTTCCATCCAACCTGGGCATTTGAAAGAGGCGCCCACCGCGGCCAAGAAGAATATTTGAAGCAATTGTAGCCGCAACGCTTGCGTTTGCGGAGCAATGGGATTGACGTCGGGCTCTCAGCGCGAGGCACCTGTCGTAAGTCCCTGGGGGGGAAGCGATTTTCTTTTCAGCGCCTTTCTTTGTACTGATCTGCGTGGTCCTCTTACTTCATCGGTCGCGTGCAAGGTTAAGTAGTGAATTAGCTGAGAGAATGATAACCAAAACTTCACCTTGTATACACTTCAACATTAAGAAAAGTGCGGGAAGTGCCTTGCAGTAGTACCTGTAGACCAGTGGTGACACTTGAACAGATGTCGCCGCTTGAAATGAAGATTAGTTACACCCAAAGAGTGTGCTTGGTAAATGAGCCTATATTACACGTAATATGTGGTTCCACCCGGTACCCGTGAGGATTACCACCTCACCCACGCCCACGTCCTACTGCGATCGAGTTTGACACGCACGTCCTGCCATGCGGCGCGGAAAATGGATAGTGATGACTACTGGGGAGTTTATACTTTATATGACGAAAGGGGCCACGAGGTGCTGCAAATCGCACCATTTTACACCACTCCCACTTCCCAATACAAATACAGTATTACACTATGCACTACAAGGGTATCTTTCATATACTCTACGGCCCTTACAACCATATGCGGCTTCCTACTGACCCCTCAAAACTCGCACTCTTGTCTTGGCTCACATTCCTCCATGGCACTCTTGTTATTTCTGTCTACATCATCCTTCTTTCTTTCCATTCCCCTCTATATAGAAATTCTATTGGTCCAATTCTACTTCCTCCTTTCTTAAATCACCCCACGCTCTTCCAATCTCATTACCTACGCTTTCGCATCTTCACCTCTTATATTATTCGTCCGACTTAAATCCTATGTTTCGCTCTCCTTCCTGCCATTCCTTCTCGCAAACATCAACTACTTTTCGTCCTTCCCGTCCAGGGGCTCACCTGGCACACCAGTGAGAATAGGATGATACATTGATGGGCACCTTCTGGTGAGTAAATTGCGATCCAACAAAGCACGCAAGTCAGTATCCCGCTCCACTAGTGAGGGCAACCGCCGGTACCCCTACTGGCTGATAAAGATGCGGCCCACGCAGACCAAAACGTTTTGCTTTTACGTAACACTAGAAAGACGGCTGTCAGAATAAAAGAGCGACCAGGGCCACTAGTACGTTCATACAGCCTTCCACTGAAAAACGGTGAAAAATGTGCTTACTTTGCTAGTCATTTCAGTTGATCGTAACAATAACTCCCTGAAATGGTCTTGAATCTGACGCTGTAAAAAAAGAAAACAAAAAAGTCAAACTTGTGTTGGTACTGTTTTATAACTGTTTATGTGAACTCACCTGGGAATTCAGAATGACCTGTTCCTGTAGTTGCGTGTACTTTTTCCACTCTGTTTGTAGCTGTAAGGAAATAAAGATTTCTGGCTGAGTACGTCCTTCACAACTATCACTTATACATGCCTAATTTCATAGTTTTGAGCTATAAATTCTTACGTATTCCGAAACTGAGAATTTATTTTTCCAAGATACACGTGATTTAGACGCACCGTTATCAAGGTACGCGCCAAGAAATTGGGGGAGTAGTTGAAGAGTTCAACAGTCGTTGTACTCTTGGGAGCGCTGGCGCACTCCCCTCGAAAGTAGCGGTGAGTTTGATGCAATGTTCGCTCCACATGAGGGGGAAGAGTAAAACAAACTGAGTATTCTTCTCGTGTGGGGCTTTTGCCTCTGAAAAAACGTCGGTCCACCGCTCTCCTTAGCTTATTGCATAAATATAATCACGATGAAAGGCTGTCGCCACAACCACTCACAACACCAGTGCGCATGTCGAGACGACTTCACAATAAGTTTAGTTTTTTCCGCATTTATGACACCCCATTTGTATTTATTACAGCGGCACTGCCTCGGATATTTTTATGTGGAATGTTCTTTTAGATTTCGTTCCCGCCATAGCTGGCAGTGAAAGATTTTGAGAACATGTATGTCGACATTTTTTTATGTAAGATGATGCAGAAAAAAAAAACCTTTTGCAAGCCTGTCACATTTTGCGTCGTGTTATTTTTATTGCATTTGCTTTTTACTTGTGCAGAAGGCTGTTCATTTTTCTCTGCTTGAGAGCAATTTTCAATGAAGTTGTAGAAATCTTTGTTTTCTTTTTGTGTGTGTTACCACATGTTCACAGGCTTGCATCCTGTGTGTTTGTGCATATAACGATTGATGTCCTCTTGCATTTTGTTACAATGTTTTCTTCTACATTTATTTTGTTCTGAAGCTTTTATAAAGATTTGTATTTACCCCTCCCGCTTACTCAATGCTGGTAGGATCCTGTAAGGTATTGTGAATAAATAAGCGTAATTATAATGTCTGACAAGGACGGTATATGATTGGATGCAGAAAGAATACTTAAAAGCTTCGGAATGTCTGGCATTCATAACAAAGAAAGTTCACAACAAAACCGTGGCACGCGGATACGATGGTCTTGAAGGAACGAGGCAGGTGACAAATATGCAATACCCTCACACACCGTGCTCCTTGCTTTCGACAGGAACTGCCACAAGCGCCTTGCCGAAATATATGAACCGCATTTCACCGATGTATACCTATAAAGACGTACTTCCCATGCCACAAGGAGGTTTCAGCGCCAAATATTCGCAAATACTCTTCCCTCGCTTCCCTCGTATGTTTCCTTTTGCCACGTGGATGACAGGGAGACAAGTTACCCGGGCCGCAACCTTCCATTTGGCGCGAATCTTGCTTACTGGCCCTTGCGAGATAATCTCCAACTTCTTTGGACTATCTACTTCCTGTACCTCACACCGAGTGAACACGAGGGAGATTTAGGCATTTTGCCTTACTAAATATTCATGTCCACAAAACTCCACAATCTATCAACCTGTGTCTACGTGATATATTCAAACTCAGCCATATATACGTTACTCGGACATGTTACCACACCCTTCACCGCATCTATTTCGATCGCGTGTTTCCTATGCTTTGTGCGTTCTCTTGAGGAGCTGTGACTGGCGATTGCGAGTGCTGCGTGTGGCAACTCTGATCTGTTTTGGCCTCTACGTAGCTTCCTGCGCGCACCTAAGCATTTCAATGTCCAGATTAGGTAGTGTTCGACGTGTTTAAAATCATGTGTTTTGCGTACACCCCTTGCAAAATAGCCCCGCTTCAGTTTAGATGTTAGCACCAGGAAACGGAGGCACCCATTCTTACGTCAGGAATGTTAATAGCAGTCGCGCCCGCTCCCATGAAAGATATTAATCTCTTAGTCTCTTACATCTTAGTATCTAACCCCTTAGTCTCTTCTTATAAGCACTTCTTGCATCCGAACAACACGGGGAATCCGAAATTCTACAAGGCATATGGTAGGCAAGGGTGATTACCCGTTTTTAACTTACCGAAGAACTGAATTTTTGCACAGTCACGCTTTGGATAGAGTAATAGTAAGGTAGAGATTGGATGACACTAATTGCGACAGAATTGGCGGCTGACCTAGCCGAGCCGAATTCATTTTTATGTGAGATCGCCAAGCCCCCTACCTTCCTTTTAAAAGGACTTCATTGTCTTGCCACCAATTTATTTCTGTCTCTCAGACGCGAATTGACACACGCAGGTGCTGGCGCTTAGGAAATCGAACTGATGAGGGTGTCGGTGGTCGCTACTGGTGAAACTCTTGACATCGTCGTCGGCAGTGGCGGGTTTAGCCCCTGAGTTATCTTTGATAATATAAAAAGATATTCATGGTTCTCACGCTTTTCATGTCCTCTTGAAGCACAGACACGGTCTTCTTCAGAATATCTGTGTCGCACTAGAAGCAGACAGATGTTTCACTAATAAAAACCAAGATCTAGTTAAAGGGCACTTTCAATTACGCTCACACTTACATTGCTTTGGGTAGTCGTTTGCTGCAGCTGTAAAAAAAGGATGACAGTCACTCACCGAAACAAAAATAAAAATATATAAAACCGCAAATTTCACAGATAGAGACCAAAAGTAAATCGGCGTTTGCCATAATATATATTTTTAAATATATACTTTGTGCATTACGGCTGTAATGTGGAAATGTTTTGAAAGGTGGTCAACAGGGCGTGGCACACGTAAATTGTTCGAGCAAAAGTTCGCGCGACATTCTCCATTCTCAAGCAAGATAAAGGAACTAGGCTACTGATATTGGCGGTACGAATCAATGTTGGACGGCCTAATGTTGCTTGTGCATTTTTATGCGAACTTCGCGCAGAAGATGGCCACATGGTACTCACATCTCCGTATTTGTTTTCAATTGATTGCATAAAGCACTTTGGTGACCAGCCATAAAGCACGTTAAAGCATAAAACAAACGGCACACACTGAAGGAGCTTTCTGAACGATTTTCCAATAAGAATACAAAAACGTTCCCCAACTTTTGCGCAGAGAAAAGTACACGGGCATTGACGGTGCAGATAGTACCAAAGAGGTGGGATGTTTGCTGAACTGTCTTGCGAGAGTCTCTTCTCGTAATGCTTGTCAACAAACTTTCTTTTCACTTAATAACTCTGAGGTCTGGCATGTGAAGGCGAGCCATTCCTCATTTTGACCGAAGATAAGAGAAATCTATGTTTGTGTGCCCTGCATGCAAACATTGATTTTGATCCAGTAAGATTTTTTGATATGCAACAAAAAGTACCCCGATTTCTCTACCCCTGCAGTGAAAACGTGACGTCTTGTATTGTGCAGTGTAATTGTGCAGATGGAGGCACGAAAAAAACGTTTCTGTAAAACAACACTTCATCAATGGCGTTTTTATTATGTGAGCCTCACATCCTCCTCATGGTTGAACGTGGTATTTCTATGATGTGGTGCGTGCACATGAAAACTTGTTAGTTTGCTTTGAACACTTGCTAAATGATTCATTCTTTGTATTTCGCGTCAAATATTTTTTTCAACACGCAGAGCGGCGTACTTTGGTGCTCTTGTGGTAACTGAACTAACGATCATGTTTCCTATGGGTACAAAGGCTACCGTGGTGGCAGCCGCAGCATGTATGAGGGCATATGTTGGCTTTGGGCTTGTGCTGACCTGCCTCTACTTTCGCAGGGCAGAAAGTGGTCTGGTTTTGGCAGCACTTGATTAGACCGTCTTGTTTATAGTTATGCCCTCACAGGTGGTGCGAAACTGGTCTCTCAAGCTGAAATAACAAATGTAGACATGAGTGGGATGGCTACCAGGGAGGAACAAGCGTAAGAATGATGGATGCCGAAATGTGATTCTCTACAATTTTCACACAAGCGCTCACGCATGGGAGATGTTATGATCGGTGGATTTGCGAGGAGGTTTAGACTTTCTTTTCCCCATTCCAGGGGACTAGGAGTAGCCTTACGACCTGCAGCTCCGGCACGCCCAAAAAAAACGTTTTTTTTTACAAAATTAGGTGCCGCAAGTGTCACTCGAACAACATGGTGCAATGAAACTCGAACGTCGCCACAGATTGTGCTTTCAGCGCAATTTGAATTTCTGGCTTGCAGAAAGGGTATGTCTTTATGGGCTAAGAGTCATTTATCTATGCGCCCCTCAATCTTACTGAGTTGCCATTGATTTGTACTGACAACAAAAAAGAAGGTTGGTTATTTATCAAACATTTCCCAGAAGTTTGCTTATGTATAATCGTTTGTGTAGTTGATGTATTTTCAGTGTGCAACGGATATTAGTTTTGCTTTGAGCATAAGAAATGGTGTGAGGAAAAATTGGTGTTCGAGTAATGTGGGTTAGGAAGCAATCTTCCTAGGCAATAATAATTGCAGACGACCGTTTTCTAGTGATAAATTGCAAACAAAGAATGTAGCCCAATTTCGCGTTTTTCTGACGGGTTGAGTACAGAAAACTATACATATTATTCAACGTTGCTACAATTTGAAGTAGCTAAGTACAGGATAGTCCAGGGCAACAAACACTTCCAAAAACCTAGCGAGTCACTGTGGCCCAAGAAATATTCTCGTTATATATAACTGCAGCATTTTCGTGCCATAAACATTGCTGGATTGCTTTTCCGTAAGTGACATCGTTGGGAAGAAATAATCTCTAATTAGGAACACTAACAATTTTTACCGTGATTATGGTTTTTTTACCGATACCAACACTACTAATAATCGCCATCCTGACCCCGCTGTTAGGAAGCCTATCGAAACTATATCAGTGGGTATAGAAGTTGGCTGTTATAATTACTTTTTGTATGTGCTCTTGATTCGCTGTATTTGCCTGCTTAAGAATTTGAATGTCGTTTTAAATAATAAAAAAATACCTAATGAGATTTATTGCTGGTGTCTAAGTCTGCCGAAATAAATACAAGAAGCGTACGTTCTTTTCATTGATCACTTGTTGAAACTGTCAAAATAAGAACAAGTAGATCTGAAACTAAGCGAAGAATAATTCGAGAAAGTATGAACGAGGCACAACGGACATAAACGTAAACAGAGAGGATTTATTTCGAGAGATTACACAATCCCACCGTTATATGCTAACCAATCATGGTAGCGGTAAAGTTAAAATACACGAACTTAAGCTCGGACATACAAAAAGTCCCTTCAATTTTGTCCTCTTTTATTCCAAGTTCATTGGGACTTGCATGTTTCCAGTCACTCTATACAAAATAGCAGTAACGTCGGCATGTAAAGTGCTGAAGCCAAACTATACATCTATTTTAGCTGGTACAAATAAAGTCCACGAACATTACGGTAATACTCTAAGCTTTGCTACTTTGGATCATTCGTTGCAGTTTGTCCTCGTTTACGCGTAGAATGTCACACCACTCTATTGCTTACGTTTACGCGTTTACGCGTAGAATGTCACACCACTCTATTGCTTGCTCTCAATGCTGTCGATTGAGCCTTTTTATACCGTCAGGCTCCCCCAAATTAATATACCACAGCAAGTTGTCGGTTAGGACAAATCTTTTGGTGACGAAAACATAGGTTAGCACAACACTTAGTTCACATCTTATAATAATATTGACATTGATGAAAAGTCATCTTGGTGAAGGTGATCGCAGGCAGCGACTTAACAAGCGTCTCAAGTCATCATGATTATGATAACTTGTCATACATCTTATGTCACTGCCAACGATATGCTAATTACCAGAAAACTGCGCCAAAAGCCCCTGTGCTACTTCAACATTGTCCATCACCATCCGTATCCCGATGTAGGTAGCGCTCTATTGCCCCTGCTTCCCCCTTTTTCTTTCCGTTCGCTATTCTATCTGGCAATATGAACTCTCATCTGGCGAATTTTGCCTTAAAGCTTTTGGGGTCGATCGTCAGTTTTCTTAAAGCTTTTTTGGTCTCTGGGTTATTCATTCAGTTTTTATGCGGCTAAATGCTTATCAAAAATTTCCTCACCCTTGGGCTTTCAGGGTGCTCAGAACTCTCCGCACGCAGTTACACCTTAGGTGTTTGAGTTAGCGGAGCAACATACAGTTCCTGAGCCACCTAGGATGATTTAATAAAATTTGAGTGTTTCTTACATTCCTCGTGTCCACTTGCAGAGCTGACATGATCGACTTAAGATGTTCAGTGTCGTTCTAGAAAGAAAACATTGCTTTAGAAAGTAACAAATGTGGATATACCAATGTGATAAAACGATGTTGCCGAAGCTTGCGGCCTTTTTGGGGGCTCATTCGCTGTTTTAGCAGAAAAAAAACGGAGTCGTATCTCACAATGGCTGTGCACTAAAATTGGAAACCAAGAATAATGTTTTGGGTAAAATCCGCAGCCATTTTTAAGAGTATCAAAAATTAAATAGGAGTAAAAGATCCTAAACATTTGGTTAGAAAACTGTCAGATGTAAACGTCGAACAACTAACAGTATTTCAGTTAATCTTGAATATTGGCACAAATTTTGCCGTGTTAACGATTGGCACAACGTGTTTGAAAAGTACATTTTATGATAAGCTACAAAAACCACCGCAATTTTAGGACACATTTTCGAGCTCTTTCATGTTCCTGCGAGCCGTAGTAAAATTTTACTAGAAACCTAAAAACCATGAATGTTTACACTAACCAGTTTCATCATGTTGTTTTGATGGTATTACTTGCGTTGTTAGGAATGGATAGTGGGAAACTAATACTGCAGTTCTGCCTTTGTTAATAAAAGTAGTGTTGAAAAAATTAGCGTTTCATACAAGTGGCCAAGGAATTTTCAGGCGAGTTGACAAAACGAAACCGTGCTATGGTTTGTATTTCGCTACACAGTATGGTAGCGTTACGCCACTTAATTTTGGCAAGCCAACTCACTGGCGAAGATCTAGTATGTCAGTATCGCCCAGGAATATTTATTATTTTATATAAAACATTCTTGCAATATTTCTATGCCAAACGAACATCTGGGCCTAGAATGATTCGTATAAAACATTTGTGCAATGTTTATATGCCGAACGAACGTCAGGCCTGCTCTTTTATGCGAGACTAGGTAGCAAAAAACAACTCATTGGAACATCCTGAGACATTACATCGCATGTAATTCATCACAAAATACCCCACTTCCCGTATTCGATCTCTTGATTTTGGGGTAACGAGCCCAGCCGCATTATTGCTTTGGGTATGCAGTGTTGAGTGTATTACTTACCTTTGTTATTTCGTCTTCGAGGGCAGACACTGCCTGTTTAAGAGCTTCGATTTCATTCTAAGTAAAAAAAAATCCCCAATTAGTAAGATTGCCCACGGTTTAGAATGGCAAAGCGCATCGTAGAAGCTTACGTCTTTCTTGGTGACCATTCGTTGCAACTAGAAAAAAAGATTAAAAGAACTGTAGTTGAGAGAAGCTTTTTTTGTGTAATACCTCTATGTGCATCCTGTTTTCTTACTTTTGCTCCAAATCTAGCTTACGCTCCACTATTCAATACATCTTGACCCTCTTTCTACTCCTTCGCTCTAAGTGATGTCTTCCACCTTCTTCCTTCCGGTTATCTACCTCCCTTTATTATACATTTTTAAATTCTCCTCCTCTTCGTATTGGTTACAAACGCGTCTTAGCTAGTCCACCTTCATCGCACTATTCCGGTCTCTTTTTTACCTCCCCACTCCAAACTATCTCCGTGCAATTTTTGACATCCTTTCTGTTTTTTTCTGTATTCTTAGACACTACTTTACGCCAATTCCCGTTGACCATCAAACGTCTTCTCACTTCAACTGTCCAACTCAATTAGTACTACCAATTCTCCTGCTAGAACCCCCACCCCACGCAGTTAGAACACAATTTGCATGTCTCTTACACTTTTTACTTCCTCTTGCAGTGCAGATACGGTCCCTTTCACAAGATCGGCTTGATTCTGAAATGAGCAAAAAGATGTGACCGACCGACCAACCAAAAAGCGGCCACCGCGGCCTGGGATGGAGCTCGCGCCCTTGAGTTCAGCTGTACCACGCCTTAGCTCCTGACCCAAGATGAGCAGAAAGTTTAGCGCTGGCCACAACAAAACCTGGGGCTAACAGCCCGCTATTACAACAAAAAATATTCCGCCACTTCGAGGTGCGTTTTTCTGCAAATAAAAGGAATACACTCTTATGTGGCAAAAACTGTACTTCAAAAAATAAGGGCAGTGTCAATACCAAGAATTTTCACAACGCCTCTCCAATGACCAAAAACTGACATAGAAGCATGGCAGTGCTCATGAAGAAGGACGTAAGGCAGAGGCAATTTATTCCGGTAACGATGCTCAACAATCTTCGCCTCCCTCTTAGCGCCTTTTTTTCGTTAGCGCGGTGATGTTTCCGATTCTTGGACCAGATAGCAAGCTTGACACCAAGTCTGATTGTTTTATCCTTGATGTAAGCTTCCATGGCATACTGTAGTGATATCTTATCGTTGAACTGGCGCATGCTTGAAACCACTGGTTTTTACATGTATTTAATGTCGTGTAATAAATCGTTCTTCAGTTGGTCGTCATCGCTCTAGTTTGTCATTTCTTCCGTCCTCGTCGCTGCGCTGTTTTTACCGTGAATAATGCTTCCGAAGTTGCATTTACACATTGTGGCAAGGAACAGCATAAGGACGCAGGACATGTATGTTCCCGTGAGGCTTAAGATGTGGCATGGGAATGTGGGGCCCCGGGTGGCTGCTGAGTACAAGCGAAATGGAAATATTTTCAGTGTTCGGAAGTTTATAATCGGAAATTGCTGCCGCATCTCCGCGGGCGCTTATTAGTGTCGTCGTACTATGTTTAGTATTGCAGGCAGCTTGTGGTGGTCCCGGGTCTCTGTGACATTCTAGACGTAATGAGATAATTTGTTTATTTAAACCCTATTTACTGGATATGGTTATGAATTAAAAAACCTTTATTTCTGTTCGTTTTGGTTGATAATATCGGGATACCATTTATTTGGTGGAGCCTTCCCCAAATTTTGTAAACTAGTTTTAGCCATACGACACAATTTTGTGACGGCGTTGTTGCCAGGGTGAGAGGTGCTTTTGCGTGATGGCTTCAGTTTTGGGCGTGGCTTGTGACCCTCCCTGCTGAACACCTTTGGAACTGCGATTGTGGATGAACATATTCCAGTCCGCAGGCGCGCCTCTTCAAAAAATCACGTTTTTTTTTTTGTTCGTGGTATGATCCTTTTCGGCGAGCATCATGTCTCGCATCTCTTCTTTCACATTACGGATCCCGTTACGCCTTATACCAGCTTTAGATCTGCGGTTGCATTTGGCCGCCGCGATTTTATTTTAAGTGCAGAGAACCTTAAGCGCTCGCCTTGACGTCCTAGCTCACTCGCTCGACCCAAGTATGTAGACCACCAAGGCGGCATCCCGGGGTAACGCTGTTGTTCGCGGCGTCCCTAGAGGCTGCGAAATCCAAGTGGTTTATATAGTCATAAGCGTTCCAAATTTGTGAAACGCTGGCGCTTGTCATGTATCTTCCCGTTATTCAGCGCAAAGAAAACTATAGGTACATTTCAGGAAAAATATACATCATGATCTGGCAGCGCCGCCGTTTCTTTAGTTAAGGACGCCCGTTGGGTTGGTTTTTGCGCTAGTAAACGTGAAATGCTGGAGTGCAACTCCAGCACGTGCCGGCAGAAAAGCACAAAGAGCACAGAACTCCCGCTGGCGCAGCTTCAGGCAGGGGGCACGCGAGCACTGCGAAGGCGAGAAATTTGAATTGCATGGGGTGGTAGCAGTAAGCCGAAAAAAGGTGGTACAGCCCATTATGCCGAATCACTGCTGTGCACTTCCGACAACTGTGACGTTGAGTGGAACAGCAGTATTTTTTTTTGTTATCACTGATGGTTTTTTTGTGTGAACACTTGCTTAGGCAGGCAAAAGAGCATCTCTAGGCAGGCTAAACAGCACCGGTCAGAAGATATGCGTTCTTCAGTAAAATACTTAGAAGCCACCGTAAATATTAGCGGAAGCCTTCTACTCTTACCTGGTTTTCGGCTTGTAGTTTACATATATGTCCTATAAGAAGGTCTGCATGCGTGGTTGTCCCCCCGTGTGCGGGCTGCTCACGTCGCGCCGCCTGAAGGCAAGTGTTGGCAATTACTACATTTTTAAATAAGAAAATATTATTCCGTTGTTGAAAACTTGCTTTACCAAGATGAGTTATTTAGAATAGTTTTATTACCACACTGTACTGCGATGGAAGCCCAAAAGCGCAGATGCGGTATCCTACCTTGTGCTATTCAAAGACAATACCTTAATATTTGGAAATTATACAACGGAACCATTACTGTTTTAAATCAGCTCTGGTCCAGCCGAAAATATGAAGTTTTCTGCTTCTTCAGCTACCCTGAGAGGAAATGGGAATGTGGAATCATTATAATAAATTCCAGTGTTGGAGAAGTAGAGTGGTTCGTTTTACGTGTTTGATGGCTTCTTTGCCCGGGGCTCTCTGGGATCTCATCATCCTGTTTTCTCAGGAACAAGTAAACGCAATAAAATAACGATCATCCGTGCAGCTCTTGTTCCTGCGGTGCCATAAACACTTACAAAAGCCAAAGGGAATGTAAGTCAAGACAGTGGAACATCGCAGCCATATTTCCATCTCTAGGACTAAAATTAACTTGCGAAGCGTTCAATGGCTCTCTGTTTATAGCGCACATACTAGAAAATGGAGACGTTCGGTGGCACAATTGCTTATCTAAGCACGTTATCAAATGAACCCCTGTTGAAAATCGCAAAGGTCCGCCGCTGTACGACATCTGCATATTATAAGAGAATAACCACAGCAACATTTCTTTTGTTTTTCGGGTGCTGTGAATTCAGTACATGCGAAAGCCTAAACTCACGACAAATGTGCACCCGAGCTTGTGGAATGAACAGTTGACTGGCATCTCTTCACATTTAGGGTAATGTTCGTCTTGAAGCTGAAACGGAAACAAAGGTTTAACACGTAGTTCCTAACAAACAAGTTGTCAGGCAGACGGCGAACATTATAAAATTAGTACCAGCAATTACGGTGACATGAGAGAAGTTAAGTGTGTAGGGGGTACTACACAAAACATATGGTGACATGTAACAAAAGGTATATTCTAAACTGATACTGCCCGTAAAATCTGTAATACGTTCTCCTCTTTCACTTAAACCCTAAGTGTACAATCCCTTTGTCAACATTTCCAATCCTTACCTGCACTTGATGAATACACTAGAGCAAAAGCGCCTAAGCAAACGGGAAGCCTGCACTGTACATTACCCCACAGCTGCAGGCTTCACCATTACTAGCGCCATTTACACCAGTGCGAGTTCACCCCATTAGCGCAAACTTATTCTGTCACAATTACCCCTGTACAGTATCAAAAATGGTTGCCATAGATCGTATTTGAAGAATATCGAAATATAAAGTTTTTTCACCCCTCTTATGTGGCAGAGAGCTTGGCTGGAGTATTCCTTATTGAAAGTCCATATCAAACACAGAAGCAAGCATCGGGGCACCATGAAAACGATCAGGTGTAAAACACGTTCTGCATATACTGCGAGCCTTTCTAACCGAGTTTGCAGCCTGGTCAATATAAAATTTTGCAGGGGCAACGCCCAGAAGCATTAACCCCAAAAATTGAAAGGTAACCCTAGTGCATGCTTGGTTAGGTTAAGGTGCTCGCACTTATCTTGTAGGCTTTGTTTTATGTTTCTTACGTACTCCTCAGTGGCGGTATGTTTGTGAACTTGGACACGACGCTATCTAAAATGCTGTTTACAATTTTCTAACACAATAGCACAATGGAGCGAAAATAGAAAATATCAGGTTACCACACCAGCCTGACATAACTATCAAAGTTTCCGAATAGCACACTAGTACCCCTAGGATAGCCAGTACTTTTATTGCTCAGAATAAAAAATGATGCAATTGGTGCATAATAAACTCATTCTTTGTGTTCAACAAATGTAAATTGCGATGTCTACGAAGCTCGCTGTTAAAAAGGGGTATCTAGAATTTTCAAGTTTACTCTGATATTCTGACAGTCAAAGTGTGATTTGTCGAAGTCTCGTGCATTGGAAAGGCCCAATTGCGCCCCGAGCTTTAGTGCTACCAGCCTATTGAAAATATTCTCCAAGTAGGGATTCTTGTTTTGTTCCCAAGGCCTCCTTGGTTTGAAGCTGCAACACCAGCTCTTTAGCGCTCCGTTTGTAGTAACAAACACCACAGCAGCCTGTCCATTTTTTTGTCAGAAAAAAGACCCGAAGAAGAACATCAAAACCAAGTGGCTCATCGTCCTTCCGGAAGGAACAAGAATGTACACTCTGCTTCTCCGAAATAGCGGTCGTAGATGTATGGTCGATTATGCATCACAGCAATCGTTTAAGATACCTTTTCTACTCCACGAGCAGTCAAATCATAAAAAAACAACATTGTGCGGTGTCTACAGAATAGTCTATATATTGACGAAAAAAAGAAACATTGGCACTTGGCTGTTATCCGGGAGGGACATATCTTAATGGGCAGCAACAACGGATGAAAAAAGAAACAGCAGTCACATGTACGCAAAGCGTGCATGTAATGTCTGATATCCTTGGTTGCAATATCGGATGTTCAAAGGGTCCACGTTTCAAGATGACGACTGGGTATTCTGAAAAATGGCAGTACCATGCCAGGGTGTTCACCTCTGCAATGGTACGAAATTCTTTTTGGCAGTGCTCACACATTCCGGGCTGATGTCGGCAGCTTGCTTCGTGTACCTGTAAATGAAAGATAAATTGAGGAACGTGCTTGCCGACTGAGGCGTTCCGCTGCCACCCGTTGCCGAAAGGTGTATTTTATCTCTGGTTTTATGTTTTTTTGGTTAAGTGATATAAAACATGACAGAGGTGGTGCTCCAGCAAAGTAAAAAAAAGGTTGACAAGACCGGCAAGAATTGCAACAGTCAGTGCACAGAAACAGGCACAAAAAAATAATAATCTCAGCACAGAAATAAAATGCAGTGCCGCTAAGCAGTACCGGTTTGAAAAGTAGTTCCTCATAACAACAGGAGTCATCTCTGGTAACAAATCAAGCGCGGTTTTAGTTGGTAAAGTGTCCATGGTTGTTTGCTACCCTGTTGTATGGTGAATAAATCCAGGGTGACGCTTAGGAACGGTTTTCGTCCGGGTAGAACAAATGTACCCGATACGTAGCCCGATGACGGCGCTTCGATGCCTGAATGTCATTTTTACTATTTTTCACGTTTCGTTTGAACTTTTGGAACATTTATGCTGTTTTAAATTCCGGTTTTATATGGCACCACCGACTATCCGGTGTTGGTGCTATCTTGCGACGAGAGTTTTGGGGAATTTAGTCTGTTCACCCTATCTCTAATTTGGCGGTATTCTCTCCTGTTGTTTGTAGCACAGTTTGGCGGTACTCTCTCCTGTTGTTTGTAGCACAGTTGAACACGAATGCTAGAAAACACATCGATCTAAGTGTCCCGCTCACCCTGGTTTTTATCGGTCGTATCATATACAAGCCGCACGATTAAGAAAGACCATTAAATGTATTTCGCTAATTCTACAATTAGCTTCGCTTTATTGCTGGCACTGAGAAAGCTCTGGCCCTTACTTTTTGAATACCATTCTTACAGTATCACCGACCATTACACATTCTATTTAGTGCTCATATAAAATATTGCTTTGTTCGGTTTTTTCTAAACATTTTTTTTGTTTTTTTTTCTTTTGCCGCCACGGCTGTGTGACGTACTGATTGTGTGCATCAAGGCACACTATCTCTATTTTTTAAGCGGAAAAGTTTTGTATGCAAATTCTTTTTATCCTCACTTTGAGTTTTTTTTCATCTCCGATGCTCGGCGTTAAAGGGGCCCTGAAAGGCATTTTGAGCACACTAAATGAAGTAGCGCAATCGTTAGACTGGGTCGTCAAGGTCATCTGAGCCAAGTATTACTCTTTTACGCGCAGCGGAAAGCTCACACTTTTGTTGCAAAGTTTGTCGTTTTTTTCTCCCCCTTCCCTTCGTATTTTTGGACGCCGCCATCTTTACATGTCTACATCATCGATTCCCAGATGTTCGTCATGAGCTAGACATCCTGCTATTGGGCGGCTTTTTCACGCACTTCCGGCAAAGTGATGAGTCGTCTGCTCAGCGTCGGCTCGCCGGCTGATCTGCCAGCGGAGTGTCGGAGTGCTTGGGCATTTTACGAGAAACGAAACAAGTGTAAAACAAATGCTTAACCGTTTGTATTGAATGCAACACGGCCATAACACGACATGGATATTCTGTTACCTGAGTACGTTCCATAAAGAAAGCGTTGAAGCCCCGTGGCACATCTTTCGTGCAATCGCAGAGAACGCCCTGAGCCGAATGCCCGGGTCTGACGCATACATTTTATTCAACTTCAAAACAATCCAGAGATGCGTTTCGAACGAACACAACGTCACAACATGCGTTGCAAGTCTGAACCGCGATTGACAGACGATGGGTTGCCTCCTCCTGCCCGTCGCAAATTCGGCACTCACCTCGCGCGCGCGGTTTGCGGGGACGAACAGCAAGTCACTTAACTCTGGCGCGCAAGCCGAGATGGCTTTTAGCCACGCACACTGCACATACCCCATGCGAGGTTGAGTCATACGTCACTCGAGAAAGATAATCCAGGCCATAGGAAGCACTATCCACCCGCAGAAGCACAACGTCGCATTTCATCGCGAAACAAAGGCGTCCACAACACACACACCATCGCCTCCTGTAATGCCAAACGCATCTCACACTTCTTAATGAGAGTAAGTGGTACGCCTGCAGTGCCCACATGTCGCGAGGTGGGGCCCCGAGCTGAACCGGGATCACGCAACCGTAACTGACCTCTGGGGCGGTTTGTGCCTTGTTGCCAAGGCAACCGATGTTTGAGATCGTCAAAGAAAGGCGCTCGCTCCAGCGCTAGAAAGCTCAGAGCCGCGCCGGAGCATGTTTTGCCAACGTTGCCGCTCTCCACCACGCGTCGCCCCAAGCAGAACTGGTCACATGATTGAAGCGTTTTGTGCACGGGTTCTGTATCGGTTTAAAATGTCTTTTTCACATGGCGCCGGCATGAATTACCACCACCGCAAAATAAGACCCGGCACCAGCGGGGCCACATCTGATACGGCGCTTTTTCGATAAACAGTGCGCGGTGCATGAAAGGGACCGAGCGCAAGATCCTCCCCAGCGGCTGCGAGTTCGCCGCCGATTAAAAGTCACGTGCTGCACTGCAGCAACGCACACCGCAAAAGGGCAAGGCCAGGCCACCGCACACATGCGGCCAGATTTTTCGTTCGCTTACCCATCCTTGAGCGGAGTGCGGAATTCATGGTGTCAACAAAACTTGCCCGTAGCCATGGAGGAAAAAAAAGCTTTTTTTTCCTCCATGCCCGTAGCAGACGGCAGTCGGAGGAGCGTAATGCGGAAGTACGTCACCGCTGACTAGCGCAGCATCATGGGAGGGAGTGCTCGCGCGCCGTCAACAGTTGAAAAGAGGAGGAAACGCGGCGCGACGATAATGCGCGGTTTTTGATTTACGATTTCTCAGCTAATACTCATCGCTTTAACAAACTTCTTGCGGGAGGAGATTGCTAATACATTGTCTTATTTGGTTACATGTACATCCATGCATCGGCGGAAGGTATTTCAGGACCCCTTTAAGGGACTTATTTTTAGATTAAGGTTGCCTTCCTTCTTGTGCAGTGGCACCTTGAAAGGCACCTTGTGGCACCTTGTGCAGTGGCACCTTGAACTGCTCTCTACTGACCAGTACGGCTCAAAATTAGAATACCTAAATGTTTTAGGAGTCAATTGTTGACATCACCGTAACCTCAGCGGGCGAGTTCGAAGCGTATTTGTAGTGAATGATTTACGAACAAGGTGGCAATGTTATAGAACACATGCTACCGCTTCTTTGCGCACACAGCGCGCTATCTCCTTCTACCGCATACAATTCACCAAGTTCTAGGCTACCCGATCCATGACCAGAATTTTGTATGGCGAAGCTACATCACGGCACCCTTAAAAACAAAGTGGCTGACGCCATCACTAGAAAAACCCGCCGCGGCAGCTCAGTGGTTAAGGCGTTTAGCTGGCAAGAATGAGGTACCAGGGTCGATTCGCGGCCACGGCGGCCGCTTATCTGATGAAGGCGTAAAGGAAAAACGCCCATGTGTACGAGATCTGGCGCACTTTAAAGATACCCAGTTGGTCGAAATTAATCCAGAGCCATCCCCTATGGCGCGTCTCATCGACTACGTTGCCTCGGCGCGTTAAAGCCTACAATCAATCAATCACTCAATCAATCAATCAATCAATCAATCAATCAATCAATCAATCAATCAATCAATCAATTGATCGATCAATCAATCAGTCAACCAATCAACCAATCAATGAAGCCATCACTCAAGAATTCACTGATTTAGCGAGCGCTGGGAGAAGTGCTGCCGAATCCGACCGCTTGCTGAACTTCAAATCTTTCTCAGACCGCACGCAGCACCTCAGACTGCCGCGTCAGACACTTGCTTCCCCTGTAAAAACATCTATGTCGAGAGCACGAACGCAATTTACGCGCTCTCAAAGCTACTATTCTACAATCCTATCCATGTCCTCCTTTTTAGCCGTATAAACTCCTTGCTTTGCGATCTTGCGGAGCATGAGGAACGGTGCACCATTAGCTAGGAGGTTGTCATAAATTACCACTCATTTCTCCCAATCGGCAACTTTCTACGGCCGAGCTTCGGGAGAGCGCCTTCGCTTGACCGGTCTGAACGACCAGCTTACGCTAGCTGAAAGGGCTATCGACCACTCGCACTCATGGCAAGTTGAAATTAGGATGCCTCCTCACAAGCTTCCATAAAAGTCTCCCTCTTGGCTTCAATAAAAATCTTTCTCTCCCTAAGTAATAACAGGCATCCCTATAAAGACAACGACTCGTCGAGTTGTGTCACACTATATCGACTCTGGCATGATGCAAACTTGAATGATGATGAGGTTTAATGCGCCGACACTATACATGCGATGAGACGCACAGTAGTGGAGGGCTGCGGAATAATTTTGACCACCTGGTGATGTTCAATTTGCGCCGAAATCTCGAAAACACTGGAGTTTTTGCTTTGTGAATGCAAGCTTCATGTCAGTGCCCATTTATAGGAAGTGTACGTAACGTGCTGGAGTCGTAGGATCGTCCAAATGGTCTCCTCAAACTGCAATGTTCGTCTTTTCACGGCAAGCGTCTAGTTCACTGAAACCATACACAAATACAAATAAGTTCATGAGGGCGTTTTGCAGTCGAAGAGGGTTGCGGGTTTTTTATAGTGGGGGCAGTAGTGGTAAGATCTGCTGTTGCCAAAGACAAATTCGTACCTCCTTGTTGCAGGACTCGACGTCCCCACGGCAGAATTTGCACTGAACCACTCTCTTCGGGCACTTCTCGCTGATGTGCTGGGCGACATCCTTGCGGTCAAGAAGAGTGCTGCAAAGCGGGCACTCAACCTTGGTTTTCAGCCCGCCAATCGTATTGTTCCCATGTGCCTGCAAGGCAGAATGAAATAAAAAGAACATAACACGTTACTAAGCCTTATATTTGTGGTTACTGAATAAAAGTGTCACCTGCAAGCTAACCGACAACCATACCAAGCATTGGTTTAAAATTGATGAGACACAAAAAATGAGTATATAATGAAGGAGTGCAAATATATAACCAGCACAAAAAAGAGTTGTGAAAAATTGGGACGTTAAAACTCCTCGTTTCTGATTAATTGAAATATTTATTGTTTAGTGCGCAGGTTCGCGGAGAGTTTTTTTTTTTTTAAATAGAGACATAAAACTTACTTGTGGTAAAAAACAGCAAGCTAGATAGAATTGCTTGCAAGTCCGCCTGTTCAAATGCAGAGGAAATAAACTAACTGCACATACATTCTGCTGTCTCTGGTAAAATATTGGAAACTTGCTCCAGTTTTTACAGACTTGCTAAGGGCAAGCCTTCCCTTTAGGGGATAGAAGGATGGGAATCGGTTTTAAAATCTTCAGAAACAAAATCAAACAGTCCAGTAACCAACACAGGCGTCATGAGGCACCTTTTGAAGTCCCGTAAGAAGCGAAGACGACGAAGTGTATGCCGAGGTTGGAGAAAAGGACGTGGAAAAAGAGAGAAACAAATGAAGAGGAAGATGTGGCGCGCGCTGGAGGCAGCAAAGAGCATGTGGTTTTAGAAGCTCACGGCTGGGTGAGAACGCCTAGGAGATCTTTATTGCGGAGCCGTAATTTCGACTCGAAGCTCTCGGCCGGGCGAGAACGCCCAGCAGATCTTCGGGCCGTGCTATGCCAGGTCTCTTCCAGCCTCGATCGGCCGTGGCGCACCCGGTCTATTCCCACGAGTTGTTCATCGGCCGCAGCACAATCATCTAAAAGGGCATCAAGCCCAGCGCACCACATAGTTTGATATTAATACATACTACACGATAAATCTGGCGCTGCATTCCCGGGCCGCCGTGGGCGGCGCCATTGCAGCAAGCTACGTTCCTCGCCTACTTGGCTTGGTTAGGCACATGTCTTCTTTGTTGTCTCGAAGCAAAAATCAACAAAAATGGGTAACACTGTTTTCATGTTTATATTGCATGAAGCTTCTAGATAATCCGCGAAGAATACATCTTTCTGGACATTCATTTTATAATACCAAAACAAAATTGGTTATTCTTCTGCAGTAATATTGCTGCTTTTTTGCAGGCAGAGGCAGCTTTCCAGCCTTTTCGTGAGCCATGCCTAGGAAAAGTGGAACGTGCCTGCCCAGTACATGACGGAACCCTAGCTGAAGCGCGGCTTCGTTAGACAATGACGCTAGATTTCCCTCTAGTGTATATTAGTATGAAACTCTAAGCAGCGCACTGAGCCATGTGCACCGAGCAGGCTCACCGACAGGGACCCACAAGTATGCGCTAACAAAGTAGAGTGGGACTTTTTTTCATACGACTTTTTTGTCATAAAGCTGTTGTTAATAAATTACCCTGCGTTTAGTTTGTGCACATTACATTGTAATTTGTCCCGTCAATATATTTGTTTTGTGTCCATAGCCAAATATTCTCGACTTCTCACCACCAGATAAAATTAACCTCCTCATCCATAGAAATATTCTGCATCATTTGCATAACCTTAGTTGGGGTATTAGCTACCTTCTGAATTTCGAACCCTGACCTCCAAACTCCGAGTTGTCTGGTCGTCAAACAAGCAGAACCTCTACATTGGCACTCTTATGCTGCTAAAAGTTTCAATTCACTTCGTTTTTGTCTGATGCATTAGGCGCTTAGTTTTATTTTCCTCCTTGAGAAAAGCATGACAAACAGGGCCAGCTTGCTTAATCTTATGCGCCACCGGTGCACGTATTATCACACGCGCTTGAGGGTATTGCCTAGACGTTTGTTCTCGATTCTCTACACGCCCTGAGACGCAATGGAGGTCATCTAGACGTAGTGATACATCCTCGATAGATTTGTGTGGTTAGCATACATAGCTATTGTAGAAGTGGTACTACATTGTTAGATTTCAAACAATTGCAGGCGGTGGCACCGTAACATCCTATCAACTGCCCTGCACAGCATCGCTAACTATTACGGACAGCCAACCGGGTAAAGCTGCCAGACAATATTTCTAAAAAAGGTAATTCTCGTCGCTTTATTTTTTTAAGTACGACATGTCCTCCGTTAATGTGTTTTAAAATAATGCTGTTCAGTAAATTTTGAGGAGTATTGTAATTGGGCAGTTTTGAGGTAGATACGACAGCTGCAACTCTAAGCAACACCTATACAGACATAAAAGTAGAAAACTCCCTTTATTAACAAAAGCCCTGATTTAAACTAGGCAAATAACACCATTGCGCTTAAAAAATTCCTTCGCTTTGCGTAGAGTTTTGAAAAATATTATGTGCCTTCATCCGGGATAGTACAGCCAGACGAAGAGAATCACGCTTCGTGCAATGGAGACCCTACAGCTGAATGCTAGTCGAAGTTGCATAAGTGAGTAGATGAATGGTTTGCAAGAACCAGTTCATGCCGCCAGTTGTGGATGCTGGCCACTACGGTGACACGTCGGAGTAATATTTTATAGGGTAGAGTAAAGATATAATGGATTAAGAACACCGTAAGCCCAAGGAAGAATTTTTGCTTTTTGTACCTTCCGCTCTCTGAATCCGCAAATTCCGTGCCGAGTACCGTTTCATCCACCGAGGACGACATTTGTGCGGGAGGTCAAGGTAGGATTTTTTCCCCTTATCGCTTTTTGTTTTAACGCCTTCGTGCCCCCGTAGGGTGACGTCGTGTCCCAGCGACGAGATGTATCTAAGACAGTGTTTTGCAGGGCTAGTAGGTGCATATTAAGTTTAGACGAATCCCGCGGAACGTTTAAACAAAAGACTAGGCAGAAACAATTATTTGTCAGGGACACTTCTTAGCTGAAACTTTAATGGCCGCTACGCATGCGGGCATACGTTTGACTGTCTCCAGAGGTGTCACAAAACATTTCGCCCACGAAAGTGCTGGCAAGAAAATGTGCTATTGTGTTTTATCAGTACTTGTTGCGGTCTCGTTTATTTGCAAAATTTTGTCGCGGGTAGTATTCTGATGCTTTTTCTTTGCTACAGGCAGGGAATTTAGCCACTCTCTGCTTCGGCCCTTCATATCAACCTGACATGACTAGGATATGCGAGGACAGTAGGGGACGCTGCTTAGATCCTTCAAAAAAGCGACACCCCATTGTCAAGAGTCGGTTTCCTGGCCCCTCAAAGTAGCTCTTCACTGTCCACTTTGAGAAATAGCTTCCGCTCGTAAGACCAGCCACTTAGGTCGACTCTGATTTGGTTACGTATTATGGGACTTCGGCTCTCCTTAACAGTTTGTAATGGGTAGCCAATTTGATATAAATATTTTAATTATAACGTGGGGATATAAGTTCTGGTTATAAACTCTTTCATGTCCTGCCCGTCGTTCCCAAGCCTTCATCCGTCTCCCAGCTGGCAAACATCACACAACTCTCTTCAACTTTCCGACAAGAGCCTCTGCAGGACCTGGAAGTTTGTCGGCCGCACCTGCAAACCTCAGGTACCAATACCTGCTCACTCTCGTTGGACGCGGTCAAGCCCGTGGAAGCAAAAAAAATTTAGTACAACTGCGTCAAGCACAGGCATGAAAAACGGTTTGCGTGACCTTTTTAGTTGTCAAAAAAAGTTGCGTGGATCTTTTACAAAAAATTTTATACGGATGTAAAAACATTGCAGGCCAGCATTATGCACAAGCTACCTTTATGATGAGCAATTACCAAACCTGCCTTCCTGCTAGTGAGACAGGCAGCCTGTTTTCTAGAGCCTGGTCGATTCTGCGAAGGCCACCACTCATGATTTATGCCTTCCAAGATTTGACGGACCTTAAACGATTGGAAAGCTTATGTATGGGATTGGGTAATGATTTTATATGCGGACATTCATAGTCTCCAGAACTACTCAATCTGGCTTATGTGTCGATTTAATATAAGCTTGTGTTCGCTCCCCCCACTCGATTCTAGCGTATCCATCACGAGATGGTGTTGGCTAAATTTCTATAAAACCCACACCCTAACCTTTCCAGTATTTCTCGCGTTTGCTTTTACATGTACGACGGCATAACCGACACGTTAAAAAAGGTATAGTCTTAAGCGCTTTAGCTAAATAAAACCCGGGGTAATTGTCATAAACCCATAACATTATCAGGTACAGTCATTTATAAACCATGAGCCGTAATTTGATATGTATATTCGTAAAGTTTCAACAAAGGAAGAAATTTCTACGCTATGCCGTGTTATGTCCCACTATGCATACCCTGCACAGGTCGCTTCACCCTCTCACGAATCTTAGCGTAATGTGAAATACACACAATAGGTGCTGCACCGCGGGGATGTCTCTTACACAGAACAACACAGTCGAAAAGTAACGCAGAGCTCCGCAGGTTGCCCATGCATTCGCCAAGGTCACAGCTTGCCATCTAGGCAAACCTTATACCTCTGAGAAAGTTTTCTGAGCACCCCAGTGCGGCACGAGTTTAGTACGAGATTCAGGTTTCCTCTAATATGTACGAATCGGTGTGCCACCGACGCAGTCGCCGACGTCAGGACACCGCAAATAAAGGCGCCGGAACAACGCACCCAAACGAGCGAACAGAGAAGTGAAATAATTATTTTTGGCCTTTTTATTAACATTTGCACTTTCTTAAGTACAGCACACTAAAGTAACAGGAACAACAGGTGCAAAACGGAGCCCGTCTTAGTTCCTGACTCAATGCAATCTACATTCTGCATGCATTGACTAATTGAAGTAAGGAGACTCAGTCTGTAAAACTGAATAACAAGGATTTAGGATGGAGCGCTAAGAGAATAAATTGGATGAATTTGCCAAATAGAATACATCACTAAGCGTTTAAATTGGATTACTCACATGATGAGGACGGTTGAGGAAGTGAAAAAAAAAGTGTAATAACGAGGTGTATTAAAGTATACTCGGGTGCTTATTAGGCAAATTAATATTAGCGGAAAATGTGGATAGTTAATCATGTGTGTGGAAGTTTTACATAGAGGTTTTCGGTCAAAATTCGCGACAAACAGCACATATATCACAAAGGAACGGGGAAATAGCGTTCATGAAACGTGTCTGCTTCAAATTGTTCTATCTGAGGCAGTCGCTTTTAGGTTACCTTCGGGATAACAGAAGAAACGCGGCAAACTTTTTAACACCACGCCAGCGTTTTTGTCCCTGTACAAAAACGTTCCTAATTGCATACAAGCTCGCGCTGCTATAAACATTTCATTTCTGAGAGGTGTGGGATTTCCGCATTAAGATTACTTAAGGCCGAGTTCCTCGCCAAATTAGATAGGTTAATCTACTGGAAAGGGCTGTTGGCAGGTAAGAAGATAAGCTTATGGAAGGCGGTATCAAAAGGTAGAAAAGACACAGAATTGCGGCGTTGCCTGCCTGTCCAAAATGAAGTGAAGCAAATCTTGCAGGTGCCTAATAAATTGAAATGGTGCAGGATTTTGGTAAGATATCAACTAAATTTTTCTTAATTTTCTTGCAATCTCACCACCTTCGAACACACCGGAATCTAAGGCGATCTGCCGGAACATTTTTATATTTCGTAGGAAGTGAATGCGAAGTGGTGCTAAAGCACAGTCACAATTTGCTTCTTGCCGCTAGCATGTTCCCTCCGTTAGGGCCTAAACACGCCTGTGCTTAAGAACCGGAATAAAAAATATACACTCACCTGTTGCGTGTTCCCTTCGCCAGGCCGAGAATCCAATCGTCCTTGTTTAGAGCCACTCAAGCATGACTTAACATGTTGTGTCAAAGTTTTCTTTGGCATCGTCTGCTTGCAGATAACGCAAGTGGACTGTTGGGAATTTCGAGAGAAGCATAACACCAGCAAATTGATATTTAGTTTAGCCACAAATCGAATTTTTTAACGGAAGATGGTTTAGGTGCAAAAAGTAATAAAACAAGCTTTTTAATCACTACATTTTCAAACCGTGCGTCTGAATGAAGAACAAAACAATAGTCGAAGCATAAAATATGACGGGAAGGCAAGAAATACAGTTTACACTATATATATGTAAATATGTTAATAAAAAGGGCAAAAATACCGTATCTCGTTCTGAAATTTCGGCAAACACGGCAATGGTATAAGGTCACCTATACTAGCAGTTACCTCTAAAGTCAACCTCAGGATCTGATGTGCGACAGCTTCTGGCCTAATCATAAATCTCTCGTCTTTCCTATTGCTCATGTCTCGGCTGAAGCCAAATAAATCATATTCAGTATTATTACTTCACTCACGAAGTTGTGTTGACCTCTTTCCGCTAATGTAGAATACCTGTTTTTGCGACCAAGCTTCATACACTTATAAAACATGCGGCCTTTATACGACGGCTGTACGCAGGTTCTTCCAATCATTCAGAAGCGACCACTCATTTTGCTGACATGGTGGCCAGTCTTTTTTATATCTATTTTTTTATTACAACTGCAACATCAAGTCCATCTTTTAGCAGAAGTCAGCTCTGCCCTTAGGTCAAAATATTGTTGCCCCTCCCTGAGTTGTTGGTTTGGAATTGAAAGCAGACAGGCGCCGGGAGAACGACACGCCAAGAGCATTTTATCAATTATTTAGGTACCCGGTCCTAATTTGCGCTGTTTGCCCACTCCCAGTCACCCGAAACGTAATGTCTTTGTCTATACTGCACTCAGCAATCTCCATTCAGTCATCTCTATACAAGAAAATAAAGAAATACAAAATACATCTCAGAGGCTTCCCAGATAACACAGAAGTATATTATTTGAAACCTTCTTTTGCGGCACCACTTCAGTTTATTATATAAAATTTGTCTCTGAATAAATACCACAAATGGCTAACCTCAGAAAACCGGTGATTGCGGAAGGTTAGACAACACTAAGCGCCCTCTACGGCAGCTTCTCTCTACTACCGCAATCGCAACACAAGTTATGGCGATGTATTTTTTGTGCGAACTGAAGCAGCGAAACCTCTACTCTGACTCAGTTCACGAATGACTTTGAATTAAGGTTTGTTAATTTGCAGATCTTGCAGTGTATTCATGCTACCACTGCTGTTCAGGTTTGTGGAATTCTCACCTGGCTGTCACTGACGACATCCGCACATCGGCGGAAACAATGAAGACGACGTCATCGTAAAAGAGTTACCCCTTATGTTTTTGAAAGACGTGTATTATTTTAAGAAGGCAGTGAAAGAGTCAAACAGTACTGCCTGCAATAAAAACGCTGAGCAGGTACCTGTGGGTTATTTCCTTTGAGCTGGGTGCCATGGTCGTCTTTACCGGGCCTTGAAACTCCTGAGGCAGATTCTGAGGAAATACCTTTGAGGTAGGTCTGGAATAAAAACGAATTTTTTGTTTTCTGTTATTTTATTCATCACTGCTGCTGCGTATTGACGCCCGTTGCAACGTTTGATGATGGCTGTGACTAGTTTTAAAGGATGTTCTTTTTTATAATTTCGCGTTTCGTCAATTTTTTTTCGCTTGTTTGTCTTTTTTTTGCCTGCGGCTTCGTACCCTTATGGGTTGTACAATGTCCTTAGCTGCCCTTTCAGGAATAGTTCTGCTGGTATTTATTTTTGAATATTTTTGTATATTACGAGATTCATTATTCCGTTTATGAACTGAACACTTTTTATATATCTCCTTAAACAATGTCCTCTGGGCGAAAGTACTATTCTTAATAAATAAATAAATAAATAAACAAATACAAAATTTTATATTTAAATAACATGCTTCGGGTTGCATTCATTGCAATTTAAGTAGCCAAAAAACTTATGTGGGCTTTACATGATCTCTAGAAAATTTACCAGTTCATTGATTTACTCACCCCTTGTTCTGAATGTCTGTCGAATAACGCGCAAAAAACATTGGGAAGACATTGCGATTTAGTGAAAGGGAGTACTACGTAGGACATAGGAGATAACTATAGCCGAACAAGCACTTATGTTATTGCTTTGTACACCAAACATTGTCTATTTTGCCTCGATTAGAAAAGCCTAAATCTATAAACCATAATTCTTGAAACTAATTTTTAACGTAATATAAACTACCGTACCTTGAGTGCCGGGAACGGTATCTCCAACGCCTCCAATTCGCCATTGTCGGGACAGATTACCATTTTTTTGCGCAGCTGGTGTCGTATTGTCTCATCTATAACAAGCTTTAAAAAAAAGAGATCATGCCAATAAAAGCTAAGTTTTTTTATCACGGAAAAAAAGTGCAAATGCGAAAGTGGAAAAAGTAGATGAATTTTTTTAGTAACGCGAACTTGGTAGCGCCTAAACGCCCTTTTGTAAAGATGTTTTGCTTAGCCTTACAGTACCACGATTTATCAGGTGCGAAAAAAGGAAGCATAAGTGTTTAAACAGTTTTAGGTGCTACTCGGAGAGGGGTAAACAAAACCTATACCATTTAAACGCAAAACAAATGTCCAGCAACTGCAAAAACTAGATATTTCAAGGACTATAACCTTTCAGATATTGAAAGCTTTCTACGCAGCTCAAGGTAATACTCATAAAAGTTTTTTATTCATGTTTCACTTAAATGATCGTTCTAATGGGTTTGTTGCAATGTCCCTTCGTCAGAGGCTGTTTCGTCAAGACGTGTTTATTCTCTCTTTAAGAGTATGCACTCCTCCGTAGATTTAAGGGATTTTTTGCCCTGGTGTTGCAAATTTCTGGGTCACAGGAAGTTACTGATAAAAATAATTGTTCGTTTTTCTAATTGATTTATTTACACAGTCAATATAGTATCAATTTAATTGCCATCAGCCTACTGCGTTTTTTTTTGTTCTCTGTACTTAGACTTCGTTCAGTCGGCCATAGCACTGTTTTTAAAAATTACCCGTAGCAGCCGGCTCAACAACTCATTACGCGGAACGTACCCACGGACTCCTAAGACTAAAAATACTCCACGCCGACGATTTTACATTATTCATTTATCCTCGAAGACAGATTATTTCACGGTGCGGCACACAGTTAAAGTGAACAGGCGAGCGCGTGGCTGCCGTACTAAGCAAAGTGCCGAGCAGATGTGGCGAGAATCGGAGAATGCCGGCACTTGCGTTCCGACAGCACTAGCCGGCTGTTACGGTGCTGCGCCGTGCCGCTAAGCACCTTTTGAAAGCGAGATTTTGCTTCTCTCGGAGGCTGAGCAGCGCGGTTGAGCGCCGTAGCAGACGCCACGGGGCGGCACCCGCTTTGTGCGGACACTGCCCGTGTGCCGGCAGCCTCTGATTCTCGCCACTTCAGGCCGCCCGCCCTTGTCGGAGCGTGGCGGCCAAGCTCTTGTTATTTTGGTTGGCCATAAAGGCAGTGGCGCTGCGGTGATATGTGTACATTGGGATCCAGTAGCTAGGGGGCGCTGCTAGCGTGACACAAGTTTGTGACATCAACTATCAGAAGGCCTCTCCAGAGTAGAAAGCGCGGTTTGGCGTAATGTGGTAAAAATATCAATTTTTATTCGTTTGAAATCCACCTCACTTCACGAGGAGCGAGCGTGAAGTGGTGGAGCAAAGAGGTGGAGTATCTTTACGCTTTGCGGAACAAAAATGCTCTGGATGTGTAGTAAGCCCAGAGAAATATGGTTTGCCCCACTAAACAACGCCACTTTTCGGCAGCTTCAAGAGAGAGTAGTAAGAAAGGCAGAATGAAAACAATTAAACTCGTCAATTTTAAACTGCCTAGCATAATAAACCACTCTGTAGAGCGGG
Source organism: Haemaphysalis longicornis (assembly GCF_048455015.1). Taxonomy (NCBI): domain Eukaryota; kingdom Metazoa; phylum Arthropoda; class Arachnida; order Ixodida; family Ixodidae; genus Haemaphysalis; species Haemaphysalis longicornis. The sequence continues at coordinate 90,502,787 of NW_027526407.1, forward strand.
CAAAATATGCAACATTTCCTATTACCTCTGCCGCAATATATTACTGCACTTGAAGTAGGGCTCATCATAGGCACTCAATCTTGAATAATACAATGACCGTTATGCACCCCTTTTTTTAAAACCTCATTGCTTAGATCTAGCCAGTTTTTTGTCTCAACCAGTTTTGGACTATGAAGTATACCTGAACATTTCTAATAAAAGAAAATATAAAATTCGACAGGAATCTGAAGGCTGCCATTGAAACGAAAAGCGAAAGCCTGGATTTGGTTTCTCAGGTAATAAATGTTATTGCTTTCAGTTTAGGTTCTCCAAGTTAAAAGTTGCAGCTCCGCAAGTCACTTATACGTCAGCACTGTGCCAGATGTTTCTTCTTTCCTAGTCAGAGCAACAACACCACTAGCAAAGTTTTTGTGGCAATAACAGCGGTGCAATTGCAGAGATTAACGATTTTTGAAAGTTTAGGTAGTGTGCAAACCTGTTTTTACATTATATGCCAACAATATATGTTTCTGTAAGCAGCTGAGTTTTATATACTTTATCGTGATATTTTATACTTCTATTGTGAAATGAAAGTTAGAACAAAAGGGAAATCTCTAACCTCCTGCTCTTACCTTCTCAACGTTGAACATTTCCTGACACCTCGAGCAATTAAAGCTGTCCGCAGTCGTGCCCAATACTTTGCACATTCCGCAATATGCATGTCCATTCGGGTCCTTGTACAGCTTTGACGAGACATTTTTGCACTCAATGCACAGTACAGAGAGGGGCAAGTCGTCGCTGAATGTAACCGTCTGATCCTCGGCAAGGTCCGGTTCGAACCCTCGGAGAAGAACTTGTACCGGCATCTTCCTGCACAGTTTAAGTTCAATATCCTTGATATGTTTGGTAACTGCTCAGAGTGGACGCGGGCATGCAAAATCTTGATAGCACATTTATCTGCTTTCACATTCACGCCCTAAAATATTTTTAACGTATACAAATTTATTGACCAAAGTTATTTTTACAGCTGTCGGTTATACGAAGTCCACGAAACGACTCATGTGCAAGTAGGTGTGCCTACAGCCGCAAATCACTTCTAGCCATAAGAGTGCAGACGCGGAATGCTGGTATACGCGTGAAAAATTGTGAAGGTGTTCAACATGATGAGGTAATCCAAGATACCACCAGTCCACTAAAGAGAGAGCGCCGTTGTAATGTCTAGCGGCTATAATCTGGGTGTTTCCACACGAGTAGGGCAGATAATTTTCATGGCTTGTGTCTATCCGTACATGAGAACACCAGCAACAAACATGTGGGCCATCAAACTGCTACGACCCTAAAGAAAGCAGCGTAATTTTGGCGCACCCGAAAACATTTAGGTGCCGAATGCACCGCATCCGCGTTTGTCATTGGAATTATATCGCTGGGCGTGAAATCTCTACCTTTGTATTTGTCTATAAATGAGGTGTTGTCTTCTGGAATTTGTTTTCGCCTATAGATCGGTGTTGTCATAGCAGATAGCTCACTTATTTGCAGGTCTCCGTTGTCATCAAGATTGTCAGCGTCACCCGCCTCTGCTTGTATAGTGCAAAACGAAGATCTTATTGAGATTTTAAACACTGCATTATTCTCACCTATCCGAAGCAGTGCTTAGAGAGAAAAGCATCCTGCTATCCTGGCGACCATAATGTGTCTTTTACATCTAGCACCACCTTTCAGAAAACATTATGTTACATTGACAGTCCAACACTTGCGTTACCCGCAAGCTATAGCGAACTAGACTTCACATCTTTCTGTTATTTAAACTTGCAACTCTCTTTGCTTCCCTCTCCAACACGCTCCTTTAATAACCAGAAGCCATTTGCTCATCATTGCTTCTTTTCTGTTTCAGTGACCGACCTCGGTGTCCATACGAGTGATTAGTAACTACCAAACAATCTATTCAATGATTCATCAGAGAGAGTAAATACATTTGTATACCGTTCTTTTATGATCGCGGTAGTGCACTGAATAACAGTTTGCACCGTGTGGTGATCACCCGTATCCGCCGTTTCTGGGCATCTTATGCCTGATTTTCTGAGCGTCGCTTGGATCAGCACTGAAACTTGCTTACAATAGTAACATTTGCTCAGGTATTCTATTGCCTTCTTTCCAAGACGTAAAGTCCACTTTCTACTGGTTTATTTAAATGTTTAATTTTGTCACTTGTAGCGCCCCTACATTTCTTCGATATTTGCTCTAAATTTCGTATGAGCGTTTCCTAAATCTCTCTTTTCTTAGTAATTTCTTCTCTGTTAGGTGTCTACTGATACAAAAGTTTTTATAGCCTATAAATACCATGCAAAAACTTTTTATACTTCGCAGATTTCTGCCGCCCTTTATTGAACAGATAATACTGATTTATGTTTTGTGGCATTTTCTAACAGAAATACTTCTAACTTGACGAAATGGTCAAGGCAAGCATGTCCACCACCTAGTAGAATTGCCGCAGCATTTCTTCTTCAACGCACAACTGGTAAGTAAATAAACAAAGGGAAAGTTAGGGATAACAGATTGATATTTGAGAAGCATTCCATAAGTTACACAACGTAGTAAATGAGAATATGCAGAGAAACACCTCAGACAAGTGAAGCTAGATTAGAAGCCATAAACAAAGGCCAGGGCAGCATATTTGAATGCAGCATTGAACTCATATTTTGGGTTACCTTCTTTACATCTGCACTATGGCCCAATTAAACTCGAAACGAATTCCTTTCTCAAACGATAACTTCAGCTTTGCCCGACCTGCTAGCCTCTGTTTAGCTCCCCCCCCCCCCCCCCGTTACTTCTAATCAGGGAGTGCGGTCAACCTCACTTCGATGTGGAACGCCCTATTCACTCTCCGAGAACTAACAAATCAGAACCTAGTAAAAACGCAATTCCATACACAACACTTAGGACATCCCAGACATTCTGGAGGTTTGAAACAGCGGCTTCTAGCCTATCTCGTAAGCCTGGTTTCTTCATAATGTTACTCAAAATCTGTGACATCCCCTTAACTCCTCAACCTTCGGAAGTATTTGACGCTATGCGTGGATATCCCTCTGTGCGAATGGCTGTGACTTGCTTTTCTTATTTCCTAAATAACAGAGTTTTACGTTTATCTCATCCATTTATTGCGAGGCCGCGCTTATACAAATGATATTTTCCTTGTTTCCCCGCACTTTATTTACTTATGCCTTCCCCTCGGTTATTCAGAATACAGAGTATTTATTTTCTTGTTAATTCATATCTTTGTAAACAACATGTATAGACAGAGTATCGGCTGATGAATAGCTCTCAAACTGACATAGTCATGCTTATAAATTATGTTCACGCCGGCATTATTACGCAGGTTGTGTCCTGGAGAATCCTTGGAATATTTTAACACGAACGTGTTTCATGCGTGGGTGCACAACCCTCACCTACGTCATATCCGTCACGGAAATGACATCACGAGAACAAGATTCATTGAAGCAGCGGCGCTATGAATCGAACTCACATTACTTCGGCATCAACGTTAGGTGAGAAGCACTGTGCCTAGTCGGCCATAAAATGAAGTCCGGAGATGTGTACGAACGTGCCTTATGTTTTTCCCTCTCTCTTTCTCCGTACAGACGGTGCGACTGTCTACAACAGGTGAAGCGCGTTAGTCCGTCATGATGCTAATGAGCGCCGATACTTGGCGCCTCGATAGGGCAGAATGCAGCAGCGTTTATCCGTCCGCCTTCTATTCTGAGGGTGTGGTGGACCCGTGCCACGTGAGAGGAATGGCAACTTATTTCTCCACCATGGCCTCTTCTGGGAAAATTGCAGGATTAAGGCAGACTGGCAACGACACCGACTGGCGAATGTCCGTCTCCTGAGTGCTTTGGTCCGACAAGATACGCGCCAGCGGTAAGCGGAACGCGTTCACGCATTCACAATTCAACTTCGCTGCAAAATCTGCCAGTCGCGTTCCACAAGCTGAGTTCGTCGCAACGCAAGCGTCTGCCAAACACGCCATGGAGCCCGAGCGAAGCGGCCACACGTTTGCCGAAGCTACCATCCAGCGGGACGTCGCTCGGCAAGCACGCCCACAGGACTGCTGCCGAACAGCAAATCATGCTAATTTCGCTCTAGCTCACCGTCACTTCACCAAAATGCGCTGACAAACCGTTCGGATTGCTGGCACGATGCGCGAGCGCCGGGGGTTTTAATCTGATTTACGCACTGCTCCGCCGCGTGTAATACAGTGTCTAATGATGTGCTTCTAATTGAGATTTACCGACAAAATATAAATAGCGATTTCAAAGTTCATATCGATGCGCAATAAACACTTAACTGCTCCTGTGAAAGCACATTTCATTTCACTTTCGTGTTTTAAAGATTTAAATAAAAAGGGATCTACCACATTTTTTACCCAATAGTTACCTACTCAAGATAACGCGCAGTTTTATATTTTTCGTAGCACAACAACGCTGCCACCCTTTTGTAGATCCTTCATGAATCGCTTGATGTGTGAATAGTTGCCGCTTATTTTGCTCCATACAAGATCTCCAAATCCTTTGATGTTATGGCGGGCACCTTGTTAACCAAGGTCATTCTAAAGTTTTATTTACTGTCTAAAGTTGGTAGAAATATATTTTGCATAGACGTACAAAGTGGCGATGGGCACAGCTTTAGGTTAGTGTAATTACTTAGTTGGCTCCTTTAACCCCACAAAATACCCTGCCTGATGTGTGAACCGTTTAACAGGAATAGAAGAATGTTTAGTTTGGTCGTGTTTATAGTTCCACCCGACAAGATCCGGAAGAGGCACGCTAAAAATGGGCATCACTGTGACGTCGAGCGTATTATGAAAAAATGTAGCCATGAACACCGCAAAGATGTTGAAGCAGCATGGCTGCGGCCTCTGTTTACCTACGTGCTACTCTCTGTAGTTCTTTGACGTCTTCCTGGTTAAACACTGCATGAGTTGGGTATTCTGTTTCTTGGTTCTGTTCCTGCCAGAAAGATAAACGCAGCCATGGCCTATCCATTTTATTGTAACTCCACCCCCAACATGGTGCTTCCCGGAAGCACACGAGGTTGTACCGCAAGAGATTTTTCGGTAGACGTGCCCAGCCCATTTTGTATAGGTATATAAAGGCTCGCTTTAAACGCTGCCGCATCTCAAGAATAGGTGGGAATCTACCTGTACCTTAGCTGTAATTGTGGCACTACTGTTTTAAAACGAACATGCATGTGGCATTTTATAGTAGTATGTCCCTTTCTCCAATTAAGGCTACAAGAGGTGAATTATTCCACAAATACGCGACGTAACAAAAAATTTTCAACGTCCTAGTCTCTCGAGAACAGTGGTTTATGGCACCACACGTTTTTGTCACGCGCAGTGATGTAAAGCGAAGGTGACACCTTCGAAGACGCATGAAGTTTAGATATCTCCTTGCATCCAGAAAGCACTGGTTTTTCGGTATCTAAACCCCGTATATCAGCTGCCTTGTCTTCCTTACTTGTTTCTCTTCTCACTTCTGCGTGTAGTTCTCACTAGGATTACCGTCTGTCGTCGTAGTATGCATGCGGGAAGCGTATTCACTTCGGATTTTACGCGCATTGAATGATATTCTGGAGGCGTACTGTTCATTATGAATAACTGCACTCCCAAAAATGTATACGATAGACATTTGTCTAGAGAATGCCCTATCGCTAGTCTGTTCTGATACGCCTTGACGTCTGATCACATACGTTCAATCTCAATTGATAAAGTTCGCAAGACTGTATGCTCAAAGTTTTTCTGTCAGCTTTTACAGTACTTTCCTCGAAAGAAAACCAAGATACCGGCGTTTTGTAAAAATATTTCCCGAATTTCTACGACGTTATAACGGCAATATTTTTAATTGGGCCATGCACACAAAACAAACGGCTGTTGGATTCGAGAGATTTTCAGTTTTATAGTGTCCTCAATGCTTGTCCGGACGGAAACGCTGCTTTTTCACTCGGAAATAAACAATTTATTCCGTAATTTCACTGCTCCCACCGAATAGTAAGTTTAGTGACGCAAACATTGCGTATCCACGGCCGTTTTACAAGGCCCCTCTTAGTAAGGCGGCTGCTCACGGTAAAACAAATTTAGTCGAACACGTTACGGTCTGTCTACATAGTTTGCGTAAAGGTATTGCAGAAGAACCACTGTCTCAACGTGGTTTTTATAGTGACTAGACTTGTACCTGGCTCATTGTTAGGGCTGCTAGTAATTGTGTCACTAGACAATGGGTATGGCTCGACAGGACGGGTATCTTAACTGGCAATGTTGCTTATGTCAGTTGGCCAAGTCGTGTCAGAGAAGCAACGCGCTCGACGGCTGTGCAGTTTCTTGGGGCATAGAAGGCGATAAGCTTACTCTTTCTATTTAGAAGTGTTCGCAGTAAATTTCATTAAGCCAAACCATCTTTCTGCATTAAAAAGAATGTGCTCTAAATGTAAGGTAAAAAGCTCGTTCAGCAAGCTTATATTCCCGAATTCGCCTACTAAAATGGCTTTTGATTTCCTCCGCTCAAGCCAAATGGCAACAACTCTCAATAGTGGTTACAGATTCTGCGCGCAAAGTCACAGGTGATTTGCTTGATGATTCCTAGTTTTACAAATTATAAAAGGAATTCAGGAAAAATTTGCCTATAAGTGGTGTCTTTGTTACTCTAACAAGGCATTGTGGTATTTTGTGGTATGTGAAGGGTGCGCCCACGCATTATGTACGGTTAGTAGGGGGACGTTTTATTGCATAACACGCTGCCATCAAAATTAGCTAACTTTAACAATTTTGCAAGATACATTGCGCCAGCTTTGTGTGGTCACTTTTGCCGAGTGAAATAAAGAAAAATAATCGCAGCAATAAATTACCGATCCAACTAAAAAACATTTTGCAACTGAACACGTACGTCAATGTCATTTATTTTCCTACTTAGTGCAGCACAACTAATTACACCAGAGTGCCACGACAAAACGGGTCTTTCGAGATGTCAATAGAAAACCCATAATTTTCCTGCAGGAGGAAATAGTGTACTCTGATTTTGGTAGGTATCTCCTTGCTGCATGAAAAGTGTCAAAACGACCACTTTTATTGGCAACAACTTCTTTAGAGACAAAAATGGCGTTCAATCGGTTCAATAGTGGAACTAATATCGTTTAGACCGACCAGGAACAATTGTGTAATGTTCATGCCACACAAGAAGGCCCGTTTTTGCAAAACTAACCATGTACAATTTACCCTGAAAGTTACCCTAGGACACTTGCCTAAATTATAAGTACACCCGGCGGCAAAATAAGCTGGGACACGCCAGCCCGTGTCAAAATATATCATATCAGACGCTACAATTCTGCGTAGAGGCATCGATGTGCGCGTGGGCACCCAACCAAGCGCCCTGGATTGTCAATCGGCACAGCTGATCACGTTCAGCGTTTGGGGGCTACACGTCACTTTCTCTGCTCAACACGTCTCGCTCACACACGCTTCAGCGCCAGACGACGCGGTCGAAGTTTGCGTGGCTCGCTCTGCCCCGATCCAACAGATATCTTATCCAACAGATACCTTAACTGGGGCCGCATATATCCCACTGCATTTTGGTATTTTTGCCTAAAACATGCAGTGACTTTGTAACTAAGAATGAGCACGCCAATAACGGAAAGGTTGTGAGAAATATTTCGACAACTGAACTGCTGTCACTGGCTGAAAGTTAGAGGTTCGCGCCCGCAGAAAGCTCTCCGCGAGGAACACTATCGCGCAGGCGTCGCGGAGATGTAGCAACACCAAGTCAACAACAGAAAGACGTGATAGCGGCCACCGCAGCACTGGGAAGGAGCGTGCTTGAGTGGAGAGCGCTTTAACTTTGACTAGTAAATAAGGAGGAGAAACACCCTAATGAGGCACCCTAATGAGTCACCCTAATCGTCCCAACGCCAAATATGAACAGAAACGCCCAAAGCCTTCTCTGGATGCTACCCGCCCCAGTGGTTCAGGGGCTAAGCCGTTGCGCTGCTGTGTCCAAGGACGCGGGTTCTATTTTCGGTCCTGACGGCCACTTTTCTGATACAGTCGAAACGCGAAAAAGCCCTTGCTTTCTAAATTTCAGCGCAAGCTGAAAACCTCCACGTAGTCCACATTCAGCCGGAGTCATTCACTACAGCTCGGCTTAACGCCTCTGTAGGGTCGGTGCGTAAACCTAAATCAATCAATCAACTCTTTATGTATGCTGCGCTACGAGAAACTGCTAAATTTACAAATTTCGCGAATGCGCGGGTTTATAAAGGTGTTTGTGGACTCTGTCTATGCAAGTAACTTGAATCTATTTTCAACAATTAGACGCAGCGCGTTTCTTTTTTGTGAATTTTACTCGCCTCAACAGCGAGCAAATCAATTTAGCTCGGTAGAAAGCGTCAAGTCAACGATATTTTTTTTTAAATTCCGCTGGTGTAATTTGCGCTTGAAAGCACACAGAAGCAACTATACCGGTGGGTTTAAGTTCATATTGCGCATTGGAACGCAACCAAGCATGCTAGGTTCTCATCTACAAAAGAGGGACAGTCCTATCTGAAGCCGCAAGCAATCTTCACCAGTTCGTTTTGCTATTGCTCGGGACAGACACTTCGTTCTTGCTAAGCTGCGAGTAGCGCTGAAATCCGCCGCTAATTAAATATACAAGTTGGCTCAACTGAGAAGGCACGTACTGTAATATTAGTGAGAAGTTATGTCAAATGTGGGAAATACCAATGCTTAAGCAAGGCTTTTGAGCATGGCAGTGAGGTGACGTCGCATGTATTGGAAAAGGCACGCACGGTTTTCTTTGTTTCTCTGCTATCCACTTGTAAATACCTCCATAAATTGCATGCATGAAGGATGACGCAATCAAAACAAAAACTGCCATATCTAGCACATGTTGGAAGGTAATCGACGCAGGACTCCCTCCGGCAGTCGAACGAAGGGGCGGTTTCACGAGTCCTGATTGCGCGCTTCGATGATAGAATCGCCTGAAACTTAAATAAGAGTTCGTCTGATTCTACTAGGAACTACCTTGTACAAAATGACAGAACAGAAGCGTGGAAATGAATCATGAAAGCAACTCACCTCTGTGCAATGAGCGACTATGCACAGCAGCCTTCGACTGACTCAGCCAAGCAGTGACAGTGAGACTCCTTCGGTTGCCGTGGGAACAAACGATAACAGCTGGCTTTGCCTTTTTCCTATATTGCTGACAAGCTTGCTTGAAAACGCCGGCGTTATCGTTATCACTGCAAAAAGCCGAAAACAAAGTGGTGAGCGGAGTCCCAAAACGAAACTTCGGTCTCCAATTCTTCGACGGTTTCGGGTAGAATCCCCGAGATGTATAGAGATGACATGTGCACATAAAAAGATAAAAATTCCGAGTTTTGGCTACAGATACGTAAACGCATTTAGGCTGCATTTATTGTGTAGACAAACAGGTGTTTCTAGTATCACTCAAAGAACACATGAATCCAGACAGCGTATTTTACGGCAAAGCCGTATATGTCTATCCCCCACCCCCCATCTGGCAATCTAACTTTCAGCCACCCCCTGATACGCTTGCCTCCTCTAGGGATCCATTATGTTATCCTTAATGACCAACCGTTATCTTGCCTTCGCATTAGATGCCCTGCCGACGTCCATTTCTTCTCCTTAATTTCTACTAATATGCCTTTAAGACACCTTTGTTCCATGCCCCACTCCGCTCTTTGCTAATTACTTAATGTTACACCTATTATCTCCCATTCCATTGCTCAATGAATCGTCCTCAATGTAAGTTGAACCCTTTTATCGGCATACAAGTTTCTGCCCCGTATGTGTGCTCACGGTAAGATGCAGCTTTAATAGTCCTAATTCTTCAGGAACAATGGTAGCATGCCATTTGTTATCTGAGAATGTCTGCCGCGTGCACTCCACCCCATTCTTATCTTTCCAATCACCTCTGCCTCATGGTTAAGATCCGGGATCACAACTTGGCCAAGAAGATATATTGCCTTACCACTTTCACTGTCTCGCCACCTATATCCAACCGCTGTGCTCTCCTGATTTTATTGATGATTACTTTAGTTTTCTGAATATTTTTTTCCGGCTCAGGGCTCTACTCTAAACTTGGGCGAGTTGGTAAATCGTCTTGAAAGAAACACACACAGCGCGCAAAGCAACAGGACGAAAGACGGAGGGATGTACAACACAAGCACTGACTCTCAACTAGTTTTTATTAGAAACCCAAAGAATATATACACGCCAGTGTGCACATGCGCAGAGGAACAACATACGATTAAAGCGACACATCACACCGTGATACGCTAAAGGAATAAATAACAAGCACACATTCCAACTTAACAGACACACGTGGCGAGTAATTGACATTTCACGCAAGCGTATGCCCAACTATCTTTGCTTCCTTTTCGTGTAACTTGATGGAAGTCTGGCTGACGCAGTCATCTTGATAGAGGTTAATGTAGAAGACCTCTACTATTTCTCGAACCTTCTGATTTCTGTGCTCGAAGAGCACTTCGGTATCAGCGAAAAGTGGTTCACACCCACGCGTTTCACACTTTTTACAATGTGCGGGCAGATTTGCATACGTGCAGTTTTTATTGTCTCTGCGCGCTCTCCTAGTCTGATATTCAGGCAACGCCCCGTCTGCCCCACATACACTCTTTTGCAGGACAGCGTAATGCGGTACACAATACCTACTTTGCAAGGCACAACGGCTCGCTTGTGACTGACACCGCACGTGTTCTGGCTGATACCAAGGGGACGACTCTTGTTCATCATGGAACAAAGCCTGCCTATTGTGTTCTTTGCCGAGAAGATAACTTCTACACCATATCTTGACCCGACATATTTCAGACTAGGAGACTAGGAGAGCACGCAGGGACAATGAAAAACTGCACGTATGCAAATCTGCCCGCACATTGTAAAAAGTGTGAAACGCGTGGATGTGAACCACTTTTCGCTGATACGGAAGTGCTCTTCGAGCACAGAAATCAGAAGGTTCGAGAAATAGCAGAGGCCTTCTACATTAACTTCTATCAAGATGACTGCGTCAGCCAGACTTCCATCAAGCTCCACGAAAAGGAAGCAAAGATAGTTGGGCATATGCTTGCGTGAAATGTCAATTAGTCGCCACGTGTGTCTGTTAGTTGGAATGTGTGCTTGTTATTTAATCTTTTAGCGTATCACGGTGTGATGTGTCGCTTTAATCGCATGTAGTTCCTCTGCGCATGTGCACACTTGCGTGTATATATTCTTTGGGTTTCTAATAAAGACTAGTTGAGAGTCAGCGCTTGTGTTGTACATCCCTCCGTCTTTCGTCCTGTTGTTTTGCGCGCTGTGTGTGTTTCTTTCAAGATGATCTACTCTAATGGTACAGTGCGGTAAGCATGCTTTGACATTCGTCACCCGAGTTACTTATAAAGGCAACATCAACAGCAAATCTGAGGTTACTGTTACTAAGGTGGTCTCCATTAACCCTTACGCCCACCTGTTCCCAATCCAAGTTTCTTAATACCTCTCGTAGACATGCTTTGAATAGCATTGGGGAGGTTGTGACTTCTTGTCGGACACCCCTTCTTATAGGTATTTTACTGCTCTCCTTAAGGGGGACGATGGTGGCTGTGAACCCATTGTAGATATCCTCTAGTAGTCTTACGTAACGCTCGTATACAGCCTGGTTCCGCAATGCCTCAATGACTTCTTAGGAACCACCTAGTCAAATGCTTTCTCATATTCTATGAAGGCTATATATAGGGGTTGAGTATACTCCGCGCACTTCACCATCACATGATTAATCGTGTGAATATGGTGAATAGTTGCAAAGCATTTACGACATCCTGCTTGTTTCTAGGGTTGACTGAAATATAAGGTTGCAGAAATTCTGCTAGCGATTACCTTGGTACGTACCTTGTAGATGACTGACAGTAAGCTGATCGCACTGTAATTTTTGAAGTCCTTCATGCCAACTTTCTTAAGGATTAGGATGATGTTCGCATTCTTCCGATATTTTGGTAAAATTACGGTCATTAAGAATGGCGTGTGCAAACTTACTAGTACAATTTTACAATTTTACTTTACAGTTTTACTAGTTCGGTCACTATTTTTTTTTCTTTTTTGACGCCCAGTTCTATATATCATATACTACTTCATTGTCCTTCCCTTTATGTATTTGACTTCATTATGTAATGCCTTCGGACCCTTAAGGAACTAATAAATGAACTGAAATGAGATGAAATGTGACCACCATCCTTCAACAGGTATAGAAGTCGAGGAGTTCTATTGAGATCTGTACAGGAGCTGGGACTTACAGGATAATACCGAACCAGAAAGTAGTTCAGAGGAGATAACCATCCGAACAGTAGCGACAGAAGAAGTAAGGAAGGCTTTGAAAGAAAGGCAGGGGGTAATGCACCTGATTAAGGTCAGATAACAGCAGACTTCTCATTTAATGCCCTCTGATTCCTTAAACACCTTTGGGCTCACCTCGCTAGATAAGGTTCTCCTTTTAAACGTGGCCAGGTTGAGATGTCAATGGCGGCCTGTCCGGATACGATTATTTTTAGTGCTCTCCTCTGACGCACAGGTCCGACCACCGTGGTGGTCAGTTGCTTCGAAGCCGCCTGGGACTCAAGGCCGATGGTTAATTGGCATATTCTTTGGAGGTAGAGGCAATTACTGCTCCAGGGTGGCCAGTCCTGCTCTTATTAGGAAGTGAGTTGCCGGCAATGGTCAAGGGGATCATGCCGCACCGCAAGACTCCTTTTGCAATTCCATCAACATGCGAATTTTGTTTTGTCGGGCGGGAATTGCGAGACCCTGATATTCGAACCATGATCCCTCTGCAGATGAGGCGGCTGCTCTACCTCTGCGCCACCATTGCGTAATAAAACCTAAAACCAAACGTAAGAGACAATAAAACCCGCCGCGGTGGCTCAGGTGCTAAAGCGTTGTGATGTCGAGCACGAGGTCGCGGGTTCGATTCCCGGCCACGGAGGCCCCTTTTCTGATGGAAACGAAAAGCAAAAACCCGTGTGTATGAGATTTCGGCGCACGTTAAAGATCCCCAGGTGGTCAAAATTATTCCGACACCCTCCACTACGGCGCGCTTCATCGACTGCGCTTCTTCATATCGTGGCACGATATGAATGAGATTTCGGCGCACGTTAAAGATCCCCAGGTGGTCAAAATTATTCCGACACCCTCCACTACGGCGCGCCTCACCGACTGCGCTTCTTCATATCGTGGCACGTCAAAACGAAAATCTAGTAGCAGATTTATTACAGAATTATTCAAGTTATCCTTAACTTCTTTCCAGGCAAATGGTCGATATATTCCACCTGCTCGTGCTTTGACGGCTATAAGGTGGCGCCACAGAAGCCGCGGTTTGTTTATTTTTTGTGTCTGCTGTTTTGGAGTTCACACTGAAGTATGCGTTTTAAAATAATTCTGAATAAAACATTTTTTTACGGCTTTTTAATTCCGCATCGCGCATGTGTCTTGCCTGGCGTGGTGCAAAACAAAAAGAACTGATGTTTTTCCTTGGAAGATGCGTCTGATAATGCAGAGTAACATGCATTCTGTGTTGCGTCCTCAAAAACGTTCGGTGGTAATAAGTGTTTACTGAAAGCTTTTGTTTGAACCTGAAGATTACCGTACACATCTCTGCAATCCTACACATTTTTTTTTACAGTCTCGTCTGTTTTGACTGCGATAACAAACTCGAGATCCCATGCAAAGCTGAAAACTGGCGTAACGCAAGGTTTCATTCTGCCAAACATTGGCAAAAACTGGCGTATGGCATTTTTTCTTGCGCTTGAAGTAGTTGCTAATTTGTTTTATCGGTGAGCCTTGAAGACCATAAAGAATATTACCAGACTTGGAAAGAAATGCTTACACTTACCACCGCCCTATGAAAATGCCACCAGCTATAAGCGCTGAGGTTCTCCAAGCGTTCCCCCGACCCCACAAGTACCTTACTCACTCGGTTTCCCGGGGCGTGCTACAAAAAAGCCAGCCTTATCGCACGACACTTCGGGAGGCGCTCCTAGACACCCAATTTCAGGTCCACACGGTTGCTATACGCGTAGGTGAGCTGCGGTATATGGTTTGAAGACTAAATGTATCTGTGCAATAGGTCAGAAATGAGCGGCAGGAGTAGCCCCTGAAAACACGAGAAAGATCCAAAAAACCATGTGAAGCTTTTCGGCTCATCGTACTTATTTTAGAAGTAATTACTGCGCAGTTACTTAAAGTAAATAAAAGAATTTTGGCACTGCAAATACTAAGGGTGACAGTTAGCATTGTACGAAGTTTGAAGTTCTGCGGGTAACTCTGCCACGTTCCAGAGCAAAGCAACTATCCCACAGAAATTTATGGGCGCTAGCCTGTGACAGCCAGCAAGGCAAAAACTATTTAGAGTTGTGGAATGTCATTTTACAAGTTGATCTCTTCTCCATGCGAAATATCACTTTCCAGCAGTGGTTCCACTAAGTTCCTGAGAAATTGGAATTATAAAGAAATCTAGGGGTGCGCTCACTTTAAACAGCGGTTCTTTGATAATTATTCATATTGTGTAGGGATTAGTTGTGAGATGTCTTTGTCGTTTTTTTACCACCTCCAACGTGTTGTACCCTCCTTCACCACCTAATGTGTTGCCGACCCGCTTTACTTCTTGCATTTAATATTAGGTGGAAACATATACGCTCTTTTTAAAAAGCTGTTCGAGATAGCTGTTCAAGAAAAAAAAAACTTATGAACGACGTGCGGACAGCTTATTGAACGCCGTTTCATTAAACGAACGTTTGTGGGAGGCGCGTGAGTGTTTTAGGCTTTTCGTTTAACCAAATTGGCAGTAGTTCATTGTTATCAATTTTCTTCCTAGCTCTCTGTGTTCCCTATGAGCAAGGATTTTTCCAGAGAGAGCGAGACAGGGGCAAATGAAAAGAAGAATTTAATTGAGTGAATGGTAGTAGTTCAGCAGTTACTCGGGGGGAGCGGGACGGAGGGGTTCCCCTCAGCCCAGATACCAGGTACCTTTGTGTCTTGGCTGCAGCACTCTCTTGACAGAGAGTTTTTTAACTCAGCAAAAGTTTAACTCAACAAAAGAATTTGCTTTTACACCGTTTTATTTGCCCCAAATAAAGGCTAATTGTTCATTCTTCTTTATCTACATAGGTGCGGTACATCCTTTCGGTGGTGTGCCCCACGCCAATAGATTATCACGGAAGCTAACAATAACCTCCTATCTTGTGGCCCAACATTGTTCATCGCAACAGCGTCGTAATGAGAATATTATCGCAAGGCACACAAATTGCACCAAAAAATATTAGCACGAAACTTGTCTTGTAACAATGCAGCTACTGGAGCAAGGGTTTCTTATTTGTAGTACTTTTATATGCGCACGTAGAAACATTACCGCACCCGCCACGGCGGCTCAGTGGCTACGGCGTTGTGTTTCTAGCTCAAGGACGCGACTTCGATTCTTGGTCGCGGCAGCCGCTGTTTTGATAGAGGCAGGAAGTGAAAAGCGCCCGAGTGTTAGATTTTTAAGGGCACGTTATTGATCCCAAGGTGGTGAAAATTAATCCGGAGCACTTCACCGCGGCGTGGCTCATCGACTGTGTACAGTCGGTGCGTTAAACCTCGCAATCAATCAATCAATCATTCAATCAATTCATCCATCGATCGATCAATCAACCAATCAAATGACAAACAATAAAACCAAGAAACAACTAATACTTGAATCATCATCATCATCATAATCATCATCAGCCTAACAACGCCCACTGCAGGGTAAAGGCCTCTCCCATTATTCTCCAATTACCTCGGTCCTGTGCCAACTGTGACCAATTTATCCCCGCAAACTTCTTAATCTCATCTGCCCATCTAACTTTCTGCCGCTCCCTGCAACGCTTGCCTTCTCTAGGGATCCGCTCTGTTAACCTTAATGACCAGTGGTTATCTTGCCCTCGCACTACATGCCCTGCCCACGTCCATTTCTTCTTCTTAATCTCTACTAATATGTCTTTAACACGTGTTTGTTCCCTGACCCACTCCGCTCTCTTCTTGTCCCTTAATGTTACACCTATCTTTTTACGCTCCATTGCCCGCTGAGTCGTTCTCAATTTAAGTTGAACCCTCTTAGTGAGCCTCCAAGTTTCTGCCATATGCAGCGATGGCGTAGAGGTGGAGCATCCGCCTTGCGTGCAGAAGGACCGTGGTTCGAATCCCGGTGCCGGACAATTGCCACCGGATTAAAAAAAAATCCGCGTATTGATGGAATTGCACAAAGGGGCTTGGGGTGCGGCCTGACCCCGGCGACCATTGCCGGTAATGCACTCCCTCACCAGAGCAAGAGTGGCCACCCTGGTGTAGTAACGGTCACAACCTCCCTGGAATACGCCAATACGTGAATGATGTTAAACAAATAAGGATCTTTACAATCGTTCCAAAAAAGGAAAATAGTTTCTTTTGGTGAATACACAAACCGCATTTTCTGCAATATGATTGTTGCGTAATCAAAAAACAGAAGAAGCCACAGAAAGCATATCATAAGCAAGGTAGAGCAAGCCAAGTTCAAAGAAAAGAGGAAAAGGGTGTGTAGCTAGCGCTTTGTGAATAAAAAACAAATTTTGGCTCAACTTAACAGCGCGTTTTTGTATCGAGAATGGTTCTGAAGGTACAGTACATTAAAAAGAGTTGTTAAGAAGATATAAACATCAGGCCAATCGACAAAACAGCAAAAAATTCTATTTTTCCAGCATTGATCTTACTTCATAAAACCCGCTCCTTCATAGTCCAGCTCGCGTCAATATTGCCATTGGAACACTGTTGCTGGAAAAGTAGTAGATAATTTTTATATACTCATGTTCAAGAGATCCTGACCCACGTGTAGCCAATCACCCAAATGGCAGCTCAGTCCAGATTAGATACGTGGAATTCTCATTTCTACCACCGCGGTCCTCTACCCCTCTTCACATTCTGCGCATTCCTTTTGGCTCAAGTATGGGTCCGCATTTTATGGTCGATCTAACCAGTGTCCCGAATCCTGAGACGAAGCACTTTTGGAGCCTCAGGTGCACGGCGCTGCCACCCAAGGCCCAGAAGCGTTGTAGCTCAATGGTGTTACCACTGCCAGACGTATCTGCGCAATGGGGTACCGTTCTTGGTAGACAATATAATCATAGTCTCCGTCATGCCCATACCATTCATGGCGCGGGGGGGGGGGAGGGGAGGAGCCGGGGCATTCGCTGAAGATGGAAGTTACGGAAGTGAATCTTGAGCTTCCTCGCCTATAGGGCGGGGTCTGGTAAAGAAGCCAAGCTCACAAATTTCTTGCGCTGAAAAGCAGGCAGGCTGACTCAGGAATGTTGCTTGTCCATTGGCTGCTTTTACTTCTAGCTCTTCATCGAAAGATACCATTGCTGTACGCAGTCTGCCACGCTGATTCACTCCAGGTGAGACGTGATAATGAAAAATTGATTCGGGTGATGTACAAACTTTCGCAGATTTTCTTCGCTCCTTCGTCCACACGTTCAATAAGTGCGTCATCTTAGCACCGGCAACGAGTCGTGCACCACTTTCTTGAAGTCCAGGTGGCATAGCTGCTGTCTGTCCGAAAGCAAGGCTCGAAATATCGCGCAGTTCAACTTACTGCGGTCCTCCTTCTCTCGCTCGTGCAGGACTAAAACCACCTGCATATCGCCGCCCATAGCCGAAAATCAAGCTGCAATTTCATGTCGTTCTTCAGCTCGTAGAACTGCTGCTCAAAATTCTACCGCCGCTTCTGCTGGTGGGTTTTCGACTTCGTCCCGCGTTTGTACAGCAGGCCAATTTCGTTCTCCAAAGCTCGCAAGTGGGGATTGTGGGAATCCCATAAGGACACTCGCCTGTCATTCTTGTGCTTTTCGTTTAGAATGTAACAAGACAATTTTTCTAAATTATGGCTACATTATCTTGTTTTTGTGATAAATGGCAGTGTCGCAAAGTTGACGGTGCAGCAGCCCACGCACCTTTTGGCCTTGTTTTAATGAAGGGCATGGGAAAGCCGTGCCTTTTTCGTAATTTCTGCGTATATATTTCCCGCAATGTTTCTAAGATTCACGCAGATGGGTCCTTGACACCCTCGCCGTAGTTAGCAGAGTCCTTATAGGCCTCAAGCTGGTTCTTCATGATATTGATATTATGAAAGTCGACCTTGTGTGCCTCCGCCTTCACAATATTGGTGGAATCGAGCAGGTCGTCATCGGAACAGCTCTCTCGCGAAAACCGGCGAAAGTTCTCCCGAGGACGAGTGAAAACACATCAACTTTGGACTTCCACGGCGATTTGTCAACCTTCATCCCCTCCATCCGTGGCGACGATGAACCGGGGAGCAAAGGCTGCTGGCATTAGGGTCTTCCTGCTATATCAGGAGTAGTCGGGGAAATTCATTTGTGGGCATCAGATTTTTAGATACCCTTTGTTGTTGTTAGTGTGGTTTTCCTGGATTACTGTTGCCTACCAAGTCAAGGGACCGGCCAAACATCAGTGATGAGAGACGATATAAGATTCGGTCTACGTTACGATGATCGAGGAAAATATTTAAAACGGATTCAAAGCTTTTTACCCTCTTTGTTGAAGAAGTAACAAGAAAATTGTTTTGTAAAATAAAGGAAAAGAAACTAAGTACAAAAATTCAGGCATCGGAAAACAATTATGAGACACGACAGCGACTGGAAGAAATCACATTGCAAATCTATTGGAATTTCAATACAGTGCAGCGGAGCAGAGCATAGGCGGACTCAAACTTCGTAGTGGCAGGATGACCCCAATTACAGAATAGCCGGCACTGAAAAGACTATCACAAGACCACAAAGAGGGTCTATAAAGAGCTGAAAGCTGACTTGAAAATCTTCGACAGGTGAAAAGGTTGTGCTGCACAGGACAGGCTGTTTGTGCTACCCGAGGCAAGAGTATATAGTTTGTACAAGAATTTAAGATGATAAAGATCCCTCAAAATCGATAAAACTAAGTCTTCCGGGCTTAAACAATCACCACGTATGATATCTTACCTCGGTTTAAAATGTGTTGGCTGAATGACGTCGACAACAGGTTAGGAGTGTGCTATCCTGGCTACCGATCCTGTGGTTTTGTTAAAAGTGAGCACCGCGTGTCCAGAACCCTTTCGGTCGCCATGCTTCTTGTTCTCATAGTGCTTACGTGCAGTATACGGGGGTGGTTGTGGTGGTGGTTCCAGAAGATATCCTTATACCCACTGAAGAGAATTGGCCAGGAAAGGGGTCCTCACCGACAGAAATTGTATACTCCGTAAATAAAAAAAAAACATATCAGGAACGAAATTAAAATAGGCTTTAGGAGGGAAATATAAACAGAAAAAAACTGCCCAAACATGAGACGGCACACCAGGAAGGGTTGAAACCGAAATAAAATACATGGTAGTTCTGCTCCTCATTTTTGTATACAAGCTGCTCCATTTGATCACGTGATGCTACTGGCAGAGCCTGTTTCCAGGACGTTAAGGTCCATCACATATATCACGTACATGAAAAACCTATTGTAACGTATTGCAACTCAGAGATGCTGAACACAAGACCAGCCAAATTTAAGGTAAACCGAATTAAGACTAACCTGAACCTAACTTAACCTCATCTGAACTAACATATCACGTATTTTCAAATGTCATTCCACTAAAAACAGCCCCATATAGCGGAAAGAACTATAAACATTCTCCCTACACTAATCATTTTACCTCCCGCAAAAAAATTAAAAAAACCTTTGATGTTATGCTTTCACCCTCACGCATTCAAAAGACATCTAGCTTCAATTTTGACACCACGGCTATGGTTACTGGAGGAAGGAAGTATGCAGCCACGAATGAGGAGGTCGTTCATGTTAATGTACCCGCTTGTCCACTTTAATTGTTTACCATTCAGGCTGAATTATTCTTTTGGCCTCTCTTTTTGGTATCGTTTACGTGGACTCAGTAACTAAAACAAATTGTTGTATGTAATTTGTTGTATCTTTTGTTGAATGTTTTGTTTTGTTCTTGTATATTCTATTTTATTTGTTTGGAGGGCTGTGTGTAGTTTGTTTGAATGTTTTTGTGGCATTTTGGGATGTTTACTATTTTCGATCGTTATGTGTGTTTGCTTTCTTCCAGAGACAACGTCTACGCAAGACCACGCCCATCGCTAGACCCCGTGACTAAACCAAATTCTTCTAATCCAATCCCCATGAAAGAGTGTGCCTAATTTT
Organism: Haemaphysalis longicornis; assembly: GCF_048455015.1. Taxonomy (NCBI): domain Eukaryota; kingdom Metazoa; phylum Arthropoda; class Arachnida; order Ixodida; family Ixodidae; genus Haemaphysalis; species Haemaphysalis longicornis. The sequence continues at coordinate 90,523,059 of NW_027526407.1, forward strand.
TTGGAGCAATATCATCATCGACATCGTCTCTGCATCTTTTTGTTGTCATCGTTCGGAAGAAAATCCTGTATTAAGGTAACTTATATACGATGCATTGACAGAGCTGTGCGTTGTCGCTCTAGAACAGTTGCTATTTATGGGTGTCGGGCATAGTTCGGAAGCGCATAAATATGGACGAGCAGTACATAGATATGTGCTTTTGGCGCAACTTTGAGCATGCCTGCATTATACGAGAACTATGGATATTTACCCTTGCAAAGGGGAATAGCAGTCACGACGGTAGTTGATCGCGGAGGTTTATTCAAGACGTAGCGTAAACCAACGGGCCTAGCGTCGATCCAGCCGGTACGACCTCATGGACGTGAACGTCCGAGTTGGACCTTCGCCATCTTTGCGACAATTCTCGGGGCATACCCGATTGGGCGAATGGCGCTTCGGCACCTACTATTGTTGTGCCGCATCGACTGTTCTTGTTGCAATTGCGCCCGGTGCAAAAGGAGTCATCCTGGCTACTCAAGGGCACGACGAAACTATAGGGTCGTAGTCGGCCTTCAACCGATCCACGTGAACAATGCCACGCCGTCTACGGTGATGATCTGTAGTTCGTGGAACTGTTCCTACAAGGCAATTGACGGGCGAGGTCCACTCAATAACTCTGTACAGGCCATGGTACTTAGTGATCAGTTTTGCGGAGAGACCGAGTGTTGAGCAGGGCACCCAAAGCCACACAAGGAAGCCGGGATCAAAACTGCGATCTTTGACGCATTCGTCGGGACGATGCTTCTGCAACTGCTTATCAGTCGATGTAAACGAACGGGCCAGTCGACGGCATTACTCTGCGCGGCGAGCAAGGCCTGAAATCGGCGTAAATTCGGTTGCGTCGAGCTTGTAGAGGAGTATTGTGTCGATTGTGCAGGACAGCTCTCGCCCATACAACAAGAAAAACGGCGAGAATGCCGCGGTCGTCCGCGTTGCCGTATTGTAAGCAAATATTACAAATGGGAGTGCGAGGTCCCACTTCGATTGTTTCGCAGACACGTACAAGCAGAACATGTCCCAAATGGGGCGATTGAAGCGTTCCGTGATCCCGTTTGCTTGTGGGTGGTGTGATGTGGTTGTCCGGTGAACTACGAGGCACTTAGAGAGCACGGCTTCACTAACCTCAGACAAGGAAATCCGTCCTCGGTCGCTTACAAGCTTTTTAGGTGCCCCGTGTCGAAGACCAAAGCGGCGAAGCCGGAAGGAGGCTAGGTCGTGAGCCGTGGCAGCTGGAAGAGCATCGGTCTTGCCGTACCGAGTAAGGCGATCCACGGCGACAATGATCCATCGGTTTCTGGCTGCTGTAGAACGAAGTGGGTCATACAGGTCGATGCCCACACGTTCGAAAGGCGTTGCTGGGCAAGGTAGTGGCAGCAAAAGACCGGCAAGGTGGGGCGGCGGTGATTTTCGGCGTTGGCATTCAGGGCAAGAGCGCACATACTTGCGTACGAAAGTATACCAGCCGCGCCAGCAGTATCGCAGGCGAAGACGCTCATATGTCTTTAGTACGTCAGCATGACTGCAAGGTGGATCAGCTTGAAAGGAGGTGGATATGTCGCTGCGCAAATGACGGGGTATGACCAGCAGCCACTTTCGACCGTCGGAGCAGTAGTTGCGACGGCAGAGTAGCTTGCAAAGTGAGAAACCTGGCAGCGTAGGGCCGGAGAAAACCCGGCAGGCGATGTACCTTAGAGCATCCCAATTAGAGAAACAATCCACGAGTACTTGCGTTGCTCGGCTGACATGTTGCGGACTGCACGAGGCAATAGACGTAAGTCACTAGCTCTTGAGGCAAGGCAGGAAACTTCAGCAGGCAGTGGTGAGCGCAAAAGGGCATCCGCGTCAGAGTGCTTGCGGCCTGAACGGTAAATGACCCGGATGTCGTATTCTTGCAGTCGGAGAGCCCACCGACCAAGGCGACCTGATGATCGGTGACGACATCGACTGGGCGACCATACAAGTACGAGCGGAACTTTCCCAGTGCTCAAATTATCGCCAAGCACTCCTTCTCTGTTACAGAGTAGTTCGATTCGGCTTTCGTCAGCGTGCGCCTCGCGTATGCTACGACGTACTCGTCAAAACTTGGCTCTCCTTGGGCGAGCAGAGCACCCAGACAGATCCCACTAGCATCAGTGTGGACCTCGGCTGGGCGGACGGGTCGAAGTGCCGCAGTATCGGAGGGGATGTAGGAAGACACAGTAACGTCACAAACGCTTCGTCGCAGGACGGTGACCACGGAGATATGTTGATGGCACTGCGAGGAGCTGAATTAAAGGCGAAATTATGCTGGCGAAGTTGCGTACGAAGCGCCTAAAATAAGAGCAAAGACCGATACAGCTCCTAAGCGCCTTTATAGTGGTGGGCTTAAGAAATTCGGCTACAGCTCTCGGCTTCGTATCATCTCGGTGTATCCCGTCCTCCGACACGTGGTGGCCCAGGATCATCAGTTTGCGCGCAGCAAGACGACACTTTTGCATGTCTAGCCGGTACGAGCTCGTCGGCATGACCGTCCGAGTTGGACCTTCGTCGTCTTCACGATAATTCTCGCAGCATACCCGATTGGGCGAATGTTGCTTCGGCACCTACTATTGTTGTGCCGCGTTAACTCTTCTTGTTACACCATATCTATAATTCGCACCAAAACTGCGGCGATCGGCGTATTTCCGGACGCACAAGAGCTCTCATATTTAAACTTTTCGAATAAATACACTCGCTAAAACAAATCAGAATACCTTTCTTAATAAAAACTGGTTAAAAAGCCAAGCGTTCCCTTCCAACCTAAGTCAAAGTCAAAGTTTGAAATCAAAACTGCCTGGACCGTGTCGGAATGGCGGAGTCAGATGGACTTAGGCTCCTTTACTTCAGGGACAGAGGTTTCATTGCGAACACAGAAATCGTTTTCTTTCTTAAAGCGGTTTGCGCTTATCAGTATCATCATCATCATGATGATGAAAATAATCGTCTTGAGCCCATCGTGGAAACCCGTTGTGTACATTTGGCTTTCCTGCAGTGCGTTTTGGCCTTGTTATTGATAGCCCAAGTTACAAACAGCAAGCCTCGCTTTAAAACTTCAAGTGCTCTATTCTATTCAAGCGCGATCAAGTGCTCTATTCTTCCGAATGGAAAACTAGCGGAGAAAATCCTAGCCACGAGTATAATTTCAGGTCACACCATAGCTGAGCAATTTGTATTTCAAAGAGACGACTCGCGATAATTCAAAGTCGAAGGGTCCTCTGAATTTTTCTTTCGAATTTTGAATTCTCAACAGTATGAATACTTCAATTTTTGCAAAAAAATATGACTCGCGGAAACAACAATTTGTGTTGGAACAAAACATCGCCATGTTAATGAATAACATAAAATTGCCTAACAATATTGAAGCACTATTTACTCTTTACAAGAATCTCGAATGAATTACTTTTTTGCCTTTGTCGGCGGCGTTGCAATGCGGCAAAATCTATGTGGCCTTGCCATAACTACGTTGCCAGATGGAAGCAGCTGAGTTGGCCAAAACCACACACAATGCAAACTCTAGAGGCACGTTGGGTGCGTTGGTGCGTGCGGAGTTTGTCGAGGGCCACGCGTGTCACTTTAGTGCATGGCACGCTGTGCCCACCTGTCGTATTGTTGTTTTTAAGGGCCGAACACTTCATGGGCCCAGCTTGTTTTCATAGTTCGCCAAGTGTCACCGGAATCAAGCAGCGTAGCAGCCCCAAAACAGAGCCCTGCGGAACAACGCACCCAGACAGTTGCTACTAGTGTCACTGACTAAGATACAGAGTACCACCACTGAAGCACGCACGTGAGCAACGGCAGACATTTTGGTGTTTATCAGTGTTACCAGATATCCTCTTGTGCGGCCTCACCGTTAAATTCGAGGAGGTCATTTGTAAACAACACCGCCTAAGACGCAGCAACACGGCATCTTCGGACAGACTTCTGGAGCTGAAATGCTGCGAAGCGCGTTATCTTTGATTCGCGTTCGGAACGACTCCCGTAGCGCGCCGACGCAGAGCAGGGAGTACAAGCTGAGGCTACCCCAGTTTACCGAAAGAGAGCGCATAAGCAACAACATAGGGACGCCCAGGAACCGCCGCAGTGTAATCAAAGGTCACGTGATGCAAACAGGCCAATGATCACGGCGGCGGCACCGAATAATAGGAGAAAAGAGTGTCGATACTCTGTAACCCTACCTAGTGACACTAGTTGCTACGATAAGGTACCTCTTGTCGCTGGTTTCAGGCTAACGGCAAAACGTTAACTGGACACTTAAACACAAGGTTTATACCAGCAGGGCCATTTGAAACTCCCGGGGCCACTAGAACTTGTCATACAAGTCGCCATTATTTAGCGCACAGAAAAACTGCAGGCAAAAATATTAAAGCTCTTCCACTAAGCGTGAAAGTGGTCAACATCACACAGCAGTGATTCATCCGTCAGAGGCTCGGTGATACTGTTATCCGCGCTTTGCTCCCACCCTTACCCTCTTCCTCTCGCTTGCTCAATGCTCTGTTGATGAATTGAACTTAGGTTTTCGGCCGCGCAATTCAGATTTCCCGCCTTGAGGGTGGTGGTGGCCCGGAAATTGGCGCATGCCCGCTTAGGGGGATTGGCAAAGAAAGGGTTCTTTTTCCATTGTAATCAACCATGGGATACAAGCTAGTGGAGCAGAAGGAAGAATTTAGTCCAAGTTCAACAGAAAGAAACAAAACACTAAAAAACAAATGAGAGAGGAGTAGGAAAAGTTGGTAAACGTCAGCCTAATCGGAATACCTTTAACACTGCAGAAGAGCTGTCTCCGAAATGAAGGAGTGGATGGCGTTGCACACGTACCCATGGCACCGGCAGAGCCTAGTGGCCCCAAACGACAAAAGCATCGCTACAGTCAAAAGCAGTCCAAGACGTCGCAGGGGAATCTCCAGAGGCCTTCTTCGAATGTTAGAAAATCGGCGGCAAAAAAAGGAAGAAGTGTTATTCGGATTCAATGTCTTGGCAAACATGGCACAAGGGGGAGCTGGCCAAACTTGCCCTATATAGGTACCGATTAAGTTGAGGCACACCAAACCAAAAAGTCAGCGATACATACTTCGCACAAGCGAGTTTGACAGATACTTACTTTGTAGCGGAACCTGAGATGTTCAAGTTCAGGATAAGTGGTCAGACTGCGGTGAAAGGCATTTTTATTCAACCGGTATTGGCGATAACGTGCCAACAACAGGCACGAAAACGGGGGAAGAACCTCCACAATCGGTAAAGCCAAAGCTTGGAACAGCACGAGAGGGACTTCTGTTTTTTTTTCCCTCGATTACATCTCGCATGTGTCCTCTCTCAATGCTGCGGAGTTTGAAACGCGTCGTTTTTTGCGGGCCACTTCTTTCGCTTACTATCGTGAAAACCGCCGAACTGGCGTTTCTAATTAAATGGACGCGGGGACTTCCATTTATTTACTGATTTTGCCTCAAGTGTACCAGCAGTTTTTTGTGCGCTAAACAACGGAGAGATGTATGAAAAGCGCCAGGGGTTCAGGATTTTCGAATGGTTATGACTAAATTTCCCGTTTGTGTTGCGACGTCTCTGTTTGGGTTCGTTACGCCGCCACGCCGCGAGGCTGTGTTTGTGACCGCTACGTCGCTGCGCCGCCCAATTTAGGCTAACACTTGACCGCATGACAGGGAACCAGCCACGACGGCAAGGCGGCCCCCTAAGGTGCTCTGCATTTATTATATGTAATCACTGGCAGACCCGCCTTCTTGTATTTAGGAACGCTAATTGTGTTGTTGTTTTTTTTTTGTGATACTTAAAGAAAAATGCGCCTGTCGAAGAATGGGCCCGTCGAACAAAAAATATACCCAGTTAATGTGCCAATTAATATCCCCATGTGGGCGGCATTACTTCGGAGGCCTTCACTGTACTGCACCTTATAGCCATCATAATGCTCCGCGCTTAAGGACTCTTAAGTTAGTGTTTTAGTACACATGTACTACGCTGTTTTGACGACCACGCCAGCGGAGAAGTGTTTGAAGAGTGCTGTTTTTTGAATGCAAACTATGCCTGGCAACCACTGTGTCTAAAGCTACAGACATAAAAAAACGAAACGAAGCTAGAAAGAATACAGTACAACCTCGCTATTTCAGCCCCCGTTTATTTGAAAATTGGGATGATTCAGCGTTCTCACTCCCTCCCTTAAAAAATTGGCGCAGCTTCGACTAGTCGCGCAAGGCTGGAGAAGCAGCCGCACTGGAGGTACACCGATAGCTTCTACCCACTCGGACAGTGAATCCCATGATAGAGGGAGCAGCCTCACCTCAAAAGTCCAAAGCCGTCTTGGATGGCACTGTAAAGCAAAGACCATTATTCACTGTCAAGTGTTTTATTCAGCAGCAATCGCCGTCATCGCTTTCGCCATCGGCTTAAACTAGTCCTGTGGCCCTCTCAACGTCGCGATCGCTGAAAGATGGCTTCGCAGCTTTGTCATCATTGTCTTCGGCACGGAGGACCCGTGGTTTGTCAGTTGGTACACGATGACGAAGGCGGGACGTTCTCAAGTGGAGTAAGCCGACGCGCAAGCTTGGACTAAGCCGGGCGATACAGGGAAGGCACACGTACACATGCGCTCGGTTTTTTAAAGACGATAGTCTTTCTTGGGCTACTTAAACCCAGAAATTTTGGTCTGCCGTATGTCTGTCTGTATGTCTGTCCGTCTGTCTGTCCGTCTGTCTATCTGTGACTCGATTCAGCCACCCGGCCAAAGTAAAATTCATATTGCGCTATAGTTTTATGTACTCACAGCCAGATGTAAACGTCTAAGCCCGGTTTATATGTTCTCACTTGTCAACTTTGTTGAACAGGACATTACCAAGACATTACCCAACAAGACATTACCCAAATATAAGACAGGAAATTAGCAGGCAAGGGATATTTACAGTGTTCCTTTATTAAAAAATTAATTGATGTTTTGGTTTTTCGATAGCAAATGATATTCTACATCTAACTGCAGAGAACCACTGCCTCCTGGTGGCATATGAAAAATCACGCGGCAACAGCAACGAAAGGTTCCACTAGCTAGGTTCCACGTTCTGCTTGGAACGCACGTGGAGCACGGCCACGCGGCTCTATAAATCTTCTAGTCGGCCGCTTCCATTCACGCGCGTCTCCGCCGTACTGCAGCGCTGGCATCGTGGAACCCGGCCTGTAGCAGTGGAACGCGGTAAATTCAAATCGCCTTGAGCAAACCTTTAGTGTGTTTACCTTGGAATGAGCGCGACGGTACAGGAACAGCATGAGATGTGAGAGGAAAAGCAAAGGGGGCATTTCCTTGACAAATTTCTACAAAGACTATCGTCTTTTGAGTACATTTGCAACGAATTAGGAGCAGATACGCGGCCATTTTTTTTCTTGCTAAAGACACGGCGTGGAGGGCGTGCCCGGCGCCGTGTTCTCGGGAAGGCCGCTGGTCGCCGCAAGGCAGGACAGTGATTACGCGTGCTGGAGGTTTTCTGCCCCCTCCGGGCGGATTTGTTTCGGCCTAGAGTTGTGCTGTTAAAATCGACACCGACCTAGTGCCGCCGGCCTTCGTTTTTTTCGCGCAACTTTATGAGCGCACCCCCTATTATAGGCCACAGCCTTATCAACACAGAAGCCGCGTCGCGACGTCATGTGTCAACCCGTTGGGTCCCCATCGTGGTGGTTTTGAAATGCTAGCAGACAATGGGGCCACTAAACAGCCGTGCTCTAAACAGCCACGACGGGTAGTACTGCAAAAGAAGTTGCGGATGCTCAGCCTGTTAAGATATAATTCTGCTATGAAGATGTAGGCAGTACTCTTGCACAGCACGAAAAGTCGCGTGTCCAAAAACGGGCTTTGCCCGCCTAGCTATCACCCAAGAGACAAAGTTTATTCACCACCTTGTTCGCAAAGTAAATGTGCGCAAAAAAGTGTTGTAAATGTGCTGTTTTGGATGAATATTCGATGATCCGAAATCCGGATTATTTGCACATTTTTGTATCCCTACAACAGCGAGTTAACAATATTCCACTGTAGATAATCAATGCCATCCGTCTAGATGCGCGCCAATGGGCCTCCCGAACTTGTAGCCAAATTCCCCCCAAAGTTGTCTTCTCTCATCGAACCGACGCCGGGGCTGTAAGTTTCGTTGTGCGTGGGAGCGAAAAGCTCCAGTATTGGCCTCGATGACATACCGTGGCGCCACCTACGAATGACGTCACTTGTTAGACGCCAGGTCGGGTTGTCGTGTGCTACAACACATTTCCATGCGTACAAGACCGCGTGTTTTTTTGTGTTTGTTTTCTTGTGACCACCGTTCTCTTCCTCTTTGTGTATTTCATGCAAATTACGCAAAAAAGTGGTCTCCAGACCGAGTATTCCGGGCGAGAAATCAGCAACTCGCAGCCAGCTAACACCATGGACGATGCAGCCAAGGCCGAGAAATGTACGCTGGTAATTGATTTTGAAATACTTATCATATGCAATCTACGAGACTGTGTGTGCAAGAAAACACCTTGTACAGAGGCGGAAACGCGTCGCTCACTAGTGATCTCACCGTTCGTAGTGCTCGCATTGCCTGGTAAATAATGACTACGCGAGAACAGTGATCGGATTGCTTAGCAGCACAAGCTTAAAAGTTCTGCTATGATATGCAGTTTGGCCTAAGCAGTGCCTATTTCTCCTGTATTGTTTTTCATAGTTCTGCCCGGATTTCATTAACGATCGTTGTCGTAGCTTGTACGCTGCTTGGCTGATATGTTTGCTTTTCGCGTCAACTTGCCCACAATGCATGAATGGCACGATCACGAGTTTTCAATGCCTTCGAGCGGGTTTGGACATGACTAGATTTAGTTTTCTTTAGGACCTCGGCGTGAGAATTGATAATTGCAACGTGGGCATTTGTCTGTTTACAGTAAACCTGCCTTCGTCTAGCACCAATTTTTAAACTCACGATTGCTCACAGAAGGCGAGGTTTTCCACGAGGCGAAACAAGTGGTTAATACTTAAGGGTAATGGAGAGTTTTAGGATAGGGAAACCGTTCGTTGGAGGCCCACAAGGAGCTAGGTGAACCGAAACGCAGCACGCGCGCGCGCGTTACGAGAGGGTCTTCTCCAACAGCTCGCCGCCGCTTTCGGATGCACACAATCGAATGTTGCTAACTTTAGGCTTAGCGTCGTGGCAGATATTTTATCGCCGCTATCGTTACAGTGCCAATGATAGTCCATAATACAACCTTTCACCTCACTGGCACGCCCTGTTTTAAGCGTAAAATTGTAACCGTGGTGATGACCGTTTAATCGATCGATGATAAAGATACCTGCAACGGCCTCGGCCGATGCTTGCGCGCAGGTATCGCCATCCTTCGGCCACTCACCACACTGCGCGGGAACGGGCCGGCCGGGCAGGAACCGACCTCCGCGGTAGATAGGCGTGCATCGCGGCAGATATTTGAGCATCGCATTGAAACCCACAGCAGATTACACTACTTAGCACAATTTTTCAAAACAATAGCATCCATTTTCACCAACGAGGAATCACTTTTCCACGACTAGTGTCATTCCAAAAAGCGGCTACGAGCTGTTGCTGGCGTGACCTGCTTTGGTTCGGGCTGCTGCGTCAACCGTGCGGGCAGGCAGAGCGGGTGTGTCTGCGGAGCGTCTCTACGAGCAGTAAACGCTCCATGATTTCATGCTTTATACAATAATACAAGCAAGAAAAATCTAGAAACTTAGCTCGTCGATTGTGGTACCCTACATTGTTGATCGGGGAAAAGAGCTGCAGCTTACGCTTCGGTCTCATGCCACTTACACCACTACGCTCAAGTTGTTTGCCGAGAATGTAACACAGTTGATACGGTTATAAAATCCCCATGAGGTAAAATTGCGTTTGAAACTGTGAGAATTAAATTCAAACGTCGGAAATTACCATGAAAATTCTTTTAAAATGCGCGTCCTAAGCGACGCATCACGCGCTGCAAGCCAACTACCTAGCCAGATAGAAAGAGTGATACCACAGGTGACGTCAAAACGATTGCAGCTTAGCCTCTCCAGTGGTGGTCCTCGGGGCCCATAAACACCAGACTGGCTCTGTGTCTACGGAATTCGGCTGCGAAATACGAAGTCGTTGGTTATGTCGCTCCTACAGCAGCTGTATTAGGGCCGAAGCCCCGTAGGGGCTGGGGCTGTTGGTGTCTGCTCTCGTCATCGTCGTCGTAATCGTCATCTGATGTAGTCATGGTGCTAAAACGCTGCGAAACTCGTTAACGGCTGAAGAGATCTGTGCAGTGATTCATTTCAGCATTTAAACTTGGAAGCGATAGTAAATGGCACGTTTACGGGCTACGGACTCTTTTACAGGCTACGGGCGCCCCAATCTTTGAGTAACAAGAACGGAGTGATGCAACATTTCGCAGGTATTTTGCAACCGCGGATGACAAAATTTCGGCACCCCATGTCGTCTGTGACGGCTTTTTGTCCAAGAAATAACATCAGGCGGCACAGAAAGTGTGTCCCAAGACCGGAGCTTGTATAGACGCTTTCTGGCATTTCGGGCCAGCATCCAGGTTCTCGCAGCCACTAATCATACGATGAGCGGCCAGCATTCGGCAACCAGCGCTTCTGTATTTCTCCGGCCACCCATGTTCAGACGCACAACGGCAGCTACCCGTCTGCCAAATATTCAGTTCAGTTTCGGGTGCCGGTGTTGAGAAAGAAATCGGCCGGAGTACGGCTCTAGAGCATCCGTTTTACCTTCGGGAAGCGGTATTCAGCCGAAGCACGGCAAGCGACCGGCAACAGAATATCGGTATTCTTGTTGCAGTTGGTGTTCGAAAGGAGACCGGCCGGATCGCGGCTGCTTCGCATTCGCTTTTTCAAAGGTAAACCGCGTCCGGTGGCAGAATATTCGTTTTTTTCGGGTAACCGGTGCTATACGGGAGACCGGCCGGCGCATGGCCCCAGAATGTACATTTTTTATTCGGATAGCGGTCCTCGGGCGAATTATGGGGAGCGAACGGCCGCAGAATTTTCGCTGTTTTCGTTTATGTATTGCGAGCTGGTAATAACCACTCCTACGCATGCAAAATCTCAGAAAAGACAGCAAATATTGTTTGTAAATTAAGATTCGCCCACCTGGAGGCAACTTGTCTAGCTTTACCACACTGGAATCTTCCCAGATAAGCCTTGCTCACGCCTAAAATATTCTAGTTAAAAAATAACGCCGCGCAATACAGGCTGCAATACCTACACATTTCCAGCAAAGGGTAATTTTGAACCTCTCCTGGCTTTCGGAGAGTTCCTGCTGCTGATAAACCTACCGGGTACTTCCCTAGGTTTTATCTTGCACCAGATGATGCTACCCTTTTTGCGTAACAGACCTACAGGGCCGGACAAGAAAGCGACTAGCCGTAGATCACCCTGGGAAGCCACAAATTATGCGTGTACACCAATATCTGCCCTCAAAGCTGGGTGGGAATTTGCCAAGAGATAACAAACGTTTGTACACGGTTCGTATTTCTCTGCGCACTCACTACTCCTCCCTGTTCAAAAAATCAGCCGCGCTGCAACCCTAAATTCATTTTTCAAATGGCACCGGGAACTCTATTTCAACAAAGGTATGTTAATAGGCACCCCTCTCCTTCTTCTGACTAGCACGTTTACGAAGATCCCCCAGTATTTCAGAGAAACGTTTCATGGCAATTATAAATAATTTTGGGCGTCCGCGTAGAAAACTTCCCGTAACGAGTGAGGTAAACGAGATCAGTTTCAGTAAAGGAGCCAACAACCGAGCTAATGCATATCGCTAAAAGGCATGCATATAAGTGGTTGCGTAAGCGCAGATAGTCTTTCCTAAAAAGGGATTGTGAGAAAGCCAACAACCAAGGCGAATTCATAGCGCCAAGTTCGATAATATGTTCGCTATCGTCTGAGATCTTTTTCAGTATTTATGAAGTTTTGCATTACATAGTGGGGCAGTGCGCGATTTCGACGCCAGTGTGTTGCGAGCGCATGTCAAGGGACTCCTACACAGAGTGTCCAAACAGAACTGTCAGCTGGGTTTGTATGCTCGAAATGTGGCCACAACCATTGTGTATATTGTCGTGCACAGATTCCACATCCACAATAACCTGACCAGTGTCGGGTTATTGCCATCCGCGCAATTCGTGGTGCACAACAGCGACCACACCGCATTCATCACTTTCGTGACAAAAAATATAGACAAAAAAAGAACTTGAAACACACAATTAATTGCTCATATTCGTGCACCTGACAAATTATGTAGATGAAAATCGCATAATATAATAAAAAACCTTTAAGTGTCGTGTAATTGTATGAGGGCTTACAGCTATACCAAAGACACAGCAACTTGTCTACTCAACCACCTTCGCATATTGAAATGGTCAATGATTATTTCGAATAACTGTTCCCACCTCCAAGTAGTCAAGCACAGCCGAGGCATTGCTTTCAAAACAGGCAAACCCAGAGTTACATCAAAAATTTGATAAAACTTGATGTTTCAACGAGATACCTATTTTTCTCGCAAGAGTGGTCGGGGACTCTGCAAAACCTTCTCAGGTTTAAATCACTTTATGCAAAATCACAAAACCCGAAGGCTACATACGCTCCTCAAATTATCTAAACTTTCCGGCTGTATCGTTCATAACGGAAGGCTTCAACAGAGACAAATGGGAAGCTTCTAGAGCTTTCCCTAAGCGCACCATCCCTGAGCAAGTTCGGCCAAGAAAGAGCGAGGTCGAATGACCCGAACAACGTTTGTAGAAAAAGAATTGCTTCTTCCAATATCGTGATTCCGTGCTTTGCTAAAAAAGTGAGCTCTGTATTCTTTCTGGCTTATTGGCCTTCTCTGTATTCCTTATTGGCCTTCCCTGTATTCCTTCTGGCTTAGTGACCTTCTGGCTTACTGGTTATTCCCTTAAAAAAACTTCCGAGGATTCTATCGCTGATTTCTTTTAAAAATGTGATTTGTCATTACGATATATATTTCTTTAAAATTTGGCTAGGAGCCAATGCTAATAAGAAACTAAACCTGTAGAATTTACTTGTATAACAATAAAAAATTGCATACGTCGGAACATTGTCATTAACAAGTGAAGTCAGGGAAAACTAAAGCTGTTTCGCGTCAGTGTACGGTTAAATAGCTGGCTTTACTACACTTCGCCGAACAAATGGAGTACAAAACAAGCACAGTGCACAGGAGAGGCGAGTTTATAACGAATTTACTTTAACAAAGCAAACAAAAGGGCATTTTCTCGATTTTGGAACATCTGGTCTGCTATTCCATGACTTGATTTCTATTATGAAATAATCCCTGAATAAGGCCACGTGAAAATTCCCATATGGCCGCCAATTTCTTATAGGCAAACGCTGATTTCCACAAATGATCTTATGTTCCAACTAAAAGCCACACTACATCCGAACCACCCTAGCCAGTATAAAAACATTTTCCCTTTTCGGACGCGCGTTAGTTTTTCTGAGAGAACCGACATGGTTCCATTAAAGTGTGCAATATCTTTGTAAAATTGGAAAAACCGTTGCGATAAATCGGGAAGCATGCTTTTCGCGGAAGGCACCACCCTTCATTGCAGACACGTTCTTTTTGGTGACTCTTCGTTGAAACTGAAAAAAAGAAAAATACAGCCATAAATGACAGCGGCTCAACATTAAAACATCAGAGCAAAGCTTTAAGGCCAAAAGTGGAACACAAAACGGTGGAATTCCAAACTTAAAACCCCTTTTCTGTCCTCAGAAATGTGTCTGAAAACGTTGAGCCTATTACTATCAAAGACGTTAAAATTAGACTGAAATGCATAATGGTAGGTTTGGTCCTAATTGTTCCTTTCTCTGAATGCACTTCTGCCCTCGTTAGCGCGGCCAGGTTTTTCGTGTGCACAGTGACACTCGCACTAGAATCGGCATCGACAAAGAGGAGCCCAGCTTAGCCCAAGTATTTTCTGTCAAAAATCAGTAAAGTCTTGTCTTTCTCAATGCATATCTATGATCAATAACAAAATCTAATAATAACTAATAACAATATAAATACTTGGTTTCACTCCCTATTGAGGGGGCCTTTAGGGAAGCGTGTACGGAATGATTTTTATGCAGCATATTTGCGTTATATTTGGGCACAGAAGATGAATAAGAAGCTCGCTTCACCCAAAGTATCTGCTCAGCGAAAAAATACACTGAAAACAACCATTTTCAAACTAGTTGGCACGGAGATACCAGTGATAAAATTTGATTGCAGGATTAGTGTACAAAAGGTACTTCAAGCGTAGTGGGCTGTAATGTGGCCTGTATTGACGTAATAATCACTATTTAGTATGCTAAAAGAAAACTATCAAGTTAACAAAATCTCGCACAACCCACAAATTCAACGACGTAGTTCAACACCCGAACTCAATTTCAGCCGGGGCACGATTCACACCGTCACTTCATATACAGTAATACAGAACTGCGCGTTTCTTGTACACCGTCTGTGTTATCCCCACGACGACGAGGTCCTCTCGGGGTGTTCAGTGTCCGAGAAGAAATTTTTCCTGCGATTTCTCATTGGTTCGCCCAAGTTTTAATATATGTCATAGCATTTTCTCTGCTGCCCTCATGGATGGCGTCCTACATTATCCCTTATCTACCTGGAGCGCTCTGTTTTTCTCTGTATTTTTTAACATTCCTTCCGCCGCTTCCTTCTGCCTTATTCCTTGGCATTGTCTCAGTCCAACCATTTTTTTCTTTATTTATTTTTTCAACAGTGTACATGTCTAACAAGAGAAAGGGGGTAAAGGTACAAAATTACGTTACGGGGTCCCGGCCCCCTTCCCGCGTTTATACATCGATCCAGTCAATACATTCAACATTTCTATCAAACTAACTCGCAGCATATTACAGAAAGGAAAGTATTGCCATTCTCATTCCCCGACAAACCCCCCCCCCCTCACCCCTTCCTATTGCCCTGCAGACCGCTCCACACCTCAGTTAACTCTGGTTAAACTCTCCTGACGCATAGCTGCAACCTTTTTAAACAAGCGCTTCTGATACACACCTTTGCCTTTAAGGGATCTCCGCCCTCCCAGTTTCTGTGGTCCTTCTTACCAACCAACCATACGTATTCCCTCTCTTCCTTGCACCCGTGAGTTCACTCTTTAGGACTTTTTGCCCCAATTACTTCACTTACAATCATTCTTATCACCATCCTCCGCTCTTCCTTGCCCTAAGGCGTCTATAGGCCTATTCTCACTCGTTGAACTACAACTCATCATTGTGTCCTCTCTACTGTCTGCCCCCTTCCATCAGCTACACTTATTTTCCCTATCGTCTATCACTTCGCTTGCCTATTTACTACATATGTAGCCTTTCTCCCTGCCGCTTCATGTGCACGCCTCTTTCGCCCCTCTCTCCATTGAGTATTCCCGTTTGTCCGCAACTACAGTTTTGTAGCACATGAGCCACCATGGGAGTTGAATGATATTTCCAAGTTTCTTACAGTTTCTGTATCCTTTTGGAGTGCAGACATGGCATCGTTAAGCAGGTTGATACCATTCTAGAATAAAAAAAAGTGAAAAGAAGCGTGTCTGAAGGCAAAGGCAATCAGACTACTACACTCCAGCAGCTTAGGCGCTTTTAGGCTGTCGTTCGTCGAAAAATAAAGAAAAGAGCAATACAACCGTCGTTTATAAAACGTGAACGCTACGAGTTATCTCTCGAGCATTTGAGAGATAAAGGTGGATATTAGCGGGAAAAATAAGGTATAAGTGATTCAGGGCTATACAGAAAACGGTCTTTTAATTTTATTTCACAACAGTGCCACCCTTGCACGAGATTCCCGGCTGGAGTAGACGTGGAATGCAATAAACTTTAAAAGAACACGGCGCCGTAAGTAAAACAGTAGAGAAAAGCAAAAAACCTAGAATGCAAAACCGTTTTTCGGATGGTGGCATGATCAAGCCAATAAACAACATCACTTGGTAGCAAATACAAAAAAAATATGTGACATCTCGCCTGGTATTCAAAATGCACAAGACAAGGCAGCCTTTTCCTATAATAAAAACACAGTTGGTCAACAGCCTAGTTTGTGGCACTTCGCATGTGAAACAAGTAGTAAACAAGAAAAAGCGATACTAGCAGCAAACAGAGCTTATGCCTTGCAAAGAAGGCAACTGCGACATAAGAAAGTATACCAATATTAGGCAGCTCCTTTGTGATAGAATTGGTTTTCCACTGGTCACGTAAATGCCACGACCGAATACATTTCCGTAGAATTGTAGCCAAGTAAGGTCTATTCTCGAACGGTTCGCAAGAAAAAAGAATGTTTTGAAGGTATCTGTTCTCCACGAAACCTTTTGGAGTTTTTTTGCATGATTAGATCATCTCGACATCATTGTTGCTGGTTTAATGTATTGAAGCTCGTATGTTTATATTAATTGTCGTGTATTACGGACATCACTTCAGCTGTGTTCAATACAGTTTTCAGTGCAATTTTTTCTAATTTTGTACCTTTGAGAAACGGACTAATTGGTTTAGTATTTAAATTGTACACAGATACACGCTTCCTTGTTTAATATTATTTGTTCTTGTACACGTGTCCCAGCAAACTGACGAATGTTTGTCTTTCAGGAGGATGTAAATTTTAAAAGCTTGTAGTCCCATTTTGCGCGTCGATTTTAGCCATGATATCTATATATAGAATCTTCTGAATTGCCCTTTGCTTAAGGAAAGAAACATGGTGGTTACATATAAGATGCCTTGCTATTAAAACGTCCATGTACTTGTAAGCTCTTTGAGGATGTCAAACGAGCACTCATGTGATAATAAATGATTAACGGTTGCAGTTTTTGAGTTATTACCATTGCCTCAGTCTTCTTGATGCGATGTACATTGGCCATGTCTCACCAATTGTCTGGCGCCAGACATGTGATATGTCTTCTAAGTATTGTTTTATATCTCTAACCATGATTCAGAAACGCCAGCGTTTCTGAGCAAGTACGCAGGGCAGGCAGGAAAACGCAGTGCGCTTTCAGTGGATGTGTCACCACCTCTTAATACCGATCACCACGTCCTAATACAGAATATTAATAGTTCTAGGCCTACCTCTAGCGAGAAAACACGCTGAGAGAAATACCAAATCACTGAGATATCCGGCAGCGGAATTTCAGCCTTGTTCACGCATGGGATATATTACAGGCAGCGTATTATCTCTCAACTTCGGCTTTAAGACTTTCACATCCAAAACTAGAATTTCGAAGATCAAACTGGACAACCTTAGCTTCGGTCGGTTGTAAATAAGGCGTTACAAAGCGTCAGTTGTAACAGAAACCATGCACAAAAGCCTGCTTGGGCACATTCTATAGCTTTTCTAAACGATAAATTTTGTTCAAAAAACATTAATCTTAGTAAGTTACCCGCACCTTTCCAGAAAGGTAGACTCAGAACCAACGTTAGTGGGCATGACCATTATGATCTCGTTTTGATCCGACGTGCCGTGCATGTACTATCTTGATCACAGTCAGTGTGAACACGGGAGCACGTGTCATTTCGTTTGAGGTAGCCACCTGTCGGCATTCCGGGTGACTTCCAACACGTGCGCTGTTCATTTGAAAGGAGGCTATGTGATCCGCTTGCGAAGCTACCCGGAACGCCGACAGGCGGCTCCCGCGCACGGAAGGACAAGCGCTCTCGTGTTCAACCTAACTGTGATCAAGATAGTATTTGTGGGCACGAAATCATAAATTCTTGCACTCACGAAAGCGTGTTTTCATATCGTCAGCCTTCAAGTTTGTAATTTTGCGGCAAATGTGACAGGCAAAAGCAGCGAAATAACGAAAAAGCTTTAGGCTTCAGAACAGTGCGTTAGGCATTGATGCCGACATCTTCGTCATTCCGGGAAGAAAAACAAAGGTCTGACAAAACGTTTGCGAAACTGGCTAGAGTTCTTATGAAAGGCAGATGAAATTATGTTTTTATTTACGCAGTGTTTCGCAGTGTCAAGAAGCTACGACTTCGGATGTGCGAACTGCAGATAACTATGACGATATTTACACAGCTCAGCAATTTCACTGACTGGAATCAGGGTACTTATAGAACCTTATTCATACGATTCAGTTCAAACAGGGTAAATGTATATCCTCATGCGTTCCACCTCTCGACATTTGTCCAATTTAAAGGAAATCACATACCACTGCACTACGCCGAGTGTGGCGTATTTTTGCCCGCAAATCCCAGTTCTCCCATATTTTGGACACCTACTAGCGCCATCTATGAAGTTTTGTCCAAGTTGAGAAGACGGATGCGGCAGTGGAAGAGAATAAAAGGTAACGTTCAGCAAAGAGGTGTTTCACGGTCACCACTGGAGAAAAAAATGCTGTTTGAAGTGTTTTGTAACCATTATAATGTGATATCTATCATTCACTGAAAAGGTTATGATACAGGAAGCATGCTGAATAAAAAACTTCAATTGCGCGGACAATTGCTTTTCTCTGCTTGCAATTTCATTTTGCATTTACATTACATTAGACACGTCTGCTCAAGGGCATCGTTTCTAATGTGCGACGAACTGCAGCTCATTAAAGCAGCCACGAAGACAAAATGGAAGTTCGGTTCATTCAAAATACGTCTTCGTTAGAATCATACTCACACCAGTTATAACGTAAACTTTCCTCAAATAAGCTACGTAATTACGAAAAAAGATGATGGTCATGCGACCCACTCGCTCATTTCCCGCAAAAGAACCTATGATGTCATACCAGATTGCTCTCTGATTGGCAGAGGCCGGCAAAAGCAAGCGCGAATTAGGCTGAGCTTATAAGCTTTCCGAACCAGCTATTCGTGCTTACATATAGGGAACATTCCTTTTGAAGCAATAAGAATGGTTGGACAAACACTGGAAGTTACGAAAGCGCATTTAAATATAGAAGTACTGATGCGTACTGCTCTTGGTACTGCATGCATTATGCTTTGTTTAGCTGCACAGCAGTGGGCCTTTTGGGTTGTCTCAGACGACACTGGCCGATTGAGGCAAGCAACGGTGTCTTACGTGACCATATTTGTCGAGCGAGGACTGTGTTTCACGAAACAATTATTTTCTCCCAGAACAAAAACAATCCAGGTTTAAATACGGTCGAAAACGAACGGCTTGCCACGGTATTGTTGCGCCACCTAGGTTCAGTAAAGTAAACAAACGCGCGAGTACCTCGATGCCAGCGCTGCCGTACAGGGTGGACACACCCTTTGTGTAACTGATGATAGTTCATTTGTACGAATAACTGCATTTATGCGTACACTGTGACCCTTTGGTGAAATTTATACATATGCTTTGGATAATACATAAGAAATGTATTAATTATTTTGCTTTGTGCCGTTTCTCTATTACGATTGGGGTATTATGCTTAAATTTGTGAACACACGTGTTGTTATGTACGCTGCAAATCGGGTGGCTGAGGCCTCTGTCAGGCCACGTTCGCCTTTAGTCTCAGCCTTTCCTTGGTTTTACGAAGAAATTAAAATCAAACACTCAAATACTGACAACTATGGCCAATGACCCAGCAGTTACAAAGGTGTAAATAAAAACCAATACTTGGCGAAAGCCGTGTTTTTTGGTCTAACAAAACTTTTCGGTGCATGTGAATAACAAAGTCGGGCCGGTACAGCCATGAGTTCGCTGGCCACGAAAAAGCTGTTCTTACCTCTAAATCTGTTATCTTCGCCATATCACTCCTGCGTGTTTCTTCGTGTTTTTCAATTCTCTTTCTGATCGCCTGAAAAGAAAAGCTCAGTATACGTTGGTCTCAACGAATAACAAACATTGCAATCAGAAAATCCCGAATTTTTTCTCCATGTCTGCGTAAATTATTCCTAAACAAAAGCCTGCACTTTTTGGCCGCTTCGAAACAGAAACTTTGGTCGCGCATTTGACTAGCTAAACTTAGAAAGCGACTTTTTTTACAAATAGGGCACATTCTCGACAGTGGCCAACGCAGTTGTATTTTTTAGTTTTTATTGTATCGCCAGTGAGTATGTAACACGAAAGGGTAATTACAATACAGAAAACAACTCTGCAGGTTGTGGCGTTAAAAGGAGATACCTCTCTCGAACCGTGCGTCGACCTTCGGTAGCACTACTATCTTAACTCAATCAATCAACAAACCATTGGATCAAATAAATACTTATTTATTCAATCAAATAATCAATAAACCAATCGATCAAAAAAATTTACATCATTTAAAAAAACGGAGTACGGACTAAAATTTCCAGCAGTTTGACCAGGTCGCAGCCCCGCTACAAGTTGGCATAGAACTGCAAGGCAGGCAGTCATGTACAGACTACAAATAACTTGAGCAATATTACTTAGCATTAAGCAATCCAAATCTGTGTAACATATTGCTAAACAATACAAAAACCTCCTTAGCAGAGTTATGAAGTGACATGAACATTGAAATGTCAGTGCGCATTTCCAAAGACGATAGCAAAAGTATTACAATCCCACACCGTTAGGTATCCTTTACGTTCCAATGTTTTCTGTTGAAAAGAATCAAGCAAACAAGCACGTGTGTGCTTCCTATTATCAATCGGTCTACTTAGCCTGTGTTGTCCAATGTCAAGAACGGTTGGCACGGCACGGTAGGAAACGGCGAGAAACTGTTTTCCTCGCTCCTGGTGTGGAAGCTATGCGTGCGCATATGGCCTAACCTCAAGTCCAGAAGGGTCCAAACTTCACTCTCAAACATTCGCGCTATTACGGGGCAAACGTGAGAAATTTTGGCCGCAGTCCGTTTATTTTCAACTTGCTCCGCCAACACAAAAAATGAAAATAAGGGCACGAAACAATAACGTGTCCAGAGGCCAGGGAGACAGGTAACTGAGAAAGGCGGGGGAAGTGCCACGTAAACAAGCAGAAGATTGGCTCGCTTGCATCTGCTGCCTGGAAGGGCATCCTGACTCCAGCCCTTTATTATATGGGCTGAACAATTGAGTCTACACACAGTGCGGATGGCAAAGTAGGGTATATGCGAATGACGCCGGCAAAATGGTAATGGTGGTGGGAAACAAAAGCAGCAGCAAAACTGTAGATTAGGCGGAACGAATGCTAGAAATGAAACAGGAACTGTAAACAGTTCCTGTTTAGTAATACAGTTCCTGTATCAATACAGGATTAGTTCCTGTATCAATTAGTATCAATTAGTCAATTAATATTAATTAGTATCAATTAGTCAATTAATATCAATAAGTTCCTGTATCAATAAATTCACTGGAAATCAAAGCCAACCCAGACATGCTGCATGATACAATTTTTGGCGATACATAACCTTACGCATTGTTAAAGTTTAATATAAATGATTTACATCGCACACAATTTGCCGACAGTGTTTATTGTCGCGTCGTTCTGCCAAAGCTGCGAATATAGAAGCGCCCAAATATCTCACGCAGCCTTTTAAGCTGTCCTTTTATTTCAGCTTGATTTATTTCATAATATTGCTTCCAAGCTCCCTTTTCATTTTTAGTAGATTATGAGATGTCTTTTATATTTTGAGATCCTTATGAGCATGTCTTTTTTAGCGTTCAATTACACGGGATACTTCGAAAGGGTTTTAAAAAAGAGTACGAGGAACATCAGCTCCGCAAACAACTGATACAAACGTCAAAGTCATGAAGGACAATGACATGGTTCACTGAACCGTGTCATTGTCCTTGCAAAGAAAGTGAGGACATTCTATGGAACGATTTGTGTTTGTTCAATTTTAGGATGGGAGCTATAAAACACCTAATAGGGAAAAAATATGCCGTGCTCTGTCAGCAACTAAAATTAGGTGTATTACTAAAGCCCGGAAGTTTGTTAGTGCATTAAACGAGGCCTGGGGCACCTTCCAAGGCAACTTTTTTAAGAGGGTAGGAGGGTACCGACCGAGGTGCACCTGTAGTTTGAAGCGCAGGTCCGTCTATTCTCAAGCGACTTGTACTTCTGCCTGAGCCAATAGATCTGCCAGGAAGTACCGTTTATGCATACAAATTAAAATTGAAATTAATCTCATATCCCGTTTCCTAAACATGTCGACAACCTATGTTCTGGTAGGAGTTTCTGCGTCCCCAAGTTTGTATAATTATCGGTTCTTTCATTGATAGATTAAAGTGGGTATAACATGAGTGCATATCAAAATGACCTTTTTGCTAAAACTATGAAGTGAACCGGGAGGGTGCTAACTACAAAACAAAGTTCAAACTTCCTCTAGTAGGCATACTTTGATGGAAAATGGAATTTTTGAAACAAAACGCTTAGTACCCATTTAGTTAAGAATACATTAATAAACCTCAAAAAGAGGCTTCGACACGGAATCACCACTAACAGAACAGCATATGTCCACTTATTTCTGAGTGTACAATGTTGTCTGTTCCCCCAGTTTTGTAATCATGCAATATAAACTCGTCCAACCATAAATAAGTGAGGAAGTACGCTTTTTACTCTTACCTCGAGTTCAGCCTTCAGTTCATATATGCGTCCTATTAGCAGGTGTGCGTGCACCGGCACCACCTCGTGTGCGAAGAGATCAGGCCGCGGTGCCTGAATACAAGTAAAGGACTTTATTGCGATTCACTCAAACTAACATCACAACAAAGCACGTTTTAGCACATTTTTTGTTGCGCCCTTGCTAAAAATGGCTCTGCCATGGTAATCCGCTGCAACTGGAACCTTGTTGCACGTATCCGCACTAAGGCTTAACCGATTATATTCGACTACATCTTGCTGCTGCTCGAAGGTACTAGTACGTTATGGACTAAAAAAGTAACATTCTAGCAGTACGTGTGAAGTTTATGGCAGCCTATGCTACAGTCGGAGTACTGTCAAACGTGGACTCTTTCATATATTAGGCTGGTATTGCATGAATACCTTGGTTTTTACTACGGATATCAGCCTTTTTTGGGGAGGCTGCTTGGGTTCCTACGGTCCTCTTTTCTAATATAAATCAAATGCGCGAACGACCCTCATTGTCTGAACTAAAGGTTTGTGGCTTTATTATTCTGGATAAAATAGGAAAAGCACCTCAGGTTTTAACGTCAAGCCTTTCAAACGATCTTCCATCTACGAGACTAAAACTGCCTTACTTAAATATTGATTGCTAGCTGCAGAAAAGACCTGTGAAATATTATCTCACCAAAGCATTTCTCCTAAACAAAACTGTTAAAAACGTGTAAATATACAACTGTCTGATCGTTAAGAGTATTAGCAGGGTCAAAAGGTACTGTGCTTGAGACGTATTGAATTTAGTACATCTGAGATTCGTAAATCAAGGCAAACGTGCAGCCAGCTTGCTCGAATGAACAGTTGGTCGGCCATCTCAGAGCATTTCGGGAGATGTTCGCCATCAAGCTGTAACGAAAAAGTATTACAGTAATCCCTCAATATAACAAAATCGCTTTACTCGAAATATCGCTTTGTTCGAAATTTATTCTGGTCCCAACCCAAACGCACGCGTTTTAAGCCGCATTACTCGAAGTCCACGAAGAGGTTGACCCGCTAGAGCGAAGTGGCGGGCGGAGGCATGGCCGAGCAGCGGTGACCCAGCGGCGAGTCATGCTGCCAGCATGCCGGGTAAACGCAATATGGATTTTCCCCGGCGATTTTCCCGAGCCGGTCATGCTCGTTTCGCGCCATCTGACTTTAGACAAATGGTCCGAATGCGTGGCAGGGTAACTTAATATTGTTCCTAGACATTGGTTAATGGCGTGGACGCGAAGCTGCGTGACACCGACACTCGAACCGTAGAATTAGCGGTGTCGTTGACAACGGTGTGCCGAAAAACTATTGTTCTGCAAACTTCACGGCTGCACACATCACGCGAAAATTTCCCAGACATCATGCAAAGCTGCTAGTTCAAAACCGGTCAGTTTTTATGATTTCGATGTACACCCAAAATGAGCGGTTAATCGTTTTTTTAACGCAAAAAACGCAACTTCAGACTCGAGCCACGACATTTGCAGCGCTTTCCAGCGCGAAACTGGCCAAGCATTCGGTGACGCCCGCCCACAATCTGTAAATTGGCCACAGCCACTGCCACTTTTATTGGGGGCGACCACACCCTCATGCAGTGCTTGGTCATTCTTTGGAGCATTGGCAAGAACTTGGAACAGCTGAAGCTCACGGCCTTTTATGCACCTGAACAAAGCTTTGCTTACCTGATTACATTCTGTTTTGATTCCTTGCAGTTGTAATGCAATTAAGGCTCAACAGCTTTAGCTTTTTTTAGAGTTGTCGTTTATATAGAAATACCGCTTATAACAAACGTTTTCGCCATCCCGCTGACTTCGCTATAACGATGGATTACTGTACGTACCTAGTCGTGAACAAACAAAGATGTCAAGCGCAGAGATAACGCTAGGACTACATTCAGAAATGAACGTGCAATAAGATAAGGTAAGTGGGTTGTGAAACGGACACCCTATTATTCAGGGACCATTAAAAGAAGTTCTTATGTACTCAACTGGTGCTATCTGTGAAACTAGAAATATGAACTGATCCTAAATTTTATAGCAAAGTGTAGATTTCTATTGTCACAATTATAAATTCTCAGCTAAACATGATGAATAAACAACAGAACAAGCTCTTTATCGAATTGCAGAGGGGCCTGTTGCCTTGTTTCAACCAGCATTTTTTACACCGGGAATTCTTTACCGCAATGCTTCACAGCGACAATTTTCCCAATGCAATAGAAAACATTTGGGTGCCCTAAGTTGCCTTTTTCTATAAATCAAGCGGATATCTCAGCGCTTTTATGATGTAAAAGTAACTGAAACATTCTTTAATTCAATTACATTGCAAATACAAAGCGAAAATTAGGGCGCGTTTAAAAAAGTACTCTATCAAATGTGTTATGTATTTGCTGCGAAGATATCCCCAAGTGTACCGTGAGGCGCATAAGTATTTTTCAGAAAGCTCTAGCTTCTACATTATCAAAAATATCCAAAGGGAGCTCCAAACCAACATTCGTACTGACGAGTAGATTTATATCTTGTAGTAAGCTTCTTTTTATTTTTACAGCTGCTTAGAAGCCAATTTGTGTTCGCAGTTGTGGTACCAAACTTCTGAAATTTCGGCAAATGTGCTACGACTAAATTACACAAATCTTTGCAGCAAGCTGGAAAACCAAAACTGTCTGCTTACTGCCCGTGACTCGGACATATTAGAAGTTTTGCTATTGTATAGTGGTGTGTGAGCATAGCCAGTGCTGTTGTCGATCAAGGTAAGAAATTTACCTTAGTTTCTGTTTATTCCATTGGAGCGTTCCTTTCTCATAGGCGTAATTTTGCACTTTCTATGGCTCTCCCTTAATAAAACGGTGATTTACAATGTGCACAGATACGATGGCAGCCTTATACACCTGAAGTACAATTTTTATTTTCTTTTGCTTTGTATAGGCATATCATCACGGCTTTCTCTACGACAGCCCTGCTGACAAGCCTGCCTGGGGCAGGGGCTCTTATTTTGCTGAAGGTCACATTGGCAGGAAGCCGCAATACCAGCTGTTTGCTGCAACAGTTATATTAACCCTCACAACAGCGGTCACGTGGTTTTGTTTGGTAAGGACTAGCCGGATAACAACCGAAGCAACTGGCGTCTTGACCCATGTGGAACGTGAAAATATGTGTATTAGGCCTAATTTTCATGCCGTTCGCCTCTATACCGTCAATTATGCCGTAATGTGCAAATTTAAGATAACTTTTTTCTAATTTACACGCAGAACAATGCTGAGAAACAGATAAAATACGCGATTATCTGCCCACAAACTTTTGCGCAATGATAAAATGCAAAGATTGAATTCGTTCTGTTCAAAACACTATCTATCAGCAAAACAGCAGAAACAACCTGGCAGCAAGCACCAGCATTCATATACTTGGGCTGCATGCGCCGCTGTTCTGTGGTTCTTGCTTTTAAAGAATAATATTTACACCTTTTATATTTGAAAGATAACGTGGTGCAAAACGACACGGTGTCAGTATATTCACCACAGCATTTGTAGAAACTTCTTTTAAGCAGTTCCGGGAGGTTCCAGGCTGCTGACGGCAGCTTTCTTCGTGCAGCTATAAGAAAAAAGAAATATTTTCGGAATGTGTTCCCGAAGTCTACCAGTGGGCTGTTAGCTGTTAGATAGAGGGCTTCTAATCTCTCAGGCTATTCAATTTAGTCTCTCGGATTAACCACGGGCTCTCCGAGAAGCAGTTCTAGAACGTACGGAACCCAATGTCCCTACAGCGTGGGGAACCCTACGACTACCCCCGGATAATCTGCGGTGATTCCGCAACTTTGAATCGAATAGTCCCTCTGACTTCATACTTGTTATATAAGCAGACATAAAAAGGGAGAAAATTGGGCGCCGGAAAAGGAAAGAAACTATTCTAAAGACCGCATAGTCAAACATGCGAACACACATAGGTAGTACAGGTTTAAAAACGCAACGAATACGAGGAGTGCGAAAATCAAACCCACCGCTATAAGTTGAATCCAGTAGAGAAGTGTCTCAAAATAAATACAAGATATGCGATGAGTTTAACTGTTTTGTATAGTAAAGAGAACCTTATTTGAGTAATGTTTACCTGAACTTGCGAGAAACAAAAGGAAATAAGCAGTTGTCTGTGGGGTATACAGGCACAAATCAAACTACATGACATGAGTGATTACATTCAAATACAACTCATCAGAATCTCCACTCCCGGAAATTTGAGGAATAAAACTACTCCAGGCAATGTTAACGGCACCACATTTGACATGAGAACATGACATACAATGCAGAGTATGGCTATATTTTATTTGTATTTTTACCCTCAGACAATTTGAAAAGAGAAATACTCCAATTGTTCATCGTAAAAAATAGCTGGAAATGGCAATTCAACAGCACGGCTCCTCGGTAAGCCTTATGCTAGAGCTTAAACTCTGCAGGCGATAGTTAAAGCCCCCCAATCAACAGTTTTGGCGACGTGCTCCTCTTTGTTCTAGTATATACACGGAAAAATTCTTCTTCCTTGAGGATCCCTCTAGTGCAAGAAGTTGTTCCATATATATATATACATATATATATATATATATATATATATATATATATATATATATATATATATATATATATATATATATAATAATTTAGCAAGGAAATGAGGGGCTCGTTGAGGAAAATACAGAAAGATAGGGCAGCAGTCTACAACGCCAAAGGAGGCATAGGGGTGTGGTTAGGCTCTTTTCTTTTTCACTACGGTTAATGAAGTAAACTATTTTTTAATACACAGAAGAACGAAAGAAAGAAAGAAAAACACGCGCCCAGAGTGGGGACCGAACCCACGCCCCGGGGGTCGAAAAGAAGGTCCCCTTCTCCCCGTGTAGTCAGAGTGGCGCTGGCTACCACCCTCAAGCGTCAGATACACTTCTAGTAAATATAAATAGCCCAGAAAGTGAAGGAGAACACAGTCGCCCAGATAGCCGAATTGGTAAGGCATTCGACATGTAATCGAAAGGCGTGGGTTCGGTCCCCACTCTGGGCGCGTGTTTTTCTTTCTTTCTTTCGTTCTTCTGTGTATTAAAAAAATGTTTACTTCATTAACCGTAGTGAAAAAGAAAAGAGCCTAACAAAACCCCTATGCCTCCTTTGGCGTTGTAGACTGCTGCCCTATCTTTATATATATATATATATATATATATATATATATATATATATATATATGTATATATATATATATTTATATATATATATATATATATATATATATATATATATATATATGTATATATATATATATATATATATATATATATTGTCAGCGCTTACTTGTGCACCTGTGAACTGCCCCACACCGTGCCCGTCCACCGTCTACCGGTGTGGTCAACCCCTCACCTGTCCATAACCATTACAATCATCATTTGTACATAATCATTATCTCAAGTCGCGTGTGCATGGAATCGCGATCTGGCAAGTAAAGGACGGAACCGTTCGTTCTGCTGCCTCCCTGAGAGAACCGTCCTGTCTCCTTACAAGTTGGAAAGATTGCGCTTGATCCCGACCTCTACTTAGTCCGGCTGCACCCCTGGAGCTCCGTTCCGGTCACCTTTTGTCGGCGCCAACCCCTCCGATGGAGCGAGAAAGCGTGCTGAATGCACACGCTTCTGCCTCGTCGCCATTCCTGGTGACCTGCCCCCAGCGCGACCCCCCGTCTTTTCGTGGCCTTCGGGGCGAAGATGTCGAGCACTGGCTGGAACAGTACAACAGGGTCAGTCAGTTTAACTGGTGGGACAATGGTTTCAAGCTTCAAAATGTCGGATTCCACCTGTTTCAAGTACCCGAAACATGTTATTTAAATAACAAGGCAAGGCTGACTGATAGGGCTACCTTCACCCAAGAGATTCGCAAGATTTTTTTCGTTTCTTCCGCTCGCTTGGATGCAGCAAAGGAGAAACTCGAAAGCTGCATGCAGAATCCCGATGAGACGTACGCGTCGTATATCGAGGATGTCCTCGCTCTTTGCCGTCGGGTTACCACGGATATGTCGGAAGCAGACAAAGTCAAGCATGTCCTCAAGGGAATCGCTGAGTTTGCCTTCACTGCCCTAGCGCTGCAAAATCCATCCAGCGTCAATGACATAAGGGCCGCCTGTCAGCGCTTTGACCAGCTTCCTCCGATTCGCCTACAACGGACTACGGGACTCACTCGTCTTCCGCCAGAGCCAGAGCTGCGAGCTTTAATATGCAGCATCATCCGCGAGGAGCTCCGGAAACATTTTTTACGGCGACGTGATAGCTTCTCCAGCGAGCCGCTTGATTCCTCGCGGAATGGCCATGTCTTCCTGCCTCCTTCGCTTTTCGCGGGGTCTTGCAGATCTGGCAGCGCTCAACACTACCGGTGAGCCAATATTGCTACGCAAGGGCACGGCCGTTGCTTCTGTTGTCGACCGCGAGCCACTTTCTATCGTGTCTAACACCATTACTCCTACACGCATGCGGGATTCAGCACCCTCGGCTGTTCCGCCTAGCATCGCTACCACTGTTAGCCCAGACCTCACGGCGGCACAGACGGAACAATTGCTGGCCGTTCTGAAAAAAGCACAGCGCATCATTCGACGTTTCTTCCCATACACTCAAACGTACGTCTGTCGCCGCGCATCGAATTGAAACAGACGGCTCAGCGTTTGCATGCCGTCATTCATACAGAGTATCTTCGCACGAACGCAAAACTTTAGAACACGTTTCTGACATGCTTAAGCGCGATGTCATACGCCCCTCATCAAGTTCATGGTCATGGCCGGTTGTGCTTGTGCAGAAGAAGGATGGTTCCGTTCGGTTTTGCGTTGACTACCGTGGGCTAAATAAGATAACTCGAAAGGATGTCTATCCGATGCCTCGCATCGATGACGCGTTGGACAGTCTCCACGGGGCAGAATACTTCTCTAGTCTCGACTAACGCACGGGATATTGGAAGATCCCGATGCACGAAGATGACAAGGAAAAAACTGCCTTCGCTACTCCAGACAGCCTCTACGAATTCAACGTGATGCCCATTGGTCTGTGTAATGCCCCAGCGACATTTGAGCGAATGATAGACACTGTTCTCCGGGGGCTTAATTAGAAAAGCTGTCTTTGCTATCTGGACGACATCGTTGTTTTTTCGACTACGTTTATCAACATCTGCAACGTATAGACGAAGTGCTTAGGTGCCTCTCCAATGCAGCACTGCAGCTGAATACAAGAACTTGTACTTTTGCCAGCAAGTCGATAAAAGTATTGGGACACGTCGTTAGTAAAAACGGAATCCAGCCCGACCCAGAGAAAATTGCCGCCGTTCTAAATTTTCCCCGAGCACTACTGCAGAAAGATCTCCGCAGCTTCCTCAGGCTAGCATCCTATTTTTGCCGCTTCATACAAAATCCATACCTTCATAGCTTCGTATCTGAGAGAAGCGTCCTGTCTCCTTACAAGACGCTTCCCTCAGGGAGGCAGCAGAGCGAACGGTTCGGTCCTTTACTTGCGAGATCGCGATTCCACACACACACGCGACTTGAGATGACGATTATGTACGAATGATGATTGTAAGAGTTATGGTCAGGTGAGGGGTTGACCACACCGGTAGACGATGGACGGGCACGGTGTGGGGCAGTTCACAGGGGCACAAGTAAGCAATTACAATATTTATTTATTTATTTATTTAGTACATACTGCAGGCCCAGTTTGGGCCCAAGCAGGAGGTGCGATACAGCGCATACGATACACGCAAATAAACAGCACAAAAATCTACGGAAATCATCGTACTAGCGAACACTAAACATTGTGTTTCGTCGCCTCTTTTACCTTTGTCTCTGTTTAGTGTTCGCTAATACGATGATTTCCTTAGTCAGTAACCAACTCGCCCAACGTACCGCCTTAGTAGTACAAAAATGACGCCGCACAATATGGCAGAATTTTAATGAAAAATTAGTGCAAAAAGAAGAAAATTACAATTTAATAAAGAGGACCCCGTATTACCAAAGCAAAATCAAAATGGTTAATTATTAACATGCAGTTTTTTTAGTGTAGCCAACTGAGACAGAAATTATTTGGTACGCTGGCTGCCGTAGACGTCCATGTTAAATCAAACAGCTGCAAACGTATTTTTCGCCACAATGGTATAAAAAAGCGTATACCGTAATGAGGAAAGTGTCCCAACGTGAGGTTGTGGAACTTCCGCAATCATAAAGCACACGCAGACACCTGCGATTCTCTCCAGCGTGTAGTCAAGTCATTTTCAAGTATGCTGTATCCAGTTCCAGTTTTCCCAGCAAGCTTCAGCGCGAGCCCTATCTTAGGGTGTTAGTCCACGTGAATCCGGTAGAAAATCTTATGTATGGAAACCGCATAGCCAAAATGTTACATTTATTCTGACACCATATGTTACAAACGGCAATGTTTGCAATAAATGCTCCATTTATTTTCACACCGATTGTTTTAAACTTGCAGTACGATAACATTTCGTAAAGTTTGGTTGTGAGTGTGGGTTGCGGTGCTAGTCACCCCTATCTTGTGAATCTGGTGCCCCAAACGTCGGTTGTTGTGGCCTACAATAGAGCAGCGCTCCTTGTTTGTCGCAGCTACGACGTTATGCGTTCACGCCACATTGTTTTTGTTTAATCCATTGGGATGTCCTCTAATATTACTCCTTCAGAAATGTACTCCGAAGAGAAGTTGCAAGCTGAGGCTCATGCGCCATCTGGTCCCAAATTATCAGAGTGTCTATAGAGACTGGCGGATATGTCAGTGTCGATGATTATTACAGTCTTAGAAGCACTGGTGGCCACTAAAGCTACAACGAAGACAGAAGGCAGCCCAGATTAATTTGTCTTAGCAATAGTCACGGCTTTTGCAGGAAGGTTACCGTAATAGTGAGCTATTGTCAAATTGCTTGGGAGGGGGGTGCTCGGTGAGCCCATGTTAACTCCCCTGCAGATAGTCGCAAACAATACATGGTGCCACGCTCCACCGGGTGGAGCCCCGATACAATAAATATGTAATGTATAATCAGTCGCCTCTTTTCTTTTGAGCACAGCACACTTTAATTAGTTATGTGTAAATGTTTTTTATTCATAAATGTTAGAATGCTTGTGCAAAGGCTGTTCTGAAATAGATTCCGGTGCGGCACTGCCACCCAGCACGTAACCCAATCTTAACGACACATAACCATCCTAGAATTCATAAAGAATGCGTGTAATATTCCCAAAGACCATTTTCACAATGAACAAAAATTACAATGTTAAGTTCAATTTTACAATTATAGGAGTTCGACCTCCCTCGTTGGAGAACCATCTAAAATCCCTTTATTGAAAAGGGTCCTATAAGCAGAATGCTAGTCGTAGTGCCTTCTGAGACAAGCGGAAGTGCTCAAAGGAACAAGTACATGGCGCCAGATTTGAATGCTTGCTGCAAAACGGAGTGCATGGCAGTGCTCTCTACACAAAAGGGCAACGCTGTCACTGTGTGAGACAACCGTGAAAACTTGATTAAATCCAACCAGATATTACGAATTTCCCGGTGTAACGAAAGAACTTGGAATCTCAGACCAGCGCCTATAAGGCTTAATGCTTTTATTACATCCACCTTACAAAATACTCACGCCATTTGTGATTTAACGAAGTATTTTGAGTAGCACATTTAAGAAAGCACCAGTTTTGCAAGTTTTTGCCCGAACGCACCGAAGAGTACTTCGCGACGGCAAAAAACACGAGGCATGTTGTTAAGTTTCTACGCAGCTCTACGGGAGAAACTAAGCATTTTCGTGGCCGCAGACCACGCCATCTCGGCCAGAACGCTTTCCACAATCTTAAATTGCAAGGGCGTCAACATCCATGCCACTTCGTGCTATACTGCGTCGAGGTCGAGGAAAATTCAAGAACGCCGCGCACGGGACGTTGGATGGAGACCCAGCCGTGGCGTAATGATATAATACAAAACAACGTTCCGCTCAGAAGGAAATGGAACATCAAAAGCCGCGTTATTTTGCGCGTCCTTCGAGATGCGATGACTCCAGGGCAAACGCATGCTGGCGTAATATTTTTACCGCTGGCTTTTAGAACATTTCTAAATTATCTGCAGCCGAGAAACGCGGCCACCGCAATTAGAATGTCGTAGTAGCTGCTGGGATGTTCCTTTTTTGATGTGGAATTTGTGGATTCAAGTGCTATGTAATACGGCATTCCCGATTTGAGGAAGTTCTCAATTTAACTAAACAATTTGCGGTTCCCGGTCACTTTGTTTGATCAGATTTTGCCGGTGCTATATTTTACGTACGCCTAAGAAAAGTGTACTGTGGTTTCTCCTAAAGTCAGATCGATTCGCGGGATGCATATTAAAAAAATGGAATATCGAAGTAAAAAGCAGGGCAGGCCAGCAAGTTTGTTGAGGAATCGTGATGCTCAGTGAGGTTACAAACGTGCCACTTTTTGC
The DNA here is from genome assembly GCF_048455015.1 of Haemaphysalis longicornis. Taxonomy (NCBI): domain Eukaryota; kingdom Metazoa; phylum Arthropoda; class Arachnida; order Ixodida; family Ixodidae; genus Haemaphysalis; species Haemaphysalis longicornis. The sequence continues at coordinate 90,556,055 of NW_027526407.1, forward strand.
AGAGACTGGAAGCTCGTCCTTGAGAGCGTGGCGAAACCTCTGGAGGCCACAGCTGGGGAATATAACCTTGCAAACTCTGAGCGCACATCCAACGATCCGACAGCTCGTCTATTAGGCTAATCAGTTTATCTGTGGACACCTGTCGCCATCAGTAAGGCTCCAGGGGGTCCACGCATTCAGTTTCAAGACATTGCTTCAAGAGAACCAATGCAGCACAAAATTATTCATAACGGTGTTCCATTCAGAAAACACGAATTAGCCCAAACTCTAGCAGTTTTTTGCGTTTAAGGGGTTGGCTTCTAACTGTTCCAAGGCATTTAAACAACTGAAAACAGTTCGTGCTCTTGAAACTGAGAAAGAACAAAAGTGACCTCATTTGCTACAAATAACGAAATTTTTCACGCACCTTTTTTTGGAAAACCCTGTTGTTGATATTTCCTTACTTATGCTTGGAAAATAATAATGCTTGCAAAATAACTTCGTGTTATCAACGGCCGAATATTCTTTCAAGCAACGTCAACGCAAAAAACACTACATTACCAGAATAAACAATTTTAAGGCAGGCACCTGTGGATTCATTGCTTTGGGTAGGACGATGTCGCCCTCTTTGCTGGTGCTTGAAGCTTCGGAACCAGAGTCACAATAAATCCCTTGGAGGTAGGGCTAGAATAAAAACAGATGAATATCAAGAACTAATCGATTCAAGAACTAATCGATTGGGGTAGGTTACACTAGTTTTATGCTATATCGACTAAGAATTGTTTCAGGCATTAAAGGGACACTGAAGTGATATGTAAACATTGCGGGATTACTAGCGCAAATTGTAGTCCGGAGTCCCCAGGCCATGTTTCGACCACTCTAGGCGCGTTTACGCGATTTTATTTAGTAGAAAAACTAATTCGAAAATGCTGTCCTCCTCTCTTTACGCTCGCCCATTTTCTGTGGCGTTTTCGTGTGACGTCAGGAGGGGATGAGCTGGCAATTGGCTGCGATACTGCACGGCTCCCCGGCCTTCAGACAGAGTCAGTCGGCCCAGCGTTTCGTCCGCCGGCCGCCGGCGGGTCGTCGCAATCAAGGAGGTTAAAAAAAATGGCTTGGTCGCAATTCGTTCGCTTAGTTGAAACGAAGCCAGGACACGTTTGTGAATGGAAGAATGTGTCTTTCTTTACTTGGTTTGTTTCTACACTGTATCTAGCTCCAAGTCAAGGTCGCTTCACACAAGCGCTGCACAAGCGCACATGCGACGCTTCGCTGACTGGTACGCCAGTAGAATAATATAAGGCCTCTTGAAGGCGGGAGAAGAGTCAGCGAAGTCAATATAGGTACTAAGGAAATATAATCAACTGATATTTTTACCGTACAGCGTAAAACTAGGGCGCGGGAAGCATTTTTTTGCGCTGGGCGAACAAGACAGCGGTCAGCAGCACGACTACGCATCTGCGAACGCTTTTCCGTCTACGAAATGCAATTGCTAGACGTGAGCTACTGTGGAAACTCGGGCGACGCTTACTGCACGAGAGCAGTACAACAAATAGTCACCTAAGCTGCTTGAAATGCCAAAACTAAATAAAAGTGTAAACCGGTTGTACAATATATACCCTATATTAGCCAGGCCTTCGCAACCCGGTTTGGCTCAGTGGTCTGGGGCGTTAGGTATGTCACCGCAAGTGTTTTGCAAGTCACCAGTTCGAATCCCCGCGGGTACGTGTTTTTTTTTGTAAGTTAACTTTTTTGTTTTCCGCCGATGTTTTCTATATTGAGTTCACCTTTTTTTGGGCCGCAACGTTCATGGCTAGACGAACTAGTTCACAAAACGCGCGCAGGCTGGCACTGGCGCGCTAGCGAGTTTTCGTTGGCGTGCTGTTGCCATATGCACCGACTGCTTGCAGGCAGTGGGCACAGGCCAGAATGAACAGACCCTTGGCCTGGTGCGAACACGCTTTTTTACGATACAGGCATAAGGGAGGCAAGCTCCAAATATGGGGGAAAAGCGCATGACATTTGGGCGTCTGCGGGTACGCGGAGGGCGTTCATGCACTGCGTAGGTCTCGGCTAGTGAATGCTACGACTACAAGCCGTACTGGGAGGCTTATCTCGTGCATTTTACAGCCGACAACATGGCAGAAGCGCGGTACGATGATTACTGAGATATTGAGAATGCCCATCCAACAACGCCATTGGTTATGTTTTACAGAACCGAAACCGAAACCGAAACTTGTTTGATTGCTAACCTTGGGCATCGTCCAATCACGGCGCCCCTCCTCCCAACGTCACAGCCTTAGTTGGTGCGGCCGCCGCAAATCGCGCATGGTAGTTTTTCTTCTTTCGCGCTTTGTAAAATAATTACCGATTTGTCAACCGGATAAACGATGAAAAGTGTGCTAATTTGAGCCAGTCTACGCAGTGAAAGCAAAAACGGGAGCTTGACAAATTCACTTCAGTGTCCCTTTAAAGGCATGCTACAAGATTTTGAGGGTATTTACTTAGAAATACTGTGTTCTTGAGTTGTGGCCGATGCTGCCAAAGCAATTTCGAGAAGAAACCGTCACCCAGTGAGCTGAAATCTCTTCCCAACGTTGCAGATAACTCAAGGACAAGGAAGGTATTGGTACTAGCCTTGCGCACATAAGATAGTCCTTTCGCTTCCAATGAATATGCCTAAAGGGCCACATCACAATTATTTATTGGGATTCTGTAAGGGCACTACGAAGCACTCCACCTTTAGGGCGGGGAATGGTATCTCTATCGGGTCCGATTAGGTGGTGTCAGGACAGATGACAATTTCTTTGCCCAGCTTGCGTCGTATCATCTGATCTACAACAAGCTAGTGGAAAAAAATTAGACAATGTTCATGAAACTTATTTTGTCTTGTCGCTGAAAACAATACAAATGCCGAAGGCAAAAAAAACCGACTGTATTTGTTATGATAACGCAAATTTGCTGCACAAAGTTTAGAAGCTTTTAATGGAATAAAAATCAGCCGAAAATGAAAGACACAGAAGAAAACGGCAGGACACGCCAGCGTTGTCCCGTCGTTTTTTTCTGTCCCCTGGTTTTCCGCTGGATTTTGTTTCATTCAAACATGTACGAAGTAGCCCAGTCTAACACCTTGGTATCAGAAGCTTCTGTTGCGGAAGTTGAATCCGGACTTGCGGTACCATGTTTTTGCAAATACCCAAAGAAAGCAAGCAGAAGTGTAATAATCTGGAGGTTCCCCTCTAAGTGCTGTCACGAAAAAGGATTTCATTCGAGCGCGATCACAAATGTAACAGATAAATGCAACAAGTATGCAACTTGTTTAGAGCCGTTTTATTCAATTGAGCCAAAGTCAACAGTGCGGATAACGTGGAACAATTACAGCGAAATCCATCTTGCTGAGGACAAAGAACCCCGTACTTGTGTACAAAGGTTTTTATGCAGTTTGAAAGGAGTTTTTCAAAAATATTATTTACAACGCTAACAACAGATATCGCTCTTTAACTAGACAGATTGGAATTGTTGCCGTTTTTGTAAGGTGGGATTACTTTTCCAATTTTTAGTATGGATGGGTAAGTTTTGCTTTCTATACAATGAATAAATAGATTGCATAATATTGGATCTAAAACGTCTACGTTTTCTTTCAACAATCGTGCTGCAATATGGACTAGTGCAGCAGAGTTGTAATGGAAAGATTTTTAATAATGTAAACAACTTTGGAAAGTTCAATATCATACATCACAAACGTATTGCCAACTGAGTTTGACGCAATGTAGCCGTCTACGGAGCGAACAATTTTGTTTGCCAGAGCATTGCCTAAACCAGAAAGAAGGTGTTGAACGCTTCGACAGTGCTGTTGCGAACGCTGTCAGAAGTAACGCGCTGTGATTGACGGCCCCAAGAAACCTCGCCTATGATGCACCATATTTTGCGTGTATCCCCAGATGCCTCTTGGATGCAGCGTGAGTAGTATTGTTTTTTGCATGCTCGGAATATAACGAATTTATTGCGTTTTAGCTTGTGCTGATTTAAATAGTAACTGCTTGTCTATTGAGGTTTCCATTTAATGTCCAAGAAATTCTGTTTTCGTAGTTGAAAAATCTCTTCATTCATCCAAGGGCATATTGGTAATTGATATGAACATGTAGGGAGTACGCGACGGAATTTACTAACTGCGTTTTGAAGAATTAATCTTAGGTTAGAAAACTCAGTATTAACAATATTGTCGTATATATCGTCGAAACTGATTTGCAAGAGTCTCTGTCTCAGCATCGTGTAATCTTCCTGGCTAATATGCCTTCGATGTTCCTTTTAGTCTGTATTAAGTTATTAAGTACACTAAAGATTAGATGATGATCCGCAATGGGTCCATTGAAGACGCCAGCATGAACGTCAGTATCTTTATTTGTTAGTGCGTGGTCTATAATTGATGAAGATACGCTTGTCACACGCGTGGGGGTGTTTATAATATTTCTGACTGCAACAGGAATGAGTAATCTTTATGAGCATCATGACTAGCATCAAGGTTAACGTCCCCATCTACCACAACGGGATCAGTGTGCGTTGTTGATATCGTCCTGAAAATCATTTCCAGTTTTGCAACCAAAAACGGGTAGACTAGAATTGGGAGGCCGATAGATGACACCAACAAGGAGAATGAATTCTAACTTCACAAAAAAGGCTTTTATTAAAGAAGAACTGCCGGAAATTGATGGCAAGGAAGTGAAAGAAAAACTTTTTTGAACAAAAAGGGCGACGCCGCCACCGTGATTTCGCGACTCTCTCGGCTGTGAGGTAAACCTATAATCAGCCATTACAACCTGCTCTTCTCTTTGCAGCCACCTTTCCGTGATTCCAATGACATAAAACGGTTGGGCACGCTCAGACAACTGTGCTACAAGTAACTCTAAGTTATTTCTCCTAATTCAAACATTGCAGTGAAATATTGACGAGCTCGTTTTGCCAGGAAGTTGTTGAACCTGGACATATTTTTTTTGTAAATGTAAGCACACGACTTTGACAAGGTTATCTTCGCAAGGTATGTTAAAAACCTCCGCTTTTTTATTTTCTCATTAGGATCCTGCCGTCAGAAACTCAAGCGAATTTCCAGCTTTTCTCACGCTTTTCATTTATCGTTTTGCAAAGCAGAAGTTTCTTTTCAGGGCATCGATGTTCGTTGATATAAACTGGTTGGTTTGTTGCAAATCCAACGATCGCCGTGTTAAGTCTGTTCTTTTTAGCAACCTGCAGGACACTATCTCGAGTCGACCTTGAGTCAAACTTAATAGTGACGTTAGGAAGCCCCTTTGTAGCTACTCGATGCACTACGTCAATATCCTGAGAAGGAACGTCAACACCTAGCCGTGTTGTGATTTGCTTCAGCGTTTCCTTTAGGACCTTGTTTTCTGTAAAGGGGACACCTTTCAGCTCAAGGTTATTCTTTCTGCTGTACGGCTTCAGCTTTCCAAGTTGCCTTCTGACGTCCTTCATTTCCCTATTCAGTTTCTCATTTTCGCGGTGACACTCAACGCTCCGACTATTGGCTTCAGGGAGCTCCTCCCGGATAGACTTTACATCACCCTTGAATTCCTCGAGGCAGTCATTAATCAATTTCATTTATTTTATTGAAGTCGTGACAGAAGTAAGTTCAGTTTTGATATCAGTGGTTGAGGAACCAAGAGCGGTTACCGCGGCTGTGAAGTTATTCATGTCCTCGATGAACTTCGACGTCGTTTCAACCAGGACCTTAGCGATTTCTTTAATGCTAGTTGTTGCTTTACCTCCGAGGCACTTTGCAAACTCGGTCAAAGGATCGGTTTCCATGTTATCTTTTGCCATCCTAATGTGTTAAGTATTGCTGGACAACACAGTTTCAACCAACAAAACCCTCAGAGCAATTCAAGCAGCCGCAGTACACCAGCTTATATTGTGCACATAAACGTATGAACAGTACCTGCAGTGATACAGAAAGCGGTTCAGCGACGTTGTCGTTCAGCTGCCCGGACCACTCTGATGTGGCGTAGCTGTTGGCCGGGTATTTATGGGCGACGGGGGCGTGAGCGAGTCCTCTCCGCATGCGCAGAAGCCTGGTCGGTGTTCCGCAGAAGCCGTTGAAGCCACGTGCCTTTGCAGAGGCTAAGACGGGCCAGCGTGCTGATGTGATGGCGTCCCAGGCTTCGGAAGGAGATGCCACGCCCGGCGCGTACCGTTTGGCCGCTATCCTACAGTGATACAGAAAGCGGTTTAGCGACTTTGTCGTTCCGCTGCTGGGACCGCTCTCCAATGCCCTCTAAAACGGCCTTAAACTGGTGGTGTCTGGCTGGTCCATCTCTCCTGGCATCGGCTCTCATTGTGAGGAGAAGCTAGCTCTACCCTAGATCTGCTGTGTCTGCTGCTCCTCAAGAAACGTTACGAACAAATCTTCATTCTATGAATACATAACTCGGGAAGTGAAGCCGGCCCTATACCCGTCCACGTGTTATTTCTGTCGCTTACCTGGCACCCTCTACCATCAAGTATAGGAGTGTGGAGAAACCTCAGCTCTACCACCCAACCAGTGTCCCTCTTACGCGCAGTGGGTGGCCTGCCTGAAAAGTCCAGTCCCTGGGACGCAGCGCACACTGGTGAAGAGGGCCTGGACCGAAAGCCAATGCCAGGGTACCCGGACTAGGGACGACCCCCCACCAGGCGGGTATCCTAACCGCAGCACCAGCGCTCGTAATATAAACATTTATCCTTCCTCCTTATATGGTTAGGAACACGGTCTTTCCCGCTGGCTACAACGAGGCCTCAATGCCGAGGAATCACAAAATGTGTGAACGAAAAACAATCACAAGTATGTGCAAATCTGTGCGCTATATAGTGTTCGGCAGAATCATTACACAATACCTTCAAGCTCTGCTAAAATCCGGCAAACATCGACTGTCTTTACCGCGTATTAGACACGTCCAAGGGTAGCGTCAGTGGAAGGCAACTTAAGCATACCATCCCGCTTCTTCGAGAAATGGGAGGCAAGTTTCACCGGGATACGGCCCGTTCGTCACATGGCGTTTCGTCATAGGCCGGTTCGTAATAGGCCGTTTGGTTACATAGGATCATTCGTCATAGGCCGGTTCGTAATGGGCCGTTTGGTCACATGGGATCATTTGTCATAGGCCACTTTGTCACTTAGGAAAGATCGTCACAGGTGCACAAAATGTATGCCCACGTGTTGTTGTTTTTGCCACTCGAAAGAGAGAAGCGAGGCACAGGTTTAGTTAGTTTTTTTTTGTACTTTGGGTCGTACATCTAGCAAAGCTCAACAAAGAATGCACGCCAGAGTGGGCAAGTAGGGTGACGTGTTCGGACAAGATTATAGATGTGAGTTCAACAACCCAAGACAGAAAAATGAGACAGGGACATAGCCAAAGTTCTTGGAAGACGGGCCAGGCGTCTGGTTCTAAGTGGTCCTGTAATAGGGAAAGTGGTAGCACCGACCTTCTCGTTTTTGGAAATTTCACATGGGCCATTTCGTGTCACTTATTAGTGGTTTAATACAAGTTATGCAACTAATTATTTGATGGACCTTTCGACAGTAGCCATCTGCTCCTGCGCGGGGTGCCGGTCCGCCATTTTTGGCAGTAGCTCTCGGGCAAAATAAACAATAGGGCGCCCCTTCAGCTAGCTGCTTGGGTAGCGGATATGCGTCCTACAGGGCTGCACGTTTTCATATCCTCCTTTCGGACAGTTCGAGTGAGCTCTTATGTGCACACAAAAAAAGCCTTTCCAAGAAAAGGGGCAAAAATGACCCCTCTGTGAGCACTTGGCTACCAGTGAGGGAGCACCGAAAATGAAAACAAAAAGTGAAGAAAAAGGAGTGCTACGGCCACTGCAAATTAGTCACGCGAGCGTGCGCCTGCTACCGTGACATTCATGTGAAAGGCAAGGGGGACGGGTAGAAGCGGTATGGACTACAAGACCAGGATAATTCGTGCGCGGGTTCCCCGAAAGCCAAACATTTTTTGGGGCGGGCCTTACAGGCAATTTAGGATCGCCGTGGCGGCCGCTAAGAGGACCGGTACTGCGGAAAGGTGTGCAAAGTAGTTATAGTCATGCCTCACCACCACTTACGTCTAAAAAAAGCCTCGAATTTTGTTTTTGCGTTCCTCTGACGAACTTTCCTAAGTAATAAACTGGCCTATGACGAATGATCCTATGTGACCAAACGGCCTATTACGAACCGGCCTATGATGAAAGATCCTATGTGACCAAACGGCCTATTACGAACCGGCCTAGGACGAAATGCCATGTGACGAACGGGCCTACACCCAGTTTCACCCGCTCGTTATCTCAAGATCGGCGCGATCGTATTGAGAGGGAAAGGGAAGGAGACGCTGCATCTGGTGTCCTAGTCTTCAGGCTTAACCCGTGAGCGCCGTGTCATCGCTTTACCACGTTTTCCTAAACCTGAACTATTTCTCCCGCAACAAATTTCTCTCTCTCTCTCTGTCTCTCTCTCTCTCTCTCTCTCTCTCTCTCTCTCTCTCTCTCTCTCTCTCTCTCTCTCTCTTTATCCCGCTATTAGTAAAAAGCAAAATTGTTCCTCCCGGCATTTTAATCACAGAATGAACATTTCGAAACACTAACAATGGCACATCCACTTTCGAACAGACCAACATATCGCATACGCAACCTTTCACGCCCAGATTTTAATCTAGAGAAACGCAGAGGGCCTTTGTCTTTCCTGGGCCACGGCTAAATATTCCCTGGTTGGTCGTATTTCTCTCTTTAATGACCTTTAGTGCTCCTATAGCATTGATCAGGAATGCAGAAACTGCATACGAAAGCACTCTGTGGCAGTCGAGTGATCGTTTTGGCACCTTACATCTTTGGATACAAACGTAGATGTTTCTGCAGCTTTTTTGTGCACTTAAAAAGAGTATTGACCGTCCTTTCACACTTCCGCGACAGGAGTTGAAATTGAATGATTTGATCTAAAGAGGGATTGGTCAGTCGTTGATCGACGATGAAAAGTTTACTAGCCCATGGTAGACGGCATGTGGCAAACAAACGAAGGTATACTTAAAAAAAGTCCAGTTTCTTTGCCCTCATTTTTTGCAAAGCATTTCACAGGACCGCGGTTCTCAGATTGGGGCCGCCAACAGAAAGGGGTCCTTAAAGATGCTTGGGAGTTCGTTGGTCGCCCTGTGAGACTCCGAAATTCCTTTTTTTTCAAACCCAGCGGCCAACTAAAAAAAGCATTGATTCCGAACCTATTCGAGCACCCTCACAAGGTTCGCTGAGGCCTCTGTAAAAGTTTCCCCACAGCATCCATATGTTCTGCCTGCCAGAATAATTCTGTAACAATTCCAAATTTCGTTAATCACACAAAAGTCGGTTAAATTCTGACTCGAAAGACTTGCGTTTAGATTCTTTTGCTAATTTCGATACCACCTTAGTAAAAAAGGGAGAAATTCATGAGTCGTTTTCGGATAAATCCTACATCTTAATAAGTTCGTTTTATTAAAGTGAGAAAAAAGGCAACGTGGGCACCTCAGCTTCGCTGGATATATTCATGTTATCAGTGAATTATTGGGCTGCCATTTTTTATTTTGTTAGTGAAGATGTCGAAGCAGTTTGAATGCTCCAAAAGCAAGGTATACTGTGTTTAACTTGACCAATCACCCATTTAGTATTTCGTTTTCTGCTGTTCACTTTATGAGAAATATACGAACTGCCCCACGCACGCACATACACCAACACATTGGTCACAAATATATAAGCTCCTTCGCTGGATTCGGTGGGGGTCCTTTGCGAATATATAAGCGCTATAACAAGGTGCGTTGTGAACAATTAAAAGATTTACGGAAGGGGCGTGACGGGCTGTGGCATAGAATAGGATAGAATTTATTATAATGTAATGGGAAGCTTGTTTAGTAGTGTTCAAGTTTTTACTGCAGCAGGTGAAAATATATCAAAACGAGCAAAAGAGCCCGTGCAGCATTGTGAGCTGAGAGAAAGAACCCACGTCTGTTGGCCTTTTTGTTCGGAAGTGTTTAGTGCAATGCTTTCCTGCTGCGACCTTGTGATACCGAAGTATAAAAAAGGCTATTGGCCCAACGCAGCCACAGCCCGCTATGTGTGACCGCGTAGCACCATTACCGCATATCAGGTCAGTGATACCGTTTTAAATTATGGGACGGTGCCCTGCAGTGTTCCCCTAACTGCGGGCGTGGTTCCTCTGGCGCTGATTTCTCGAAGCAAGAAGCGATCGGGAAGGAGCAGGTGATGCAGTTTAAGCAGTATGTAACGAAGTTGACCAAGATTCGCAATTTTTTGTTACATACAGGTTTTCGTTACATGCACATTTTGACTTAGGGCTTGTAGCAATAAAGCAGAAAAGGAGCCAAAATACCAGACATCCGTGAAGGTGAATTTAAACGTCAAAGATTTATTTCACAGTGAATAAGTGCGTGAGTTGTGCCTTCTGGTTTTGTACGAGCTTAGGCACTACACGGCGCTACAAAAAAAAGCAAGGTCACTAATTCCCGTATTAAAAAAAAAGTAACTTAAGTATCACTTTTTCGCTTTCACACTTTTCGGCGCTTTAACGCGTTACAAACACCAAAACAATGCTGAAACGGTGTCTTTAAAGGAACGCGATGTTCTTTACCGCACGAAAGATTCTTGAGAGGATGCTATCTGGGTACTTTCCACGCGGCAACATTATTCTGTTTCGCCAGTATTCTTTCTCGCCGTTAAAATTGTGCGCTTTTCTTGAAAAGAGACAACTTTTTATTTCTAGCAACAGTCATCACCGACGAAGCGATACCGCCAATAGAAGTGGAGACGCGCGACTACACGCCGTCAGGACGGCCTAGCACCTGAAAACTAAAGACTGGAACCGCAACCGCACTCATACGTGGAACCGTGTGAGTGCGAAAAAAGAAACTGTGCATGGTAGTTACTTTTGCTAGCTGGTTTGGCGTCATCCGACACAAGCAAACCAGAAGTGACTGCTACGTTAACCACGGGAAGGTGATAGCACCTGCGTTCATCATCATCATCAACAACATCATCGTCGTCGTCGTCATTGTCGTGACAACTTTTGTGTTTAGGAGATTCCAGACGTTTTCATTGCTGCAGGCTTCTTACGTTAATGCTAGTATTCAATAAATTAGTGCATTTCTACGGTGTGTTTTAAAATAAAAGTGAAAAAAATGACTGGTTAGCTCGCTGACTTCGTTACATCACGGATAACCGCCGCGGCGTTTCGTTGTACAGAGGTGGCGAACACACGGGCTTCATTGAGGGTCGCAATGGGAAATTGCAAAACTTCGTTAAATGCAGGAATTCGTTACACAGAGGTTCGTTACATTCATGTTTAACTTGAGTGGAATGCGCGCTATACTAGTTAGCTGCGCCTAGCTGAGGTCTCGACAGCAGGCATCCGCAACCAGATAACGCATCGGTTAGTTTTGGTCGCAGCTTCCGTGGTCCATAAACTTCAGCTCAAGACTGTACATTGCACCACAAATTGCATACAAGAACTACTTTTGGCAGCTCTTGCGAAAGATAACCGACAAATTGCGCTATGCAGATGACATGCGGAGTAGCTGCTCCACAGAACCTGGCCTTGTGCTCCGTAAACAAAGAGCCTAAAACATCGATGGAAGAATGTGTGATTTCTTTAGTAACACACTCGTGTAAAGTTCCAGCACGGAAGCGTCGACATAGAAGCTGAAAGCGGCTTACCTGGGTGCGATCTCCGCGAATGCTCCACAGTGGTGGGCTGCCTCGCCGAAGGGCCGCTAGTGTTACAAACTCTGTTGCCTCGGAAACAAACGATAGTTGCCAGATTTTTTCCACATCCCCTATAACTTAAAAGAAAAAAAAAGACATCGGATAAAAAAACCGCTCTGTGACGAGTTTCTGCAGCAACAGGCTGCATCAGAAACCGGAACTTCGGCTACCAATCATGGATGGTTTTATTTCACAACACCAAGTAATTGCGAGACGCCTTCTGATGTAAAAATAGAAATATGGAGGATTGGTTCTAAATCAGTCAGTAATTTTACGCTGCAAGTATTACGGGCTACACACAGATAATTTGGAATGATTGAAAGACCGCTCATTAGTTTGAGAGCTTCTCTTTATCTGGATGTTGTTTTTGGTGATTGCGTGGGGACGCTGGATTTCCTGCTACATTGTGATTTATGAGGTCGTATAGATAATTTTTGGGTTTGCTTCACGTGACTGCATTGCTTTGATTTTATCGCCTGAGTCAGCTAGACAGATACACATTCACGATTTTGTGACTTTATTCTTTTGTTATTTATATACATTTGTAAAATAATGGTGCGGGCGTTATACATGGCGTCCTACACTGCAATTTTGTTTGTAAATTTTCTGTAATACTTCTTGTTAGTTTCCTGTCAGGTACAGATGTTGCTAATCTTGAATAAAAATATCTAAAACAGGCGAAAAACTCTATTCGCTGCTCCTGCACTTTTGCTTGGGTATACACTATTTTACGTTTAAATATTCTACACTAACAATCACCTTTCGCTTCCTCTTGAGTCACCGTTACTTTATTACCTTGTAGTATTGGTACCACTTTATGCTCGAGAAATGTCTTTCTTGAGCTGCCCCAGCTGCCATCGCAATTACCCGCTTTTGTGGCTCAGTGGCTATGGTGTTGTGCTGCTGAGCGCGAGGTCGCGGGTTCGATTCCCGACCGCGGCGACCGCTTTTCTGGTGGAGGCGAAAAGCAAAAATGCTCGTGTAACCGAGATTTCGGCGCACGTTAAAGATTCCCGGATGGTCAAAATTAATCTGGAGTCCTCCACTACAGCGCACCTCATTGACCTTCGATGCTCTTCTCGATTTCATAAAATCGCAGCGATTTCGCCGTGTTCTGTTTGTAATCAAATCGTAAGGCCGTGTGCATACTGCTGTCGAACTGTAGTAATAACCTAACAGATCCCAACGAAGTTATAAGATATTCCGTATAAAAACACAAAAACATTTGGCATGTATTATAAAAATTAGGACAGCAGCTGAGACTGGCACGAAAAACGAAGAACACATTTATTCATGTTAAAAATGACGTAAACACCAGAAGGCGATTAAGTAACGTTGACCCAAAGGTGAGCGAAAAGCGGATGTTGAACACAAGGTCGTCAAACAATTTGTATACCCTATTTTTGTCTTTCAATCGGGTTTAGTAGCATAGCTGGCACTTCAACTTCAATACAAGCCTCGTGGTGTTATAACCTTCCTGGCCGTCACCACCTCCAGGCTATACTCTGCTGCTATATTACAATTTGATTGCGTGATCACGCATTCAAAGACGGCCCTGGCCATTGGTTGAACATCGGACCATAGAGTTTTGATACTAATGACATAGGGAGGAAACTACACTGGCGCTGCAATCGTTCAACCATCATGGAGCTGATTGTCTGACGTAGACTCGTTATTTTTGAAGTTAGCTTAGCGTGAATCTTGGAGGTTTGTATATATACTCGGCTTCATACGTTTCCTCGCCATCAGTTTCGGTGTCTGCGTCTAAAGTGTCGGCGGCTCATTCCGGGGCAAAATTTTTGTTGGCTTTCGATTCCAGCGGCTGTGAAAAGCAAATACAGCACGGATCGAATGAATGTATGCTAGAGCCACTGCATCGCCTTTTATCTTCTACTCTAGAACCCTTCACGTGATACGCCATTTAAAACGGCTGCAAACTCGAGATTCCGCACCGGTTAGTGGCACGTAGTGCGAGCACCGTTCCATCCAAGTCCCGTTCATGACGATGCTTGCGATGATAATACGAGCACAGTAGCGCCGAAGGCAAATAAGAATATTTAATAAGCGTTAAGCATGTGGCTTCAGCGGGTGATATCAATGTTTTGGGAGCGTCTACCAGCTCGTGGGTCAACGCCCTATAACTGTGGAAAGCGGCGAAACAAATGAAGGTAGGTCGTATGCACAGGACCATCCCGCCAGTGCAACCGTCACGTGCTAGGCGGTTCCCGCAAACACAACCGAGCTCTTTTTTGTTGCTAATCAGCTGTGTGTATTCATCGGCGTAAACACGTTACATGCACAAACTTCTGGAATACTTTCAGCGCCTGACGCATATGGTATTTAAAGCTGAAGGTAAAAATGATAGTGAAATAACTAATCTGTAATATAATGCAGTAGGATCTCGTTAAGCCGTACCAGACAGGCAGCGCAAATGTACTTATGCAATGGTTGAATGGCTTTAACTGGTGCAACAGAACATTGTAATGATTGCTTGGGGGCCTAACTTTACTTTTGGGCGTTAACTAAGGCTTACATAGCTATGCGCATATTAAGCTATATGGTTGTAAGTGGCAATCACCGGCATGCATGCTTGCTATTCAATGAACTCGCTGTCACAGTCGCTGTTGCTGTCACTGGTCGCAGTTTTGTGCCATCAAGCGGCAGGTGCTGCTGTAGCAACTGTTTGCATTACTGGGACCCTGGCTCAGCGTGGGAAGACAGGCATATTAAACAGACACAGAAAAAGTTTGCGAGTGTAATGTGTGAATTTATTGGGCCACCAGTAAAGTGCAGAATTAGGTTTCAGTCTTCTAGAAAAAAAGCACTCGCCACAGTCATACGCTGTAAGACTAATAGTACAAGCACAACATTGCTGAATACAACAAAAGCAAAAGTGATAACCTACCTTTAGGAGGTTGTTTTTAAAGTTTGAAGGCTGCTGAGTGGCAGATATGCAGACTGCACTATGATAATCAGCCAAGGCATAACCTGTGGCATAAATGTATTTATCGTTCTATACAAGACTGACTGTCAAAATATTGGTACCAGGATTTAGTTTGTAGCCACCTGCCTGCATAGCCATTTTCGCAACCGGCATACCTATGTACGCAGGGTGCTTTATATGGGAACAAAAATATGGTTACCGTAAGTGGGGAACAGATACGTATGCTAGGCTACAATAAAAAGAATATATGAATGGAACCCTGAAAAAGCCTATAGCTATATAGCAGAAGTGCTTCAACGGCATCTGTCAGCACAATTAAAACAGGGAACAATGTCGGATCAACGAATAAAACGAGGTTTTTAAAACACTATACACTGGGTTTGACAATATACAGCCGCTGTGAAGAAAAGTGGGTGGGTACAATCTGCAACTTGATAACACCCAGAAATAGGTGAGGCAGCCTTCTACACCACCGACCATCATCTTTTGAACCCTACTGTTTGTGCAAGGTGGTAAAAGGCAGCTTAACATTTTCAATTCATTATTTGTAGAGATATCACAGGTTTATGTTACGAAATACTGCAGCCACAAGGAAGAATGTCAGTGTTAAATGACATTCATGTAATGCAAGTTGATCCCCTACGTCACGCATTCATGCATATGTTGTTGGAAAAAACGGTGGCGTCACAAACTTAAATGGGCAGCGTGGACGTGCTAGATCCCTCTCACAGTCATTGGCACCATGCACGTCTTTCTCAGCATGGCCCCTCAGGTGAATACCACTTCGGAAACGCAGTTGGCTCAAATATCACGCAGAATACTTCCTCTTCTTTCTTTCGGTTCAATAAGCACGTCCACAAGTCTTCAGATGGCTGTTCAGGCTACTTGCAGGTAAATAAGGTTGGTATCAAGCTGTGCGATGGCTCTTGCAAAGTGAAACCACTGCTATACGGCAGATTTATACATAGAATGAATGGTCTCCAACAACTCATTGTTGCCCCACAGAAAGTTTGAATCTTAAGTGCCTAACACTCAATATTCAAATTACGTCTTCCATGGCAGCGTAAGGCGCTCCCCTCACCATTTGTGTAGCTAAATGTACAGGATTGTGTTTACTATATGCATATCATAGGCTGCAGTCAACCTCTCCCCAAGCTCTTTTGCTTTTTGAAGGGTGGTTCATGCTAGAATTTTTGGTGTTTGGCAGAGGGTGGTGGCATGCCTCCCTCGTCTTGCGCTGCGGATTGTGCATTCAATGATCATGACTAGGAACTGGTTGCAGTCCTGGTGCAGCTCGTTGTGTTGCCTTCTTGCCTGCTCCTTGCACTGGTGACACAGCTAATACCTGTAATGAAATGGATGCCAGTGTAATATGTTTGCAGGGCTTTTGTACTTATGTTAAGAGCAGAAGTATGATTTCTTAAAATCCAGCACACTAGCATGCTTATAAGAACGAAGGGCTACCGCAACATGGTATTAAATGGCTGTGGCTTTCTTATAAAAACTACACACTTTTAATCAGTTGCTTCCGGCTGTGTTGACATTGAAGTCTTTATTTAAACCAAAAAGAATACACATACGCTGAACTCAGAGGGACCCAACAATATGTTCACTGGTTCGTTTTTGACCAAGACATGACTGCAGCCATTAGGCTATTCAAGACTGAAAAAATCCCACACAAAAAGAATAAATGTATTGACTTTATTGAGGAGCAGCTTAAGAAAAATGAATGCATGAATGCAGCTTGTGTATGATGAAAATGATACCGCAGAAGCACTGTTTTGTATCCATTGAGGCAAACAGCGTCTGATCACCAACAATTACACTGTTCGACACCTTCGCACGTAATTAAACCGGATCATTTGCTTCGGCACGCTTTTATGGGTGGCACTGCAAACATAGTGAGCCTTCAACTGGGCTACTTTTGGGCGTGAGACCTCGTTAGACCCGCCGCGGTGGCTCAGTGGCTAAGGCATTCTGCTGCTGAACACGAAAACACGGGTTAGGTTCCCAGCGACGGCCGCTTTTCTGATAGAGGCGAAAAGCAAAAATGTCCGCGTGTACGAGATTTCGGCGCACGTTAAAGATCCCCAAGTGGTAAAAATTATTCAGAAGCCCTGCACAACAGCAGGCATCATCGCCAGCGTTGCATCGGTGCGTGCAACCCTACAATCAATCAATCAATCAATCAATCAATCAATCAATCAATCAATCAATCAATCAATCAATCAATCAATCAATCAATCAATCAATCAATCAATCAATCAATCAATCAATCAATCAATCAATCAATCAATCAATCAATCAATCAATCAATCAATCAATCAATCTGGCTTCTTGGCACTCTTTCTCTAAGCGGGTGATGGTCAGTAAGGGCACGAGAACAGTGTTGTGGGCGTGTAACGTACAGTCACGGTGCTTAGATATATCAGTGTGCCTTATTGGGCCTCCAATGGAAACATTCTATGCCAGAATGTTCACAAAATTAAGAACCTCGTTAAAATGTCGTCACTGCTTCTGTTTTAGGGACCTGCCTGCCGGCCTCTCTTAGCAAAATGAGGCTTTATCCTCTAAGGTTACCATGAAGGGAGTACGAATAATTCTTTGTTGTGCGGCCTGATAAGAACACTAGTACGTACGTCTGTCGCTCCCACGCGAATACTAAAACAAACAAACAAGAAACCCAACTAACCATCCGGTCAATACAACATTGCCTACATGTTAGCGACAAACAGCAGTTGCAGATATTCTAGAGTTGGCCTTTCCGCTTATTTTAGTATCAAAGTGAATGATCAGCTGTAACTCAGCGTAAATGAAACGCCCTTTCACGATTTGGCCAGCATGTCGACCGCACGACGGGTTAGGCGACAAAAGTTACACTTATGAGTGCAAATCAACAAAAACCTTGTATACTAATTGGGGTTATGTGACGCGCCCGCCTTCTACTCGTAGTCTTCCTAAACAAAGTGCCCGCCAGGCCATAGATTTCAGTGGGCACGGCAGACCATCCAGCTCCATGTGGCTTAGCAAGGAGTTTTTCTGCTTCATGCAGGTTTGCTTGCTTGGTCTGCTCGTATCGACGGATCTTCCCGTATTAACCGATTTTGCTACATTGAAAATGCGTCTTCATAGGCTGGCGACGTCACATTCATATCACCTGATTCCCCCGTCACAAGACGTTCAACTGGCGGCGCTACCTTCGGGACATGTGACCACCTCGGACATGCCTACAAGAATCTGACGCCCGGCCTTCAATTTCAGTGGGCACGACATGCCATCCTGTACTTTGTGGCTTCACAATCCATTTTTCTGCTTCGTGCAGGTTTGTAATTATTTAATTAATATTAGGAGTGATTTCCCAAGGTGTAATGGTCCTTCCGGTCGTGCCCACAGCAGTGTGTTCTCATTGCGTATGATTGTCACAAACTGCAGGCCAGGCCCTCCATTTTTTACATTCGGGCGGCCGACATGATGGCCTCCCGGCCGGGGGTCTGCCATTTTGGGGTGCTGTGTGGAATCCGGGCTCCCATCGGCTTGGTGTTCACGCTCTTTGTTTCGCCCTGCCTGCTACGAAGACAAAGCGAGCTGCAGCATTCCAGCGTGCAGGTGCAGGGGGTGACGTCACGATCACTATCGTAACGTCACGATCACTATCGTGACGGGGCCATCGTGGCGAGTTGCCGATGGCCCCGGGAGGTCGAACAGAGGCCCAATGGAAAAGACGTCCGAGTGGGTCTGCCAGACGGCCGGCGGAGGTTATTGAAGCGAGCGCAAGCGGTCGCTGGGGGCAGTCGGCTGGAGATTCGTGAACGTGCTAATCGGAGAAGGGTCCGGGGGTGACGCGCTTTAGCTGAAGTACGTCGGCATGCTCGCGACGCAACAACCAACGCCTCGGCTTAGCGCTCGAGTTGGCCCGTCACCGCAAGTCCCATGACCGACCAGCTTCCGCACCCCGGAGCGCCGAAACACGTAAGCGGCTGCCCGGCGAGGCCGGCTCAACCTCGCCGTGAATTTCCGTCGTTGAACCTGCGGGTTCTCCTTCCCTCGTAGAGACATTCTTTTGACGCGCCCCTCATGTCGTATTTTGTTTGTTGGCTCGGATTAAGATAACGGCCTCCTCCGGGGTTTTTCTGGCGTCGATTGTAGTAACGTGTTGGAAGTTCTTTTTATGTCTGGTTTTTTAGTAGTCGTTGTTGGTGAAGGTAATGATGTTTGAGGACATTTCCCGTCGTGTCGTGTACAGCTTGCAGAGATGCTAGAATTTTTATACCAAGGGCTGTTGTCGGGAGATAACGATATTTGTGACATAGAGTGTTTTGCATGTTACCTACGTGTTAGTAATTCTTTTGTAGTTGCATTGTCGAGGATTAAACAAGTGTATTCCTCTAGAGTGTTTGGAGTGTCGCGTACAGCTTTCTGAGTTACGTTTTCCAGGTCCAAGGTTAAGGCATAAGCCACGGTGCTTCGAGTGCCTCTGTAGTGGCCACCTTGTGTATTTGGTTATCCTTTGTGGTGTTACTATCTAGTTAGCACGGTGCGGTAGACTCCAAGCGCGCGCGTGCGCTTAGTGTGCGGCAAATTAATGCCTGTCCACAATAGACCGATGGCAGTGTGAAGGTATCTGTTTTTTTCTTGTGCCAGGCGTTGCCATGTAATCTCTTGTTCCTGTAGTAAACAAATGTAGTTAAAAATGTAGTCGAGCATATCCGTGGTGATTTCATTCACCCCAGCAATCTCGGCACACGTGAAAACTCATGGGCCGGCCACCCTGCTAAAATAAAATAACTGTTGCCTCGCGCCCTTCGTTGGTTTTTGCTAACGGACGCAATTTTGCTAAGGGAGGGCTTTGTGACAAAAGTGGCGTCCACGGCAGGATCGGTCGGCCGCGTGTTGAGGTTGCTGAAATCGGAGAGGCTCACTTGTATTAACGCTAGCCGCTGGCTCGCGCGTTTTTTCTATGAGATTATTCTAGCCTGCATCTCAAGGGAATACTGGCGGAGAAGGCAAAGTTACTTGAACTGGTACGAGCCGTCGGCTTTGAGGGAAAGAACCTGCACGAGTATGTGAAGGAGGAGATGGCATGGCTTAGACAAGAGCGAAATGAGGAACTGCGAAGAATAAGGGAGGAGGCGGAAGCCGAATGGAAAAGAAGGAAGGATGTGGCGGAAGCCGAATGGCAAAGAAAGAGGGGTGTGGTGGAAGCCGAATGGCAAAGAAGGAAGGAAGAGGCGGAAGCCGAAAGGCAAAGAGAGAGGGAGAGGTCTGAACGAGAGATAGAGAACCATAGGGGGGAGATATGCCTTGTTTGTCAGCGCAGTAGCTTGGAACAGCTGGAACGAAACAGACAGAGGAGGAAGGAAGAGAGAAACCAGACTGAAGCTCAGGTAACGAGCCGTGGAAAGCCTGAGCCTGGGGTCGAGGGAAACAAGAGTGAGGCGCAGTTAACAAGCCGTGTAAAGTCTCAGACAGAGGGCGAAAGAAACAAGACTAAGGCGCAGTTAACGAGCCGCGAAAAGTCTGAGCCAGAGGGCGAGAGAAACAAGAGTGAGGCGCAGTTAACGAGCCGTGGAAAGTCTAAGCCAGAGGGCGAGAAAAACAAGCCTGAGGTGCAGTTAGGGAGCCGTGGAAAGTCTGAGCCAGAGGGCAACATAAAAGACCGTAAGGGTCACAAACGTCGTCGAGGGGAGCGGACTGAGGCCCCGAGTTTTCGTCACAGTGGCAAGCTGCTGATTATGTTCAGCTGTGTTCTGGCATCGCGAGGGTGCAACAACCAGTTGGTACATGTGCGTGAGAGAGCGATGCTCGCTAGGCGCAAGGGACGTGGAGGCCAGCGCTCGCGGAGCTCCGACTCCCGCGGGGGAGAGAGAGATAGGGGCCTATGGCTGTCGGGCATTCTTCCCACACCGTCGGACGTTGGGTTTAGGAGAAACCTGGGCGATGGTCGTTTTGTGCGCCCGCGGGAGGGCCTCTGGCTCAAACTGTTTGCCGAGAAGTGTAATCTCACTGAGCATGCCGAGTCAGCTAGCTATAGCTTGAGTGTTTGGGTAGGCAAACACATTTTACATGCTTGGTTACGTTGTAGTCTTGTCCGTGCAGCGTACAGCTGCTTTCGTCCTCGAAGCAGGCGAAGGAATTTTCGGCGTAGGGTGTTTTTTCGTGTGCCTGTGTGTGTACGGGGATGACTTTGAGGGTGGAGCGCGTGCATTCTTTTCGTAAGTAGTTGAGCGAACGTGTGTCTTCTAAGCACGTGAAAGGTGCTGTAGCGGAGGACGCGTTTGTTTTCTGGATTTTTCCCCAAACGAAGTGTGCGATCTTACTCATTTTGCGTGTTTTCGAGTACGTAGACCTAGGGTGCATCAGTGGCGAGCGCCCACGGTGCCGGAAAAACTCGAACAGTTGTGAGCGCGATGTGGTGGCGCGTAAACTTGCGTAGTGCAGTCGACCGAAAGTACTCTGCAGGTGGCAGCGTGCTGAGATTCGTGAGTGCGCGTTTCAACAATTCATCGGAGCTGTGCGACCAAGCGAGACACTCAACCGTCAAGAACTTTTTTGTTGCTTTTCCTTATTGCCTGTCTAGAGCAGTGTACATGTGGGGTGGCCTATTGTTTGAGTAGGTCATAGTATTCTGGGAGAATATTCTTTAGGAGGTGGCAAGTGTCACAAACTGCAGGCCAGGCCCTCCAATTTTTACATTCGGGCGGCCGACATGACGGCCTCCTGGACGAGGGTTGGCCATGTTGCGGTGCGCTGTGGAATCCGGGGGTCCCCTATGCTTGGTGCTCACGTCCTTTGTTTCGCCCTGCGTGCTACGAGGACAAAGCGAGCTGTGGCATTCCAGCGTTCACGTGCAGGGGGTGACGTCACGAACTCTAGCTCGGACGCGCGCGTGCGATCGTGGCGAGTTGCCGATGGCCCCGGGAGGGTGAACAGAGGAACAATGCGGAAGACATCGGAGTGGGTCTGCAGGACGGCCGGCGGAGGTTATTTAAGCGAGCGCAAGCGGTCGCTGGCGGCAGTCAGCTGGAGATTCGGGACCGTGCTACGCGGGGAAGGGTCCGGGGGTGACGCGCGTTAGCGGAAGTACGTCGGAAATGCTCGCGGTGCAGCGACCAACGCCTCGGCTTAGTGCTCGAGTTCGCCCGTCACAGCGAGTCCCATGGCCGACCAGCTTCCGCACCCCGGAGCCCCGAAACACGTAAGCGGCTGCCCGGCGAGGCCGGCTCAACCTCGCCGTGACTTTCCCTCGTTGAACCTGCGGGTTCTCCTTGCCTCGTAGAGACTTTCTTTTGCCGCGCCCCCTCTGTCGTATTTTGTTTGTTGCCTCGGATTAAGATATCCGCCTACTCCGGGGTTTTTC
Source organism: Haemaphysalis longicornis (assembly GCF_048455015.1). NCBI lineage: Eukaryota > Metazoa > Arthropoda > Arachnida > Ixodida > Ixodidae > Haemaphysalis > Haemaphysalis longicornis. The sequence continues at coordinate 90,578,113 of NW_027526407.1, forward strand.
TGGCGTCGCTTGTGTTGAGAGTTCTTTTTATGTCTTGTTCGTAGTAGTTGTTGTTGGTGAGGGTAATGATGTTTGAGGCACGTGTCGTGTACAGCTTGCAGAGATGCTACATTTTCTTTATAGTAAGGGCTGTTGGAAGATAACGATGTTTGTCCCTTAGAGTGTTTTGCGTGTTACGTACTTGTTAGTATTTTTTTTGGTAGTTGCGTTGTTGAGGTTTAAACAAGTGTTTGCCTCTAGAGTGTTTCGCGGGTCGCGTACAGCTGTCTGAGTTATGTTTTCGAGGTCGACGGTTAAGGCGTAGGCCACGGTGGATCGAATGATTCTGTAGTGGCCACCTTGTGTATGTCATTCTCCTTTGTTGTGTTACTATCCCGTTGTTGTGTTACTATCCAGCGCGCGCGTGCGCTTAGTGTACGGTAGATTAGTGCCCGCGCGCACAAGGCCGATGGCAGTGTGAAGGTTGCTTTTTTTTCCTTTTGTCGGGCGTTGCTCTGTAATCTCTTGTTCCTGTAGTAAACATATATAGGAAAAAAACGTAGTCGGGTATCTCCGTGGTGATTTCATTCACCCCAGCAATCTCGGCACACGTGAAAACTCACAGGCCGGTCACCCTGCTAAATTTAAATAACTCTTGCCTCGCGCCCTTCTTCGTTGGTTTTTGCTAGCGGACGCAATTATGCAAAAGGGGGGTTTGTGACAATGATGCATACTGCGCATGCAAATAGCTCATATGCGGTGATGCCGAGATGAACCCCGGAGCTGATACTCCTAAAATGAGTACAGTTGATCTATTGAATCAGTTGCTTGCCGGCCAAAACAAATTATCATCCGACATTGCTGCTCTTAGGGCGCAAAGAGCCAGTGCTGAAAAATTGTTTACAGACCTAACTTCCCATTTTGCTTACTTAGAAAAACAAACCGCCCGTATTGCTTACATTGAGCAAACGATGGCAAAAGTGGTCGATTTAAAATATCGTAGCAGGCGCTGTAACCTGATTGTGTTTGGACTACCCGAAAAGCAATAAGAAAGCGATACTGTCTTAGAACTGAAAGTTATCACCAAGTTCTGAAATAATAAACTTTGTTCTGTCGAAGAATCCACTGCCTCGGCACACCTTGTGGAAACATTATGCCAGCTATAATATTTTTTCAGGAGTACAATGAAAACCAAAAGGTTCTCCAGAATGCACATAAACACAAAAAACTAACCTTTCTATACAAAACAACTATTCAAATCCCACCCTTCAGAAGAGAAACCTACAGTGGGATAGCGCCAAAAACGACAAGGTAAACGGTAAGAAAGTAACACTTATAAACGGAAAACTTAGTATTGACAATAAACTGTACGTATGGGACGATACTGCCAACAAAAGAGTTAAACTTCCCAAATCCTACCAGCGGCCAAAGAAAGTGTACACTTCGGTGCCTCATATACAAATTAAGGTGCGGCAGGAACAGCCTGACTTAACTCTTCCAACGTTAGAGTTGCGACTTTTGAACAATAATGCTCGCAGTGTTGTCCAAGAAAAGTGAACAATTAAAAGTTATTCCTCTCGGTTACGATCCTCATGTTTTAGCGAGTACTGGAACCTGGCTGAATGACGACATTGAAGATAGTGAGGTTTTTCTTACCGAATATCAGGTTTTTCGGTGCGACAGGTCAACAAGAGGGGGTGGTATTGCTGTTATAGTTAATTATAATAGTTAAGCCTTTCTCGGCAACTTGACCATCATGAGAGTATTACGCTCAAGCTTTATTATCGAGGCCGATTCATTCTTTTGTTTGCTGTTGATCGCAATACGGATTCTCCGCCGCATTTTTTTGCCGCCCTATCTGAACACATGAGTACATTTAGGCATGATAACATACTTCTAGTTTGTTATCTTTACTTGCCCGGTGTTGATTGGGACTGTCGCGTTCCCCAAACTATCTCTGGCGTGCATGCAAATTTTTATACGATATTATGTTAAGCCTTAATTTGCAACAGGTCGTTACTCAGCCCACGCGTGTTCAGGGTTCATCGAGTTTCGTACTTGACCTTGTGTTTCTAAACCGGTCTTTAGAACATTTTATCGTTACAGTTGATTATAAATTGTCTGATCACAAAATGGTTTGTTTTTCTTGCTTGTTTGAAGTTACCGATTACGTCAGTGTTGCCAATGCTATATCTGTTAAAGATTACTCGCGCGCCAGGGATGAAAGCGTTCTCGACTATCTTGAACTTTTTTTCACAACTTCACTGGATCTGATACTTGTGAACTATTGTTTAAATTCGGAAAGGTAGGATGAAAGCGTTCTCGGTTATGGAACTTTGTCTTGACAACTTCACTGAATCCGATACTTGTGAATAATGGTCTCAATTGAAAAAGATATGCACATACTGTGTCGTTCCTTTTGTTCCAAACAGAACAAAAAAATCTGCGAAGCAAAATCCCTGGCTTACACGAGAAATATTGCAGCTGAAAAGAAAAATCAAACTGTTAAAGAGAGCACGTGCCGGAGTAGGGGCAATTCAGGCCACTCAATAGGCTTTAAATCATGCTGTGGTTTCTGCTAAACGGCACTTTTTTCAGCATACTCTTCGAAACTCTATTACTAACGCACCTGACAAGTTCTGAGCTCCTATGCACAAGAAAACCTTTTATACCCTAATTACACGGTGAAAGTAACCCCAGTTACGTTTAACCGTTGTTACTAAACTTTAACAGCAATTATCGCAAACTGCGGTTTTGGCTGTCACACGGGAAATTCGAAGTGTGTCGACAGCGGCCTCTTGTTTGTGAGCGTAACAAAAATAAATTGCCCTAATCTTAACTTCAGGATAAAGAACAAAAAATTCCCCCGCATTTCCCCGAGGGGGAGAATGTGAAAGTGCGAATGCACGGTTGTCGGCCCGCTTGCGGCGCTTGCGCTCGGCCCCCGCAGCCCACCGCCTCGCCGCCTTCTCTTCCATCTCTTCCATCGGGTTTGTAGTATCACGTGTACACCACGCAGTTATCAAGCCGCTACAACGCCGCTGAGTCGCCAACGCACGCCGCTGACGACGTAGTTTGAGTGCGTTAAAGATATAAGGCGCGTTCTGACACCGATATCAGCGTCGCGTCCGTGGCTTATTCGGTAGAGCGTCGGGCTGCGGCCCGCAAAGTCCTCGGATCGAAACCTGGCGCCGGATGCTGTTTCTTTCTTAAATATAGAGGAGCACTGCGGACGCCGCCGCCGGCGGTGGATGGTTTGGGGTCGCTTATAAAGAGCATTCGCTCTTAAAAGAGAAGCAGTGTAGACAAAAGTAAATTTCGTTAAAGCAGTCGCTTCAGACCCAAACGCAACGCACTCGCGCGCGGCGAAGAGCGGGGCTTCCCCAACAGCTCGCAACCGGCTTGGTTTGCTCAGGTCTGCGCGGTGTTGGGAACTTAAGGCTTAGCATCGCGATGAATATTTGACCGCCGCTATCTCTACAACTGCGAATTACAATCCATAGCACTATTTGTCACCGCACTAACATCCACTTTCTCGCATGTCGAAGTTCATTTCCGCGACCAGACCCGCCGCGGTGCCTCAGTGGCTAAGGCGTTGCGCTGCTGAGCACAAGGTTGCGGGTTCGATTCCCGGCCGCGGCGGCCGCTTTTCTGATGGAGGCAAAAAGCAAAAACGCCCGTGTGTACGAGATTTCGGCGCACGTTAAAGATCCCCAGGTGGTAAAAATTAATCCGGAGCCCTCCACTACGGCGCGCCTCATCGCCTGCGCTGCGTCGGTGCGTTAAACCGTGCAATCAGAATCATTTCCGCGATCAGATTGATTTCGATTAGAGGCAAGACGTTCTTGCTGCCGTGGTCTGTGCCGGATCCAGCCTCTTGCAGTGCTGTGCGGGCAGGCGCGCCGGCGTGCAGGCACGGCCGATGTGCGCGCCGATCGTTTCCGAGTTCTAAAAGCACTCAATTATTTCCTGCTTTATCCATTTTTTTTTTGGTGGACAACGCGCATGATTTACAAATTTAGCACGGCTTTTGTCGAAGTTGATCGGGTGGATCGGGAAACCAGCCGCTGCTGACGGACAGTCGCGCTGCTTGCGAGAGCGGCGCAAAGAACGCAAGCGCCTCTTGGGGGCAGCTTTGGGGCGCCCGCTGTTTGAGAACCTTGGCAACCTTCGAAAGCCTGGTGATTTTTTCTTTCGCCTCCGCTGATGCACCGCCACTTGCGTCCGAACTTACTTTGGCGATTTTTACCATTGCGGCTGCGGGAACTGCGGTTAGCGTGACCGAACTGAGGTGGCCAAGCTCAGTTTGCGTGAACCATGGTTAGCGGGATAACCGCCGTTTCGTCTGTCGAGTAACGCAGCATACTCCGGTTTTGTCTACACGCAGTTTGCTTAACCGTGGTTAACTGTGCCCGTTTAACTAGGGTATAAGGCGCATGGTGCATGACGGGACAGTTATCACCGATAAAAAAAAAGATTCCTCAACCATTCAAACTCTACTTCGTCAGTGTTTTTTCACCACAAAATGTAACAATTCCACTCACAAATTTCTGTTCCCGAAGCCAGACTGATATTGTGTCGCAACCCGGTGTATTTTCAATGTTATTGAATTTAAAAACAAAAGCAACTCCAGGTCCTGATAAGATTCCAACACTTTCTTGCGCCGTTACGCTGAGATGCTTTCACAGTTTCTTGTTGCCATTTTTTGTTCATCACTCAATTCAGGCGTTCTGTCATTTTAATGAAAAATGGGGCACGTAATACCGCTTTTGAAGAAAGCTGACAGTGCATTCTACGGTAACTATCGTCCCATATCACTAACATCATCATGCCGCAAGATGGTTGAGCACGTTATAGCTATTTGTATAACAACGTTCCTGAATGACAATGCTGTACTTTCTTCTTCCAAACATGGATTTCGCAAAGACTTTTCTTCCGTCACTCAATTAACATCAGCGGTTCATAGCTTTGCCCAAGTACTTTATAAGTCGGGTCAAATCGACGTTATTTTTATTCATCTTCGTAAGACCTTTGATCTCGTCCGACACGGCAAACTACTGTATAAGCTCGAATCTATTTTCCTTCCACCTTTCATTATAACTGTGTTTTTGCATATTTGTCTAACCGGGTTCAGTTTGTGAGTACTCATGGTCATAATTCTGATGAACTCCCTGTCACCTCCGGCGTTCCCCAGGGAAGCGTTTTAGGTCCCTAACTTTTTTATTTTTATTAATGACATTTGTAACGTTATCGCATGCTCTGTAAAAACTAGGGTATTTGCTGATGATTGTGTTTTGTTTATGAAAATTTCTAATCATGATCACCATCGACTACTTAACTCCTCCTTGCATAATTTTATTGCATGGTGTTGTAAATTGGCGATGAAGCTTAATCCAGAAAAATCTGTTTCATGAAAATTACTAACAGAAGAAATAGCCTTTCCTTCCCATACCATCTTCCTGCTCATCCACTGTCAAAAGTTAACAAATCTAAATACTTAGGTGCAATTTCAATCAATAACCTTAGTTGGAATAAACACGTTAAAAATGTTTGCTCATCCGCCTTTTGTAAACTCAGTTGTTTGAGACATAAACTGCCCCATGTTCCAGCTAAAGTTTTTCTATAGTTCCGTAATAAGGCCCAAAGAAGGGTATGCGTGTTCGGTATGGGACCCTTACACAAAAGTCAACTTCGATGCCCTTGAAAGGATCCAACGTAAAGCTGCCCCATTTATATCCTCAAAGTATCGTGCAACTGACTCTCCTGCGCACTTGTTGAAGAAACATGGAATTCCAACGGTGCAAATTCAAATAAAAATGTTACGGCTAAAATTTCTGTTTCAACTAAAAAACAACCAATTATCCCTGCAACCTTCTTCTTACATCAAGCCATCTACAGCCCCGCGGTCAAGAAATAGGCACCTCCAATCACTTACCCCCACTACGCCCGACCTAACACCTTCAAATACTCTTTTTTCTCTAGAAGCACTACAGAGTGGAACCAGCTTTCATTCTCAAACGTTTAACACCTTGATGCCATCCAACCAAATGTCTGCTTATTTGTGTTTTCATGTACACCTTGATGTTATGCCCCACGAGCTTGGGCCCTAAATGGGCCTGCAGTATGTGATAAATAAATAAAAAATAAATACATAAACGCAGTACCACAGCCATTCATCGGTAACGCCACCGCTGGCTCGCACACACACACACAAAAAACAAACGCTTCACCGGCGCATCGCCAGCTCCACTAAACTCAGCCGAGCATAGTTTGCAAATTTCATCCCGTCCTACAAAAGAATACTTCTTAACGTTAATTTAAAGTTAACATAAAGTACAAGCTGTTTGCACGAGCAATAATATCTACACTAAAAAACATTAGGTATAGCTTTTCTATAAAAAGGTATTTTGAGTAAACTCAAGATGACGGCTGGGTCGATGCAAGTTCTGAAATCACACGTCATTCAGGCATGGCCGCCTTCATGGGGGTTGAAGCTCGAAATCGGCGGCTCGCATAGACATTAGCGCCAATGTCTCTTTTAGTGTATATTAGTATGAAGCTCTATGCATCAGACGCCCGTGACCATCATGCTAAGGACAGCGAAACGCTACACCTGAAAACGGCGGAGCCTAGCGACGCTGCCTCTTAGCCAAGCTCGATCTTCCTAAGCGCATTATTGAAAAACAATGGTCAAAATGCATCGTTTTTTGTTCAGATAAAAGAGATGATGTGACTAACGAGCTTACTAGAACGAGTGTGGACAAATATCATGCGTTGGATTCTTTCAACTAGAGAGGCTTCTAATTAACAGTCTGCTTTTTACTGTTAGGCAAAACAGATAATTGCTATTTTATTGCCAAACATACAATCAAAACAGCGGACATTATTTTTACTCTTTTTAACGCCTACTTGGAAACAGTCCAAACTAGTATTTGTTGAAGAAAATAGTTTTCTACCGGACATCGTGCGAAACGGCCCCTGCTGCAAATTCATAGGGATTTCACGGCGCCGACGGTCAGCAAATTTTCGCTTTATTTCACGGTGACGGCAGTCGCCATTTGCAAGCTGTTACGTAACATCATGTCACTTTTACGCTGGCTGATGTTGCATATGGGTGACGTAGGCGTTACCACCAAATGACTATATTAGCTCATGTCTTCTCAGCCAATCACAGAGACGGCGTCACATACAATCCATATTGTTGTTCAATAGCAAGGACACCTCTACGTTGTCAGGTCCTCTGCATTTCGTCTAGTTTTTCTTTATCGGCAAAGAATTACCCGCATTAAGTAGAGCGATGTAAGCCAAACTTTAGAACGGGTGCCACTGAACATCATTAAAAGTAAAAATGACAAAGCACACACAACCGCTTTGTCAACAGGAAGCACGTGACCAAAAGTAAAAGGCAATCAGACAAAGTTTCTGGCAAATTCACAGTTCACAGTGAGTTTACGGCGTCGAGAATAGGGCCCCAGTACACACAAATAGTCTGACTACATGCACAAATAATTTCACGCTTAGCTTCAAAAGATCACCACAGGCTTATAAGACATAACACAGAAATTATGTAAAAACACTTCCGCGGTAGTAGAACACTAAGACGGAAGGTGAGGCTGGCAAGAAATACTCATTCCTAAAGGTTGAAATTGGTGTCAACCTTCGCGTAAGTAACGTTGAATAAAAGCGAACGACAGACGTATGCTTAGCCTTAAGACACGACAATCTTATTGCCGCCTCTATTTATATTTATCAATCGCACTTATTTTCAGAAGTGAGCTCAGTGTTTCAATGAAAGCTCTGTTTCCTATCAGCTTACCGGCCGTCACCGACGCCAAGCTATCGTCTGCATCTGTGTTATAAGTTTATGGCGTGATAACAGAAAATGCCGGACGTGACAGCGCTTGTAAACTCGGTAAAGACTGCGAAACAGCGAAACACTGGGCCTAACAACAGTCCAGCATACTGATTCCGCCGATTGACTCATTCGTCAAGCTCGAAATAAGCGAGCGCAGTAATGAATAAAAGAGTGAGATTTTTTTATCGTTTTTAAGAGCGAAGCACCTTAAGGCCGAGGCTTGTACGTCCGGCGTCCGGCATGCGTGCTCACGGCACAGCACCATGTAAATTGAAACATCTGTGAACAAAAGGTTAGCGAAAGGTTAACAAGAACGAAATAAAACGTTAACAAAATGTAAGAGAGAGAGAGAGAGAATAACCACTGGTCACCGCCTGTTCGGTGGTTATTCATCTTCTATCTGTCCCATCTTTCGTGCTGAGATTAAGAAGGAACACCTACCAACTCGCCCATCTTGCAAATGCCCGACAGAGAGACAGAGTGTGCTCCTGAAAAGCTGTGCTGGGCATGCGCGAGGAGCATTGGATGGGATTGGATTAATTTGGATTGAGATTTGGGTTTGGATTTGGATTGTATTAAATTGGGGCGAAATTATTTGGTTGGATTGGATTGCACTAAATTGAGTTGTAATAAATTAAATTAGATCGGAAAGTGTTTTAGCAGCAGTAACCACTCTAATGAGTTATTTATGGTAAGAACTATCACCAGTGCTTCACCCACTCGCCATGATTCACTTCGTGTAGATGCGTGAATTTTTTATGGATCACTTGATCTAATAGTTTACAAGAGTGTAGAGAAAAGGAATGTGTTGGGTAAGGAAGGCGCTTGTACTTGCCTCTTGTGTTTTTGTTACAATAAAAAATAATGTCGATGTTATTGCTGGAAGTTAAAGCAAAATTCTAGACGTTATTTTAATGTTTCACTATTTCTGAGTTTCAAACAGGCAAAAATATAACTCTTTTCGCTAGGAAATAGTTTTAAACCTTCATTCGTGCGAAAGTGCGTCTCCGGCAAATTGATGCGGATTTTACAGCCCCGGAGGTCGGTGAAGTTTTTTGCCCTATTTTACGGCGACCGCATTTGCCATTTACAAGCTGTTACATACCATGACGTCACTTTTACGACTGTTGAAGAGTTCAATGTGTGACGTAAACATTCCCGCGAACTGCCAACTGCGTATACAGTAAAGACTCGTTAATGCGGACCTTAAGAGAGTGAGAAAAATGTCCGAAATAACCGAATGCTTAATAAACGAATGAATAACGTATCTGAATGAATGATACTCGAACGAAAAAAATTACCGTAATAAACACTAGCTTATGACTCGCACTTATTGGGAATTCCTCGTACAGGGAGACTAATTGCAAGCCCCTATCCCAGTCAAGAAGGAAGGAGGTTACCCCGTCTTTTGAGAGAGAGAAAAACCACGCTGCTTCCTTCAGTGTCGCGCGTGCGGCCCCGAACATGTAACGGCATCACATACCTATTATTGCATTGTTTCGTGCGTCTAGGAGCCGCTTGTCCCTCTAAGAAATTGTAAGGTGCTAATGATCCCGAACATGAATAATAGGCTGGAGTCTCGTTCGTTATCTAAATTAACCAGACAAATCGCTCCACCAGTTAAGAACGGCCATGAACCACCGTCCACCAAATCTAAACAGAGCACTCAATGTCTCAATCCTCCCAGTGTCCTGGCCGGTAACGTTTTCCCGTGTTGTTCATTGCCCTCCCCGAAAGCACGTTTTCATTTATTTTATTCCATAGCTTTACTTGGCGAAACGATTTATCTTTTGTAACTTCTCCAGGCTCAATCCGCAAGCCGTTTTTCGGTCCTCCCGTATGTTATACCCGAAGGTCAGCTGCATTATTTGGATTGAAGATGAAATCCAGAACGAGCACCAGGTCTCAAAACAGCCCCAGCAGCTCCTCAAACCCAAGGAAAAGACGAAAGAAGCTTTGATGTACTATAGCGGTTGTCTGGATAATTATTTTATGAATTTATGGATGAGTTGAGGGGCGGGTTGGTAGTTCTTGGACAACCTCGAAGGGGTCGTTGAGGATACTCCTGTAGTGGAATCCGAGATTAAAGTTCGTACATTTTTAAAGTCAAGTGTATGAAGGTCGGCCAAGAGTTCTGTTCATTGAGCGGGCTACCTTATCACGGTGTTTTATACTAATATTCGTGATTTTGTCTCAGTGGTGATTTTATTTTTTGGATCCCATTACAACAATTGACTCTATCACACCTGCGGTTGGTACTCCAGCGCAGGCAGCCGCTATTTGTTATGACATACCCTGAGGAGAAACACACACGGCGTGAGCTTTTGCGAGATGAAGCAAATCATTGTTTCCCTTGTTTCTCCGAAATCGCTCCTAACATCGCCAGATATTCTCCCGAATGGAGGTAAGGAAGCCGTGTCGTCCGGAGGACCCAGTACAGTGATCTCGGCAACCACAACCATGCAACATTGTGGTAGCCACCTCCATGCATGCCGTGCCAAATATCTTCCAAGGTGCATCATCTAGCATTTTTTTAATGACCGAATCGATTGAACGCACCACAGTTTTTCAATTTAGCGTTGAAAACACCCTCGGACAGAATCAATATCAAAGTCTTGTTTTCTAGACCTACCTAGTACTGTATTGCAACATTTAGGCCCGTATATGACATGGACTCGAACACTAATTTTTTCCCTGTGGCGCTCCCGGGCCAGCTCCTTTCACTTTCGAATGGCGACACACATACTGCAACCACAAAAATAAAGTGGGATAGAGGAATACGAAGTGAACCGCGGTGATATGTCATCGGTCATTTCGATTCATATCAGGAGAGTATTTATTATTTATTATTACGATGTGCCCATACTGTGCGTTATATCTGCAAGGACAAGCAAATCAATTTGGGTTCTGTTCGTTTCTGTTTTCAAGGCTATATACCCTGCTCCTCTCTGTGAATTTGTTGCTGACGCACTGCTGTGGCTGTTTGTATTAGGTACAAACATATGCGCTCATTCTGAGACTGGACCGTTGTGCATAAGTATGAATCAATTTTGGATGGCGTGTGGGAGTTTATCGAAAGCGGTGTCATCGAAAGCCCTTTTGTAGGAGGCGCGTTTTCAAGACATTTTATTCAACAAAACATGCAGTATTTCATTGCGTTTATTTTGTTTTGTTTTGTCTGTGTCACCAATGACCAAGCTTTCTCTAGAAAAAGACAGATACTGAATACGAGTTTATTTAGTGAACGGTGGCAGTTTAGCCGTCACTCGGTGAGGTGGGTGCCGCTCAATCCAGGTACCTTTGTGCCTTTTTATATAAATACATTTTTAGTAGTTTTTCATGCTGTTGATTTATTGATGTTTGTCTACTGGGCAAGGTTTTGCTCCACAACTTTGTTTTTCTGTTCACGGCGAAGGTTTATGTTCTTTACTTCACACCGCCCAATATCGCCGCATTCCAGTGTATAGAAGGAACAAATTCTGTGTTATGATGTGTATATTCATCCTTGCCCGAATTCACTTCTATAAAAAATGGCTTATCAATTTGTCCCTTTGGTCATACATAGGTGGGGCATTTCCCGTGGCTGCAGTGTACAGGGCTAAAAATCCATCTAGGAAGGTAGCAGTGAGCCCCTATAATCTGTTCCTGATTGTTGATTTGAACGGCGTTGTCATGGGAGTGGTATCTGAAGGTGCTCTCATTGCGGTAATAAATAATGGCTGGGCACTATTTTCGGAACAATGCAGCACATTCATCGCAGCTGTGTTATTTAATAAGACTGTTACATTGGAACGTCGAAACATAAGCGCACGTAATATGAATGAATCAATGAATGACCTTTATTTTGTAAGATAACTCAGGCCATGGTTTGGGTTGGAGGATAAAGTGAATGGGAAGATACAGAGTACAGATAAGGATTACTGACGCAGTCATTGTCTAGAGATTTTGTTCCGGTGAGCAGCGAGCGCGGTTTGAGTATAAACATAAGCAGTGTCGTTGATATGTGGAGCACTGGCAGGAAGGTTCCCGCGGGTGCAGTCGCGTGCGTGACCACTTCAAAAAAAAGTGGGACTCGGCCAGCCACTATACGGCTCTGTATAGACCATTGTGTACAGCAAAGTTCGGTACCCTTTCAAGGCGCCTGGAACCTCTCTAATAGGCTACACGTGCGCATTTAGGGATTTCGGTGCTGCCTGAGACTCTGGGAGTTGCTCTCGGGCACTTGCTAATGCTGAACAAGAACAAATTACATGAAAATAGATTTGAGATAGCCTGTACTTCCTGGAAGGTGCATTTCACCGTCGAAGCCGGTGTGTATTATTCCCTGTGCGTAAGCCGCATCCGCATACACCTTGTTGGCAAATTCGTCTTAAAATGTGTTATAAACAAGAAGGGGGAGCTTCAGCCCACCGTTGTCTGCTGAGTTGTTTGAATCGTAGGTACTCTTGTCGCCAGTTGGTTGCGGGTACAACAATTTGGGCGGACACAGCGCACTGAATGATAAGAAGAGGGGCGTACTTATTAGTTGGGCGTTGACACCATTCAAAAATACACGTGATTAGTAGTACATAAATCAAAACATTTTTCGTCGGCCCAAATATGATCGTAGGCTATTTTTTGTTGTAATGAAGAAAAGATATAATAAGCCATGACAAGAGCAATGAACAGTAAATAAAGTTTGAAATAAATAACCAAAAAAGGTGCACGGCTACTGCGTTTGGCATGGAAAACAATTGTGGTTTAACTGGAAGATGCGCTATTTATTTATTTATTTATTTTTATTATTTTTTTTATTTTTAATATTCGTTTATTTATTTATTTATTTATTCATATTTCCTTTCTTGCGAAGCTTCCTTAATTGCAGTGTGTTCGCATGTCTTGTACGTTCCCACTCGTGTTCTCATTTATCGAGCTTGTTTTCTTATGTTGGAAATCTAGTACTTGGTTGTGAATGGCTATATGTATATTTATTATGTTCAATCACAAACTGTGATTCGCTGGGCTGCCCAGCCACGCACACAAGCGACCCGCACACGCTTATGCGGGCTGGATCATGTATTTGCATATGTACAGTGAATAAATTATTATTATTATTGTTATCATCATTATTATTATTATGATTTATTTCTTATTTATTTATGACTTATTTATTTATTTATTTATATTTGTTTGTTTGTTTGTTTATTTATTTATTTATTTATTTATTTATTTATTTATTTATTTATTTATTTATTTATTTATTTATTTATTCTAGAGTGCTCATGAACAGCAGTAGGCCTTCCTTGGGTGGTGCACTGGAAGTTCAGCGCGACACACAGAAGAAATAACGAAGTAGGGATACTGGTGGCGACGTGTAGTGAATTACGAAGTAGGGCGTAGCGCCGCACAATCACGCACACACATACACACACATACACATACGCGCACAAAAACACACACGCACACACACACGCACACGCGCGTGCCCGGAAACACACACGCACACGCACGCACAAACATGCACACGCATACGCAAACGCACACACACTCACACACACGCACGGACACACAAACGCAAACACACACACGCACACGCACACCCCCCCCCACACACACGCACACGCTGGTGCGAGCAAACACACAAACGCCCCCACACACACACACACACGCGCGCGCGTGCACGTGCGTGCGCGCAAACACACACACGCACGCGCACACTTGCAAGCACGCACACACACGCACACACACGCACGCATATACACACACGCACACACGCACACGCACAAGCACACCCACACGTGTGTGCGCGCAAGCCCACACACGCACACGCACAAGCAGACACGCACACATACACACGCACACACACCCACGTACACACACAGGCACACACACACACATGCACACGCACACGCACACACACGCACACGGACATGCCCTCGCGCACACACACACACGCACGTACACATGCGTGCGCGCAAACACACACCTGCACACGCAGACGTAAACAGACACGCACACACACAAACGCGCACGCACACACACGCACACACATGCACACATACACGCACACGCACAGGCCACGCACCGGCGCACACACGAACACACACACACACATGTGCGTGCCCGCAAACATACACACGCATGAAAGCACACACATACAAACACGCACTTGTACACACACATAGATAAACACACGGGCACACCATTTAGATGAGTAACGTATGAAAGTTTGGTCAGATACATTAGCAAGAACGAAAAGAAGGATCATAAAAAAGTACAAGCATCCTCAAAAACTGATTTTCTAGTCACTCTACACGCCGTTCCTGTCATCCGTGGTTTCCCTTTGATACGTGTACGCATCTAATAAGCTTTATTTGTGTGTAGTAGTAATATAGCGATGCGCATGTAGCAGATATTTCCTTACTACTACACGAAAGTGTTCAAAATAAGCAGATATATAAAATAAAAATTTAACTTAGCCGCCTTTACATTATATAAAAACATACCGCGGCTAACAAAATTTTAAGATTTGTTTGATTTAACTGAAAATTTGAATTATCTGTGTGACTTTACTCGTTATACTACTTTGCATGCGAATCCCCCGGTGCACTCTACTCCTAACCAAGACACGTGTATTTTCTAATTTGCACGAAAAAAAGGAAACGCCCATGTATCGCGATTTGGACGCGATATCTATATCCCTAGGTGGTCAACATTATGCCGGAGCCTTCTGATATTGTGCGCGCAATAGCCAAGGTGTTCCTTGTAGCGCGTAGAACCCCTTAGTCTGGGGTTTTAAGAGATTTATATCACGCTGTTATAAGTACCAAACCCGCACTGAAGAGTGTTTGATGCATGGTGTATTTTGAATGCAAATTGTATTGTGGAAGCACCATATCTACATTTATATAAATCTCAAAAAATGAATAATTCTAGAAAAAAAATCAGTAAAAAAACATCGTTATTTTAACTCCCGTTTATTCATAGATTGCACTGACACGGCGATTGTACTCCCTCTGTTAAAAAAGTTGGCGCTTCTTGAACTAGTGGTGTACGGCTGAACAAACCCCAGAGATAGCGGCCCCTGTCCCATCGTCGGCTTTAGTAGTAAGCAGGGTTGCTTACAGTCTGCCTTTTCACTCTCTAAACAGGCAGGAAAAGGAACAGGCCAACGTTATATTGCGTACTGCATACAAAGCGGCTCTCGGTCTTCCCAACTACACGGCAAATGAAAAACTCACGAATCTCGGCGTGTCTAACACTTTTGAAGAAATTTGTGAAGCTACCCTTGTTTTACAAAAGGAAAGGCTGCAAAAGACAAGAACTGGCAGGGCCATTCTGCAAAGAGTAGGCTCCAGGTTAGATGTACAATCAATTATCGACAAAGAAGACCTAAGCAACGCCGCCAGAGAGAAATTGAAAGCGCTCCCCATTCCAAGAAACATGGACCCCCACTTACATGAAGACAGAAGGAAAGCCAGGGTCAATTTCCTACGCAGAAAGTTGGAAAAAAACCCAAACGTTGTATATACAGACGCTGGCTTTTACGACAAGACCAATGCTTCCCTAGTCATCGTCGACCAAGAAGGAGTAATCAGGGACTGTCTCACATTAACGAACACCAGCACAGAGGAGGCCGAAACTGGCGCCCTTTTATTGGCCGTAAGGTATGGAGAATTCGAAGGAAAAAGCCTCCAAATAATTACGGACTCTAAGAAAGCCGTACAAAACATTATAAATGGCCGAATCCACAAAAGGCTCACAAAAAATTTACCTGTAAATATCACAAAGTTCCAAAATATCATTTGGACAGCGGGACATGAGGAGCTTGAGGGTAATGAGAGAGCAGACCAAGCTGCGCGAGAACTTACTAACCGCTCAGCCAGTAGTCTTAGCTTACTCACCCCTCTCCCAAATACCTTCGGTGAGCGACTCAACATTCAAAGAAAAGCCAGAGCTCTCTTTCCTCCACCAGATAAAAGCTTAACAGCTGCAGAGCATCAGTCTCTTAGACAAATACAGACGAACACCTATCCCAACATCCTCAGGCTATCGAAGATGTTCCCCGAGAAATTCACAAACGCATGTAATAAGTGCGGTGAAATATCCACCCTATTCTATGCATCCTGGGGTTGTCGTACTATATGGCCCTCAGTAAACACCAACACCAAGTTATATGAGCTATGGGAGGCAGCTCTGACCAGCTCTGACCCTGGGGTTCAGAAGTATCTGATCTTTAGGGCCAAGACTGAGGCAGAGGAAACAGGGGCCCTGGAAGGAGGGAACCTACCCTAGTTCAATCAAGAACTTTCAGTTCAAATAAACGTTTCTCTCTCTCTCTCTCTCCCATCGTCGGAGACCCGTCCGTTGCTCCTCACACGGGTTACCAACGTGGCCGCTGAAGTTCTCCATCACTGGCACAACCGAATCGTTTTGTTCGCAGCTTTCAACAGCTTTCCCAGGGTGGACAGCGGTAGCAAGCGCTAAAACAGGCGGTAACCGGCTTCGCGAACTGGGCGTCTGTAGCGCGAACCCAGCGTCTGTGCCTCCCCCCTTTTGTTGCACGTACGCCCGTAAACGTACGAGCAGGAAACCACGCGAGAGAGCACGCCAGGAACGCTGGGCAGGGTGTTATCGAAGGTTGAGCTAGCCCGTGCCGGGCGCTCACAGCGAGGCACACGTTCCAGGGAGCTTGCTATTTTTCTTTGCATATTAGCCAGCTCCTCACGTGGCGGAACCCCCGCGTAAGTCTCAACGATGCACGGCGCTTCTCCCGAGGCGCACGCTCACGGGCGCTCGTTATTTCTTCTTACTATTTTTTGTAATATTGCTCTAGGGTGGAAATAAAAGCATAAAGAGTTCTGTTAAAATGTGCATTACGCTGTTGCCACGGAGCTTCGTTATTTTTGGCGCAAATCTACGCGCGCCCCGTTTAGTTTGAACTGACGCCTCACTAAACGTGAGTCGCTATGCGCCGTCCATCGTATACCGCTGTCTCCCCTTCGCGGTGGGAAGGGTGCGAAGCTACATAGCGGCCTGTAAATAGCTGTACTGTAATTAGCCGCCGCAGGTCGTACTCCAAAAGAAGGTGCAGATGCTCTCGCGTTCAGGAAGAATTCTTGTTCGTGATTGCTGGGTTTAATACCCCGACGAACCGCAGGCGATGAGGCAGTTCGTAGTGGAAGGCTCGGGATTCATTTTGACCCCCTGGTGGTCTTTATGTGTGCCGAAATCTTGTACACACGGGCGTGTGTGCTTTTCGCCTAAATAGGAAAAACAGCGGTGTTTCACGGCATATTATCAATGCCTACCGCCCACATGGGCGACACTGGACCACGGGATCTTGTCGGCAAATTGCGCCTGATTTTTCCTCCTTGCAGCGCATTCGGTGATGCTTTTTGTTTTTTTTGCGTGTGAGCGGAGCAACTCCATTAAATGAGATGTGCTCGTCCTATGGGTGCACTTTTCTTAGATTTGGCCTTACCACACTGGTTTAATTTTACGGTTTCAATCACGAACTCTTCCACATTATTCCCTAATTTGGCGTGACACCCCGTTGATGGATGAAATTTTGATCGCATTTTATTTGTCCTACAACTGTAGTACAAAGGGAGATGAAACAAAAACGAAGCGGCTAATGGCTCTATACCCTGATATCGAACATCGCTCTCCAAAGAAAGGATGCAGTGCCAACTCAAGATAGGTTAATTTTCGCTGTGCTGCATAATTTAGAGCCGGAAAGCTAATACACGAAGGAAACAAAAGAAGGATGTATACCTGCCGCATCGTTTAAAGCGCATAATTTGAATTTCTTTTGTGCACGTTGACTGTTGGCGGCCTTTTTTAGTGCACGCAGTCGTGCGCAAGGCACTGAAGGAGTCGTGTTTACATAGTCCGCTCACCAGATAAAGCAGATCGACAAAGCTAACCCGTAGAGATATCGCTGGGAGATTTCTGTGGCGGGACTGGGGAAATGTTGATACAGGCATTGAATAAAGAGGTTTGTTTTGTCAAGTGAATAATTACAACATTTCCGGCAGGCAGGGAGAGTAAGTTCCGGGTTTTCTGGCTACGGATTCCCCTAAAGGCGGCATAAAATTGCATATGCTGTTTGAACTCTAGGATGTGGTCAATTAAATGCACCCATACAAAAATGCCTTATGGGCGTTTATAGAAAAATGTATGCTGCGCTATGGCCGCCTATGGGTCTCTATGGTCACCCATAAAAGTGCAAAAATAGGCTATAGCTAGCAATTGAAGTTTTTATGCATCCTGCACTAAAGAATGTAAATCATACAATTCTCTTTAGACGACTATAGAACATCCTAGTATGTTTAGTCTATAGAGTGACATCCATTCAGGCTACTGTAGCCAGCCAAAGAAAAATCTATGGCTTTAGTTCTATAGACCAGCCGCAACAAAGCTCTTTTGGCTGACTATAGACCAATGTTTAGCTTTAATTCTACAGACTTGAAACCATTCAGCTGTCTTTTGCCAGCTATTGAAGAGAGTACGTCCTAAATTTAAAGTGAGAAAGCCATAAAAGCTCATTTGGCTGGCTATAGTCCGTTGTTTCGCTCTAACTCTACAGACTCAAAACCATTGAGCTGTCTTTTGCCAGCTTTTGAAAAGAATTCGTCCTAAAGCTGAAGAGAGAAAGCCATAAAAGGTCATTTGGCTGGATATAGGCCGTTGTCTAGCTCTAAGTCTACATACTTGGAACCATTCAGCTGTCTTCTGCCAGCTAAGGAGAGGCACCCATAAAAGCTTCTGCGGCAGCCTACAGCGCAATATATAACTGTAAACCTTTAAACGTGGGACAATTAAGCAACATTTACCCGGAACTGGGAAAGCGTTTGGCGCAGAATTTACAGGCCTGCATCCATAAAAGCTTCCTTAGCTAACTACATAGTGACAAGGCTCCAAGTCTCCAGCCGCTAATAAAAAAGTGTTAGCCTATAAAGGTATAATTCGAGCACCGACTAAATCCTATTCCGCTGGTTTCAATATGACTTATCATGCGTAATTTATACACTCATGATTTACCTAGCTACATCTACAACACAGACTAAATAACGATGATGAGGTTCATTGGCCGGTTATATGAAAGTTTTTGTTCAATAACGTTAGGTACTTATTATACCAACAATACCGGAAAAGTACAATTAAATGCAGCTACAGACAGATGAACGCTCAAATTCAGGTTGCAACTTTGGAGACTGTGCGTCGGCAAAGCTTGCAAATGAACGTCGACCGAAAGACATATAAGTTTGGAGAAGTCTTCCTCTGAGGCCCTTCGCTGCCCCCGTCAAGTAAAAAAGCGGGCTTCTCTGAAAATGACCCTCTCAGAGTCGAAGCAAATTGGAAAGAACTTTCGCGGCCCCCGGTACGTGCGGGCGCAGTCAGAAATATGGTGGCATCTGCGAACAACCGTATTCCTTCTCCCGCGGAGCCCACTTTGAAATTAGTCATCGAGAAAGGTGGAGAGCGACCCAAGCCCGACCGAAGGAGGCACGGAAAGGAAATTCTGGGAAGCGTTGAAAAGGTAGAGGGGACAACGACCCGCAGGGAAGGGGCGGCGTGAGTGCAGCGCACGTCTACGCTGTAGACCGGTCGTGCGAAGGGAAGTTTTCGTTGAAAAGACGGTCAGGCGTTCCGTGCTGTGTTAGTATTCGTGCGCGCAGCAATGATAGTGACAGACAATTTTCCGTGAGTACTTATCACAGATATAGTTTTTTCGAATGAAGAAAACGTTGTTGTATTTGCCAAATAAAATAATTACCAGAAAACAAGTTTGAAAAACATCGACACGGCATGCGCAGAGTTCTCGATTAGGGAAGGCAAAGTCTTACCGCTGCGCCCCCCTTCCCCCCCCCCCCCTTTACAGAAACTCCCGACCTCGTCCCACTGAAGGCCTAGCGGTCCGAACGCAGTGCAAAGAGGAATGGTTATAAAATTTTTATTTCAATGCGATGGAATTGCAACACATACAACATATTTCTGAGCAGAAATTTTTACTTTAATGTGTTACATTGGCAAAATATGGGCCAATTTGGCGCCCCCCTTCAGATGATTAGGGGGGGCGGCAGCCCCCCTCTGCGCCCCCTGTGCGCACGCCTATGGACAGATGGGCGCGTATCTCCGCACTATTTGCTAGCGCCATGGACCTGCTTATACCAGGATGTACTCAGTCAGCCACATCTCGTCTCCTTGCTCATGTGCGCGGGCATGGCACGTGTTGCGTAATGCTGGGAATTTACGGCTCGACTGCAATATGTTCGTGTTGATGGTGTGACGCCAAGCAAATGTGCCGCTTTTCTGTCGGAAATTTCGGTGTTTACAGTGACAGTGTTACAATTCATTCAACATCAGCTGGAAGTTATTCGAAAATGGATACCTGCGATACCGCGACAGGAATTTCATCGTACGCAAAACAGCAGGGTGAGTGATCTTATGAACTGAAGAGGCGGTATTGCGCGAGGAATGCAGGACTTTTTTTGGTGTTCAAGAATACGTTTCGAAGCTACCCTGCACCACATGGGCATTGCAATGTACAAAGAAGTGACGATTTCGCCGCTGTGATGAGACAAAAATAATTATTTTTTCGCGAACTGAGAAAACTTACAAGGAACTGATTCAACGGACTTGGAAAACGTTTTTTATTATTGCATAACTTGCGACCGCCTTCATTGTTTATATAACAGTGCATTTCCATTTTAGCCACCATACTTACAACTTTGTGCATTGAGTACTGAGTGAAATGAACGACTTCTTAGTGTTCTATTTTCTGTGGACTACCCAGCACCTGTAGGTATATGTGTCTCGGTGGGCGTTCATGAAAAATGTGCCGCGTATGTGGTTTTCGAGCGAATGACGTAAGCGTGAGCCAGAGTGTTGGAATGCGTGTGCTGTGTGTTTTGATCGGCGTATGTGAACAACAGTTTACTGGCCGCGAAGTAGCGTAGATAGTAGCACTTTATGTAATGAATTGGATGAATAAACCCCTTGGTTTTGCTTTCCTTGTTTACCTGTGTTTAAGTCTTTTGTGAATGAAAACTGGCGACGTGTTTGCAATCGCAACCTTGCACTCCCCCTATATCGCTGAAGTGTTCATGGAGCATATAGCCACACAACCTAAGTGCCACAGAAGTTCTAGACATCCGTAAGGCTATATGCCGGCATGGCCGCGTGTTAATAATTTCTCAGAGGCTGCTGCTGTCGCTGCGTTTCAAGTAGTGGTGATTCTTTTCTGGCTGAAGCCCATGCAAAATTATCGTATGGTCGGCAATTGAAAATCCTTCTTATGGTTGTCTTTAGCTATTTGGCCCAATTATCTTTAATGGTTTCTATGACTGTCTTTAGCCATTCCTACGGATATTCCTATGGGTGTCTTTAGCTTCTTCTATAGCCATAGCGATATCGAAAGAAGACCTAAAGAAAGCCATAGAACCGGCTATAGAAGACGCTAAAGACACCCATAGGAATAGCGATAACAATCGCTAAGGAGAACTATAGAACCGGCTATAGAACAAGCTAAAGACACCCATAGGAATGTCGATACAAATATCTAAAGACAACCACGGAACTGGCTATAGAAGAAGCTAAAGAAACCCATAGGGATGGCGATACGATTCGCTAAAGACACCCATAGAAACGTCTAAAGAATATTTTGCCAAATAGCTAAAGCCGACCATAAAAAGGATTTTCTATAGCCGACAATAGAATATTTTTGTATGGGCATGCTCAAGCTTGAGGAGTCAGGGGTTTTCTAATAAGGATAAATTTGTACTACACGGCCTTTTTTTTTGTTGTGCCACTACGACCGCGATTTTGTATACGTTGATGTAAAAAATCTACAAAGAACAACCAGTGGGATAGATTTATGTAAATTTTTCTTGATCTGTTACGGCAGAGATTTCGTCGGCTGTTATTTAAAAACAAATGAACAAATGAACAAAGATAGATGGATTGTTTGATTCAGCAAAACGTGGATATAGAAAGGAGTACACGTACATTAATGCGTCATCTGATAAATATCAGCCGTGCAACGAATACTAAGACTTGCATGAAACTTGTGATAGCGGATGTTTACCAAGAGCAACGGCTTGTAGTCTATGCAACATTACTGAATCGACGTCAACCTTGTTTAAATGTTTCAGAAGAAAGCGGCTTCGTAAACGGAAGTTGTCCCTTCACATTATTAGTTGCTCCTCCACGCAAAGTGGGGTACTGCGATGATTTTACGCGTCATGAGTCGTTTCGGGAATTTTGTAGGTGTAGATCTGCCTGTATGCTGGGATGTCAAACGAACTACGCGAAAAAAAGCACACATTAGCACACATTAGGCGCAATATCCTTTGAAAGCGTGCGAGAGTTTTGACATCACGTGTAGACCGCTCCGGTGGAATGATGCGGATGAGCCATTTCTCTCCATAAAGTGTAACGAAGTAGATTGGGTAAGCATATCACCATACTGGCTGCTTCATTCGGCGCCGATGTGGCCGTTTCTAGAGCAGGTCATTAGAGGACACGTTATCGGGCGCCTGCAACATTGAATGCAGACACACAGAAGGTATCGTCCCCGCATGCTTCCACCCAATTACGTCTATCCCTGGTTCATAACACGGCGGTGCAGTGGATTGAATCATATCGAACGAATGAACATTGACACCTACCTGAAAACCCACATGAAGATAAATCTTCTATCTACCCCCCTCACCCCTAGAGCCCCTGTAGCCACAACTCCACGTGGATCTCAAAAACGTGCGTGCCAAGCCATTCCCCCTCACGTGAACTCATGTTTTCAATACGGCCGCTGACATGCACTAACAGCGGCTCATTCCTCGCGATACCCTTCTCTGCAACGGGCTCTTTAAGAGCGCGACGCCCCACACTCATGAGCCAGCCTTCGTACCCCTACCCTGCGTCTGCCCTCGTTGCAACCCCAATTATCACTAGGCCATCACTACCTGCGTACGAAAGTTCATCGCCCTTCCCTCTACTTAACTCACCACCTAATCTTCTCAGGCTCACCACATGATCTACAAAATTTGACCACGCAGTCATCTGAATAACGGCCCTCCACTTTTTTGAACTCTACAAACGAACTCTTACCTCCACAATACCCTACTCCATGCAATGTACCCCACCTTCTTCTCCGCATCTTGCAAATACTGCCCCCACCCTGGCACGCTATACGAACGATTTTAAATTAGGTCATTTGGCAAAGAGCGTGGCCTTCCAAGCACGGCGGCGCGGGCCGCCGCTGCAGCCGACCAGGCGGTGGCGCTGCGGTAGCCTTGAGATCGGTCTCGGCACGTCGTCTGCTTCCCCTTGCTTGAAAAGGCGCCGGTGAACGCCCACCACACACCGTTAACGTTCTCCTTTGAAATGCACAATCCAACTTCGCTCTAATCTTCCGCTTTAGTGACAATAGCTCTACATTTTTATGGCCATTTTGAGGAGACACAAGCTCTACTTCGGATGGGAAAAAGGCAAGGCAAACGCTGCACAGTGCGCTTGCTTTCAGGCGCATCCCGTTCCAACGGCCGTTTATTTTTCCCCAGTACGAGATCCCTTATACCACAATATTATTTAAATCATACCCGAACACGTCTTACGCGGTTGAAACTGCGGAAAAGCCTACAAATGTCAACCACCCGCTTGGAATCAAGAAAGGAAGCTTTGTCATTTTAGGGGCGAAGCTCCTTAGGGCGTGGGTCTGTCCATCCTCGAAGTATGTATGAAGCCACCTCTAGTTTATTTCTTGGATTGTTTACTAGATGGCAGTACTTGTATATGATGAAAAGATGCGCTTGGATTGTTTACTAGATGGCGTGGCTACCTCTAGTTTAGTTCTTGGATTGTTTACTAGATGGCGGGGAGCGTTGTAATAAAATCCGTTCGCTGTTGGCGCGCGCTCGGAGTCGCCCGATGGATAAGGCTGCACATGTGCGACCCCGCGAGGCAGAAGCGCTCCGTGAAGCTGCGCGACGCCGCCGCCAAGATCCTGCCGTACGAGAGGGGGAGGCCGAAGCGTGTCGTCTGGCTGCGCGACGACTCCGCCAAGATCCCAGCGTTCGAGAACGAGAGGCCCAAGCGTCACGGCAACGGCGCGAGGACCCTGCCGTACGCGAAGCGACACGGCTGCGGCGCGAAGAGGATCTCCAAAACGTCAGAGGACGGGAAGCGGCGAGAAAGCGCGCGTATCATCAGGCAGACCCCGATGCAGTGAGAGCTCGTGGGGCGTCTCAAAACGCATCAGGCGAGCTCAGCCCCAAGGTGCCGACGCGCGGTTTAAGCGAGACTTTCTAGACGTTACGTTCGGACACAGATGTAGTGGGCGAACTTTCACTGAAGAGTCACGGTTTTACCGATGATTTCCGCTCAGGAGCTTCGCCCACTCATCTTCATTCACCCCGTGGATATGCTGTAAATTTTTTTTTTATTTATGCTGCGGAAGCAAGTGCAGTAAGTACATTTTCACATAAATACATTTTTGCAATTCTAACAAAATTAGTGACCCGATCGGAAACCAAGCGCTGCAACAGTAGTTGGCTTTATTAATAACGAAGAAAATAAATCAATTATTAAACCAATGTTTTTCGACGTTTTTATTTCTTTGGGCGGTGTAATATGCTTTCTTAAAAGAAATAAAGTTTTCCTTGGATATCAATATTTGTCGTGCTATTTTTTTGTTGGTTTGTAAATCTGACTAACTGTCCATTAGGGTCACAGAAACTTTACTTTGTCTTCTCGTAGCCCGGATATGCCCAATATTTTACGCGTTTCGTATGACAGTTTTTTCCATTGTGCCATCGTTTGTGCTGTCTTCCTAACTTTTCCAACGTAGATTTTTCTGCTAGTTCTTTTTGCAGTCAATAGATAGGCAACACAACTCAGTTTTGACTAGTCAGACTGCTTAGGAGGTTTTGCCGGCGCTACACAGGCAATGAGGCCCGCCCCATAGTGGAGGGCTCCAGATTGATTTTGACCACCTGGGGATCTTTAACGTGCGCCGATATCTCGAACACACGGGCGTTTTCGTTTTTCGCCTTCATCAAAAAATTGGCCGCCGCGGTCGGAGAACGAACCCGCATCCTTGCGCCCAGCAACACGACACCTTAACCACCGCGCAGGGTAGGGTAAATGTTTTGATCTGACAGTACCGTGCATCTGTTGTGCCACACACTGCCCCTTTTCACGGCTGTTATGGCTGATGAAATGCCTGGCGACAGGTATAACATTTGCTCCGACTGCTAATATTTAGGGCAACAATGTAGTGGGGAAATTTGCTATATTCTTACTGGTTGGTCAACTGAGGGTGAATATTCCCATTTTTATCGCTGTAGCAGCACGGCTGGAGAAGCACAACTCCTGAACTAACTTAAAGAAACAAGTTTTGAGTGACTATTTCAGCCTTCTGTCAATGCCCTCAGACTCTTCGAGCTGGCTGGGCAAAGTATTCACATTCGACGATTCAAACGCTGAACACTTGCTGAATCCCTGCACAACAGCGAGGCACAGAACAGTTCCAGCTGAGTTCGGCGGTTTTTACACCGCCCATACCGTCACTTGCGCCAGTTACATGCCCATCATTTTGGCTGGACGCTACATGCGTGAGAACCACTTTACTCCCTATGGGTGGTTTTCTGCATAACTTTGGCGTCTTTGGCTTGGACAGATGCTGAAGTATGTTAGGGATAATACGGGGCACCGCGCTCTTTCTCAGGGTCCACCTGCCTCGCGGTATCCTTAGTTTTATCATTCACGGTGTGTTTGTAGCAGAGAACGATGTCTCAAGGCTCACAATGAGTGCCACGAACCTATGTTTATGACGTAACTTTGACGTTTTTCCGCGGAATCGCGCTTTTCCACGTTTTCAATTCGTATGGATCCTTCGGAGACTTGGAGAAATGCCGCGGCACGCACTTTGCCGCTGCCGAAGCGTACCCCGAACGGCAGCCCGGAGTGGAGCACGTCAATAAACCGCACCGACACTTCAGAGATCCACTAAAATAAGTATGCACGATGACAGCACAGAGTAATGCACTAATAAAGGCGTGATGGTCAACAGAGCACCAACAGCACAGCGCAAACACATGGCCGGAGCGAGCCACCCTCCGCACACTAGATCTCAACGCAACGCCAGCGCCACCTCTCGGAGTGGCGACAAAATGGTGCCGCCTCTCAAGGCGCAGTTTGCCAACTAAGTTAATCCCAAAACGTTGCGCTATACCATCTGGTATGGAGGTGCAAACCAATCCCATCCCTTACTCCTAATCCCCAACCTACATATGAACAGTGGGTGGGGCTGCTCAGCAGCTCCGACCTCTCCTCCCAGCGTAGCCTGGTGGAGTGGTCCCCGGTGGCCAGCACAGGCCAGGGTATCCCGGGCTAGCGGAAACACCCACTAGGCGGGTGCCAAGACATCAGCACCTAAGGTTCGCCTAAATAAAGTTTATTCCTCCCCTTTACTGCTCGTCCCCTTATCGAAGCTTTGTTATCCGGCTCTTACCGGCATAAGCGATAATTGTGCGACCGAACATTAAACCCAAGCTTTGATTCTCAGGAAGCCCTTGTTTTACATCTATACAGGTTGTTTCAGTGAACACTTTCAAAAATTCCTGAAGGTAGGCTTTTAAAAAAATAGGAATTTCCTTAAGAAACAAGCTATCGGGTTCAGCGGGCGTCAGCAGATATGAGAAACATGCGACTTACATAGTTGATTAAGTAAAACCGTCTAATGAACTTTTTAATTAGCCAAGTTTGGTGGTTATTCCCAATGGCGGGTTTGTAGCCACGGAGACGACGATAACCGATCAGTTTTTAAAGCAAAGAAAAATACACTCTGTAGAGCCATGCAGCCCCGCAAAAATAAAGTATTTTCCCCCCATGAAACCGAAACGCAGCGCACATGCTGCGCCAGAAGTATAGTGCAAACGCAACATCCGCTGTTGACGTGCTGCAGTGACGGTGTCGCCCAATTCAAGAAGGCTCTGGTGATGCCCCACGCTAGGGAATAAGCTGATATCAACACCATCGCCTCCTGTAGATTTTCAATGATCAACGCTTACCTTATACCACGGCTAGCGCTATCTTTTCTTTCGTTAATAGGCGCAAAAAAGAGGCTAGCTATTGACCACAACGCAGTCGCCCGTTTCGGGAGCCCTAGTGGGCGTTGGCGACAGTTTTGCTTTTCTTTTAGGGGCGAAGCTCCTAAAGCCGTGGGGCTGTCCATCCCTTGTGTCTCGTGGTACGTGACCACCTAGTTCGATGACTCACTCGCAGGTGGCGCTACGTGACCGCCTAGTTCGATGACTCACTCGCAGGTGGCGCTGGTGTGAGTCGTGACTGACACTATAAAAGGCAGTCGCTGTTGACGCGCTTCCTCTTTCGCAACGAGTCACCGGATGGAGGTGGTGGTTGTTGACAAGGCTAAGGTGGCTCGAATGGGGAGGTGTGAGTACCGGCGGCGGAAACGTGACTCCAAAGCGCGCAGATGCCACGGGCGGCGCTGTTGACCAAGGCGCGGTAGGGCGCGGTAAGGCGCGCAGCTGGAATGAGCGCGCCGCCGGCATCGCGTCGGCTGCATTTCTACCATCAAGGGGGAAACGAACCCGATGCGGTATGGCGAGCTTTCTGTAAGAGTAAAAGAGAATATTTATCACTAAAAAAATTTATGGGCCCATTTCATTACACCCATGAAATTTAGTTTTACGGGAACAGTTCGCATTGCATGCAGTTTCAAAAGCACGTTTGCACATTACGTGAAGTGGCTCCGGCTTCTATTAAAAAAAAAAACTTGGAGTTGTATAATGTGCACTGACACGGCCCTGTACAGAGGCGCCTTCCATTTCGCTTCCCTCGAAATACGGCCGCCGTCCTCGAGATCGGCACTACGGCATGGGCCTGCAAACTGTCAATAACTGAAGGCGTCTCGGAGTACACCGCGCTTTCTTCTACCCTTAACAAACCGCTATACCGCATGCAGTTATCCCGCTCACATCAGAAATGATAGCAGACATTGAAGCAACGCATCTGGTCTCGTTATGAAATTGTTTATTTACAATGAAAAAAAAAACGGTTTATTTACATGTGAAGATACAAATTTAACTATATTTACAGGTGCACATTAGCACCTGTATATAAGAAACACACAAAAAGCATTTACCGCTGAAAAGAAAACAAGAACTATTCACCGGGGAAGAACTATTTGCAGGTGAAGAAGAAAAAAAAAGCATTACCAGGTAAAAAAAAACAAAAAAAATGTTCATAGTGAGGATACTAAAATAAGATATGAAGTAGGAAAAACTATTTTCAGGTGAAGAAAAACAAACTACTGACAGGTGATGAAGAAACAAAAAGTATTTACAGGTGAAGAGAGAACAAAAGTATATTTATTGGGGGAAAAGAAAAAGTATTAACAGCGGAGCTGTTGTACAAGCCGTAGTTTCGCCGTAGCAGAAAATAGATACCAAGAAAATGCCGAGCCCTCGTGAGCGCGTGCCTCGCGGCGACCACTGAGCGCCTTCGGCACGGGAAGGGGCTTTAGTTAAAAAAAAAAAAAAAACAGCGCTGTCGTCAAGCCCTACCGCCCATGTAAAAAGAAAAAAAAAAACTTCAGCGCTAATGCGGAAGTTCCCGCCACCGCTGCCTCGAGAATTGATGAGAAGAGCACGGTACGTGGAAGTCTACAACGCTGAGGATGACTTTGCATCTACCACTCGCCGCGAAGACGACGGCATCTTCGGTGCATATGACGACGATTACTAGCTCCCAAACAATGCAACTAAACAATGATACTAAAAACTTAACTATGCGTCCGGGAATGCCCAACTACAAGAGCTTCGTCATTCAAGTATTGCGCGTGAATGCAAGCTTCCCTGAATTTTTTTACAAGTGAAGAATTAAAAAAAATTGTAAAATTCAGCCTGCATCATGCAAGGTTTCACTGCATTCAGTTTCTTCTCATTACTTTGCTAGTTCACACCTTAAGTAGAAACTGTATCCTCCTAAGGCAATAAAACCGTATAGCGTGAAGCTCAGGGCAGCAGCATGGTCTCGGCAGCCAATCTGCGGCACATCACCCATTGACTAGCGAATTTCTGCCGCGGCTTTAGCATGCAAAGGTGTTACGCTGAATGCGCAAGTTAGTTTGTTTTCTCCGTTTGCTCCGTCGTCTTCTTGCTGTCGACAGCATCGCACCCCGAACAAATGCCCGAACGGGAGAACGACGCGAGACAGCCCACAACGCACGACGAAGCTGGCCACGGCGAGGGCAGGGAGAGCGCGGGCAGGACGGCGCGGCCGGCTGCGGCTACCGCGCCTCGACGGGCAGCGCCACATTTTCCCTGGTGTCATCTGCGCGCAAGGGAGTCACGCGCGGCCGAAGGAAGGCGCCGCGGTACTCACACCTCCCCATTCTAGCCACCTTAACAAGGCTGCGGAGCGGAGGGCGCGCAGGGCGGCGGCAGCGCGCGCTCGCCGACAGGATCCCGCCGCGCGCGAAAGAGAGGCCGAAGCATCTCGTCTAGAAAGTCGCGCTTAACTCTTTCGCTACCGCGCCTATCAAAATCGATCAATTTGATCGATACTTTTGGGAGCGCCTTTTCATAGCGTTCTCGAACAAGTAAAGCTGTTCGGAGTTAGATCAGAAAATGTCCTTTCAAAATCAGTTTTGTTTTCATTTTTGCAACGGAAACGTGATTTTTGACACGCTTTTGAATCACCTGGTTGTGGAAAAGGGGCGTGGTCATCGCGCCTCAAGGCTACCAACGAAGAATGCGTGCAACTCGTAATTACTCTGCACCAGCGCTTGTTTTTTGCTATCAGGGCGTGAATGGGGAACTAGCAAACGATTTTCAATCGTCAGGTTCACGCTCTGACAGTAATAATCCCAGAAATCGGCTGAAAATGTCAAGCAGTGCCTGGTTGCAAAGCTACTTTATGATTTTAGGCAGTTTTATTGCCTTTGCGCAAGTTGTCCTAAGTACTCTGGTAGTTCTACTTACCCCAGGACCATTCCCAAACAGTTTACAACAGTTTCGGTTTCGTTTCTGCATCGCGAAATTCATATTTAGCGCAACTACGCAGTTACCCAACTTCAAGGCTAACTGCCATGGCGCCTGAAGCGTCCGCGACTGATCCTCGAACAAAGCACGCCGCTCCTCATTTCCCCCCACCCTAACCCGATTTCTGCGATAACAACTTCAGATGCAAGTCAAAAGGTCACACCCAGTCGCCAGATATCTGTTCCGCCGAGGACAGCGCTTCAAACCGGCCTTACACTGCCAGCTGTTCGCCTTCCAGTTTCGTTTTCATGCGAGGGTATATCCGGGTGTCTAATGTTGCTGCTTAGTTGAACTGTCTATTCGGACGGAGTCTCTGATAAGTTTTTGTAGTGTTTCATTTGAAAAATGTTAGGTGGCGCTGCAATAGAGGAGGCTCGTTGTGCTGATCTTTTTTAGCGCGCGACTGCTACTCGGCCAAAGATCGCAGGGGACGATTCTAGCTCATCGTACCTCATTTTTGCGAGCAAGGCTACAATTGCGAGTAAGAAGATGATAATACAGCTCAGCTTTATGTTTTGAGAGATAACTGACCGTGAACGACAACAAACATCAGCCACGGCGTTCCGTTTTCAACTTCATGCATGTTTTTTTCTGCATCGCGTGCTTGTCCCAAATATTGTGCTCGCTGTAAATGCAAATTCAGCCATTGACAAGATGTTTTTACGTTATGTGGAGGCAAATTGGTGCCTCTGATAACGTCAAACCGCCAGATTTATTCCAAGGAACCACCCAAAATTGCACAGTTTGAATTAGAGGTTGGGCTTCACCGCATGACACGAGCACCGTGCGTGCTAACATTTTTTTTTTATATCTGAAAAACTGTTCCACGCAAGTCGACATTTTTTTTAGGGTGTGTTTTTGAAATGTTTCCCTGCAAAATGTATATTCTAATTTTTTTCTACTACCGGTGGTTTGATAAACACAACTCCTTTTTTATCATTTTTTTCGACAACATGACAAAACTTTTGATTTTGATATTTTTTTTCACAACTATGATATATGAAAACCTTTAAAAAACTGGTGTTATTGGAAAGGCCGTTAAATAATCTGCATTTTGTGCTCCTGCAATTAGTGCCTAAATAATTTTTTTGCAGAAAAAAAATGTTTTCTTGGACCCCCCAAAATTGGTCAATTTTCTGCGGTAGCGAAAGAGTTAAACCGCGCGTCGGCAGCTTCGGGCTGAGCTCGCTTGATGCGTTTTGCAGCCGCCTCGCGAGCTCTCACTGCATCGGGGTTTGCCTGCCGATACGAGCGCTTGCTTGCAGCCTCACGAACCCTACAACAACAACAACAACAACAACAACAAACGAACAAGAACAAAATAAAACAACAAAATAACAGTGGATTTGTACAATGTACGCACACAGTCTTACGTCTTTCGTAGTGATGTAATGGGCGAACTTTCACGGGAGACTTACGGTAACCGATGATCTCCCCCTCTCGAGCTTCGCCCCACTTATCATCATTCATTCCGTGGATATGGCGTGATTTTTTTTTAAATGCAGAGCATTTCAGTAACTCACGATGTATGTCCCCCGCGTTGACGTCCGTAGTCGTAGTCCGCACCCCTCCCCCTACACTACATAAAAAAAATACTATCCGGCGCCTGGTTTCGATCCCTCGACCCTGCGGGCGGAACGCAATGTACATGGTGCTCTACCCACTGCTCCACAAAGCCGACACAGAATGGGAGGCTACGAACGCGCCTTATATCGCACCCCTCCCCCTACACTATATAAAAAAAATACTATCCGGCGCCTGGTTTCGATCCCTCGACCCTGCGGGCGGAACGCAACGTACATGGTGCTCTACCCACTGCGCCACAAAGCCGACACAGAATAGGAGGCTACCAAAGCGCCTTATATCCTTGACTACGTCAAGAAGCTGCTGATACAACGCATTCACTACCGCCAACTCCCCAAACACTAAACGTTAACGCAATACACCCACCCCCTATGCGACACATTTACTCGAGTCCCCCTCGCGGGGAGATGGGCCCACTTTTTTATTGTCTCTACCACATCAGACGTAGCTACCAGACGTGCAAGATGTGAAACGTCACTATCCGTTTATTTTTTTTGTTACGTTTATCTGCTGTTCGTTTATAATCGCTGTGCGTTAGAAAGCGCATCAGACGAAAGGTTTGTTTGCTGGGCTAGGAGAGCTTTCGCGGCTGTGGCTGCATGATGAGGCTTCCTAGCTAGGGAAAATTGCACTTACATTTCGAATTGGCCGCCACATTCCTTGAAACGCGTCACCAGCCGACGTTGCTTTCGCTCAAGATTTCCAGCGCTCCTCGAGCGCCAAGTTTCGTTTTTGAGCGAAAAACAACTGCAGGATTCCTCGCGCTACAGGACTTTAAACACCGACTTTTTCGTTGTTTAAAAAACTGATATGAAATCGTCTTCTACAAAATCACCAATTACAATAACCACCAAACACTGCTAATTAAGAAGTTCATTAGTAGAGTTTGATTACACGCCTAACTAATATGCACACCCTTGATACTATCTGGCGTCGCGCCGCAGCTAACAATCTCCTTCTGAGGAGGGTTTCTTTTTTCTCGAAGAGCCTATTTTTAAGAATTTTTGAAAATGTTCGCTGAAGCACCCTGTATACGTATTCCTATCAATATTCCTATCTGTGCTCCCAGAGTACAGGAGTAAATTTCCCAGGATTACTATAGGTTAACCGCAGGCACTGCCGATCCCTAACCCCGCCCCCCTCTCTGCCCCGTAGCCGCCCACATAAGCCACCGCCTGTACACCCACATGTCGAAAATACTCCAATTCCACTAACACCCTTTCAACTTATTTTAAACCCAACTCTCCTTATGTAAAGCATGAACCCACCCTATCAGCCGCTGTGTGAGGGCCGCGAAGTACTTTTCCCACTACCCCCTTTCTCCACCGGGAGCAGCTTTGTGCGGCTATGACCACCAAAAGCCAGTTCTGACGGCGAAAGCCTTGAAGTCGGCGAGATTCCTGGAGCTGAATGCCCCCCATACTGAGATATCAGCGAATTAGTCATTTCTTTCTGTTTCTGCAACCACGCGCACACACTCACGCACACACACGCACGACCACATGCACGCACATGCCCGCACATACGAGCATGTGCATGTGGGTGCGCGAACACAAGCACGCAGTTTTAGCTGAAGACAGGGTTACAGCCAACAAAAAACGACACGCCATCCCAAAAAATACGAAGTACAACGCTGAAATCATTCATTTCGATTGACAACAAGGAAGCCCAGGTCATCTATGATAAATCGCTTTCCACATTCCGCGTAATATCGGCCAGGTACCCGCACCATTGTTTAGCCTGTATTCGTTTGTGTTTCGAAGATCCTATCTTCCTGTCAGCGCCATTGTCCGCCATGTTGTACTCCAATTTGTTGCTGACGCGTTTCATTTGTTACATGAGCGAATTGTGTGCCAACAGAGGCGCTCATTTTGGAGACAGGGCGGACATAGCTGTCAGCCAGCTTCAATTTTTCACGCAAACTTGGTTATATGACGGAAATGCGGTGGTCGCTCAAAATATATGTGAAGGAAGAGATTAGCTCGAAGTCCTGTGTACTTCCGACAACGAACCGACCTTGCTGAATCGCTCTCTCAACTCAGGGTATGGACACACCTCTAGTCTGTATTTTCGCTGAGTGTACGCAGCTTGTGTCGGCTTGCAAGTTAAACCTAGATCCACTCACACACGCGTTGCTTTGTGGCGTCGCCAAAGTGGACACGGTGTTTTTACGACTGGACACCGCATAAGTAATCTATTACTTCCTGGTGTATAACGACCGTGACAGAAACAGAGCCACAGTGAAGAGAACACAGGACCGACCTTTGATTGAGCGATCTAGGCTGCCTGCAAATTAATAGTTTTTTCTAATGTGCGTCATTGAGCAGCCAGCTAGAGGTAACCGACTTCAGAGGAGGGGATTTGTCGATTTATCAAATAGGGCTGTAATAAGGTAATCTCAGTGACTGGCACATAAGAGCGCCAATCATCGTCTGCCCCTCAAACGCCTGCAGTGTTTCTCTGAGCGGCCATGTCGAACTACAGCGGGCAAGTCTTGAAGGTCTCAAGTATGAGTGTGAGCTTCTGCTTTTACTCCCAAGTTTGCGAGTTTATTCTTTGCGAACCGATTCTCGTAATGTGCCATGCCCAGGTCTTGGTCAGGGCTGCCTTGATACTTTTGCGCAAGAGTGTGCCAACAAGCGCAGTTAGATCATCCAAGGAAATCTTTTTGCGTATTTTTAACGGTATCTCTATTTGCAATACCCAACCCACCTTGAAGCTTCTGTTAGTGCGCGGGCAGGCTGTTCCACTACGAATTTGAATACACGCCACTTTTGTAAATACGGGAGATTGAACCAACATAACAGGCCATCGTAACCATGTGGCCGCAACAAGTTTAGGAGGTAAAAAGTAAAATTTTGTAGTTTTACCGGAATGTTACGTACGGTTATAGAGCCCACGCGGCAGGAAAAAAAAAACATTCCTTGTGTTTTGGTTGACCATTCTTCACCTGTAACCAGAACCGACACTGGTAGGGCTCTTGCAAAAAATCTATAAAGTGTCTACTACTGACAGAAAAACAAAACCTATCCCGAGCGTAACCTACTTTTGCCCCAAACCCATGCGAATTAGTTGCTTAGTTACTTTTGAGGGCCGTTTGTTGTAATAAAAAAACACAGTCTGTTTGCAAGACTCATGATAGGACTTGCGCAAAACAAGCGGGGACGAGGAAGGAACGACAAGGACGAGAGCACTCTAACAACTGGTTTAATGTCTTGGAAGAAAGACATATATACCCCACAGACCTGCGTACAACATCTCAGTAAAACCTTTACAGAGCACACACACCACATAAGTAGATCGGCGTCTACAAAAAAGATGACAGCAGCGTCAATTCCTTATATAGCAAGGCCACAGAAGGGTGGCTGATGCACTTGTCTGATGCTCGTCCTTGTCGTTCCTTCCTCGTCCCCGTTTGTTTTGCGCAAGTCCTAACATGTTTGCAAGAACCAACCATGTGTCGTACCAACGTGTGGCGACTACTTCCAGTCCGGAATGGCGACTATAAAATCAAGGTAGTAGGAGTGCTCCCTTTCTCGGCCTCTTGCTCTATCCGTTCCCTGCTTCTTGGCTGGCACAGTATAAAGCTTTTATTTAGCATTTCATGTTGAGCCTTCTCAGCTAAGGCCAACAGTCACCGTTGTGTATGTGTGCGTGTTATACCAGAAGGATCGCCGCTCTGTGAAAAAACGATAATATTACGAAGTGCATAGCACTTCGGAAGTGCTACGGCAATTGTACAGAATGTAGTGTTGTTTTGAAAACAAATTGTATTTGTAATAATTAGAGCAGCAAGCACCGAAGCAGTACAAAAGTCCTCCTCCTCTTTTAAAATATAGCTGTCGACCAACTTTTCGTTATGCCTGTTTTTTGTTGTTTGTTAAAGGTCCGATAGCGAGTTTCACAGCTGGTAACAGGAGCATAGTGGCTAGACTGTTATTGTATGCACGTGCACTTCATGGTTTTACATCTGAATACGGCTGAAAACACTTGCAGTGCACGATCTTGAAGACACCTAGCCGCTTGAAGAGAAACCAAGAACAACTATTGCGCGCTTTTTAAATCCTAACGATCGGCAATTAAGGAGCGAAAATTTGTCGGATACATAGGCCGGCTTGTGGGCCTTGAAGGCGACATCCTAGCGATTATACAGCATCATGTTTTGCGCCAGCTGACT
The DNA here is from genome assembly GCF_048455015.1 of Haemaphysalis longicornis. Lineage (NCBI taxonomy): Eukaryota > Metazoa > Arthropoda > Arachnida > Ixodida > Ixodidae > Haemaphysalis > Haemaphysalis longicornis. The sequence continues at coordinate 90,613,760 of NW_027526407.1, forward strand.
TTCCTGTGTGCTACATTACAGCACATTGTAACTGTTTCCGTTCAGACACTGGCATTTGTTTCGACTCCCACGCTGCCTTTCAGCCCCTGGTGTGCTACCGCATGAGCAGCTTGCCCAAGAAAAATGAAGATGCGCGCCCGAAAACACTAAATAACGGCCATATTGTTAGGCTACAGTGTCTGCCATCTCGATATGGTATGGCTCACAACGATGAAGTGGATGAAATTGCCTCTTCCACACATTGCAGCTGCATTATTGCAGCAGTGGCTTTCTTTCACAAAGATCAACGGAGTAGCTCTTGCTTTTTCGGTTGCTAAGAGGTCTCAGCGATGGCTATTAACTTATCTCAAGAAGGCCTTCTCCCTGCAGCACACAATACACCAGAACCGCTCATCTCGGATGCCAAGCGGTCTATTCAAACGAGATTAAGCTGTCATACGTCAAATATGGCTTATTGTGTCCACACTCAACACTTTTATTCCACCCGTCCCCAACCTGTGCATTTGGCGGGGACCTGAAGCATTCTGTCGGTCGGACGCGAAACAAAGGTGCTCTTAACATCTTGCCGGAAACGTGGACTCGACAGTGAGCTGTGAACATTCTCACCAATGGCTCTTTCATCAGATTGCGTGTGCCCTTTCTGTGTTAGTATGGGTGTTTGAAGAGCCATGCGTACGCGAAAGATTGATCGATTGATTTTAGGGTTTAACGCGCCGACGCAACGCAGGCGATAACGCGCGCCGTAGTGGAGGGCTCCGGATTAATTTTGACCACCTGGGGATCTTTATCGTGCGCCGAAATCTCGTACACACGGGCGTTTTTGCTTCTCGCCTCCATCAGAAAAGCGGCCGCCGCGGCCGGGAATCGAACCCGCGACCTCGTGCTCAACAGCGCAAAGCCTTGCCACTGAGCCACCGCGGCGGGTAGTACGTGAAAAATATTTTCATATGTATTCATACCATGTTTACTCCCATCTGGCGTAGGAATTCGGGGGACCAGCCTGGATGGCCTTGTCTGCTATTAGTGCTTTCTCTTTCACTCTCGCTCTGTTTTCTATTTCTTTCTTTTTGTTCCGACGCGGCTAACTTCTACACGCTGACATGCCATGCTTCACGCGGCAGCTTATCCAGAATCGTTGCTCTTGGTTACTAGCATGTCTTAAATCTAGTGACGAGCCGTCAGGACTGCCTGCCACGCGCAACTCACCACGCTGATTCCTGTTTCCTATCAGGCAGTGTGTCGGGTTAGTGCGGAGGTAATGCCCAGTTACCCTGCTGGGGATACCCCGGTTAAACGTGTGCATGAATTCAAATTTGTCTCTATTGATGTTCTTTTCAAAACGGTGGCACTTTGGTACCAAATTTTTTTGAGACGAGGACGCTGACTTCTCGCACCCGATGAGGCATATAAGGCCTTCGCCTACAAAATATATTACGGAGTTCTATCATGGCACTTCTGACCAATGAAATCTATTTTTGGCATAACTTGTTTGGGAACAAATCATTGAGCAGCGTACTGCCGTCTGAGTGCCCGAGAGACAGAAAATAATCGTTTTGACTATGAGCACGAAAGGCCTGCATGCAATTGTTTCTACTTTTGACTATGTCGCGAAGGGGACATTTTTAATAAAGTGTATATGCGAACAGACCATTGAATGTGACATTACTGTAAAGCTTATAAAGCAAAGCTTTTTTATGTCGCGTCGAAGACGCTATTTGCAGAGGCAGCCGTTCTGGTACCGATTGCCTTAACGCCCATGACGTTCACTTTGCGCACTTCGGGAAACATATCAGGCTTTCGCCGTAGTAAATGCATAATAAAATTGTAATATTTATTTGTGACCTATGAAGCCAATTTTTAGGTTCCCTTTCACTTGGCGAAAAATTCTCGTCCATCATACAATCTTTTCGCTAACACCAATACGGCGGAGGTTTTCCTTTGAAACGATGAGGACTAAATGTTTACTTGCGAATGTTTCTACAATATAGTATGTTGCGGAAAGGAACAGGCTATGTGAAATGTACATGGGAGTAGTCCATTGGAAGTACCATTACCGGCAACCATTCAAAGCGAGGCATGGAATGTCTTACCTATTTGTTTTACCGCGATTTTACCGCGATTTTACCGCGATGTCTTACCGCGATTTTTTATCTACACACCTGTACGCTGCCGTTAACACTTAGATGCAGGACAAAGGGTTGTATGCTGTTGGTCCTGCAATGTGCACTTTGTGCCACAAGCCGGAAAGTGTTGAGCACGTTTTCACGGAGTGCAGAGACGGCATCTTTTGCTGGGATGTGTTACAAAGAACGTTAAAGATATCCCTAGCCGTTCCACCACAAGAAACACGATTTCTTTGTGTACCTAGCGACAACAGTGTGCCATATGACCTCATCATGGCTCTCGGCTTGCATGCAATTGGAGATCGAGAATGGCGGTGCACCACGCTGACCCACGCGCCCTCAGTGTGAGCAAATACTTTGCGACAAAATATTAGTTTGCTTTTTGAAATGTATAAGTGGCGGACACCGGATCTGGAACGGTTGTGCAGGTTTTATGTTTATTTTAAGTTTCTACGCCAGCCGAAGTTCGACCGACGGTTTTTAATCTATCCGTGACGTGAATTGTGTGAAACCAAGAGGTAATAAAGACAAAAAAAGTGCAGCGGTGGCGTACACGTAGTGCACCCGCCTCACCTGCCGAAACACCGTGGTTCAAATCCAAGTGCCGCTCAATTCAAACCGGATTTTTTTTAAATTCTCGGGTTCATGAAATTGCAGTTGAGACCTTGGTTGTGGCCTGACCCTGGCGACCATTGCCGTCCACTCACTCTCTCACTAGAGCAGGATTGGCACCCCCGGTGTAGTTGAGGCCACAACCTTCCATGTATACGCCAATTAACCCATGGCTCTCAGACTGCAGTAGCTGTGAAGCAACTGACCGCAGCGGCGGTCAGACCTGTAACGCAACAGAGGGTGCTAAGAATCCATGGAGCTGGAGCATAAAAATGCGGAGCATAAAAATGAAATAAACTTCATTATATGCGATAAGCGTGCCGTGGTGGAAGATGTGGAAGTGCTCGGAAGGGTAAGGTGTAGTGACCAACGTAAGATAAGATCTCGAATTAAACTAGATTTGAGGAGGAACCGTAACAAGCTAGAACGAAAGAGCTAACAGAAAGTTGAAGAATTCAGCACCGCGCTGCAGAACCGATATTCAGCTCTTACCGAGGCGGCAAAGCTTACGACAGAGGAATCCAGCACAATCTTACAAACATTATCACGGAGTGTGCAGTAGAAGGCGGGGTCACGATGACCAGACAGGATACTGGTAAACGTTTCCAGGGAACAAAAGATCTTATTAGGAAAAGGCAAAGCATGACAATCTCTACCCCAGCTTACAGAATAGAACTAGCCGAGCTTTCGAAGTTAATCAATAGGCGTGAGTCCGCTGACATACGGGAGTGAAAAACTGTTGAGGTGCGAATATGCTGTACAAAATGGAGGCACCCTTGAAGCAGCGAAGAGGCGTCTAGGCGTGGCGAAACTCAGATGTTTTCACTTAAAGACAAGCCAAGGCAATATCATCACAAATATAGGTAATATAGTCATAGTAGCCGAGAAGTTCTATAGAGATCTGTACTATAGCCGGGACATCCATGATAATGCCGAAAGAGAGAGTCGTTCAGAAGAGAAAGACATCTTTCCAGTAACGACACCAGTAGCAAGGAAGGCTGTGAAAGAAATAAAAGGGAGCAAAGTACCTGGTGAGGATCAGATAACACCGTACTTCTTTAAGGATGTCGGACAAATTGTACTAGTAAAACTGGCAAACCTGTATTCGCAATGCCTAATGACCGCGAGTGTATCGGAATTTTTCAAGAACGCGAATATCATCCTAATCCATAAGAAAGGTGACATGAAGGACTTGAAAAATTACAGGCCGATTATCTTACCGTCAGTCGTCTACAAGGGGCTTACTAAGGTAATCGCTAACAGAATATCTGCCACCTTTAATTTCTGCCAACTTAAAGAAAAAGCAGGGTTTTGTAAAGGCACTTCAACAATGAACCATAATAAAACGATCAATCAGGTCATAGTGAATTGCGTGGAGTATACTGAACCACTATATATATCCTTCGTAGATTACGAGAAAACATTTGACTCGGTCGAAACTTCAGCAGTCATTCAGGTAATATTCAAACATGGTGAATTCAAGCATTATGTAAGAACACTAGAGTATATTTACAGTGGGTACACAGCTTCCCTCATCCTCCATAAGACGAGAAGTAAAATACCTATTAGGAAAGGCGTCAGACAAGAAGACACAGTCTCTCCAATGTTATTCACGGCATGTTTACAAGAAGTGTTGAGAACATTGAATTGGGAACAGGGGAAAGTAAGAAGTAACGAAGAATACCTCAGTAACCTCACATTTTCTGATGACGTTGCCTTGCTAAGTACCTTGAGGTATGAATTGCAAAACAAGCTTACCGCACTGGACAAACAGAGTAGAACACTGGGCCCGACAAAAACACGCAGAAAACTAAAGTAATGATCAATAACCTCGGGACTGCACAGCGGTTTGAGGTGTGTGGCGAAGCAGTGGAAGTAGTAAGCGAATATATTTACTTAGGTCAAATTGTAACCCCGGGTCCCAACGATGAAGCAGAGATAATTCGAAGGATAAGAATGGGGTGGATTGCACTCAGCAGACATTCTGAGCAAATGAATAGCAGCCTACCTTTGTGCCTGAAGAAGAAAATTGACGACCGCTGCATCTTACCGGTATTAACCTGCGATGCAGAAAGTTGGAGGCTCACTATGAGGGTCGAACGTAAATCGAGGACGGCTCAGCGAGCAATGGAATGGAAGATGATAGGTGTAACATTAATGGACAAGAAGAGAGCAGAGTGGGTCAGGGATTCAAACGCGTGTTAAGGACCTATTAGTAGATATTAAGAAGAAGAATGGACGTGGGCAGGGCATGTAATGTGAAGGCAAGATAACCATTGGTGATTAGGGTAACAGAGTAGATTCCTAGAGAAGGCAAACGTGGTAGGCGGCAGCAGAAAGTTAGATGGGCTGATGCGATCAAGAAGTCTGCGGTCGCAGTTAGCACAGGACCGGGATAATTGGAGATTAATTGGAGAACCCTTGGTCCTGCAGTGTTTGTAGGTAGGATGGTGATGCTCCTACTGCTGATAATGATGATACAGATAATGATGATGTGGATTTTCCAGTCCACGCATTCCAAAGAATAACGTCATAGCCACGGCAGACGCACTGGAGCCGGCGCGTGCTCAGCTGTGCGCATCCGTTGCGCAGTAGCCAAGTCTGACGCTGCGCCGGAGCCGCTTGATAGGCGTTTCGCGTTGCTCCTTGAGAGCCATTCTGCGCTTGCGCGAGCAGGAGTAACTCGACTGGACTGGATTGTATTGTATCGGACTGTATTGGATTAGATTGGTTTGGAAATCGTTTTAGCAGCAGTGAGCATCATATTCAGCAAATCCTAAACAATCAGGAAACCTAGGTATAGCCAGCTGAACATTAGCTGACGCTACGTATTTCCGGGCATAGCCGCGCTAAGACACTGCTAATTTTTTTCTTCTATTTTTGACGCTGCCGCACCACGTTCAAGCTAAACATATCCGCTGAGAAAAAAAATCGAAAAAGGGCTTTAGAACACAAATAATGATCCCGTAGGTGGCCCAACCCTGCAATGAACCTTGCATACCCGGTACAGTACGTATTGGCAATCTGCAAGTGTCTGGTGGTTCTAAATATATATTTACCTCATTGGCAAATACCCTAAGAACAATAACCCAACTCAAAGGTTTTGGCTACTCATAGCTCGAAAGGGATGAACAAAACCTCCTATGTAGATAAGTGGCATAAGCAAGCAGCGGATTAGTATAAAAGTCTCAGAATTGTTGGATTTCTCTTCTCTTTCTTTGTGATTCAGACGAAGCCCCTCGCTCTCACCTGGCGCGTGCAATACGGGCCAGACGAGTAATCTTTCGTTGTAAGCTTGGCATGTACGCTATGCAAGCCGCCAATTGCTGTGATGGCGAAATGAGTTATGGGGCAAGATTAGTGTTGTGGTACTATAACTGAAGATGGGCACAGCTGCAATCCTAGAGCCTGAGTATACTAAGGGCGATCATATAGAGTCTGAGTGGCACAGCCAACCAATGCTGAAAACGATATTTTCTCTGTGCCATCAATTCGGTATTGTTCTTTGGTTCTTTCATAGAAGTGGGACAGCACCTCAGTACACAATTGCGATTTAAGCACACGTGGGGTCCTGAACGTAATTATTCGTCTAATTTTTTCCTGTCTAGGTTTCTGCACATGGCAACACACGGCGGCCATTTTGGGCTTCGAGTTGGATATGTTTAATCAGTTTTATACGTGGACATGTCTCTTGTACATTTCAAACGCGAGGGAAAGAGGACGTATCGGTGTGCGTCTAATGCACAAGGGGCACTTGAATAATTAGGTACACATCAGATTTTTGAGCACCCACGGGGCGCCCGTGGTGCATAACGTGCACGTGACCGATATCAAAGGTATGTGACGAAAGTCCCCTTGGTTAACCCCCCTTGGGGTATTCGACTCCCCAACGGCTCGTGGACCGGCTTCCTGGGAGAACTTTATAGAAACGTGAGTGGGTTTTCATTTCTATGCTTTGAGATTTGAACGAGATGACTGCTTGCATTATGGCGAGGAATCTGCTTGTTCGGTTGATTGTTCAAATTATTCGCGCCAGCATTTTTAGATGCAAAGCACGTCTTGGCCAATGGCAGATTTTTTAGTTGGCCAATTTGTTGGCGTCACGTACCTTCTGGTGCTGTTTTTATTTTTCGTCAAATCAGCATTCCAGCTATTACAAAAGAGGGCACCCACGAGGTGCTTTACTTCAGGTGGTCGCATTTGCATATTGGCCACTTCAGCAACTGCTGTGTAACCTAAACTTGTGCTCCAATTTTCATAGAAACAGTGCGTTAGAAGAACGAGTTTTCTGCAAAGCTTTAGCTGTGTGACATATTTCTCTCAATTCCAGGAATGCGACGTTGCGGCGACAATGTTCTACCCCACCACCGAAAGGAGAAAGTACTTCGTGCAGTCGGGGTTCATGTGGATGGAAGACGCCATCATCTTTGGTGGCTTCAGCAAGCACGTCGCACACCAGAGCAGCATTGCCAACTCACTGGCTTTGTTTAACTTGGAGGTACAGGGAATGGCAGGAATTGTAACCATAACCGGTCACTTTAGAGACAAAGCGAGCCTTTTCTTACGCCGTGAGCCTAGTTAACCTATAATATAAGCTAAACATAATACTTGCCGGTCACCTTCGGCACGAGTGCATTTATCTCACTCACATCCCTGAATTTCGAGACAGAATGACATTCGCTTTGTAGGGTCATCGATACGAGACCGCCCGCTTGAGGGGCGTTCAGGAGAACGCAAAAAACAATAAAAGTGCGGTTTTTTTTCGTGAGCGCTATCAATTTGAGTTTTTTGGTACGAGAACACATTTTGTATATTTGTAGAAGTTTTGAAAGGGTACTTGCTGGGTATTTCTTCGGGACACCGTGGCAGTCGTTAGGGCGAAAAAGATTACAGCAGTTAGAGAGCTTCTGAAGCGCGGTATGTGGGGACGCTTTTTGTCACGGTAAAGGTTACAAAATTCGATTTTGGATCGATATGTGTTGCATAGGTACAGTACTTTGTCATAATACCTAGCATTGAACAGAAAGCAGCAATGTCGATGATGTAATTTTGAGGGCACTTGACCTTTCCGTGCGTACTAACTATGCGACCTAACCCTGTCCTCCAGATGGGCCTCGCGCAATCACAATACCGCCACTTAAGACAACTACGCTGTACGGTGAACGCTGAATAGTGGGAGGAATGTGGAAAGGAGTAATGGTTGCGGGTTTCACATTTGCGACTGCTTAACTAAGCCTAAAATCAAACGTTCTACAAGGCCTTGGACTGAACCAGAGAACGGTAGGACGTTTGGCCTTGGGCATGCATGGGAAAACAACTAACGATGCAGTTCAGAGAGACATGGGAAGGGGGTCGTTTGAAGTTAGAGAAGCACAGAGTAAAATATGCTTTGAGATGAGGTTGAGGGCAATGGATCAACGAAGGTGGGCAGCTAAGGTTTTTTGGTACCAATACTTGAATAGCCTGGACACGCAGGGGTTAAGGAAGACTAGAAGGCTAACGATGAAATACGAAAAGAACAGTGCCGAATAAAAAGCAGCCAAGGCAATCAAAAAAGAGGCAAGCCAGACTCAAACGAATAAATGGTAAGAAAAAATGGTAGATAAAACGTCATTAGAGATGTACAGGGCTGAGAAATTGAACATCAGAAAGGCAAATTTCTACGATAATTCCCAGGGAAGTTCTTTGCTTTTGGTTTCTAGAGTAGGTTGCTTGCTTTGTGGAGAAGTATTCACAAAATGATGGGGTATGCGTGGTCTGCGGAAAAGAAACAGATAATATGCGGCACATAGTGTTAGACTGTAAGGGTATTCATCCAAATCTACATGAGGGAAATATTCGGCTTCCAGAAGCCCTAGTATTTAAGGGTAGCACACAGGAACTTCACTTCAAGACTATCGAGGGGAGGGAAAGAAGACTAGAACACTGGTGGACGAAAAGCAAAAGGGGAATATTGCCTAGGACAGTTGCCAGCTGTAACACAAAAAAAAGTATTTTGTGCCTAATTAGCGTTTTGAGCCTGCCATAAGCAGCGCTAGTATTAAACCAAGAGTATGAAACATAGGTATATTAGTCCTTTTTGGTAAGATGACATGTCATGTCCCCGCTGCAAAGGGGAGACCAATAGCAGTCATCAATCATCATCATCAGGGTGCTTGGCCCATAAAGTGTTCATTCTGGAGTACGATCTCAGGCAAGGATTACCCGCATAGGCGACAGCACAACAGGAAAAGATGTCAATAGTATTATTATAACCAAAAAATGTTACCTTATTTTAGGGCGCGACATTCTCTTTCAATAAGGTGACCGCTTGTTGTCTAACGCGGTGAAGGGTACCAAGAACGCCAGTATTAAGCTACATAAGAGAAAAACAAAGCTTACTGAACTGAAATCGTCCCTATTATGTAATCGACTACTGAATCAAACGCCGCACAGTTTCACGGGAAATTCTTCGCTTGTTCATAGAAATGTCTACCACGTATTTATATCGGTTTTTAAAACAACAGGTCGTGACCCGCCGCGGTGGCTTAGTGGCTAAGGCGTTGCGCTGCTGAGCAGGAGTCGCGGATTTGATTCCCGGCCGTGACTTCCGCTTTTCTGATGGAGGCGAAAAGCAAAAACGTCCGTGTGTAAGAGATTTCGGCACACGTTAAAGATCCCCAGGTGGTCAAAATTAATCCGGAGCCCTCCACTACGGCGCGCCTCATCGCCTGCGTTGCGTCGGCGCGTTAAACCCTACAATCAAAACAGAAGGTCGTTGACTCAAGGTGTACAGCTACCAAGGCTCTTGAAGAAGAATTAAGCGATTAATTGTGCAGGTGAAAGGGACCTTCCAAGACTTTGTTTTGTAATCCTTAACGCGTGCAGAACGTAGTCAATCAATACGTCCCATACTTAGATGAGTGGTTGGTAAAGTTCTTCGGCCAAAATTTATCACTTTATGACCATTACATACCTCAGAAACTTGCTCAAGCGAGTTTTCTCAGTTTAGTTGTTTCGGTGTTCTTTGAGCGCTAAAATTATATACGTCATTACAGAATTGCAGCAGCTGTATGCCAGCTTTCCTTCTGTTGTAGCAAAGAAAGCACTCGATAGCCACCTTAAAAATGGAGCCACAAAAGCAAAGCGGAAACATATGGCCCATCTTCTGCAACGAGCAAATCGCGCAGTGCCGCTCCGTTGTGATGATAACTATAGTTTTAGCAGTGTTTCTAACGCAAAGAAAACAGTGAAAGTGTTTGTCGGAAGTGTTGCAGTTGCCTTTTAACACAAGGTAGCAAGCAGCTTTTGTATTTTCACACGTCTCAAAAATGGTCGCCGATGCTTCGTTTCACAAACTTCTTGAGAGACACCCAAGACCGCTTTCGTTTGAGGATGCGTAGGTGGCGGCAATGGCAAAAGGTCAGCACCGCGCTCTTCCTATGCTCAGTTCCTCGTATGGCGATCGCGTTGAAACATGACAGACAAAAACTCGCACGCCGACCAGCAGTCAGCGTAGGGGATAGCCGAGCAATGGGGCTTGACCTGAACTGCGACATTCCTACCAGTGTTGCGGAATGGACATCCCCATTCCATTCCGATTCCATTCCAAGGAATTAGAACTTATCGTGATTTCATTCCGTTCAATTCCTCGGAATGACAAAACTTGGCCCATTCACACTCTTGGAATGGGCGGGAAGTTCAATTCCATTCCTTTAATTCCTCAACGTAAAAACTGCCTCAGGGGCTTTATCGAGTTACCAAATGAACGCAACATGAATCTGTCGTTATCATACGAGTTGAAAACTGCAAAAGTATGCAAAATGTGTCACTTGTCGCCAAAGTTGGGAGGTGGTAGCATGTTGCTTTGCATATCTCCTGCAGAACAACTACCCAATGCAAAAAATTGCCGTCCCTTCCTAACGAAAGTAGCGATAAGCGCGAAAACTGTAAATGCGTCCAACTTCCGCTGAAAGTGGGTCTAACCGACCTTCCAAATCCCAAGGGAACAACAAACCCATTCAACAATTTTTGCGCGCACTAAGTACACTCAACCACGAACGACCTAATGTAAACCGTCACGTAGTTTATAAGATAAAGGTATACCACTATTGTACTCCTTTTTCATCATCAACGCGTATGTTGTCTTATTTAGAACCGTTCGTTTGTTGAGATTTTCAAGTAAGCGTTTTGACACACTGCAAGCCCAGTTTCAGAGAGAGAGAGAGAGAGAGAGAGAGAGAGAGAGACTTAATTTGAGGTCCCCGGTTTCACACACGCGCCGTGTGTGTAGATAACCTTAGAGCTTTGCGGTCGAGCAACCGGTCGAATGTATGTATTTTGACAGATTGCAATCGGTGCCACTAAAAAACGTTTTCGCGTTAAAAACGGGCACTGTCACACTGCCGCTTTTTGCAGAATAAGTAGAAGACTGCTTATTATAGTATTGGCATGTTAGAATGTTTTACCGTTTGTTCTCGCGCGACGCAAGATGAAGCGCATATTACGTGGATGTCTGCTTTTTTTTTTTGCAGTCTGGGTGCGCGATCTTGCTGTCTGGTTTCCATACCGTCATACGAGCATAATGAGTATGGTGCGGATATCTCGCATGTCGCGCGGCTATTGCACACATGTACATGCATTCGAAATGCTTACTTGAATCATTTCAATTGAATGTACAGCACTGAGCACTAATGATACTGTACAAACGAGAGAGACGGGAGTGTAGCGGCACAAAACACAGTTAACAGTTTTGCATTCACCTTTGGAAAGTCGCCACTGCTTCCAGGTTGACCTCCATTGCGCTTGTATATTGCCCCGGCAGTACCTCAATCCATCCCGCTCAGTTCAGGACATCAATTATGACCCCCTAATTTAAAGGGACAGAGATACCGTGACGGGAGCCCTGACCAACTTACTAAGTATGGTCAAAGCAGTGTGTTTCCATAAACACGCAACCAATATACAGGAGGGCCTGATCAAAATTTTGAAATGAGACCAATTCCTATTTAAATAGTGGCGATGCTCCAGCTTTCAATCCTACAACTAAGGCTTCAGTGATCAAATACGCTTGTGCCCAGCCGCAAGAGCCACGGGCACAGAAGCACAGCAACCAAACCATCAACAAGTTCGGTGCAACTGGAGGAGGGGCCGTACATTCGGATCGAAGCAAAACACTGCGTCGCACTGCTGGGATCTGTCAGAGCACTCGCAAAAAAAGACGCTGTTGGAGCTGCACCGGTTAGAAACAAACGCCTTTCGGCAGCTGTGCGTTCTGCATCGTATTGTAACGGCGTAATTTGATCACATACCTGCCGCTACGGTAGCATGCCGATCGGAGTGAAGCAGTCAAGGCGTTGATGAAGTTTTAAAGTTAACTGATTTAATTTACTGGTAACCTTGATGACATTTAGCACATAAGAATCAGGACGAATACACTTGTTACATAAATGAGAAAGACAGTGAATAGATCAAGAGTACTTAGCGGGACATGGCTGACGGGATCTCGGTCTCCCGGCGGCAGGGCGCGACGACGGGCGGCAGAGTTTCTGAATGAGTCCTGGTGCAGGTCGCCCGCCGCCCTCAATAGCCGGAGGAGCCGCGTTATATTCACTTCAAGCGGTCCGGTGGGGGACGTAGTGGGGGAAAAAGTGCATCCTGGAGCGTGCGGACGCAATGGAACAAGGCTTTCTGCAGCCAATCGGGGAGACGCTACTTAGCTCCAATCAGACATGTTCCCGCCAACGTGAAAAGGAAAAATCAAACACAGAAGACACCAAGTTCAAACTCGAAGGCGCCCGTTTCCTGCAAAAGAATTACTGGTGAGAATAAAGTAGTGCATACAAACTCGAAAGGGGAAAAGACAGGCGGTCGTTTGAACGAGACCGAGGGTTCGGAGCACAGAGCGGCCCGCGTAGAAGCAAGGGGGGGGGGGGTCGGAAACGCCAATGCGGCGCAGCTGGGACGATGGTCCCCCTCGACCACCTCGTCTCTTGGTCAGCCGACGGGCAAACACACAAGTCGGAGGCGTTCCTCAGAAAAAAAGGGGGCCAGGGCATCGCCGCGTCAAAACCGTTCTCACACAAGGAACTTGGAAGCAAGTGCCCTCGCAGCGGGCACAGAACTCAAAACAACTAGAAAACATCAACAGACCTCCGCTTCGCGACAGTATATCCATCTGTCCACCGAGCCCGGAGGAAGAGAGATCAGCAACATATCCGGAGATCGCTTCTTACACTCATGGCGGGGGCCGGGCACGCAAATCCCTCGCCCAAATTTTCTTTTTTTTTTGCTGCCTTGTTTTTGATTTTCGGGAGCCACGACGCATCGCTGCTACACATGGAAAGACTGCCGACAAGTTGGCGCCATATTGCCGCGAGATGCCTGCCAGGTCGGCTTACAATTTCATGGCGCGCCGGGTTAGGAGGGAGGAAGGAGAACGTCAAGCAAACTCGTTCCATGTTTCATTTTCCTTCACGAACGCTTTATATTGTTACCTCCAAGATTTTGCAGCATCAGCTTACGCTGAGAAACACTGTGGCTTCGGATGCGCTCGATTGATAATCCACCCCCTCTGCCGTTACTCTGTTTCTCGATGTTATTCCCCGCCTGCTTTCCTGGGCACACGGCCCCTGCCACTGAGAGTGACACCTTTCTGCCATCGGCGCCACGGAAAGTTGTACAGAGAAAGCTCTGCATCAAAAAGCCTGCCAAAGCACAAAGAGGCGACCTAACGGCGCCACTGGCCAGACACGCTTTCTCCGCTCGAAGTTCGTTTTCACACGCGCTGCGGCAGCCTGCGTGGATTGAGTAGCTCGAGCTGCCACGTATGCGTTCTCGTTTTTGTCACCGGTACCGTTTTGTCACCGGTTGAGATATACGGACGCAGTCGTAGGCACATGGAAAGCGCCAGCAATGGTGACGCCATCGTTTAAAAATCCACATTCCTTTCCCATTTCATTCCGGGAAAAGGCGCTTAATTCCATTCCCATTCCGTTCCTTCAAGCGTCGTCCTCATTCCATTCTCATTCCATTCCGGCACCTCGAAAAGGTGGAATGAATCTGGAGTCATTCCAATTCCGGAGTGGCAACTCCGCAACACTGCTTCCTACACTGCGCAGTTTCCGTCCCTGAGGTAACGTGACTTTTGGTACTATACGGGCTCACGCCGGCGAAAACGACGGTTTCGCGTTCGCTCTTCTCTTTGGATGAGACATACCTGACTCTCTCCCTAATATTCTTAGAATCACGGATTTAAAACACGCATCTAAAACATAGGAGAGTACCTTTCTGACTTAAGAAGTGACGATTTCTTTGCGCCAACCCGAAATTAGTACTGTCAAATAATCAACATACAGACACTTAGTATGTATTTTTACTAGCTATTGGTTTCTCGCCTTCGACAAGTGCCCTATATTTCAAAGTGCATTGATAGGCTTATCGTCTCCTGTGTAATACTGTTTATTTTTTTAATGCATGCATACGTGTGATAATCAACGAAATTTCCGTAAATGCGACTTGATGTTTCGACACTCGCGGACATGTTCGATTTTGTGTGTGCGTGTGCGTGTGTGTATGTGCTTGATACAGTTGACGTATTATCTGTTGTTAGTTTTGCCTACCGGTGTTATATAATTTTGCGCCAGCTGTGTTGATATTATGCTCCACCTTACTTAGGAATCTTGAAAAAAAAACTGCCCGGGATTCGAAAGAAGTTCTTCGGCCTTTAGTCCTTTATGGACGATTTAAACATTGTCTTGCTTTCTCCGCTTGCATTGATTTCAGGTGTGGGCAGTGCTGCTGTCTTCTCTCTTCTTGCTTTCGCTAATCGTGACGCTTGCGCCGGGTTCCCGCTTGACGTTCCTGCCCAGGTTTCAAAACAACGTCTTCCGACTTCTGGCCAACATGTTTCTCGAAGGTGCGTACCCCATTTACGTTGCGATTGAACTCCGTATGGTCACAAAAATCTATACCTCCTGCTGTGTCAACCGAGCCATTTGCCGAGTTGAGCACATGGGCATTAAGTTGGTTGGTACACATCCTGGTGCATTTGGTTTTGCTTAGCTAAAATGTAGGGTAACAAGAACATTTTCTATACCGTGCACTGCAGAATCGGAGCTCCCTTGGAACGTCAGCTCACTGTCCCCTGTTGCAGGCAATGCCACCACGCCCCGGTCGTCGTCTTCTCGACTTGTGGTAGCCGTGTGGTGGGTGGCGATGCTGGTGTTCACCAACGTGTTCACAGGCAAAATGAAGGCTGCCCTGGCTGTGCGCAAAGACCGTGGCGACCGCATCAACTCAGCCGAAGACCTAATCAAGCGACACGTCAAGCTGTACATGCTGCGAGGCCCCTCCTACTCACTTCTTTTTGCGGTCAGGCTATCGCTTATCTCAAATTCCATAGGTTTGTGCGTTCTGTGGCGACTAACGAATTTAACGTGCATATGTTCGCTGCCTAAACGAAGCAGCCCCTTTTAGAATGTTTTTGTGTTAAGAAGGGCTAACACAGCATTGGGCAACGCCATTGAGTGCTTGGAGTACCCAACAACTCACTTCGAGATATATATCTCATTGCTCAGAAATTTTGTTGAGGCGGAGCTGGAATGTATTAAACAATTGCGTATTTCTCTCTGTTCCTAGTAACGCTTTGAAAGGTAGCGATATACCGGCTTAGAATGGGGGCGGGACTGAAACTGTGCACGTAATGAGACGACTTCTATTTCATTGCTCGGCTTAAGAATAATAATATCGAGGAATATGTCAGACGTTCTGCCTTACTCCGTGGCGTTGACTGTGCAGATCTCTCCCAAGGAGGCCGACCGGAAGATGTACCGTATGCTGACGCCGCGGTCCTTTGTTACTAGTAGTCGTCTCTACGCGCCGTTTGTGCTGGACCAAATCGCCACCGGCAAGGCTGTTCTCATCGGAGACAGGACCACGTCGACTTACCAGGCGGGCATGAATTGCCACAGGTACCCGGACAGTGAGTTCTACATCAGCCGAGAAGTGCTCCTCTCGCATCCCGTGGGGTTCATCTACACCCGCCACCGATACCACGAAGTGTTCAAGCTTTGGGAGAAAAGGTCAGCTCTAACTTCTTTAAGAAAAATCAAAGCACTTATGAGGCTTTGGCATGCACAATGTGTAGCAGCATATGTACCGCACATATCCGTATCTATAGCACACAGGTATAGCATGATAGCCCATACGCAGTAGGTAGGCAGAGCATGTGTGTCACTCGTCTCGGCTCAGAGTATTGTCAGCGAACGTACGGGTGATGTAAAACATTCCCCTCTGATGCATATACGTCCTGACCTCCTAATACCCACCACTTAATGACCCGGTGTGACTAAGGACAGGATGCCCCGCAGAGTTCGATTAGCCTCGCTCCTGAAAACGTGGTCGTGACTTCGATTCCATGCTAATAGGTTAATAACCAGGATGTGGTCCGCTTGTTACGTTCCCACACGTGATGTAACCCTAGTAAGATACGTACAGGCAGGATCAGTTTGAAGGTGACTGCGCGAGAATAGAACATCGGGATTCTCAATTTCCATAACGGCCGATTACCGAACTTCGGAAATAAACATATCGCAGCCTTTTTTCCTTCGTAATCTTTTGCTTCGTAGAACCATGACACAATGTGGAACATGGCGTTGCTGCTTGTTTCTTGGCTGCTGGAGCAATCACCTTCAAATTGATCGCGACTATAGACCGTTCCAACGGGCGAGGCGGAAACCTACCTCGCACTGAGCGGTCGCGGCGCGCGGGCCGCCTTTCCCCCTCTCTAGAGTGTGCGCGCCGATCATGGTGGACTGGGCACGGCTGCTGCTTTGCCTTTGACTACGCTTTGTAGGCATCGCGCGGGCGGGTTTACCACTAATTTACGCATTATGTTAGTGAAATGTTGGTAATAAATGAGCCAGACTGGCAGCTTGTGAGCTGCGCACTTTAAAGCAAACAACATATTTGGCAATATTATTCGGCTGAGTTCTTTCTGTACACCTACTTTCCAGTAGCGGAAGAAAATTATTCAACCTTCTTTCCAAACTAAAATGGGTCACGGAAACTTGCCTGTGCCGCAGATAGTAGTAGTTCCATCTCAACCACTGCTGCTGTCACACTGCGGCATACCCAGCTCCAAGTATTAGGTGGGCAGACCTTGGCGATTTCCACAGTGACTACTACCTCCCTAGGTTGTCCCTTTCACCAGCCAATCTGGGAGGAAGAAGGGGGGGGGTGCTTCTGAGGAAGATTCCACTCTCTTCTACCTCCAACCCCGACTCGGGCAAAATAAAGTTCACTCACTCACTCCAGCCAAGAGTTCAGTCTATTACCCAAATGTGATGTCTCTTTGTAGGCAACGTGAAACCAAGCAACACAAAAGCCAACGCTTGAATGGCTGCCGAACGTCGGACGCATAATAAGTCCTGATATGACGCTCTTTAGGAGCCGTGTTTTTTATTTTATTTAGGTTGTACATTGTTTTCACGGGTAATTTGTGCTGAAGAGCAGCTTGGAATTCTAAAGAGAGGAAGTTTTGTTTATAGTTAGCTGCAGCTGTGGCTGAGGGTGAGGTGTTGATATATCGATAGGGTATCATACAAAATACGTTATATGCCAAATACCTACTAAGTTCACCCAAAACCGCTTGTATTACATCCTGCAGGGATATAAAACCACAAGTCGGTTACACTGACACACGCTTCTGATTGTTGTCCATGGGCGCCGAGCGTATCACAGTTGGATCGTTTTAACAAACATCAGTTTTTTTGAGCAAAGCGATCAACATATGCCCTATACGCGATCCCGGGCACACACACGCAAACAAAGAAAATGAGACGAAGTAATATTGGAAACATATGTTCCACGCGGCATCCTTTACCCACAGTGGACCACGTATACCTCTAGACACATTTCAGCTCCACTGCGGCCAAAAAAGCCGCCAGTTAAACTAGATCGCTTAAACTGGTCCTATGCAACAAACGTGCATCGCACTACAACGAAACATTCACGGAGACGCCGCTGGCACTCATGCGCCGCGGAGTAAACGCCAAAGCCAGCCAATCGGTCAGCTACCAGAGGATGCTGCAAACGCAAGATGGCGGCGACCTCGTTGGAACTGCCTATAGAGTGCGGCCCACAGTTATAGGGAACCGGCGCGCCCGCGGCCGCCGCCCTCCGTGAATCACCGGAGAAATGGCGAGAATTAGACGAGAAGTGTTGGGTGCATTGGCACTGACCACATGAGGCGGGAGAAGCCGCTCTGTCGTCTGCTTACGACGCTTCTCCGTGCCGCAGCAGACGACACGCCCTCCTTGCGGCACGAGTTTCGCCCGCCTTCGAGGACGACACGAGTTTCTCCCCTTCCTCCTTCGAAGGTGAGATTCCTCAGCTATCTCAAGCTGAGCGGAACACCGGAGCGCCGTAGCAGGCGACAGAGCGGCTTATCACGCCTTATGCAGTCATTGGGCCTGTGCCCGCCGTGTCCGATTCTCGCCACTTCTCGGCGCCGGCGCTTCGCCGAGTGCAACGACCACGTACTCGTCGGTTCCCTTGAACAATGGAGCGCACTGTACCTCTCCATAACCGTCTGTGCGATACAGCTCAATATTGTACAAGCAGGGATCGATATTTTGCATAACATATTCCCCGCAAACGACATAAAAAAAGTGTGTGTCTACTTCATTTTTCTTGCAGTCATCTTTTGAACAGTTTTATATTGTCCTAGTAGTGCAATACTTAGACAAAGTGTCATTGTGATATTTTGGACTAATGAACGCAAGACTTATGATTCCTGCAGGATCGTCTGGGCGCGGGAGCACGGAATTCTTCTCAAGTGACACGCGGACTCAATTGCCTTAGTTGGAGACATCGTACGGTGCCCCAAGGTAGATATTGGGGAGGCCGATACACTGGACTTCGAGCACCACCGCTCCATCTTCCCCCTCTTCCTCGGAGGGAATGCTCTGGCCGGGATCGTAATGCTCGTGGAGCTGCTCTTTGGGAAAGGGGTCGCACGGGCCTGCGGTAAAGTCGTCCACAAGGGTCGCCGTGTGTACGGGCGGCGTCTTGATGAGGCGGGTGTTCGACACCTACAAGTTCGCCCGCAAAATTGAAGCATAGCTTTGTCGAGGTTGTGTGCGACCTTTGAAGGACAATTACCGAGGTCCTTGGCACCAAGAATTATGTAGCGTTCATTACATTACTCGTCATCATTGGTGACAGAGGGACACAAGTAAGCCATGTAGTTTCTCACTTTCGGAGGGGTCTGGTACAATTTGGGGCGGCCTTAAATGGGCATTGACATTTACTCTCGGAGCCCTGCAAGAAGCGAATAAGTACCCAAACGGAGTTTCTTCAATTGTATAATGTCTACGCTGTCACAATCAGAACTCGTAAAATATGCGAAATGCAGGTGTGATCTCTGTCAATATCTGTCGTAGCGGTCCATTTGCGAAAGCCTCAACACAAAGAATCTTTGTTTTTTTCGCACCACTCTAAAAAAGGGGGGCCGAAAGAGAAAGCGCTGCCTTGTTTTCACTGGTATCGCGTTGTAGCCGCTCAGCCAACGGGGCGGTTGCGAAAGTAAGGCCCCAGCTAAGCTACCTCCGTAAAGCGTGGTGCCCTGTATACGAATGCGTTAAAAATCCCACTGTGACCCACAGAAACCACACTTACCGAACGGTGCGCACGGGGGTTGGCGGCGACCGATTCATTCACCCTACCAGAGGTTATTTACCGCCCGCTCACACATCCTACGTGCAGTAGTTTGAGCACTCTCTACGCCATCGCAATTAAGGGCACCACAAGCATGTCAGAGCATCAAACCGTGGCCATGGCGCGCTGCGGCACGTCTTAACTATTGTGCGCTGCATCATTAGAACACGCCAGGCACTCGCCATTTGCGCTTGTTGCCACACGGCTATTCTAGTAGCATAGGAATAGTAGTAGTAGCAGCAGCAGGAATAACGGTAGTAGAAACAATAAGGGTTGAATGCGGAGGTAGAATAGCCTTGAATGAAAGTGCTGGCAGTTGCGGAGGCAGCCTACAGGCTTACAGTAGTAGCAGTAGTATTAATAGTACAAGTGATAATATTAGTAGGAATAAAGTGGAACTCATAGTAGTCGTAGTAGTAGCAGCACTAATAGTATTCTCGGGAGTAGTACTGGTAGTAGCTGTAGTAGTAATACAGTAGTAGTGTCAGTAGTGTTAGTAGTAATAGCAACAGTAGACGCAATATTATTGGTGGTTTGGTATAAACAGAAGTGCTGTTTCTCGTGCATAATGTGGCCTGCAGTTGCGCCGTCTATGAGACGCCATGCGGTGTAAAAAAGAAGGAAAGCCACAAATACACTTTTACGTATTTTTAGTAGTTTAGTAGTTTTACGTAGTTTAGTAGTTTTAGTAGTAGCTGTAGGTGTTGAATTGGTAGTATTAGTTGTATTGAAAGTTAAAGTCATAGTGGCAGCAGTAGTTGTGGCAGTAATACTATTCGCAGCAGTAGTAGTGGTGGTAGTAGTAGTACTAGTAGTAGTAGTGCAGTAGTAGTAGTAGTGTTAGTAGTAATAGTAATAGTAGCAGCATTAATATTGGTGGGGTGGGGGAAGCAGAAATAAGTGGGGTTTGTTGCGAATACATGCCCTGCAAAGGCGCCGTCTATGCAACGCCGTGTTGAGTAAAAAACACGGAGGTCGCTAATTTCCCCCTGACCACTTCGCTCGGCAAACACTCCAACAGGAGGCAGAACATATCCTACCTGTTCGCCCATTCCAGTGTGCCCTGGTAGAAATTATTTTTACTGTTTCTGGATGCGGCACTCCTCTTTTCTGTTGATGACGGTAAAAGTTCTTCCGCTCTAGGTTGGAGGCTGTTCACCACCTTGGAATCAATGGCACCCCACAGTTACACACCGCTCAACGTCAGCTTTGCCACGTCATCTTTGGCGATGGTTGCGTCACCCAAGCTTCCGTGCTAGCCATAATTTAGCCGTGTTTGTGGCAGAGTTTTCTTGATGCTTAGTTTTCTTTTCGGTGGGTGCGCTAATGTATATTCTGCATTTATTCGCTGAATCATCCACTTGAGATTGAAAATAAACATTGTTATACCTTACCTGGTTTTGTATTTTGCACTGAAATAAAATTTGAAACCGCCTATGACATTTTCCAGCGTAATCATTGCATTTGGCGCTCTGCTTTTGTAGGAAAAAAATAAACTTGGGTTCATTACTACTGTCAGACATGTATAAATGAGAAAATAGGTGTTCTCACTCCCTATTATATGTACGGTGCGCAACAACCTTGTCTATAACACTGAGTTCAAATTCAATTGTTTACATCTCATAACTGCGGGCTCAAACTTTTCACGAAAAACGTTGATGTCAAAATATATGGTCAAGACTTCATAATGACAAAATAGTTTTCTTCAAATGTTTTTCAGCCGAGGCAAGATTAGGCTTCAAGTACGAAACCTTTGTTATAGACAAGGGTGTTGCCCTCTATACGTATTAGGGGTCGCTATTACGAAATGAAGAAACGCTGTTCAGGAAAGTAGTCAAATGGTACCTGACGCAAGGATAATATTTTTTATTACCTGTATGTGTACTCTGTAACAGTGTTGATTAGTCATTGAAACTACACATTTCAATGAAACCGCAATACGAAGGTACAGTTCGGTCATCCGCATGTCAGAAATAAATGTGATCACCTGATGACTGCCATGATCGGCAGTAACTTTCTGAAAGAAGCAACGTTTGGCCTAACTGCCGCTTTGCGTGGAAATGCAGCTAAAGGACGTTTTAGGACCATGGGCTTGTCCCAAACGTGCTTTATGCGCTACCAAAGGTCTAATAGAGTACCTGCAACACACAGGTCTAGACCAGTCGCTGTGAATAACTCGCCGTATCTGTACGCTTCAACTTCTTGAACATCATCGCCATCACCTTCATCACGTCATCAACTGGCGTAGCAAGTTAGGCATTTTAGCCCAGCTAACATCGCCAAACTTCATTAAAGATCGCTCTCTCTCTCTCTCTTAAAGCAACGTCAACTCATTGGCAGAATATTTAAGTTGGAAGTTGGACTAGCAAGTCTAGATGGTGTTTGTATATCGAGTCACAGTAGCGGATCAGGCCATTCTAGAAGCACATTCTTTTGATAATAAAATGGTCAAGCATTCTCAGTGTGCCGTCCTCTTTTCCACTTCCTTAGTTTTTCACGGATCGTTTAGAGTGAGGCTGTATATTGTACCGACTGCTGGGTTCACGCTGCCGCTACGGTGGTATGTTCGGTTTGGCGATGAGGTACGTGACAGCTCTTCAATTCTTGATGTTAACTGTTTTAAGCTATGGGCGATGGCCTCTTGTTACCATACAATCCATACAAATTAGATGTGACACACTATCTACATGAAAACAAAAAAAATACTTGAATACACTTAGCTGAACATTTCTGATTCAAAAGGGGCTCCCGTCATTTGCCCTCGTTCGCTGTCCTTCGGTCGGCTGACCCTCGACTTTAAGTTTACACTTCTCGCCTCCAAGCGTCCAGAAAACACCAGACACTCCAATTTTCATGCACATAAAACACTCCTCCAAGGCCGTTTCCCAATAGATTGACGATGCTCTCCTAATTACCACCCACTAGGTCACTCATTGACCGCATCGACAGCAATAAAGCTTACTACCCCAATCATCACGTCAACCACACTCACTCTTACTCGGAAACTCCAAGTGTTCATCAAGACACAACTGCAACACCGATAAAAATCAACAACTAAAATCATCCCGGAGCGTTGATCATCAACCCTTGGGCAGTTTTTCTAAATTATTGTTAAGACGACAAATTCCGAATTTCGGTTTCATTTTAACAAGCCTGGCGCACTAAAAGGAACTGTACGTTCCTCGTCACACATCTCCACGGTGCTCGCGACACTCTACACCCGTAACAATTCGCGATAATATGCTTTACTTTGAGCAGTACAACCAGGCTGGACTTACTTGAGGTCTTTTTTTATTCTAAATGTGACCCCTCGACTGACCCCACCGCTAGGGTACTTTACCGGCTACAAGGCACACGCGCCTTGCATGCCATATTGCGAAATTACCCCTGACTGACAACTACACTGACATTAGCCGGTGTCGCAAGAGAAATCTGTATAAGGGGACAGTCACTATTGCCGCCTCTTGGGCCGGTACTACACGCTCGCTGGGAAAACACACATAAACCTCTTACACTACTTTCATACAAATTACCGCCCCTTCTACCCGCAAGGCATCCAAGCTGACGCTCTCCTGCCATTGTGCACTAAATAAGCTACTTCCAGGCATTTCAGGAAAATGATGAAAGGCTAAAACGTTCGGCGGCACTCAAGGGAAGCTACAAAAGATATACGCAACAAAAACAACTGGGCTGCACGTAATCTTTTTGAATTAGCTGAGGCGCCTGAACTTGACAGAATGTATTCATTCCGAGCAGCTTTCAAACAGAGGCAATAAACTTTCTAAACCAAGTAAGAAAAGAAACTTATCGCAGGCTTCGGATCAATATAGTGAACGGTCCGTCCCTAACCCCCCTTCCCTCGGTTTTCATTTCGGTGAAGCTGCTTTACCCAGCGTAGCTCTTCTTCGCATGGTAGAACGTAACTTTTAGGAGTATGACGTCAGGCGGTTCAGCGTTCGTAACCCAACATCCTCTGATGCGGCGTTTTCTCTCCTCGGGCGGTTCCGGCACATTGCATCTTGGGAGTTCGTACACGAACCCCACGCTTGTGGTAGCATTTAGGGGCTCCGGCTGGCTGCCGGTGGAGGTGGAGTGGCCTCGCCGAAGGCACTGTACCAGATTTACACCATAGGTGCCCTACAAGCCTCCCATCCTGGATGTACTGCCGCTGGCCAAAGCGAGGCGATAGGTTGACTGCATGCGTAGAAAACACCTTCAAGGGCTGCGAGCCGAGCAGAATGTGACTTCAGACGTTGAACCGATTGAACCACGATCGGCTTTGCTGAAACGTTCGGTCGTAAAACTTCAAAAGCACCGAGCGGCCTACGTCTGCGTGGTGTTTTCCACATTTCCTCCGAAGATTGCTTTGTACGTTTTGCTGAGAGTTATCGCACCATTCCCGGCTTACATCATAGCGGTGTAAGGAGCGTACTATGAGCTGAGAGGTGGCGCGAAACTTTGGTTTCGCTCGCTTGCGGATTTGCATACGTTCGCCTTATCGGTGCTCCGGCATGGTGGCACGTAGTATGTGGCACATTGTAATGATTAGTGGTAGAGTACGTTTTTGTCTCCTTCAGTACACTGAAAAACAAAAAGTTCCAAACCAAAGCTTTGGTTGCGGCCGCGGAATAAACGTATTGCTCTCGGACTCACGTCGCAGGCAGCGCGTGGGCTGGTTGTCGGAGGACGCTCAATCCGCGCGATAGGTATATATATAAAAAAAAATTTACCTTCCCTGAGAAGGACTATGGTGAGTTTTGGACTGACTGTAGACTAGAAACTAAACGTTATATTACCTATAAAAGTGCGTCAGGGGTAATTTAAAAAAATAAAATGACGGAACCGATACAAGCGCGGTGTGTTTTATGAAATAAAATAAAAAGCGCAGGTGTCATACTGTGTCATTTGACATTTGCACGGTGGTACACACCACTTTGGTACGAGTGCGGTGCCATAAACATCGAAAGTTGGTACGTGAGCCCGGACCGCTGCGCGCCTCGGGTTGTGGTTGCAAGGAGCACTGCATGCGGCGGCCGAGCGGTCCGGCACCGAACCGAAGCACGTCCGCAGCAAGGGCGGGCCCCGCGTGAGTGCAAAGAACTAACACTTGCCTGTCACGTGGCGGGTAACCCACCTTGGATTTTCTATCAAATGTTATGACTAGGCGTCACGATTGTCGCGCAATACTGCCTCCTAGAGGTTTTGTCCTCCACGCCTGTTGGTCGCCTGCGACTCTCCTACCGAAATTTTGTGCCCCTCGTGACCTCAGCTGCCTACCTGTATTATAAGTCGCCCTATATGCTGATAACGACGCTGATGCCGTTTTGTCCAGATACACTGTCGACTCGCGTTGGGACAGACGCGTGTCGTTTGCTGGGAACAGCAAGGAGTGCAATTGAAGGTTTGTGGGCGGGCACAGAAGCGCAAATTGGCGCTAAAGAACGGAAATCTATTGCTCCAAAACGCGTGGTGTGGCCATTGCCATCTCAACTTCTTCCTCAACGAGTCGCGGTGAATCGCTCCAAGAGTAAGAGCAAATAAATTTTCCGTTTAGAACAACGACATGGGCCAGCAAGTCCTGTTCAGCTTCAAGGGCTTTAAGAGCGATATTTTTTGGCCGGTTTCGTGCATGTCTAATCATGCACAGCAAATCCCCGCTTGATTGTTTATGCATGCACTGTGTGGCGGGGGGGGGGGGGGGTGGCTTGGACGCGAAGCTAAGCTTTATGCTCAGTAAAGCATGTTGTTGGGCTAGTTCGTTCGTCATACTTCTACTTAAAACTGCAGATGCGGACGGTACAAGGAAAAGAACAGACTGGACGGGCGCAGACTCACCATTAGTTTATTGAAAAGTAGAGCATGATATTATACCCACTCCAGCACATGCGCACCCATGTCACAATCTTTATCACAAGATGTAACGGTTTAAAAATTCAAACTCATTTCCATACAAAGATACGGGTGGTTTACTCACACACTGTTCACCAGGCTGTGCACAAGCCGAGAACAGGTGGCAAGAAAATTTAACGAGGCCTTTTTCATTCGAAAGCACCAAGAACAGTGTGTGAGTGAACCATCCGTATTTTTGTATGGAAGTGAATATGAATTTTTAAACCGTTACAACATGTGATAGAGATGGTGACATGTGCGCGCATGTGCTGGTGTGGGTATACTAGCATGCTCCATTTTTAAATAAACTAGTCATGAGTCGGCACCCGTCCTGTCTCTTCTTTTACTTGTGCCGTCCGTATGCGCAGTTTTGAGTATATGCTTTTGCACTCACCAATAAATTTCTGTTTGTATAGCTGGGCCAGTGCGCTAGATATGAGCGACAAATACAAGGTGAATCCGACCACTCGTTGCACCTACTCAACCCCATACCCTTATAAAGCCGCTGTGGTGGCGTGTCAACATCAGCCTTAGGGTAACAACTGACCCCAACTAAGGCTAAGCGCAAACTCCGGGTGCTAACCAACTCACAAGAATACTTCCGTAGATACATCTGTGGACGCATCTCCTTGACATCACTCAATACACTGCAGGTCACCAGGCATCTCTGCTGCGCACTGATTGCCTTGAATACCAGCACGTTGACCCTGCCGGGCAATAAAGTGGGGCAAGCCGCCGCCCACGCACATACACCACGCCATTACCCGCAAGGTATATACTGCCTGATACCCATCAGAACACTTCAATCATGCATACCGACATCTGGCCCATTACTCAAGCGACAGACGATACTTTCTCACCCCGCATTCTAGGCTGCCAAGCGACGAAGCCACCACCCACCGGAGATTGCAAACGGATTTTCATCACCACAGACCAAAATCACTGACACTTACTCCACCTTCGATAATCTTTTGCCGACGCCAATACCGTTTGGAATGGCCGTGCCAACTCACCCTCGACCACAGTCCTTCACTGAAGGAGTGGGTGGCTCACCTGCAAAGCACTGACCATGTGACATAGCAAGACCTGGAGAACTGGATACCTGCGGCCAGTCCCACCTTTGGAACACCCTACTACGGCACCCTTCCACCGGGGGGATGCCCCGGCCTCAGGGAATAACGCTATAGTGGTAAAGTTGTTTCAATTATTCTGCGTTTTCGTGGTTGGCTTCTGTAGCCCCTGTTTTTGCGCGAAGTACCAACATAAGTGGCTCGGCGTTGAGTCCACATTTTTATTTTTTGATTGGGAGTAATTGTAAGAGGCAGTGTAACTTCAAACAGGCTTCCGCCGGTTTGAAATAGCCCTGTTCTCTTTTTTGAGGAATCTATACACTCCCGCATATCAGTGCAATTTTCTATTGCTAGGTCTGGAGACCAAGGTTGCCACTAGGCTATCTGGATTGCCTGTACAGAACTGCTTATTACTCTTCCTATCAAATCATTATAACACATGCCCCTCTGGCCGCTGACATCTAATACTTTTCTGTGTTAATATTAGTCTATTCCAAAATAATTTTTCGTGACTCTCCGTCAAACACACCACGGATAAAAATCTTAAGGATACCAAAATACTGCTCCAAAATGGGGCTTATTATACGAGGCTGAACTATAATGGCGGCGGTTCGCGGAGCAGGTTATCGATCTTTGCATGTCTAAATGAAGAGTGTGACGAATCGCTCATACAGAACTTTGTATTTTTCTGCTCGTGCGACTAATAAAAAGTGTGCATACACGTCATTGTGTTAACTTTTCAAAGCCAGTCTTCCGCCAACTGTCAACGAAGCAGTGTGATAAGTAACTAACGTCGAGTACACCTCTGACTGCCTAGGAAAAAATTCTTTCCGATCTTAAGAATAACTTTCCATGAATGTGAAGGCGAAAGATTACTTATTACGTTGATGACTTGGTGTACAACGTTCTCTCGGCCATTTCTGCGTCACTAATCGCTTGACCAAGCTCCCCAGACTGCACACTTGAATGGTCGTTCCGCTAGCTCGCCGTCGCCAGGAGCCTCCGGTTGAAGAGCTTTTGAACTTTGTGGTAAACTTATTGGGCGCACCCCTCACCACTCCACCAGCCCACTGGGAATCTTCTCAAGGTTGTTCCGCGTGCCAGTCATCGCCAGGAACCTCCTGGTTGTCCTTGTCGGTAGTTTCACGTTTCAAGGCGGCTTGTATTCAACGTGTGGCCATTGCGTATTATGCTTTTTCTTGCTTTCATGCTTTTCCAGTGACCTCAGCGTCGGCCGCTTTTAGGGCCCCGCTTCTACCCTTCTCTGGCACTGCTCATTCTTTTTCCTCGAGCGAAATCCCCGGTTCAGGCTTTCTGGAACGCACCCATTCCTCACGCTGCCGTGCTCGTGCAATGTTAACTTTTTTGACCAGTTGAAAAAGGAAACTGAAAAAAGAAGACTCGAAGAAGGAGAATACTTAGGCTCATTACACGATGCCAATAAATCAATTGACTGAACTACCTCGTCAGATGGTATTCCACGTTTTAAGGGCTAATCTTTAATTTACCAGTGCGAAAGACGCGTGAAATCCAAATTCCAGTTTTAACTGGTGGGGTACATTTTGATGATCAGACTAGCGCTAGATAAAAGCTTTTGATGTTTCTCATGTTCACCTTAAATTACAATCAACTGGTCTTCCTGCATTTATAATTAACTGGGTATCTTAGTACCTGAGTAACCGCAAGCAATTCGTTCGCATTGATAATGACTGTTGACAATTCCTCCCAGTGGCATCTGGCGTTGCGCAAGGAAGTTTCTTAGGTCCCTTGTTGTTTCTCATATATGTTAATAATATTTTGGATGTAATTACTGGCCCAGTTCAGCGAAGGCTGTTTGTAGATGATTGTGTATTATTTAATAAAATAACATGCCGCGAAGACCAATCAGGATTGTATTCCAATTTTTGTAACATATACGAGTGATGCACTAGGGGAATATGAGCCTAATGCTGACAAATCAGTGTTAATAAAAATAACCAATGAGAAAATTTATTTATCCTTCCCTTACAACGTTTTAGGAAAACCTTTGAACGAAGTTTCTGAATACAAGTACCGGGGTCTTACCCTAGCAAACACTAAGTTGGAACAAACACACTTCAAACGTCTGTGCGTCATCTTTTCGTCAACTGAGTCTTTTGAGACATAAGCCCAAACATGCTCCTGCAAGTATTAGAATGCTACCCTACACAGCTATTGTAAGACCTAAAATGAAGTATGCATGCACAATCTGGGAGGCTTATACAAAAACTAACATTCATGCGCTTGAAATGATTCAGCGTAAAGCTGCTGGGTTCATTTACTCGAAATACCGTTCGAGCGATTCACCAACCCATCTTATGAGAGACCATCGAATCCCAACCTTAGAATTAAGATGAAAAAGCCAAAGATTACACTTTCTTAATCTTCTCAAGAATAAAAAATTGACCATGAGGCCACAACATTACATCCAAACACTCGCCGCTCGCAGAACACGACACCGGAGCTCCGACTCCCTAACGCCCTTCAATGCTAGAACTAACATCAAATTCTCCTTTTTCCCGCGCACTGCAACCGAATGGAATCAATTACCGGCATCATTCGTAAATAGTATAGATTCAATTGACCATATTGTATTTTGAACTGTATTGTTAATGTGTTAAATTTTTTTGTTATTCGTTGTTTCAGTTATGTCCTTAATCTATGAGCTTTTCATACTTTTGAACTTCTGTTGTCCATATTACAAGCTTTGTAATTACGTCCCTCCAGCTTGAGCCCTTCACTGGGCCTGCAGTATTGTGTAAATAAATATTAATAATAAATAATAACACAATATTGACCACCAAATTGTCTTCAGCAATGTACGAATCCTATCACGGTCTTTTTAAATTGACTGAGGTGCCTGAAAGTAGCAGATTGTCTTCAGTCCAAGCATCTTTCAAACAAAGACAATTAGCTTTTATAACCACGGTGGAAAAAGAGCAACCGTATCATGGGCTTCGGAACAATATGGTTAACGGCCCCTCCCATCTCCCTTTCATAGCTTTTCATTCCGGCGCAGCCGCTATACTCGACGCAGCTCCTCTGCACGGACGAAGAAAAAATTTAGGTAAGAGCATGGCGCCAGTGATTGCTATTATTTCTGTCAGTGATTCCTAACGACTGATTGCTATCATTGACAGAGAAATATAATATCTTGGTCATCATCTGGCCTGAAAATACTCCGAAGACCTTCAAGTTCGGTACACAGACATTGCGCAGCACCCCCGATCACAAAGAACCACAATTGCTGTCCTTAATCCGCAAGATGAGGTGGCCACAGCAGCATCTTTTTGTAGTCTATTACCAACAGCGGGTGAGGCTATCGCAACTGTACATGATGCAATAACAAACCAGAAACAACCACAAGTCACAGTTCTTACCAATTCCCAACAGGACTGACCACTGTATCACTAGGGCAGGGTACCGGCAAGCACCCTTCGTCTCCTCGAAACCTTGCCCGAAGATCTTGAAATCACCATCGTATTGACCTTAGGCCACTCGGGCAGCGCGCGCTTCCGAACGCGATCTGCATTTCCACGCATTCTCTTCCTTAAGGCAAGATGCCTCGAGTTGCGCGGACACTAAAATTTCCTCTCTAGGACCCCTCGATCCTACATGCAACGCCATCCTATCCCAGTACCCTAACTCCAGAAGGATCTATCCACCGTCCCAACCTACCCTCAACAGACAACAGTCTCATATCTGGCACCCGCTACAGACCGGTACACACTTTAACCTCTCGCTTCTCTCCCACATTTCTCCATCACTCTTCCAACAGGACTGCCGTATTTGCAACGTCCCTCTCACTCATGCCCAGAAAAACCTAAACCCCTCTTCAATCCATCACCTGAGCAGCGGGATTCTGCCTGACAAGCTCGGCCCCGGAGCAACAAGCTCTGGCGACCGGGCACTAAAAGCAGCGGGGGCTTGCGGCCTCCGCTGCGACCACTTCCGCTCTTCCGACCACTTCGGACCACTTCCGACCACTTCCGCTCTTACTGATTTCTTTTTGAGATAAATAAACGTTTATCTCTATCTCTGCGCACTTAGCGATCAACTAAAAGCTTGTCAGTACTTCTGGACGACGTTACTGCTGCATCGTAATGGCGTCTCTACCTTCCCTGTCGTCGGAGGCTTCTCCTGTGAATCAGTTCGATAGGCTTGCTTACTGCAACTTCCAGTTTAGACCGCTTTGTTTGTTTTGATTATTTGCATATTGCTAAGAATACACCAACAAACTGCTGACACGTGCCTCTGCTTCTCCAAAGCCAGAGTTGTGCACTCTTTCTACTCAAGGGGCGTCACGTTCACTTTTAGCACACCTGGCAATTCTCAAATTATACACCGTAGATTATACGCGGTCGTACTGCAGCCGTGCCGTAGTGCGCTACAACTTTGGAGAACCGGGAAAAATTGGTGTTAAACTCAACTGAAAGTGAAACTTTATTTTAATGCAGTGCCCGGACTACAGCCACACAGACAATACCACTGTTTTCACAACACTGCAACAGTTAGTGCTTTCGCATTAAAATCCATGTCCATGCTGCACGTATTGCAACGCCTTAATTGTTTAGCTATCATAGGCGCAGACGTCTTTGTCCCCTCCTCATTGTAATATTATTGACGGCATTGCAAATGCCATTTGCCCGTAAACGTCGCATGAATTTTGCGTCAAATCCGCGAAAAACACGGAAACGGGGAACTACGCTTTTATGTGACAGGAATACGCCTTACGCTCTGTCTTCTGTTAGGCAAGTTACACCCTCGAACGAACACAAAGAAACGGGGTGGTATCATTATGAACGTATTGTCAGTGCTGCAACGTCGCTGATTTTGATGCGGTGGTTCTCCAGAATCGCTTTTCGGGTTGACGATTCAGAACAGCGTGTGGTATGATGTGGCTGACAAGTTGAACTTTATTTCAGCTTTATTTCTTACCAAACGAAGATGAACTTCATCATGATTGTTCTATCGGACGTGCCACAAATGAGAAGAAGGTACTCTTGATGCGCCGTTTCCCTCAATTCAGAAGGCTGAAAGTGTTAAAATGGTTACGGGAACCGAAATGACGGCTGCCTAGCCGTTCTTTCCATAATTTTCCACACATCTTCTTTCACCTGAAAAAACAATACTTTCATGTATTCGCATGCTTTAAAGTAGAGGAACACACAAGCAAATTTGATGTTAAGGGTTGTAACGGGTTGTTACTGCGAGCCAGTTGTAATTTGTTACGGTGCGCTTAATACTGACTTAAAAATTGTTTGATCGTTTTACGGCACAGCACAACAAACGATTTTTTCGGCAGTTGAACTTATGTGTCGAAAGCAGCGTAGACTGTTCCTAGTTATGCTGCCCAATAAACATGAATGACCTAAATCTACAAAATTACCCACAAGAGTTTCCAGGCAGTTCTTCAAACGTATACCAAAAAAGGGAGGGCAAGCGAGCAGAGAAGCAAGCAAGGGCGCGAGCAGTTTTCTTCAGGCTGGTTTAACAACAATTTACGCAAGTGAACTATTGGTTTATTTCCATTTTGGAGGTAGATTGGGTGTGGGTGTGTTAGCTTGAAAAACAAAATGCGGTGGCACCAGAGATGTGATACGTACCTGCTCTATTTCGGCATACAACTGGTAGTAGTCTTCTTTCACTCCCGAGTTGTCGCCCTGAAAAAACAAAAGCTGAGGTTAAACCTGATGGACGTGATAAAAACAAAACATATCTCTAAGAGTGGAAGCCGCCATACCGAAAGATAACAACGAGAAAGCATACCTGAATTTTTTTGCGCACCCTCAGTGGTTCTTGCTTAGGTAAAAAAGCCGCATTAACAAATTACGCCTTTATAAAGAAAATAGCCTGAAACCGGTGCTCGGCGCATCGGTTTAAGACTGCTTAGGCATGCTATTAAGAGCCTTTAGGAAGGTCGCAATTCGGTGCCTATGTGAAATTACTTTAGCATGACGCTAAAATTTCGTAACAATGTCACACCTATCAATATAATCAGGACAACGCGTGGTTTGGCGCAGGTTGACATTGCAGTAAAATCAATAGTAGCCCCGAAAAGGGCTTACGAAACCAATAAAATGACTACCGTGGCAGTGTAGTGACACGAGCCGTTAGAAAATACTGTTGCAGTAGATGTTCACCGAAAATTGCTGAAAAATGACAGTGCTACAGTTTATTACCATGCTATGTGCCAAGTGCTCCAGAAGCTTATCATATAGGCAGTGCGGGGAATGGCTTTTTATAATCTGCTGGGTGTTATAAAGGGAATAGCGAAGTTATAATTTTCTTGCAAAACGAGTGGTTGCTGTATGTGCCACGTCGTTTGATGGTATATGCACTTTTTCTTTTCTTTTTTTGCTGGGGGGCCGGCGCGGGTATTGAGGTTGAAAATTTGACGCTTCCATGCCAATGCGTCACACCCCTCCAAGTGTTAGCCAGAAGCTTCGGTTCACGATGGGCTTATGTGTTTCACATAGTCGCTAACGTGCCCATGCACTGCTGGTACGAAATTTGTTTCCTGCTCAACCTGGCCACTGAGTGCGCACAGCAAACATATCCCTCCGCTTTTTCAACGTTACTCCGCCAAAACTGACGTGCACCTAAAATGTGCGCTTGACGATGATGCAAATATAATTATATAGGCATTGCGATATTTATTTCTAAAGAGTAAGCGTCTTTTAATCAAAGCATAACTGGATATTTGACACAAAAAAAACGTGGTCCTGTAACGTCCGGCGTCTGCGTTGCTACTGCTCAATTTTTTGAGCGGGATAAATACTCGTCACGTTTAAGCGAGGGACGACCTTGCATTGTTATTAGTATGAAGGATTCCGTTTCCTTCTTTCGAGACGCAGCCATACATGTTTTTATTGAGTAATACCGAGACCTTTTTTGGGCTCGCTCCAGAACGTTGCTTGGAGCGACATTGTTTCCTATGTGGCGGCGTAAATATTTTTTTAAGTAAAGGATCGAGGAAGAGCACTTGGAAATCGCACTAATAAAATGCAAACAGGCGAACCAAGTGCCCACAACACAGCCAGCGAAAAAAGACAGCCACCCTAAAAAAAGTGTAAAATATTATACGTACTTCTGATACCATGGCTCTTTTCAGAAATTCTGGGCCCAATATGTATTGAACTGTCGACTGCAGGTGTAAAATCTTGCTCTCCAGCGACTTGTGCACTGTCCTGAGTGCCTCGTTAACCTGCGATTGCACAAGGCAGGTTGAAAATTAGAAGCACATAATGGGCGCAAAAACAGCCATTATGCTCCGCTAATATTCAGTTATATCAAACCGCTGCATAACATTAACCTCGACATTGGCCGTTTTGTTACTGTAAGTTAACAAAATAGTTACAGAAGGGTAAATGGATGCTTTTGAGGACAGGGTCAAACGACGTTTTAAGCACATTTTCGTTCTACTGACTTTTATCTGTGTGTTTAAAGCTGCGTTTAACCTCAAAGAAAGGTAAAAATTTGGATTTATATTGTTTCAGAACTTCAACATCGATGCTTTCTGGGTGAAAAAACATATGTTATGGGGGTCTTTATGTTGTTAGTATAAGACTTGTAAGTCTTGACCCATGGCAGCCAAACAACACCGAGTCGCAATGAAGATAAAATATACTTCCCTTGCATTTAAAATTTTTTCTACAAATATTTCTGTGAAATCATTGCGTGAAACTATTGAGAAAGATCTTGGAAAGTCATATTTTGGTATACCGAAGAACGTAACGTAGCAAGCTTCACCGTAACATACTGAAGACGGTACATTACCATTCGGAAATGTGTTCTAGCAAATCAAGGTTGCTACACCAAAATATATTGCGTTGCCAGTGCAGAGAAAGATTACCGATGATTTATGCCTTTGGTTGCGAGCTCATAGATACCTCGGCTTCGTAACTTATTCAGTTCGCACTTTCGCTAAGCGGAGTTATCTATATCGGATATCTATGCGGACTTATCTCTAAAAACTTCTGAACGCGCAGGGACCCCTCCTGCAGTAAAATGAGCACGACTAGAGTTTAAAAAAGCTAGTACCGCCTGGTAATTTTTGTGCACAGTTGGGCTTTGGAGTACAATTTTTCAAATTTATGAGCGAGGCAGGCAGATGCAATGGGTATTGCTTGTAGTTGTAATTCACGTTCGTGTCGTAGTATCCGACGCTATTGACATGCCTTCAGTTGGTATCCCTCAAGGAGCAGACATCTGTACACTCCTATTTAGTATGGCTCTTAGTCTCCCTACACGCTTAGCTCAAATCCTACATTTTAAATATTGTATGTTTGTCGACGGCATCGCTTTCTGGTGCGGTGGAGCTAGAGATGAGCAATTTGAGAGGGCACTGATGTCATAGTCCTGCATCGGAACTTGCCGTTTTTGAGCGCTCAATTAGTAAGTCGGAGCTTCCCTCCACCCCACTGGTCCTGCTCCGCTCCGGCCACAGCAATACAAATTTCGAATATTTCCTTGCTACTTGTCTGTATACTTAACGTATTTAGCTTGATCGTACAATGTACCAAGGCCAACACCTTATACATCTCCCAACTCTCCCCTCATGTCAGTGAAACTATGGTCCTCATCTCTCGCATAACAGCCCGCTACAAGGAAAGGATTGAATTCAAGCGTCTCCGACTAGGTGATGGCTTCGGGATAAGCGGAGTCACCTTTTCTCTCCCACACCGTAATTTAACTAAACGCGAACTGTATATGTTTAATTGACTCATTCCGAAAGTCTACGATATCGTGCTTCTAATAGCTCAAAGCACTTTCCCTGCCACACTGAAACGCCCACACACTTATAACAGATATCAAAGGCTGGCAGCCCTCTCTATGATTCAACTCTCCCGCGTTTTTGCCCCAACTGTAGCAGATTCATCTTAGATTTGCCCGGACTTCATGCACCGAATTTTACTGTTGAGAGATTACGCAGTCCTGACGGCTACCACAGCCTCTTACCCGTTCGGCCAATTGCCCGCAATATTTTCACGAATCCAAAGATGAAGCAGTTGGTTTAAAGGAAAAAAAACAAATTTATTGGAGGGAACACAGGCGCCCCTAACCACTGGAAAAATGAACAGGCGGCGGAGCATCAGTAAACAGACTGACGTGCGCCGGCGAGTGTCGCCGAATAGAATGCCGCAGTGTCTTCTGTGCAGGCATTTATCTTTCGGGGCGGGTGTTTCTCGAACCATTGTAATGGCACCGCGAACACTGTAGATAAAAGAACTATATTCTAGGCAAGTTGCGTTATGGCGAAACATTCTTCCTTTCAAGTTAGAAAATCCGCGCGGCATAAAAAAATATAAAATATTCGCTTTACTCTGGACACAACAGTCCGGCGCCGCCACGCGGTGAAAGCAAAAACACAAAGAAACCAATCCAATGCATGGTTCGCGGCAATATGCACCCGCAGCAGAAT
The DNA here is from genome assembly GCF_048455015.1 of Haemaphysalis longicornis. NCBI lineage: Eukaryota > Metazoa > Arthropoda > Arachnida > Ixodida > Ixodidae > Haemaphysalis > Haemaphysalis longicornis. The sequence goes on from NW_027526407.1 coordinate 90,649,594, forward strand.
AGTAAATGCAGTGAACATCGCGCTCTCGTTCTACACCGAAAACACCCCATGGGTCCCAAAACTGCATACATGGGCACCGCTAATAATAACCAACACAACGCTTCTGTAGTCACCGCAATCTGGGATTTTGAAGAAACCCCTTACTAATCACTATCCTGACACTCTCGCCTGCCACTGTGGAAAAGACTGAGACTGAAATTGTGCACACTCACCGGCTTACAATAACCATTATTTTCCGTTCTTCGAAAACGGTCATTTTAAAATTTGCTGGGAAAATTTTTTTCTGCATGCTCTCAAAAAGTTATTCAAAATCATTTCTACTCCCACGAAAGCTGATTTGACTCCTGCCCATGCGAGCTGTAAGTAAATAAAGCGGCTAACCTTGCAGTTCGAGAGCTAACGTGCGAGCTGGTTGAAGTCGCACAGCTTCTCATAAAGCCCAATCAAACCGCGAAAGCCTTTTGGCTTTCCAGGAAAATACACCGGCAACTTCCGTCTCTCTCGTCAGCGCCAGGCGCCCGCGCCGCCCCACTGGTCTCGGTATATCACTGAGGAAGGTAACTGACACCTAATTCAAACATATGCCCTCCTCTGTGGCGCCAGACTACACGCCATTTATCCATCTATCTTTTCTTCTCCTTAGTTCCCCGATTGTTGGGCCGCGGATACAGTCCATAATATTATTTGGCAATACCCACACAACTCATTCCTTATCATCCCTTCTGAAAATACCTGGGAGGCGGCTTTATGCAGCTCAGACCCTCACGTACAGCGAGGACTTGCTTAACGAGTAGCTCAGGTCACCGTCTACGTCCAATCGCTGGTCACTACTCATCAACCATCACGCTGACACTCCAATAAAGTTTATTCTCTCTCTCTGATTTGGTAGATACTAAGGAGTAACGGCGTGTGCGATATTTTGGAAAAATAATAACGTTATTTTAGCCCTAGAGGAGGAACTGGGGATTTCTGTTTAGGTAATATTTGTTTTCTAATGAAGAGCTTTTTTGAAATATTTCTGCCCAAGCCTGCCCATACGTTTATCCAGAGACCTCGATTTCTGTAGTTTTGTCTCTTCTATCCGTGTATCTAACTAGATGCTGAGAATATTGCTCTTTATACGGGATAAGATAAGCTATGCAGAAAATGTTACTGCAACAGACAGCTTTTCATACCACACATCAGTTGCCTGGTTTATAAACTGAAGCTTACTGTCCCCGCCCTCCCCTGAAGTTTCAACGTTGACTTTTCGCCAGAAAGAGTTTCAGCCACCGAACGATAGAAAATGAAGTTACTTTTTTTCTGTCTTCATTCAGGTGCATTTTAACAATTGAATGTCTTACAGCTATTTTTATACCATCCTGTGGCAGCCCTTTTTATGTCTTTAAAAAATATTTACAGCACACACCTGGTGAATTTCGGTTTTTGTCTCTTCCCGACAGGCACCCACAAAGTTCTCCAAGTAGGCACAACCTTCCTGAAAACGAGAATGAATAAATGTTACATTGTCTCCGTTCGAAAAGTTGAAATTTTTTATCGTCAACAGCACGAAGGAAATAAAGTTCGTCATTGGGCGCGATGTCTTACATTGATCTTTTCCATTTGTTCTTCGCACTGGATTTTGATCTGAAATGAAAATACAGAAAAGGAGGCCTTTTTACAGCGTTTGTTTGTCTGCTGAAATGTTTCACATTCGACGTTCTTCGGTAACAGCCTGCGCGAGCTTAAAGAAGCAAGAAAAAATTCTTGTGATACTTTTTTCGGTAATATGCGTGAAGCGGGACTAAGTAAAGTTTATGTTTAAAGCCGTGGGGTTTGGCTTGGGTATAGACTTTATAACATTGAAGTTGTACGGAGCAAGAAAAATGTCGGGTGTCCCACACGAAGAAATCATAAAGACCAGCTTTGAAGTTAATTCATAAATTTTAATATAGTAAGGACAGTAAAGGCAAGACATGACTATGTTCTTTAGGTGGTGGCAAGTTTTAGTCATTAAATTTGCTGTCGAGGTTCTAGCTGCTAAAATGAGGTCTTATGTTTGAATGATTGGCCATCACGAAAACTCACTTGTCTAACGAGTTTAAACCACGATCCCCTTCCATGCACTTGTATTACATAAGGGGAATGTATTACATAAGGCGAGAGGGATGGCAGCACATTCATTAAAAATCTAATTGGTGAGTACTCCGTCAAACAAACTGTGCAAAAATGCACCGTGGTTTTACACGCGTGATATGTAGTTCCTAACCAAAAAAGTGATCACAAACGAGCAAATCCTCAAAATGAACTCTCAGCCTTATATTGCACAAACACATATCTCCTAGCTTTTGTGGAATGCATGTGAGATATATAAGTTTACTTGTGCAGGAATTTGCTAGCTTAACTAGTGCCTGTTTTATGTTCACAGGCTTACCTCTTCAACTTGATTTTTGAAGTCATTTAAAAGTGCGTACACGTCGGCGGGCTTAGGTTCCGGCTGTGAGAGTAGAAAGGAATAAAGAAGAAAAGAAAGATCATTTTCTCCATGAACATCATCATCAATTGTTCAACAATTCTGCACGACCTCCGCTTTGTGTCATTCACATTTATTTGCTCCTTGAAGCGGAGACGGATATTTTGCTGAGTCAAAAGGATACGTTTCTACGCTCTATGCCCATTTTCAATATGATTGGGGTGTTAAACATTAGGGAAAGCACCGTTTCAAATAGTTGCTTTGAGTTACAAATACGACAGCCATAAATTGATAGGTAGGCAAAAAAGGTGGAGTCGGGGGTCTCCACCATTGCAGCTGCTCCTAAACGGCCCTAGACTCAGATGGGTTTTATGGCACGTGCATCAAACAAGAACCAAAAGAAAAAGACGGCGCGCATTGCCTACCGCGTGCTTGGAGAAAAGCATGGTGGTTGTATTGGGCGTGAGGGGTTCCCGACGTATCACCTCAACAAAAAAAAAAACGCCTTGATGGGAATGTGCACAGCCCCGCATATAATTTCAAAGGCTTTCTAGTTTAACCAGTTTCATTTACAACCATGGCGACGAGCCCGCTGCGACGTTCTCTTGAAATCTTCACAACAGTCAATTAAACAGTAATTCTGTCGCAATCAAAATTTTCGGACGTGCATTGGTGTCCGGAAGTGTTCATTGTCATATGCCGGTAATGAAAACTTTTCGGCAAGACAAAAATGTGCGTAAAACAAAGAATTTCAGTTTCCTTGATAGTTTTGCTGTTGGCGCCAAGTTTAAGAACGTGAATGCCTGTTTCTCAGAATACTATGTTAGCAAAGGTTGCGATTTGTAATTACATTATATAAAATTTCAGTTCCAAACGTCAACAACATCAATGCGGTCAAACTGCCCGTGAGGTTGCAAATAACACTCAACGTCCTTATCACACTGATTACATTTTTTAACGTTAATTATAAGTACTTGATTTCAGACATACTTATTAGCCAAGACATGCTAAGATATTCTTGGGTTTCCTTGAAAGAGAAACACATATTGTACTGTAAATACTTAGCTACCTCTAGCTGAAATGTCGGATGTATGTTTTGAAAAGCGATGATGCTCACCTCTATTCATTTCGTCTAACAAACCAAATTTTGCCGCTCCTTCCATTGCCTGAAGACAACTTTTTTTTTTCAGCCCGAATATAGTGCTAATAGGAAAAACCCACCACCACACATATCGATGAGGACCATCTACGCACTATATATAAAAGTAACTGGATCTTTATATAACAATGCTGACATGGAACTGCCAGAAATTGACACCCTAATTACTGTACTCAAATCACGTATTTCAAAGTGACACCTACTTACTATTGTTATAAGGCAGTTTAAAACCATACACTTCCATTTATTACTGAGCAAACAGCAGAGGAGCGCCAAAAGATAGCACTTTTATAATTTGTAAAAGACAATACCTAAATTCTACCCTCTATGCGAGAAAATTGCAAGATTATTTTTCGCAACGCCGATGCAACATCCTAATTTTTGAAAACCGTGTAAGGTGGCACAAGAATGTAAATATACAAACTGTCATCAGTACTGAGCGCGTAGTTGGTATCACAGCTGATTTTTGTAAGAATTGTGATTAAAGGTATTTATACCTTTTATGTTTCAACACACCTTGTATGTAACAAGGCATCATCACTTAATTGCTAAAAGAAATATACGAACCTCCTCTTGGGGCTTTCTTCGCCATAAAAAGCAATTGATGGCATGTTTTCGGACTTCTTCCCCAGGAATGTCTTTTTTGCAGACAGGACACCTGAAGCGTGCCTATATTTCCCCATAAAATCCCAGAGGAAGTGATGCAGTTATTTAGAAGTAACGGTAAGATACTCCCGCACTGGAACTTGCTTTAGTTTCCGCAGTAAAATAGCTGCCTAAATATCTAGTAAACAGGCTCACTGAAAAAAAGTAACAAAACAACACGCTGAGAAAGAAGCACGAGTAGGAAAAACGCAAGAATCAACAATGTAGAACCTTAAAAAAATGTAAGGAAACAACACCCAGAAAAAGAATCAGAAGCACTAAAAACGCAGGAATCAACAATGTAAAACCATAAAAAATATAACGAAACTACACCCAAAAGAAGAATCACAAGTAAGAAAAGCACAAGAACCAGCAATGGAATACAATTGAAAAAAGTAACAAAACAACACCCAGAAAAAGAACCAGGAGTAAGAAAAATTCAAGAATCGACAATGTAAAACCAATAAAAAAGTAACAAAACAACACCCAGAAAAAGAATTAGGAGCAAGAAAAGCGCAAGAATCACAAACGCAGAACCACGTAGTTCAAATTGAAGTTGACGTGCTGGCATGCCAAGTTAATGTACTAGTAAAGAATAAATTTTTGTTTATTTCTGCCAATAAACAAGAAAAATTTTATTACAAGGGCGCAAGAAGAATTTATTGGTTGTCCGTAACCGGGATCAGAAATCTGAAGTAGACCCATTCTTTTAGATGCGACGGCATCTCATTCACTCGCCTTGTCCCTCCATACGGCTTTGTCGTTGTGCGTCCACACCCCCCCCCCCCCCCATTCTCCTCGCCGCGCGAGCTGCACTCTCCGCCACTCACCCCCTCTCCTCTCCGATTGCGAACACTCTCCAGGGGGCTAAAGCGAGCTCCGAGACCGTACAAATCGTGGGCGCTGACATGATGCAATTTTCATGGTTGCCAGATCAATTGTATTCAGCCTTCAAAAAGTTGTTCCGTAATTATTTAACTAAAACAAAGCACTGAAGCAAAATAGTTACAAATATTTGCTTCAGTAATTAAAACTAGCTTTATAAAGAACTTTTAGTGTAATTAAGCTCTTATTAGCGGAGAAAGACTTAGTGCGTAGTTCAGTTTTGGTTTCGATTTTCTGTGTGCTAGGAAGTGGCGAGGCCCTTGCGCCTGACTTGCGCAGTGTGTGTGTGCAGTCTGCAGCTCAGATCTGCGTGCGTACAAAATGTGTACAACTGGTACAACTCGAATGCACGCGCTGAGCAAGCGTCTCCCCGGGCGCTTGCGAGGCTGTCATTCTTTCTTCACGTTAAGCACCCTATCTATTGCTCCTGAACTGATGCCGGAACAGCGATTCTGATCTGACCTTGACTACCGCAAGTTCACTACAGGCTACGGAGTGGCAGCCAGCGATCGTTCCCATTGGAAGAGAAATAAAAGGAGCTTTTATAATCGTTCGGTTCGAGTTGTTTTATTCATGGAACTTCTTACAGCTCTTCATGCTTCGAACTTTCGCGCAAACGTTCGTGAAGGTAGAACGAAAAAATATGTAACGAAATGCGGTTTCTTTTTTAATCAGTCAATGTTCTCTCCTCGCGCGCTCTGTGCGGTAAATTACTGCCCATTCAATACTGCGCATTCAGTCCCGCAAGCTTTCCCTTTGAAGTGGTGGAAAGCAGCTAGAACTTGATGAATACAGACAGAAAGAAAAACGGGACACGCCGCGGGCTGTATTTCGCATACTCCCTTGGCATGCATTCTTCCACTCCGTTGGCCTGCGATCGACCGCGCTCTTTCGTTCCTGTGCTTCAAAAGCGCCGCGACTCACCGGCAATATCAGCATTGGCCCATGCGATGTTTTTTTTTGTGTGTGTGTGTCAATAAAGGTTTTACATTGAGCTAAAGCCACAGTTCACTACACTTCGTTTGAAAAGCGTTGAGCCACTCGCAAAATGTCACAGAATGGCAAATAAAGCGGCACAGCGCAAAAATGCACGGAGATCATGACGGAGATTCATTTCTCTGTGCGTCTCAGTGCGGATCAGCTGACTCCTTGGCGTCCTCGCGCATGCGATCCGTCGCATTCGAGCTTGCGCGCAAGTGTTGTGTGGGCGTTGCCACATCTTGCTCAAATAGTCTCAGTACATACAAGTCGCACGTACGCTAAACCGAAAACACGTCGGTTACCTACCCACTCGAGATAAACTACGGAATGCTGTCGACGCCGCCTACACAAAATCCCAGTGGCCAGCGGTCCGCCATGTTACAATTTCTCCCGGCATGCTTCGCTAGCCGGACGCAGAAACGCCACAGTAGCACGTTGCCAGATTACAACCCATCGCTTTCGCCGTTTTTACTAAGCAAAAGCTCAGCTGGCAACCTTCAAATCGTTGTATCATGTCTGCCACCGTGTGTCGTACGGTTCCAATGCATTGGCTCAGCGGCGCGCTTTCCCTCTAGAGTCAGTATATTATCTCTATGACACTCTCTGGCGAGGGGCATTGGATTGGATTCGATTGGATTGGCATGGCTTAGATTGAATTGGATTGGATTTGGATTTGGATTTGGATTGGATTAAAGTGGATTGTGTTGGATTGTGTTTCGTCATAGCCGCGCAACGTTGCGTCATAGCCGCGGCAGGGGGTTCACGGCACGTTTCACGCGATGGGAGAATCAACCTAACGGAAACAACAACGGAACGTCGCATCTACACAGGGGTTCCGGCGAGGGGAGGTGGGAGTAATTTTTTTTCCGCTTCAACATCGAACAAAACTACTGAAAACAAATTAAAATTATGGGTATATGCATATGGATAGAAGAAAGCTTACGATATAAAGTACTGCAAAGCTGTGAAAGCTCTACAGAGAGTAAGAAATTTCACTGAGGGATTACTGACCTCACATGCGCTTCCGTAGACCACCTGATGGAGCTCGCTTAGGCGCTTACTTTGTCCCTGCCAAAAAAGAAGAATCAGTACAAAGCAAAACTGCTGCACCTTACGGCCGACAAGCAACATTCCTGATGCCTAATAGTCATTGGACAACGGAAGAAAACTTCACCAGCTTTAAGGTTGAGCCTTCTTTACAACGTTTTGAAACAGGAAGGTGGAAAACTCGTATTTCTTGTATAAAATGTTATCTTTTGTAAACCTATTTGCGCTTTGCAGGGATACATGCATACTAAGGGGCCTACAGCAATTATAATTTTACTGGGGTTAAAGACAGCACATGACAAATAGAGTTAAGCAGAATAGACAGTTCACTCCTGATTTTGACAACTTGTATCCAGAGCCTCGAGCAACCACAAGGGTTATATTTAAATTAGAAACAAGTGTCATGATGTTTGAATACAACTTTAATCGCAATGTTATGGTTAAACAGCTTTGTTTCCTGCAAACTTTTAACATGATAGAACTGTGATCATTAGAACATAAACCTCGGATTTCGAGGTTCCTCTTAAAATCATCCATCCGATAACTGTACCAACCCATTATATTAGCGACACAGAGAACAATACGGTCTTAAACAAAAAAAATCTTAAATGGCGCACTTGTGGAGTTTTTGGACTTACTTTACTGGAAGCCGTCAAGTATAGGGAGGACCGGTTTGTGACCCCTGGCACTTCCTCCTGCAGCCACCACCGGCAAAATCCCGCATAAAACATAAACAAGTGAACGGTGCTTTAATCAGGCGTTTAAGCCCTATTGACAGTAAGCAGAAGAAGAGAACTATCCTGAAATAATTTAAACAGCATTGCAGCACTTGTATAGAGTTGCCCATATTTTTTACACCTATTTTCAGCAATACCTCATAAAATAAGCGCCATTTATAGCACATATTCAGATCAAGCAATAACAACAATCTAATATCTCGAATAGGCATCGGTTTGTGAAACCTGTATTAATCCTTAAGCACACGTAGCACGTCCCTATTTTAAGACGCAATAAGAAGCCGCCTGAGGCTAAACCAACTCATGGCACCTTGGTACCCTAGCGTCTTGCTGTGATTTCCAACAGCCCAGTTCATGAGAAATGAATTTCACAATAAGAAACACATGAACATGAAGCGAGCAGGAATAATGAAAACAAGACTTTCAACATAATCTTGCTATAAGGGTAAAATAACAACAATAAGGACATCTTAGCACTCTGCTTTAGCGAAAAAAATGATATATTCTTTCCGTTGAACAAAGAGCTCCATGTGCTTATAGGCACTAGAAAATCATTTTGACTTAGAAGCTTGGTATTTCTGATGGCACCGCGTTGTTAAAAAGAGCGCGAAGAGTCCCAAAACTCAATACGGCTCGTGATTTTTAGAACACAAGCAGGAACTGAACAAACAAACTGAATTCTACGAAATAAAATACTCATGGCTGTGCAACTTCCCTGAGGAGGTACTCCGTTTAAGTGTGCGTATTCACAAAGAACGTTTTACTTTTCGTATCTCATAAAACCTTCCTGCAATGGGTTTCGGGATTTCTTACCCCTTCGACATAGGTTGGAAAACTCCTTGATGATGGAAGAACACTAGCAGGCGTGCGTGCGGGCTGCAAAAAGAAACAAAGCGATTCACTTTTAATTTAAAAGAGCATTGTTACGCCCTGTGAGAAAGACTTTGTTTTGTTCTATTTAGACATTCCGCACCAAATTTCAGCTGTGGAATTATGCACGATGTGAGGCATGTTTGTGGATAAATCTTATTTATTGTGTGCACATTAAAGATGCCCAGGACGTCTAAGACTCTTCACACGGGCATTGGTGTTTTTTTCTCCAATAAATAAACCACCAAGCCCAACATCGAAGCAACTGCTACTGCAGCAAGTGTTGTGAGAGAAATTCAAAGGGTGATCACTTACAGTTGAGGTACGTGGAAACTGCGCATAACTCTGCGCCTGCCGGAATGTATCTTCACTCTGGGGAAAGCATACGACAGACATTTTCGAGGGTGAAAAATCGTATGTGCACATATGCAGCATGGGCATGAATTGGGCAGTGTTTATGGTATGACGCGGCGTGCAGTTGTATTCGACATCTTTACTAATGCAAACCGAAAATTTTGTGCAAAAGAAGATGCGTAGAACGAAGTTGAAGGACATTTAACGTAACTGCATGACTACCATCTTCATAGATTGCGAAATAATTGTGCAGCGAGTGGAGAAACAACTTGTTTGGGAGGGTTATTCTAATCAATTCGCGCTAAATGGATTCCTAAACTTTGACAGCTTCGCATAGTGCGCCATCACAATGTATACTGCTAGCATGAAATTTACCACTCGTGCGAATCAATATTAATAATACTACCCAAAATGTACCTATCCATACAGACGTCTACGCAAGTGAATAAGTCGCACCGATTCTGAATGTGTTTGCTTTACTAGCAAATTCAGTTGAAATGTTCTTAGTCGCCTAAATGCAAGGCAACGGTTGATTCCTACGGCGCGCAAGCACACGCTCTTCCTGGCTAACCGGTAACATCCACGCGGCGACGGTTGTAGGCAGGGTTTACCCGATATATCTAATAAGTGTCGAGGACTCAACGCATACATGCGCTTTACGTACGCAGCAGTATGGCCTAGCATTTTTTATATTGCGTTGGTTTTTAAGATTTTACATTAATTGAATATTTTATTGATTTCCTTTGTTTTTGGCTTCCCGTTCATGAGCTTGAAGTTTACTTTAAGCTTTCTCAGTTGAATTGCATAGTCGGCCATAAAAAAGCCTCGCGAATGTGCACTCCAACTTCTCCAGTGGTGTCTTTTTTCTGTGTGGTAGGTCAGCATTCTTGCTCAAACTGGTCTTTTTTCGAAACCATAAAAAAACTAAGCGTACAAGTGGCCCAAACAGTGGTGGCTCCCACACTTACAATCAGCTATGATTAAATTAAAGCACTCACTCAAAGCACAGTAATAAAGTAAACTTTTAATAAAATCCCCAGCGGCCCAGAGGAAAACTCCGGCGAACCGTCAGAAAAGACGATCTGAGTTAGTGAGAAAAATACAAATGCCCGGCGAAAAAAAGGCACGGTATAATTTACAGCAGGAGAAATGTTTCGTGAATTAGCTGTTTCTAGCAACTTTTCTTTATTGTTTTGACCAGACCTGTCGCCTCATTACAGAGACCTGTAAGGCTCTTTCTTGCTTGCTTCGTTCTAGCGGTTGATTATAGTATTTAAAATATATGTATAACATTTTGCAGCTAAAATACTGATTATTCGCATCTATGCCTTTTGAACCAGTATGTATTCTTTCTTTAGCCACCGGTACGACATGGTCAAACATTGGCTGTCTGTTTCGCTTGCACAATCTCGCTTGCGATGCCACACGGATCCAAGCAAAACCCACAGAGCGACCGAAATTAATTGCGCATTATCCGATGATGAATATGCAGTCTCAGGCACAAGTGAAGGCACGGCGAACAAAAATGTTAGACAATTCCTAACAATAAAATGACCGCATAAGTCTCTTTGTGGCCTGGGGCTGCAATGAAATACTCATGAAATTTCCAATAGTTATCCGATAGATTGCGCTGGCTTTCAAACTGGGAACTTATTTAGTGTCTTTCTGCAATTTGTACGCACAATTTCAATATCTTAACTACAAGCTCACGTTTGCAAGATCACGTTTAGAAGCTCAGGTTGGCAGCCTTTCTGGGCCTTTAAATTTTTAATGCAAGTGCTGAGGTATTTTTTTCCAAGCTCACCCTCGACGCAACAGAGTATCCGTATGATATACACAGACTCCCAAATTGTGTGAATATTGCTTTGTCATAGCGTGAATGTTAGTAATTTTAGCCTTGTGCCCAAGAAAACACCCATGGTCGAGCACGGACACTCACAGAACCATTACGAACTCAGTATCAGTGTCACCTGTGCCTTAATTTTTCTCTGCCTGCAATGTTTTATGCTACACAGCATTCACCAAAATTGAAGAAAGGTGGTTGTTTCCAACACGTGTACTGACCTTGTGTGGAGTTACATTTTGCTGGGAGGGGCTTCGCTCCATTTTGGGGGTTTTACTGAGGCAGGCTTTTACGTGTTCTCTTGCTTCTAATTTGGGCAATTTCAGCTCACATATAGGGCACTCCTTTGTTTGGGCACAAAAAACAAACGAGACGTAATCAAATATATACATTAGGAAGCTAAAAACGCGGCCTCTATTTATTCATATAACTACACTTTGTACTTTTGCACGCAATAAAGTTTTCCAACATCGATCTGAATATTCTACTGCCAAAATAGATCTTTATTTATTTTTATTTCTTTGCAAACCACAGGGGTTGTTGAGACTAAAGGCACTTGTGGCCTGCTAGAGGCCTCAGCCACCCTTATCCCGGTTTTAGGAACAAAAGTGATGTTCACAAATTTAAACACGCTCGCACATTCATGATAGCCCAAGAGCCCGAAAGCACCTCAATAATACATTTCCTATGTATCTTACGAAGCATAGGCCGACAAATACACAGAAAGATCACAGTGTCACACAAACAACACGCATTAGGTTCCAACTATTACACAACCACATCAAAGTTAAGTAATGTCGTTGAGTTTGTTAACTTTTCTAACTATTTCCTTCAGGAGACCAGATCCACATGTAGTTAAAACACATAATTACACATCCGTATTGCAGGCGTTTTAATCGCTCGCACTGATCTTATGCCCTTTCATAATTTGTCTAACGCACACTGTTAAAAATCGGTATTTATATTATTAATGATCATTTTTCATAGAAACAGTGTGTATCCAAAACTAAGTGGTAGTTGGTGTCTCAGCATTATTTTATTGATACACCTAAAATTTTGTATATATAAAGGCATTTGCTTGGGGTAATTCAGACGATGCATTTCTCAGGCATTTTTGTAAAGTATACTCTAGATAAGACTAGGAGGCACTACAAATGTATTTCGTCGCAACAGTCGAGTCAAAACGCAGTGTAAAAGAGTAGAAAATAAGTTATTTACCACCAAATTTGGGGTTTCCGAATTGTCTGCCGTCGACGATTCTGCGCTGTTAAAGGATGTCTGTATTAACGAAAAAAACCGGTTATTTTTTAACAATTACACTTTTCTCACAGAAGGAAAACACTTATCCAGGATTCTTATGCAGCACCGTAAAATATCTAATTGTAGCAGGTTTTAAAGGGGAAACACTGGGAATGCAGAGCACAGGCAATCTCCAACTTATTCAATGAACTCTTCACTACATTCAAAAATCAATTGAGCAGTGATACATAGTTCATAGAACGAAAGTTGTCCAGGGATAAATTACAACGAGAAATGTTGATAAGATACTAGATTTCTTAGTAGAAGTGATGGCAGAACCCCAAGAGCTACCCACTAAATAAACTGGCTTTTGTCAAATGAACATCCCGGTAGGAAAATTGTAAGAAATGGGAGCAACAGCTACTAAAAGCAGGCTGAGATTGGTAAAGTTATCTTGGGGATCAAAAATCGGTAAATATTTTATCAAAGTTATTTTATCCTCGTGTCTTACCAATAAAATCATGGCGAAGAAAATACGAGACAGTTGCACTATTACAAATCAACCCACGTAGGAATTAAATTTTCCCTTTTCGTTTTTCTTGCGCCGATTGACGGACTTTCATAATTTATTACTCTACTATGCATTTATGGTACACTCTCTCAAAAAGAAGTGTAAACAAGAGTTTTCAGTATTTGTTTAGCCAATGCCCGGTATGGGTTTGTGGCCTAGCTGGAGAATTGCTGTCACAGAATATGCCAAGGTAGAGAGCAGGAGAATAACAAAACAAAATGATGGTTTGGTGTCAGGAGCGCACTACCCCTCGGGCGTGCTTTTGCTGACAGTAGCGGGCCGGAAGCCTGTCTTAAAAATTGACGTGCTTATTTTTAAGAAAGTGACATAGATACATGCTCTTTTTCCCTGCTATTTATCTTCTGCAATACGTAATATCCAAATCGTCTAGTCGCAGTAACAGTTTATTTATAAATGCACTTGGTCATTTTTAAGACAAGAAGACAACTCACGCATATAAATACCAGTGACATAGAAGCGAAATCAAGATAAAGTTGATCATGAAGAGAGAATGGGCCAAGAATGCGATTGTATTGGTTACTATTCAACCTTAGATATAGAACTTTCTCGGTTACTTCCTAGTTAATTCATGAAATCAATCAAAGTGGGAAACATAAGGCGTTCAGTTTGCTGAAATGGGGTATTTCACAACAGTTCCATCTTTCTACCATATAAGGGACCGAATAACGTTTGATGAGAAAACTTTCTTGCAGTTTGCCCATAATATTTGCTGCACCAAAGTTCGTCATGGTGCTGTACTGCAAAGCAGAACTAACTCCTTAGCTAAACGGTGACACCAAGCGAAGTCTTGCCTTTCAATATTCGGCCTAGAAGGAAGCTTTCCTGAACACTAAGGAACATTTTGCATGTTTTCGGCGGATAAGCTACAGGATTATGCCAGCATAGAATAAAGTAAACATTTGTTTACCCATAATAAAAATTTCCGCTTTAAAGCTTTAAACTTATGATTCCAATCCTGTATTCTTGTCAGTTATTTTTATTGTAATGCTCTTTCAATTGCACTTTTTTTTAATGGGAGTTCCTAGAGAAAAAGTGTCATGGTAGGGTTGGGTTCACGTTTACATCTGCTTATTCAACAAGCACATCAACCATCGTACTCTATATATTGCTACATTGTTCAGAGAACGTTTTCATGTAGAGTATATACATTATCTAAAACTTTCAGGCTCCACAGTACGTTGGCCGTTTCAAAAGTGCTTTATCACTCTATGTCCGCATCTTTCATAAAAACGGTGGATATTATCTGCTTAGCATTATATTTTTGCATACACCGAAAGCAAGCTCTAAAAGCCTAAATAAGCAAGAAAGTTCTGGTTCATGCTTGAGTTCCCGGTTTTATGTGTGCCTAATTGCATAAGGCGCATATATGTACGGACACGGTGGATATCGCTATGCCTAAAATACAATTCAGCACGTTTTTGAGGGGATTTTGTGCATCACAGTACCGCGTCTCGAGTACTGCCAAAAGATAAAATGCAAATCAACTTTCAAAAATAACATATATTTGTTAAGCATACCTGCTTATCGCTGTCTTTGCCGCAGTGGCAACCGTGGAGGTGCGCCTGCCAAAAATATTAGCACATAATTCATGCAAACCGCTGATTTGAAGTGTAGAGTACGATAAGAACTAGGGCGTAATCCCTCATCAAATAAAATCCAACATGGTACCTCAGTAATCACTGCATTGTGTTAGTGAGACCTCTGCGCCAGACATGGGTGGGAAAAAACATAGGGGATACCACATATTCGGTGTGTTAGATCCTGCATGTACGTATAACTCTGTCGAAGAACGCTTTTTCCTAACCTTACAACCTAGACCTTATAGGAAATTTTACTGTAGTTTTCCTGGCAGTTGTTATGTTGATATGAGACACATGACATTTCCACTGCGCTATATTCCCGACATTCTCGAAAGAAACGTATCCCGAAATCCCTCAACTATACATCTTATTCTGTCTAATAGATACAAAGAAAAGTTCTGCAACGTATCTCTAAAAAACGCTTCAAACCAACGTTTCTGATATCGAAACCATATTCAGATTGCCGGCCCTGTAGACTACCGTCAAACATATAGTTACCACTGCCTACCTTGAAAGCCGCAAAAGGTATTATGACCTCGTCTTCCTGCAGACTCCGTGGACAAAAAACCTGTTTCATTCCAATTTTCTGCGGTATGGTGTTGTCTGGAAACAGCTGAGAGAATAAAATTGACTGATAATCTCGAAAGTGCGAGTAAAGCTGAACATTTTTGGTAACAGCTTGCCTTTCAGACACAAGCCAGTGAAGAGCCTGAGGAAGCGTAAGTTCTACAAATATTTTTACTAAAAGGTCGGCCTTCTTATGACATTTGATATAGCAGGGCTTTCCTCAGGCGCTGAAGATAATAAACGGTTCTGCCTAATGCCGCCAAAATTTCAGACTGTTTTGTGGCCTAGTTTTAGGCCAGTTTCTTTTTGAAATGTAGATAAGCACAAATACACACGCATTGCTAAACGACAAATTACGTTACATGACCTTAGCTCTTAGTCATTTTAAAATGAATTACCAATGCTACCATTCGCTAGAACTCAAAAAGAACGCGTTCTCTAAGCACGTTTATTTGTCAGTACTCTGAAAACCAAAGTGATATACGCCGTAACAAACCTCTCGAAACTTTCCCTTTTTCGTTCATTTGTTGAACACAGAAGTTTCACAACGACACACACGTCACCAAAAAGTGCAGCTACAAGAGAAATTTAAGAACACCAAGTAATTAATGTCAACTGCATTTTGATACAGCGTTAGTGACATGCCTCCGCAGTTCTCTAAAAAGTATATTAAGGCCCACGTCTAGATAGTTTCAGTGATTGCAACTTGACTGCGTAGAATATTAATTGCGTGATCCTTTTTAGGGGCGATGCACCTTGGGGCTCCGGCTTTCGGTGTCTCATGTCGTCGTCTCGTGTCGGCAGCGTAAATCAAGTTGTCAAACGATGGTCAAACACCAACGTTTAATGGATAAAACCGGTTCAGAATAAACTAACCTGATTTAAATCAATTTAAGATACAGGAATAATCAGGATTTAGTTGCAGTAATAACTGAAATGTGTGAAATTCCGTCTCAAAATTGATTTCAACTGCAATGTTTTCTCCTACAAAGAATACATCTTTGCATGCTGCTGTGCTTGACACGAAGATAACTTACGAGAAGTTGGTCTCTCACCAAATTGCTAAAAATTGGCTCAACAAAAGAGAGGGCGGAACCATCTCAGAAAGCGCGTGATTGCTCCTCTCACCGTCACTTCTCGGCGCCCAATCAGCGAGCGCCGTTTTGAAAGAGAGCTATACACAATCTTTGAATAGGCTTATATACTGCATGCGTCGCCCCTCGCCAGGTTTCAGGTTAGGGGAGATGGTCCGGGATAATTTTGTTAGCATTAGATAAGAAAAAAATGACCTCGTTTTGTTTTTTCGGACACGCATGCGCCTCATATCTGACGATTTCTAACTTGATTATCATTTAGACTGACGTGTCAGTAGGGGCTTAATTAAGGATCAAGGTGCCTGCTATTCCGCTTATTTAAAGCAGGCTCACATCCTTGGAAAAAGCCAGTGGTCCCAGCTAATTAGTCTCCTTAAGGTGTTTTCTTCTGCCATTTAATTGTTACCGCTGAGGGAGATAACCAGTGCAAACCTAAACTACCCTCTCAAAATAGAACGTTTCGCTCCCGTCCAATGGGTGTAAATAAAGTATAAAAACATACTCCTAGCGCCTGAATATCTACGGTGGTCAAAAGTGATTTTCTTGTCGCTTGCGGTTGCACCGCAACCGCGAAATGCGGAGGCCTACATAATTTAAGCGGGTTGTCCTTCATAGGCTACTAAACATAAAAGCTTTGGTCGTTGTATATTTTGCTATGTATGTCTTTGTGCACATCAATTTGGGCACAGGACAAAAATGTAAGTACTTCAACAAGATTTTTATATAGGCAAAGCTTTTTTCAAACTGATATATCTGGCGGTAAAATTCCTATTTTCTACATTATTCAGCAAAGGGAAGTTTTTCAACATAAAAAAACGAATACAAAACGGATACTGCCGCAGTTTTTCGAATCAAATGTAGACGTCGGCGTATTTATTGCAACAGAAAACCCACTACGTGTTTCAAAATATTATTACTGTACGAGATATAAAAAGGGTTCACGCTTCTAGATTGTGGCTCGAGCGCAAAGGCAAAAAAAAAAAACAGAAGGTCGCAACCGATAGCGCGCGGGAAACTTGAAAAGAATTCTGCAAATCGAGTATCTTTATCAAAAAATGGTGATACAGGAGAGGAACAGCTTGGGGCGAACGGGGAAGAGAGCAGAGACATTACGTGGTAGGGCCGGAAGAAGAATACCATCTTTTGACGATATTTGTAGAAAAAAATTATGAAGGAAGCTAAGGCTTGAAAGTAGCGAGCTGTACGCAACCTTCAAGACGATCACGAAGGTTTGAGTCCACGACTGCAGCCGATTTGCTTCTTCTTCGCTGTTACAACTACCTTTCCTCCATCATTGTTGCTATAAGCGCGAGCTTCTTTCATTTTTTGGAAATGATAATCATTGGACATCACTGGGCAGGGACGTACGCTATGACGTTTCTTCCTACGTCATAGCGAGTGTTACCAGGATTACGGCAAGCGCTGGAGCCTTCCTCGTTGCGAGCAAGAGTTTCCACGATTGCGCCAAAAGATGGATCTTTTTTTTGCCAATCCTGGCTTGGCTTCAGAAACATGCCTTGAGGGCGCTAGGTCGACCCCGCAATGCACGAACACACGAGCGCTCGGCGTGTTCTTGGTAGTTGGAACTGCCGGGCGGTAGCCGCAAACTTGGCCAATCTTCATGTGTGGGTATGCTTAGTTTGGCGAACATGCGTAGGGGACGCTGGGCGGTGGTCACGAGACATTCACACACGGGTTCTAGGCATTTTCTTGGTTTTGTTAACTGGCTGGCGGCCGCCGCGAGGCTCACGCTCACAAGTGCGCGCTGAGTAACTTCGTAGTATTTTTAACTGCGGACACAAAAATTACGATCTACTGAACAGTTTCGCTGTTATAAAAGCGCACACGAACCAACTTTTTCTGTTCTCTTTTTTGCTCCTTCGAGCCTCCCGCTAGGTGTGTATGACAAATGTGTCGCCATAGCGTAATATTTCGTATGAAACCTTAGTTTTGGGAGAGTTGTACGACACACAAGGAATAGGGAAGCGAGGGCAAGACGACTGCCAGAGGGCATGAGGACCCTTGTGGACTCGGGGCTTCGATGGTCACAAGTGGAGCAGTAGTTGTGGAAGCCACAAAAAATTTACACCATCTTCCCGTAGGGGAACCCTGAGTAGTATGCGAAGCAAGCATGAGGTCGATTCAAGTGGCCATTAGTTTCCAGTTCGTCGTTTCCGTGAGGTTGAGGTACGTAGCTACCGTTATATTTAACGTTTGGTTTCTATAGTAACTACCACGCTATTCACTTACCGCAAGTACGAAATGGGAAATTGCGTTGACCCCATGGCTGTTTCGCATACTACTCAGGGTTCCCCTACGGGAAGATGATGTAATTTTGTTGGATGGGGTTAGGGGTGCTAGAGTGGAGAGGCAATAAAGAGAGAAAGAGAGAGACGTTCTACATGGTATGAGTTTTTTTTAACATTATCATCATCATGTTCAACGTAGGTGACGTTGAACTGTGGTTTGCGTTCCGCTCTGATTATGACCGCCTCATGGTATGTGAAGCGTAAAGTCAAGGGCTGTTGTAGTGGATGAACCCTAAAGTTGCTGAAGATGAGGTCGATGCACGTTCCCCGGATGATTGTGGGCTGCTTGTAATCATGACCCGCCGAGACTCGCCGCCGCACGCCGTGGCCCACGACGATGAAACGTCGAGGGCGCGTTAAGCGTCTTCGTCTTGAGCACGCTTAAGCGTGCTCGTCAAGCGTGCTCGTCAGCGTGCTTCAGCGTGCTCGTCAAGCGTGCTCGTCTCGAGCCTACGCCAGACACCGGCAACACTGTCGCTACAGGAGCCCTTAAAGGGGAAGCGTGCTCGTCTCGCGCCGGCCAAGGAAGACACGGGCAACACTGTCGCTCCAGGAGCCATACAAGGGACCGGGCGTTCAGCAAGCAGAGCATGCGCAGTGGGGGTAATTGACGACGCAACAACGATAACGACAAGAGAGGGCCATAGCCCCGACAGATAGATGCTTCATATCTAAAAGCAAATTACGCGCGTTCCCAACCAAAAGTAAGTCAATATAGCTCTTCGCCACTGGTGTCTAAATGAAACAAATTGTTTCACACCCCCTTTTTGCGACTAGTATAGGCACCGGGCAGCTGGACAGGTGGCTCCGCCACTCGGCGCTCCCCTCGTAAAAGGAATGAGCCGGTGTGTCGGAGTGCGCAGCTTTCTGTTGTTTTTGCCGTGTTTGGTTCGGTGTTTTAGGATGTTTTAATGGTGTTCTGAGGGGATATGTGAGGGGTAACGAAGTGTGGAGAGTTGTTTTGGGCTCTTAGATGCAGTAACGGCTGCGTATACTTGCCTTACGCTTCTGAAGTTGGGTATGGGCTACATTGCATGAGCTCTTTTTGCAGCGATTTAACTGATCGAAGTACGAATAAAACTACCAATATTAGTGTTCATCATCACCTCTCTTGTTCATCCTCATCATCATGATGTCATCATGTTCATCGTCATCACCACTCTATATACGCCACTGCAGGGCAAAGGCGTCTCCCATTATTCTCCAATTACCCCTGTTTACCAAGGAAATCAACACGGCAAAGCTTTGCCATAAACTGTCACCGTTGTTAGACGGAGGAGTGCACGATTTTTCAAGCGTAGGTGGCAGCTTTGAAAAACTCTACTGCACTATTTAGTTGTGAAACTGAGAGCGTGTTTCTGGCACCCTCCCGTCTCTGGTTCTGAAGCCACATAGGTATTGTTTTTTGAAAAACAGTTAACCAACCAGCCAGCAACCATTCCAAGTCTTATAAAGCAATGCGTTTCCACGACAAGCAATGACGTCCTACTCTCATGCGGTATTTATTCTGCAAAAGATATCCGATGGCTATAGTAAACGTATTTCTATGAAATAAAACACGTTTCTACGGCACTTAATGAAATTGCGAAGCGTCGTCTATCACAATTTCTTTTTTGGGTAAATTTTAGAAGGTACCCCTCAACTTTAGAGTTCGCTTGTGCACGACGCTTTTTCGTCATAAACTGCCAAGGCCAGCGCCGCAGCATTCCAGAATCAGCTGCGCGCAACAGCGTAGTTGTAGCATTTAGCTGCGATATATTCCTCGATACGCCAAAATGCCTGCTGGCATGAAAAGTTTGCATGAACGAACGAATTTGAACTTCCAGCTTGACTTGCAACTTGGCGCATTGAGCGTCGTCCGCTATGCGTAAAACTGAGTATGGGCATGAATCACACACATGGCATGCCTCGCAAAGGTCGCCTGTACTTTCAAGATTTACCTATCTTAAAAACGTCATTGTGGTTATTTACGCTTTGAAAACCGCATTGCAGCACAACAACAGAAAGCCATGCACAAGTACGCTGCGCTGACTGCCACCGGCATTCCACTGACGAGCAGTTCGCCATGGGCGGCGCTGTTAGCTGAAGCGACGGTGGTGCCATACAACGGCCGCACGGTCCCTATACCTTTCCTTAAGTTGCTCTAAAACCAGTACTCACCCTTTGCTCTTCAAAGGAGGCCTCACATACAGCGCACTGGAATCGCCCCTTCTCCAAACACATGCTCCTACAAGGTCCGCAGTAGCCGTGACCCCGGGGGTCAGTGAATAGAGTCGGCGCTATGTTGGAGCACTGCGTGCACAAGACATCATCCGGCAGGTCCTCCACGAAGGTCGCTGGCTGACCATCAGGAATTGCGGGTTGGAACCCTCTGAGCAGAACTCTGAGTGGCATGACTCTGCATCGAAACATTGCAGAAACAGGCAAGGTACACAAATTCCTGGAGTTACTCAGGCAGTAGTTTCGCAAATTGTAAAATGGTTGTTTCTGGAAAGCAGTTGGAATATGGGTCGGTATGATATTAAAGCTCGAACCAAACAACTCCGTGAAAAATCCCGCCAGAATGCTAAAACAGCAATTCCAGGAACGTAATAACTGGTCTACACCACCTTGAAAGATTGTCAAAAAGTGTTTCATTGAGGAGACACCGGTTAGTGACGGAAGCATTTAGAAATCATGGGTTCAGGGGGTTAAAACCATGTTTAAAGGAAATCTAAAGCCAACCTACGCATAGCACAACCCTTTGTAAGGAGCAAAAAAAATTTTCTATCAGAAGAATGTATTGATATATTTCTCTATAATGTTTTGCAGCAGGCTTTGGTGTGGTATTTAGGAAGTGAGATAGAGAAACCCCCTGAATACTGGTAAACGGAAAACGTTTCAGTACCTTTATATTTACGAATTACATTGTCTGTTTCAGAAAATCGCAGTGCCACCTTCAAAAGTGCCCAAGAAGCTGCCCGAATAACGTTTGAACGTTTACTTACGGATTTAAAAATCGAAAATAGAAGAAATGGGAGATATCTAAGGTAATTCTATATTTAATGCAGGAAACATCCCTTGACCCTCAGTTGGAAAAGTTGTTACTTGTGATGCAGACCACGACACAACATAAGATGCAGAATCAATATGGACTTCAATTCATTCAGAGGGCACTACCAAGGGATAAATTGCAGGCTACTTCTGTCGAACTTACAAAACACAAACGTCTAAAATAAAATCGACATCACGTTGACGATGTATGGTGCGGAATCTCGAGTGCTGATTACATAACTAAAATCAAAATTTAGAACGTCCGACAGACTCGCGGCAAAAATGATAGCTTCGAGGTAAAATTATTGGGAACAACCCCCTTTAGTAACAAAGAGAGGCGGGCGAGCCGTATTTCACTTGAAATAAGAATAAATTAACGGAGTCGCCAGTACATCTAAACCGAAGTGCTCGGTTATGGTACTGCACTAGCAAAACAGTATGGGTACTAAGAAAACAACTAAAACAAGCGTAAACAGCATAAACAAATAAAAGCCATTCCACTCAGTGTGAAAGCTTTAGGAAGTGCAGAGCAGTGATTCGCCATAATGAGCTGTACCGCCGTTATCCGCTTACTGCTACCACCCCAGACAATTGAAATTTCCCGCCTTCGCAGTGCTCGCGCGCACCTTGCCTGAAACTGTACAAGCGGGAGTTCTGTTCTCTTTGTGCGTTTCTCTCGGCACGCGCCGGCGTTGCACTGCCACATTTTGAGTTTAAAACCAACCCAACGGGCGTCGTTAACTAAAGGAACGCGGACGCTGCCGGTTAATACGTATACCTTCCCTCAAATGTACCTACAGTTTACTTTGCGCTAGACAAAGGTAAGATGTATGACAAGCGCCAGCATTTCACCAGTTTCTAACGCTTATGACTAATAAACCGCTTGGCTTTCGAAGCCTCTGGGGTACGCCGCGAACAACAGCGTTACCCCGGGACACGGCGTTGGTGCTCTATATACTTGCGTTGAGCGAGCGAGCTTGGACGACAAGGCGAGCGCCTAAAGTGTTCTGCACTTAAAGGGGTCCTGAAATAACTTCCGCCGATGCATTGATGTACACGTAACCAATTTAATCAGTGTATTAGCAATACCCTTCCGCAAGACTTTTGTTAAAGCGATGAATATTAGCTGAAAAATCGTAAATCAAACACCGTGCATTATCGTCGCACCGCATTTCCTCCTCTTTTCAACTTTTTCTTCTATCCCTCCCATGAAGCTGCGCTCCTCGGCGGTGGCGTACTTCCGCTATTGCGCTTCCCAGACTGCCGTCTGCTATGGGCAAGCTCTTTTGGCTCTTTAATATTTCTTGACACCATGGATCCCGCACTCCGCTCAAGGCTGGAAAAGCAAACGAAAAACCTGGCCGCATGCTTGCGACCTGGCCTTGCCTTATCGTGGTGTACGTTGCTGCAGTTGCTATCGGCGCCACGTGACTTTTTATGGGCGGCGAACTCGCAGCCGCACGGGGAGGATCGTGTGCTCGTTCCCTTTGATGCACTGCGCACTGTTTATCCAAAAAGCGCGCCCCAGATGTGGCCCCGCTGGTGCCGGGTCTTATTTTGCGGCGCTGGAAATTCCTACGGGCGGCATGTGAAAAAGACATTTTGAAGCGATGAAGAACCTATGCACAAAACGTGCCAGCTCGCATCGCTTACCAGAGGCGATGAACGGGAAGGCGCAGAGGAAACCAGCACCGCACTGGAGCAGCGTGAACCTGTGTTCTGACAAGATGCACATATATCTTGCGAACGGTGGTAATAGTGTTTTAGAATAACGTACGCAGCCGTACGCAAACAGTTAGCGAGCGCTATTTTTTGCATCGTTCGCACTGCGCATGCGCCGTACGTTAGGACGCTCTTGCGATAGCGGACGCTATTTCAGCAGAATAGCTTGCGTACGTGAGGCCGCTTGCGTTTTCAACGTGCAGCAAGTAGCGCGACTAAAATCCACGGTTGCGCTCTTCTGTGGACAGTACTTTTCTTCCGATGAACCAAGTTCTTTGACCCTGTGTTTTTAAATAGGTCGAGTGGTTTGCACGTCGCCCTCACGCAGATCTGTATCGTCGTAATATCGCTGACTGTCCGAAAGAAGCGTGCAGCTAGGATAAGCCAGCGACCGAAGCTGTTTGTGTGTTTGTGCCTCGCCTTCTGCATTTTTACAATGCCAAACGCATCATCCCGGACTGTCCAACCAAGCCCTCTACTTCTACTCTAGTCACTCTCCCCCAATCGGTAGCCTTCCCAGCGCTTCAATCATCTGACCTGTACAGCTTGGAGCGATGCGTGGTGGAGAGCAGCAACATTAGCAAAACATCCTCTGCCGAGTCTCTGAGCTTTCTAGCTCTGGCGCGAGTGCAATTTCTTTGACAATCTTAAACATCGGTTGCCTTGGCAACAAGGCACAAACCGCTCTCGAAGTCAGTTACGGTTGCGTGATCCAGGTTCAGCTCGGGGCCCCACCTCACGACATGTATGCACTGCACGCGTATCACTCACTCCCATTGGGAAGTGCGCGATGCGTTTGGGATGCGTGTTGTGGCCGCATTTTGTTTCGCGATGAAATGCGACGTTGAGCGTCTGCAGGTGGATAGGGCTTTCCATGGTCTGGATTATCTTTCTCGAGCGACATGCGACTCAACCTCGCATGGGGTATGTGCAGTGTGCGTGGCTAAAAGCCACCTCGGCTTGTGCGCCGGAGTTACGTCTGTTCTTCAGCGCAAACAGCAAGTGAGATGATTGCCGAATTTACTACACGCAGGAGGAGGCAACCGATCGTCTATCAATCGCGGGTCAGACTTGCAACGCATGTTGTGACGTTGTGTTTCTTCGAAATGTATCTCTGGATTGTTTTGAAGTTGAATAAAATGTATGCGCCAAACCCGGGCATTCGGCTCAGGGCGTTCTCTGCAATTGCACGAAAGAAGTGCCACGGGGCTTCAACGCTTTCTTTATGGAACGTACTCAGGTAAGAGAATATTTATGTCGTGTTATGGCCCTGTTGCATTCAATACAAACGGTTAAGCGTTTGCTTACACTTGTTTGGATAGTCGTAAAATGTCCAAGCACTCCGGCACTCCCCAGGCAGATCAGCCGGCGAGCCGACGCTGAGCAGACGACACATCTCTTTGCCGGAAGTGCGTGAAAAATCAGTCCAATAGTAGGACGTCTACATCATGACGCACACCTGGGAATCGATGACGTTGACATTTGAAGATGGCGGAGTCCAAAAACACGCAGAGAAGGGTGAGAAAAGGGCGACAAACTTTGCAACAAAAGTGTGAGCTTTCCGCTGCGCGTAGTAGGGCAATACTTGGCACAGATGACGTTGACGACCCAGTCTAATGATTGCGCTAGTCCATTTAGTGTTCTCAAAACGCCTTTCAGGGCCCCTCTAAAGCATTGGCGCCTGACGCCATCTTCAAAATTTTATTGGACGACAGATATCCTCACGCTAAATAACGATGGTGGCGCGGTGTAAATGCCGGTGCCATGCTACACATGCTTCATCAGGGCTACCCGAAATCATGACCTTGTTTAGTGTTTAACGTACTTTATAAAGAGGCATACACCGCTGCCATGCATATATACCTCTCCGCAACTGTCACATTTACCCAATGAAGGAGTTACGTTCCTTACAGCTTTAGCCATTTGACGCGGCCTCCGGGTGTTGTGCACATCAAAGAGCAGGGGGTGAAGAATATTCATTGATTTATTTACTTTTTTATTTGTTTACTTTGATGTCTGAAGAGAATTCAAAACGGAAATGGCTTCCCTGCCGCGGCGGCCGCTTTTCTGATGGAGGCGAAAAGCAAAAACGCCCTTGCGTACGAGATTTCCGCGCACGTTAAAGATCCCCAGGTGGTCAAAATTAATCCGGAGCCCCCCAGTACAGCGTGCCTCATCGCCTGCGTTGCGTCGGCGCGTTAAACCCTACAATCAATCAATCAAGATGGAAATGGCACGGCCCACATTCTGCCAAAGAACAATGGAACAAACGTTTTTACTGACATGAATTACACTCAAAATAGACATCGGCATTAATATTCACTATTCGCAGCACTCAGACAACGGAACTACTTTTAATAACAAGCAATATAATTACGTAACTCTAAACCATGCAAAAAGAATAAAAATATCTACACAAAGACAACAATGCAAAGAAAAAAACTAATGAGCAGTCTAAAGAGGGCGTGTATGTGCGTAACCGCTTTTTGAAATATTCAAAACTATTAGTATGAACCAATGCTGGTTGAAGGTGATTTTATTGAAATAAGAGACGATACGAAGCACTACGACAAAAACGTGTTCCCAACATGACCCGTTTCCCTGCTTCAATTAGCAAACAGGCGTATGGTAAGGAACGTTAGTGTCTGCTGTCCTTTTAAGGAGTGCAGCTGATGCGGCGTAGTATGAATAAGCAATTCTATGCCCTCCGGCGAAAGCGTCTGATCTTGGGGTCGTACAGAATTCAAATTTTAAACGAGGAATTTAGGGCGCCCACTCCACTGCAATAAAACGTTAATTAGGCTTCGTTCACTTTTGCAAAACTAGAATGCACACCGGAAAAGTTTAAATATGAGAATTTGCAAAACCATTTCATCCACTCTAAGCCCGCCGTCCGCTGGCGGCAAGGTTTAGCGTTTCGGAGACAATCCGGAACTTCTGATTTATACTGCCTGTTACCCCAGGATTCAGGTTAAGTATTAGAACAAAAAATACATTTGGACTAAGTGCTATGCGTGAAGTAGATCATATAGTAAAAATGATACAATATATACAATAACCTGAAGCTAATATCAGTATTTTTAGCAATCCGTTTCCTTTATGCATCATGTCTGCAGTTTGCGTGTCACTGCCGCTGCTGCAACGCCTATTTAGGAATAACATAGCACTCTACAGGCGCCCGCGATGGCTCCAAAAAATGCATACCTTGAATTCCGTGAGATGCGTGTCCTTAGGATGCATACCAAGGGCGATCTGGCAGCATTCTGTATCCGTCGCAATGGTTCAATGCCAGCGCGCGATAACGGCTTGCCTCGTGTCCCGTATCTTCGCTGTTATCTAGAGGAAGCACTCCTCTTCGATTCCTCTATGTAACGGCTGGGAGTCTGCCAACTGGGCGGGTTTCACGGCCCGCCACACTACCCTCGACATCTCCATACAAGTTCACAGCCAGAAGCGTTATACTCGCTACGTAGACAGCATGTTCCGGTGCAGTTGACGTCTCACTAACAGGTATTGCTTGGAAAAAACGCACGAAAATATTGCCACTAAAACAATGTTTGATGTATCGAGTAGTAAGACAAATTTGGTATTTTGAATAGGTTTCCAGTGACTTGCGATTCTGTACTTGTTCCTTGGTACAGCTGAAGGGGTATTATTGAGAAATCAATGCGGGTGAAGAAGCGGGGCGTTTACAGCGTACGTACTGACACTAAGTCATGCGGCCGACCTATGAACATATGCGAAATAACTGTTTACCGCCTAAGCGTAGCAGTTACAAGAAAAAATGTTCACGCGGATTCTCTTGTTGTTTGATAGGTGTTAGTACCTCCTGTGCAAGGGGGCAACTTCCGTCGTAAATACCGGTTTATTAGCAAAGACTGGCAGAAGTGCGCCGTACATGTTTACCTTAGGAATCATAGGTTGTGTACACCGCGTTGCAGAGTTCCCAATTGCGTACTCTAGAGACGTTGTAACCACAACAAATGCAAAAAAATGACATGGAATAGGTTATTTGCTTATGTATTTGCTGTGTAAAAACTACCCACTCACTAAACCTAATAGGAACCAACAACGGCATCAGAGGGAAGACCAATATGGCATAATTGGGTGCTGCGATGCGGCCCAGCGACTCGGTGGTGTGTCTTTGTGTCTGCAATAATTGTTGGTTGGACTCCGAAAACAAAAGTCTGGTACATCCGAACGTAAGTCGCTACAAAGATCGTTTTGATTACTCGTCTGACCAAGTATTTGCGAACGTTCAACGCAAATTGCGTGAGAGAGAGTAGCTTGTTTCTGACTATTTTTCGTGGCCAGCCGTTAGCATTTATTTAAGCTATTTCGGGTCATCTTTTTATGATAGGTGGCTGTGAAGACCGGCATCAAAAATCTTACCAGCTGTATTGTTGATGATGAGCGCCTCGTGTCCTTTTCTGCTATTCCGAAGATTAAATCATCTTCTATTATACGCTGCTCTAGCTGCTATTGAGACGAACGGACTAGGCTAACTCCAAAATAACGAAAACCCGTGATCACGAAGCAACCTAGGCAAGCGCGGATGCGTGGCTTTCGGTTTCGCAAATCGGTCGTCGGGCGGTGATCTACATGTGATAAATATACGCCTCTTTGGCTTGACAAACGCTGATGCAAATTAACCATCTGCTAACCAAAGCTTTCCGCCAACTTTTCAACGTGCTATCCGGCAGCGCCTGACGGGCCGCTCCAAGAGCGGAGGCCTGAATGGCAGTATCACTTTATAAAAACTGGGTAAAGTACAGAAAAAACAATGCTTGCCTACCATCCTCCTTTGTCACTTTTTTTTTGGATTGCACGGATAAAAAGAACCAACACAATGGCGCTAAAACAATGTTTGATGTATTGAGTAGTACGGCAAATTTGGTATTTTGAAGAAGTTTCTAGTGCCTTGCGGTTGAGAACTCGTTTCTTGGCACGGCTAGAAGTATATTACTGAGACAAATATGTCGGTGATAGAACAGACCGCATAGAACGTAAGTACTGGCAGTCATGCGGCAGCCCTACTGACCATAGCCGAAAGAGCCGTTTACCGCCTAAGCGTAGCTCTTACAAGGAAAACTGTTGACGCGGAGCTTCTTGTTTAATAGGTATTAGTACCTGCTGTGCAAGGGAGCGGCACCCTTTAATAAACTTCCGGGATAAATACCAGTTCATTAGCAAAGACTGGCAGAACTGCGCCGTACATTTTAATCGTAGGCAGCAAAGGTTGTGCACGCCCCGTTGCAATGTTCAAAAGTGCGTACTCTGGAGATGTTGCAACCACCACATGTTGACGCTCATTTAATGTTTGTTGAGTCGAATGCTCTAAGGCTAACCCCAATGCAATGAAAAAGCCGTGATAAAGGAGCAGCCTAGGCCAGCTGAAACCGCGCGGCTCTCGGCTTCGCAAATCGATCGGGTGGTGCGAACTACATGAGGTATATATGCGCCTGTAGGGCTGGACCAAAGCTACTGCTAATTAACCGTTCTACTAACCAAACCTTTCCGCCAATTTCTCAACGGGCTATCAGGCAGCGCCTAACGAGCCGCTCCAAGAGTGGAGGTCTGAATGACACTGTCACTGTGTAAAGTCGGGTGAAAGTAGAAAAAAACTATGGGTGCCTACCATACTCCTCTGTTTTGTTCTTTTTCGTTGTTGTTTTTCCTGCGTGCTTGGCCGGCTTTAAGATGTGTATTCAGCAGTACATAGTCTTGGTGTTTTGAAAAAAAAAAAAAACGGTCGCGATTGTGCCGCCTATTCTGCTGGCACGACGTTCTCCCGGACGTCTTCTATTTTAATGCGTCGCCTGTTGATAATTGCCTTTCGATGACCATTCCCCTGCAGCTTTCTCGCCCACCTCTTTTCGCCTGCAAGTAGACCCCGCTCGCCGCGCGCGCCGATGCCGCCTAGCATCGATGACCCACTTGGCTACATCAACGGCGTCTCTTCTCAATCAGGCCCAGCCGAAATTTTCATTTATAAGACTCTTGCCAACGCTGTTCTCCCTCCTCACATCACACCAAAATGGATTCACCGTGGGAAGTCACCCACCCCCTCCCCCCGTTGTCCGCACGGCTCAGCGGTCTCTATCGCGGACGTAAACCAATCATTCTGGCACTGCGCTGCATTCTCAGACCATCGATATATTCTCGAAAGTGTACTCCTCAATTGACCAGCTAATCCCCCATACCATGACCCCAATTCCTCGCCGCGCTAGGCACTTTTTTCCTGGAAGCGGTCTGGCTCGAGTAGTGTAAGCCGGGGTTTAAAACCCACTTAGCACCTCAAACTGGACGATTAAGTTCTCATTTAGAAGCTGCCTACACGACCTTTGAAGATTCAAGAAGCGTTATTCCTGGCTTCCTGCTATTGCCATTTCCTCCGTCTGGCCAACCGGCGTTCTTTTCCCAATAGCGGACTTTACTACTACTAATCGTACTGTCGGGGGAAGGGTGCGGACGTTCACGTTATTTGAACTCGACGAAGGACGGTGGTGATGGTCTCCTCTACTATTCAGTTAATGACGCGTCGAGCCGACAGGATGCGCTAACTGTGCTGCTGCTCCCGTCGAAAACTTCAGCGCAGGAGGTCGACTGTGCGGCTGGCGTTCCCCTGGGGCAGGAAGCGGCCGAGACAACCTTGAGGCTGGAACCACTGACGGCTGTCTCCTTCCGCTTGGGGGCGGTGCACGTGCCCTCCCAACCGACGAACCGCAAACGAAAGTGTCGGGCTTCTATTTCCCAGTCAGCGCTGCTTTGTTTCTTCCTCACACGACACAAAAATTAACCGTAATTGTTTTCACAGCATCGCCGCAGTACGCTAGGCCGCTGCCGGGCGTGCAGTACAAGCAACCTCAGAACTACATTTCAGCTGCCATTTATTCCTTTTCCGCATAATCTATGGACGTCCATACCCTAGATTGCCCTAGTGCAAATCAAGAGTCAGTAAGGTCATGTCATAGAGATGTCAAAGGAAAGTGGCGACCACTCGCGTGAAACGTCATGACGAGAATTATTGACCTACTCTGCAGACCACCGCTGCACCCCCCCTCTCCCCTCCTCTCACAAATGCTTTGAGTATCTCGTGTCGTTCATTCAAATCTCCGGATCTTATTATTAACAGCATCCCCATCTCCTATAGCAGCGTATGTTGCGGCAGAAAACATTCCCTAGAATAGGGTAAATTTTATTGTACAACCTCTGCAACCTTGCTACCTTTAACGGGTACTTTTCAGAAACTACAATCCACGCTTTCTTTCGGTGGGTAATTTTTTTCTTGTATAAGTGATAATGAGAGGTCGGCTTAGGTTTCTTGAAATTAATATTTGCTCAAGCAGCATTTGTTTTCAACCAAAGCTATTTATAGACTTTAAACATCAAACCTCATGTGTAGATTCTTGGCTAGGGAAGTGCAATCGTACCTCAGCGTGGTGCTCGAAAGGCACTCGCAACTGCCTTCACGTGTGGTACAGTCCTTTTCACGAAAAAAATTTACAGCAAAAAATTAATCACGCCCTTCAGAGGAACAAAAAAACTATTATTAATCTATCCTTAAATAGTCAGAAGGAAGACAAAAAAAAAACCGAGCGGGGAATTATGTAACAACAGGTAATGGCAAGCTGAACATGTGTTTCAACAAATTTACTCGGTCGTATTTAGCATCTGCATTTAAACCCCTCAAGCTAGTATTTAGCAGCTAAGGAGAGGAAGTGCGCATAATTTGTATAATTGTGCTATGACAAGTGCTGGTAGTGCTGATTCTCTCATTTTAGATAATGAGAAAGGGGCGGGGGGCTCTCGAGCTTCTCCTATTCGCTTATCTCCTTGACCACATGGCTGCATGTATCTGAGCCAAAGCGCAAGTTTATCATGCTTCTGTGCCCCTTCTTTATATAGTACCCGTGAATTTATAAACGCTGCTTGAAACTCCGAATAAGATGACGCCGATAAAGTAGAAAATGTCGGAAGGGAACCGATAAAGGCTGCCATGCGGCAGTTCTCGAAGGAAACGACGGCGCAAGCTTCACTCCTAGGCATCGGAAACAGAACAGCTTAAAAAGCAGCTGGAAGATTACGCGCCCACTTTGGCAATTACTAGAACAAAATTGCGGCATACCAGCGGAGCGATGGGAGTCACAAAGGGCTTACCTCCGTGCGAAGCCCAGATACACGTCCCAGTTATATGGTGGTCTTCATGAAGAGCCGTTGATGTCACAGAGTTTTATACCAGTATATACTAACGAGAAATCAGGCACTAGCGAGCAGGCGAGCTACGCGTCAGAGACCGTGTCCTTAATTACCGCGAAGAAACGTTTATTCCCTAGTTCGCATTGCTCAACCAGAAGTTAAAAATGGCCTATGGCTTCAAAAAATAAACAATATGTTTGCAATAGAGTTTTTAATTTTTGTTATAGAAAAGTGTGGTTCGATTAGGTTTGTTTCTCAATAATTAATAGCAACTACTCCCCCTAGAAAGAAGAAAAAAGATTTTCAATATTGTGTAAACATTGGATTGAAGAGCGAAAAGAAGCTATGAGGCAAGCCTAGCCAAGTCATAGAGGAACTTCGCTTCGCGGCATGGCTGCGCGCACAACGGCACTGTAATGCCCCACCAGGTTTGCCTTTAGTGTATATTAGTACGAAACTACGGATACTGTCGCCTCGCCTTCTGTCTGTCGCCTGTCGCCTTCTGTCGTCTCGGAGACAGATGATAAGAGCCACCATTTTCTTGCTAACGGTCGACAAAAACTGACAAGAAAAGCAGGCTTCCTCGAAGGGGTGACCCAACAGCGGCGCTATCAGTTTTCGCAGAACGACGCAGGATATTCAAACCGGCAGCCTTTCACAAGCGGAACTCTCTCCACCGTGTCTTGCGCGGTTTTCTCTAACAACGTCTGCAGAAGAAGAAAGGAAATTTCTACATGTAAAAAGACAGCAATTTAGGGGGGCAATATACTAGTCAGTAAGCTTTCTTCTGCTGTTGTTTCACCACTCTTTCCCCTCATTTAGGGGCAAATATTTTAGGGGCTGGGGCTGTTGGCATCTCCTGTCGTCGTCGTCGTAAGTAATCGTCATTTCATGCAGTCACGATACTAAAACACCGGGAAACGCATTTATTCCTCGTGCTAGAACGTAACGCGTACTTAAAAAAACACGAGGACCGTCGCTTACGGCTTACGCTGGAGCGCTTCGTACCCCGTACTAAAAATACACCAGGACACTTGTTTACGCGATTGGCGCTAGCACCCTTCGTACTTCAAAGGCGCAATACTTTTACAGCAAAGCTTTATTCCTCTACCCCCGACGGCTTCATCTCCGTTGGTAAAAATGACAAGCCGCCAAGAATACACTTATACTCTGCATGCTTCGCCCCTACCCAGGTTTCACGTTAGTGGAGACGGCCCTGGATATTTCATAAAAAAAAGCAACACCTCAACCAACACAGCAGTTCTGAGATGATTTGTACGCCGACCCGACAAGGAAACCTGAGCGGCCGTTACAGCTGATGCGCCGGACTTTCGACGCATTCAAATATGAATGCCGTCACACTTTTATACAAAAGATACCACATTACAGTCCAAATATTGGCTTCTCAGCACTTCCTCAATGTAAATTAGTGAGTACGACTATGTCGGGGTATGCTCTTCCTGTGTAATACGTGGGGTTTCACGTACGTATCAACTATAAGCCTCTTGGCCCTCTTTTTCTAAGGTTTCTATCAAAACTCCGCTTATACAAGTGCAGCCGAATAACCGAAAGAGTTTCGGAAAAACGTAGGAAAAACGTAGGAAAAAACGTTTCGGAAAAACGTAGGTTCGATCAAGACCGGAGTGGGTGCTTTTATGATGCAGGCGAAAAGTGAAAACGACTGTGTGTCAAGACTTCGGTGCAGTTGATAGATCAACAGGTGGTCAAAATTAACGAATGGAGCCCTCCACTACTGCGCCCCTCATAGCTAGGCTGTTGCTTCGGCGCTTTAATCCACGAAATCAATCAAATACACTTTACAGGAGCTAGTGTATAGAGCGTCGTGGATATATACGTGGCATTATGCGTGTATTTAATGGAAATCAGAGCCCTTCCACGCTACTATAACGACAGACCAGGAATGCTGGAGCTATCATGGTATTTGCTATGTTGGTGTTTACCTATATTAAAGATTTGATTTGTTCTATTATAAGGAACGGCTGCGATCTCTACGTCACAGACAATGAACCTAAAGCATTCGTGGGTAGAGAAAATGACGTCATATCACTACATGCTTACGCAAGTTATAGCGCAATCGAGTGCGCCGCAAAGGGGTTCGCCGGAGAGGGTGTGCCATTGCGCATTGCAAAAAGGGAGAGAGATGCCGCACGCGGCAAGGAGTATGCACAGGTAGGCAAAGACGCTGGAATCTCTGGCCGCACTCCCTGCATAGATGGTCATGGTGCACTGTGCGTCACGCAATGTGGGAAAGCTAGCATACCAAGACCAAACTTTCATCGATTTTATTAAAGTCGGCTTCACCTTATAAACCATATTCTATCGCCGAAACATATTCTTGCAGGGAGTGGTAACGCCGTCGCATATAAATATATGGACGCCCTAGGACCTTTGTTTATTTGTTATTTAATTTTTATACACAATGAGTAGTGGCCTTCGCGATGTCTGTACGCGGAGACACGACCTCTGAGAAACTAGCCATCAGCAGCTTCTCCATAAAAATGGCCAGGGCTTTAGTTCAAAGGACTGCTATTAATATATATATATATATATATATATATATATATATATATATATATATATATATATATATATATATATATAGTATAAGTAAAGAGTCGGATACACAGCAAGAACAATAACAAACAATGTTTACTTACGTAGCGGCAATGGGACTTGCCTTCATCAGAGTAACGTTACATGATTTTACTGTCGCAAACATTTTGAACACATTTCTTTTATATATATATATATATATATATATATATATATATATATATATATATATATATATATATATATATATATATATATATATATATATTTATATATTGTAAAGGGGAATAGCAGTCACAATGGTAGTTGATCGTGTGGGTTTATTTGAGGCGTAGCGTAAGGCAACGGGCCGAGCGTAGGTCCAGCCGGTATCAGCTCGTGAGCGTGAACGTCCGAGTCGGGCCTTCGTCGTCTTCATGATAATCCTCAGGGCATACCCGATCGGGCAAATGGCGCTTCGGCATCTAATATTGTTGTGCAGCGTTAACTCTTCTCGTTACAATTGCACTTGTAAAGGGGAATAGCAGTCACAATGGTAGTTGATCGTGTGGGTTTATTTGAGGCGTAGCGTAAGGCAACGGGCCGAGCGTAGGTCCAGCCGGTATCAGCTCGTGAGCGTGAACGTCCGAGTCGGGCCTTCGTCGTCTTCATGATAATCCTCAGGGCATACCCGATCGGGCAAATGGCGCTTCGGCATCTAATATTGTTGTGCAGCGTTAACTCTTCTCGTTACAATTGCCCCCGGTGCAAAAGGAGCCATCCTGGCTACTCAAGGCCCCAACAAAACTAGAGGGTCGTAGTATGGCTTTAACCGATCCACGTGAACAATTTCACGCCCTCGGCGGCGATTATCTGCAGTTTGTGCAACTGGTTCCACAAGGTAATTGACGGGCGAAGTCCGCTCAATGACTCTGTACGGGCCATGGTACTTGGTGGTAAGTTTTGGCGAGAGACCGGGTGTTGAGCAGGGCACCCAAAGCCACACAAGGGAGCCGGGATCAAAACTGCGATCTTTGACGCATTCGTCGTGACGATGCTTTTGGCGCTGCTGATCGGTCGATGTAAACGAACGGGCCAGTCGACGGCATTCCTCGGCGCGACGAGCAAGGTCTGAAATCGGCGTAAATTCTGTTGCGTCGGGCTTGTAGGGGAGTATCGTGTCGATTGTGCAGGACGGCTCTCGTCCATACAACAAGAAAAACGGCGAGAATCCCGTGGTCGTCTACGTTGCCGTATTGTAAGCAAATGTTACAAACGGGAGTGCGAGGTCCCACTTCGATTGGTTGGCAGACACGTACATGGAGAGCATGTCACCAAGGGTGCGATTGAAGCGTTCCGTGATCCCGTTCGTTTGTGGATGGTATGATGTCGTAGTCCGATGAACGACGTGGCACTCAGAGAGCAGTGCTTCAATAACCTCAGACAAGAAAACCCGCCCTCGGTCACTGAGAAGCTCCTGAGGTGCCCCGTGTCGAAGAACAAAGCGGCGAAGCAGGAAAGACGCTACGTCGCGAGCCGTGGCGGCCGGAAGAGCATCTGTTTCGGCGTACCGAGTAAGGTGATCCACGGCGACAATGATCCATCGGTTTCCGGCTGCAGTAGACGAAAGTGGGCCATACAGGTCGATGCCCACACGTTCGAATGGCTTTGCTGGGCATGGTAGTGGCTGCAAAGGACCGGCGAGGCGGGGCGGCGGCGATTTTCAGCGTTGACATTCAGGGCAAGAGCGCACGTACTTGCGCACGAAGGTATACATGCCACGCCAGTAGTATCGCAGGCGAAGACGCTCATAGGTCTTTAGTACGCCAGCATGACCGCAACTTGGATCAGCGTGAAATGAGGTGCATATGTCGCTGCGCAAATGACGGGGTATCACCAGCAGCCACTTTCGGCCGTCGGAGCAGTAGTTGCGGCGGTAGAGTAGCTCGTCACGGAGGGCAAAGTGAGAAACCTGCCGGCGTAGGGCCCGAGATCCCCCGGCAGGCGATGTACCGGAGAGCATCTCAATAAGAGAAGTAATCCACGGGTCCTTGCGTTGCTCGGTTGACATGTTGCTGACTGCAAGAGGCGACAGACGTAAGTCACTGCCACTTGAGGCAAGGCAGGAAACTTCAGCAGGCGCTGGTGAGCGTGAAAGAGCATCAGCGTCAGAGTGCTTGCGACCTGAACGGTAAATGACCCGGATGTCGTATTCTTGCAGTCGAAGAGCCCACCGACCAAGACGACCTGATGGATCCTTGAGGGAGGAGAGCCAACAGAGCGCATGATGATCGGTGACGACATCGAATGGGCGACCATATAAGTACGGGCGGAACTTGCCCAGTGCCCAAATTATCGCCAAGCACTCCTTCTCTGTTACCGAGTAGTTCGACTCGGCTTTCGTCAGCGTACGGCTCGCGTATGCTACGACGTACTCGTCAAAACCGGGCTTTCGTTGGGCAAGCACGGCACCGAGGCCGATCCCACTAGCATCAGTGTGGACCTCGGTTGGGGCGGACGGGTCGAAGTGCCGCAGTATCGGCGGGGATGTGAGTAGGCGCCGTAGCGTCGCAAATGCTTCGTCGCAGGAGGGTGACCATGCAGATATGTCACTGGCACCACCGAGGAGCTGAGTTAAAGGCGAAATTATGCTGGCGAAGTTGCGTACGAAGCGTCTAAAATACGAGCAAAGACCGATAAAGCTCCGAAGCGCCTTTATAGAGGTCGGCTTCGGAAATTCGGCTACGGCTCTCAGCTTCGTATCATCTGGGAGGATGCCGTCCTTCGAAACGACGTGTCCCAGGATCGTCAGTTTCCGCGCAGCAAAACGACACTTTTTCAGATTCAGCTGCAGCCCAGCTCTTGCAAGGCAGGTCACAACTTGCCGCAGGCGGCCGATGTGCGTTTTGAAGTCCGAAGAGAAAACAACGACGTCGTCCAGATAGCAAAGACACGTCTTCCACTTTAGTCCGCTCAAAATACTGTCCATCATTCGCTCGAAGGTGGCAGGAGCGTTGCAAAGCCCGAACGGCAATACATTAAATTCATAAAGACCGTCAGGGGTAAC
Source organism: Haemaphysalis longicornis (assembly GCF_048455015.1). Classification (NCBI taxonomy): domain Eukaryota; kingdom Metazoa; phylum Arthropoda; class Arachnida; order Ixodida; family Ixodidae; genus Haemaphysalis; species Haemaphysalis longicornis. The sequence continues at coordinate 90,686,522 of NW_027526407.1, forward strand.
AAAAGCAGTTTTCTCTCGATCTGCTTCCGCCATCGGGACCTGACAGTACCCGGAGCGAAGGTCTAGCGACGAGAAGTATTCTGCTCCCTGTAAACAGTCGAGGGCGTCGTCGATGCGGGGGAGGGGATACACGTCCTTGCGGGTTATGGTGTTCAAACGGCGGTAGTCGACGCAAAACCGAATGGACCCATCCTTCTTTTTTACAAGAACCACGGGTGACGCCCAGGGACTCTTGGAGGGACGAATAATGTCACGCTGAAGCATGTCATTCACGTGATCTTCAATGGTGCGTCGCTCTGCCGGTGATACACGATACGGTCGTTGTCGAAGCGGGGCATGCGAGCCAGTATCGATGGAGTGGCTCACAACGGACGTACGGCCAAGAGAACTTTGCCCAATATCGAAAGACGAAGAAAACTGGCTCAGAAGTACAGTAAGCTGCGCTCGTTGGGTGGCGTCCAAATTTTCGTCGATTGAGCGGCAGAAAATCTCGGGACATGTTTCGTCCCGTGTGCATGGCGTAGTAGCGCTCAGCTCGTCGACTTGGAGATGGGGCGCATCATCAAGAAGCTCCGTAACAAGACGGGGATCGACCGGCTCTACAAAGCCGAGTGTTTCGCCTTGTAAAAGGGCGTACGAAGTCGTCGACTGGTTCGTAATCATCATTGCACTCGCGCCATTGCGAATCGTCAAAAGGGCGAGGGGTAGCGGAACACATCTGCGGCGGAAGAAAATGTCGGACGGCGTAAAAAGCACCGTGGCCTCAGGAATAGATGTGCAGCAAAGAGGAACAAGAACGGAAGAACGGGGTTGGACGACAGTGTCTTCGGCGATGACCACCTTGGCGTTAGGAGCACAGAAAGAATCTTCCAAGAGAGGCGAAAACTCGACTTCGGCAGGTGCACACCGTATGACGGCATGATGGCGCGACAAAAAGTCCCAACCCAGGATTACATCATGAGAGCAAGACGGCAACACGACAAATTCAACGGTGTAGAGAATATTCTGAATAACGACACGGGCCGTGCATGCTGCTATGGGCATAATCTGTTGTGCACTGGCGGTGCGCAAGGATAGTCCGGAAAGTGGCGTCAGAACCTTTCGAATTGAGCGGCATAGGTCGGCGTGAACGACAGAAACAGCAGCCCCAGTGTCGATTAGGGCAGTAGTGGGGATACCTTCAACAAATACATCAATAACATTTTCGGGAGGAACGTGAGGACTTTTAGCTTTCGAGGGCGACGCAGCTCTTGCCTCGGGAACTGCGGCTGTTAGTTTTCCTCCCCAGTGCTGGCAGAGCGGCGCCGCATAGGCGACAGCGAGCGACGACGTGGAGAAGGAGATCGGCGGTTGGTGGACGTAGTAGAGCGGTCAGGCGGCAGCGACGTCAGCGGCGGATCAGAGGCGACTGGATACATTGGCTGCGGAACAATATACGGCTGGGCGTAAGCGGGGTCGTAGTACGGAGCCTGTTGGAAGGTGTTCGGAGGCGGCGTACGACGGCGGCAGTAGCGAGCTACATGTCCAGCGATTCCGCATACAAAGCATATAGGACGATTGTCCTGCGTACGCCACGTGCGCGTGGGAGGAGGGCTACCCACAGCCGTTTGAAGACGACTCGCCGGCACGACATTCGGAATCAGAGTGGTCTGCAACGGACGCAGTGGCACACCAGGCTGGGCTGGTGGAGCAGGCGGGTGCATCACTCGAGGGTTGACCGAAGCAGCAGGCCGCAGAGGTGACCTCCATGCAGCTTCGGCGTACGTTATGGGACCGGCGACCGGCGCCTGGTAGTGGGCAGTTGGTAGCGCCTCAGCGACCTCTTCTTGTACCACGTGCCTCAGTGCAGGAGCTAGAGGGGACGACAGTTCCGTGGTGTACGGCAGGAGGGACACCTGGCGAGCCACCTCTTCCCGAATAAAATCCTTTATCCGGGTGAACAGCGTCGGGTCGTTTGTGTAGGTCGCAGCCAAACTCGACAGGGGCTCGGCTTGAGCGCAAGCTTGCCGAGTTAGGGCCCGTTGCTTTCGAAGCTCGTCAAAGCTCTGACACAAACGTACGACGTCGGCTATCGTTTGGGGATCCTTGGACAGCAGCATCTGGAACGCGTCATCGTCCACTCCTTTAAGGACGTGCCTGACCTTGTCCGTTTCCGTCATCGACGGGTCGACCCGCTTGCACAAGTCAACCACGTCCTCGATGTAGCTGGTGAACGTTTCCCCAGCTTGTTGGCCGCGTACACGCAACTGCTGCTCGGCATGGAGCTGGCGTACAGCTGGGCGGCCGAATGCTGCCACAAAGCGGGTGCGGAAGGCAGACCAGGTAGAAATGTCTGATTCATTGTTCGCGTACCACCGCCGGGCGAGCTTATCAAGGGCGTAAAACACGTTATGCAGCTTAGTCGGATCATTCCATTTGTTGTAGGCACTCACACGCTCATAGGACGACAGCCAGTCTTCGGCATCAGTGTCGTCCTCGCCAGTGAATATGGTTGGGTCCCGCTGTCGCATCGCGCAAGAGCAGATCACGGGTGCGCCCGACGGCGCAGGGTGCTGGCTGGTCTCTCGGTGGTTCATGTCGGGCAGTGTCCGGTTGCGAAGCTCCAGTGTGGAACCGAGACCCCTGACCTCCACCACTTGTAAAGGGGAATAGCAGTCACAATGGTAGTTGATCGTGTGGGTTTATTTGAGGCGTAGCGTAAGGCAACGGGCCGAGCGTAGGTCCAGCCGGTATCAGCTCGTGAGCGTGAACGTCCGAGTCGGGCCTTCGTCGTCTTCATGATAATCCTCAGGGCATACCCGATCGGGCAAATGGCGCTTCGGCATCTAATATTGTTGTGCAGCGTTAACTCTTCTCGTTACAATATATATATATATATATATATTATCAGCCTGTTTGTGTCCACTGCAGGACGAAAGCCCCTCCAAAACGTTTCCAGCCACACCTATCGAGTGCCAGCTGGGGCCATGTTTTTTCCCAAAATATTCGTAGCTGATCACGCCAACGAGTTCTCGGCCGACCCCTGGTGCGTTTGCGATCTATTGGCTAGTCCACCTGTCGGATAGTCCACCGGATAGTCCACCTGTCCCTCATTCGCATTACGTGGCCAGCCCATCTGCATTTCTTGCGCTTAATTTGAACTAGAATGACCTCCACTTTTGTCTGATCCCTAATACATGCAGCCGTTTTCCTGTCCCTCAACGTGACCCCTAACATTCGGCGTTGCATGTCGAGTTGAAGTATGGTTCTAAGCTGTTTTTTGAGACCCCAAGTTTCTGCCCCGTAAGTCATTACTGAAAGAACGGTTTGATTTACGTACAAGCTTTTTGAGTGACAGATGGAAGCTTACCAGTCAGGATGTCGGAGATTTTACGAAACGCACCCAACCCCATGCTCATTCTGCGGGTAATTTCCTATTCGAGGCTTGGATGTGCACCTATGACTCCCCCAAGACATACGTATTCGCGGACTGTTTGCAATAGCTCATTGCCTACCTTGAAGTGATGTAGCTTGGCGTGCCAATTTGACAATACCTCAGCCTTTTCCGTGTTTATTTTTAAACCTGAAATCATATATGCTGAGCGCAATTGGCAAAGCCTGTGCTGCAAATCCGTCCTGCTCTGACCGAACAGGACAACGTCATCTGCAAACCGTAGGTGGATGAGATATCCCCCATTAATTCTCACCCCTGTTTTCCTCTACCTAAGCTTTCTGAACACACCCTCCAGACAGGCTGTAAATAAATGTGGTTATATTGTATCCCCTTGACGGACCCCTTTTGTTTCGGAAATCTTCAAGTTCTGAGATGAAGACGTATTGTTATATCCGCCGTATGTATCATCCGCCGTATATATTCCTGAATATCGCAATGTATGCCTCGTAGAAGCCGTGATCCCGTAACGCGTCTATTACTGCTGAAGTGGGCACTGAGTCAAATGCCTTTCCATAATCTATGAATGCCATATACATAGCTGCATCATACTCTATGCACTTTTCGATTATCTGGTTGATAGCGTGAATATGATCTATTGATGAGAAACCCTTCCTGAAACCGGCCTGTTCTCGTGGCTGTTGAAGGTCGAAAGTGGCACTGATGCGGTTAAGAATTACCTTAGGGAACAATTTGTAGCTAACAGACTCATGGGCCTGTAATTTTTAGGCTCTTTGGCATAACCTTTCTTATGTAGGAGAACTAAAGTTGCATTTTTTCACTCATTTCGCACCATTAGGGAGCTCACGCACATTGACAATAGTGCAGCAAACTTCGTTAGGACAACGTTGCCTCCGAGGCACAATATATCGGACGTAATGCCATCATCTCCTGCAGCTTTGCCTTTCTTCATTGCTTGGAGCACCATCGCTACGTCATGGACTATAACCGGCGGAACGGGTTCCACACCATTTAAGGGGAAACGTGTGTCTGAGGGAGGGGTAGATGCAAATACGTTTCTGTGGAATTTTTCGACTATTTTTAGCACATCATCGATAGTGTTTGTTATGTTACCACGGGCGTCTCGGAGTGAATACATTGTATTTTGCCAATAGTGAGCTTCTTTCTAGTCGCTTTCAATGTTGCTTCAATTTTTACAACATTGAAACCTCGGATGTCAGCAGTATTGCTTTTGTTGATCAACTTGGGGAGCTCTGCCATTTGTATTTTGTCTCGCGGAGTGCGGACTTACATTTTCCGGCGCTGATCAATAAGGCCCTTAGTTTTCTGTTATAGCTTTGATTGGAAGGCGGACTGTTTGTGTCCTATGGCTAGTGCTGGTTCCATGACCGCACGTGTGAAATCATAGCTGAGAGAGTCCACATCATTGCTGTCATTTGACACCACAGAGAATTTGTTTTCAAGTAAAAATCGGAATTCGTCCACTTGCCGCCCCACGGAGGGCAGGTTAGGCGTCTTCCGTTTCAGCGTCGTTAATTATGCCTTCCTAAAGCCAGACTGATACGACTTCTACCATTCTGTGATCACTTGTTTTAATCCGACCAATGACCTGCACATCGTTAATCATGCGGGAAGTGCCAGTTAAAATGAAGTTAATTTTGTTTTTAGTTTCGCCATTGGGACCCTTCCAAGTCTATTTTCTATTATATTTTTTCGGAAAAAACGTATTTATAATGCGTAGATTATTCCTTTCGGCAAATGAAACGAGCATGTCTCCGCGGTTGTTGCGAGAACCTAGACCAAGTTTCACTCCCGCATGCTCCCCTATCTGTTATACCCCTATTTTCGCATTCAAGTCACCTATAATACCTCTTTACGTCTAAACGGTGTTTTGACTTGTCTAATTGCTAATTCAATATCTTCGCAAAATACGCCCACAGCATCATCATCGTAAGTGGGTGTAGGCGCATAGACCTGCACCACATGCAACGTGTGCTTCTTGTTGAGCCTAACAGCGAAAGAATCTACACGCTCGTTATTACTGTGAAATCCTGCTACATTTACTGCTGTAGCTCTATGAACCAGAAACCCTACACCTAAGTGATTCGCTTCAGAATGCCCATGATAAGAGGAAATATCACCAGTAGAAAGCACCACAAATCCTTCCTCAACCCTTCTTACCTGGCTTAACCCTACTGTATCCCATCGAATATCGGATAAATCGTGTAAATGAACGATAAACTAGCTTCGCTTGATAGAGTTCGAGCAATAAATGTACAAATACGCAGTTCCCATTTGCGGCCTACCCGAAAATTACCTTTTTGGCTTAATTGTATATTTTTCTTCTCTCTCGTGTTCTAACAACGTGATTTTGATTTTTTTGTATTTCTTTTTTTCGTCCCCCTTCCAATTCTCATTTTTTGCTGCCCTCCAACCATGATCAGATTGTATGAACACGCTACTTTCCCTTGCCCTGCCTTCTCTTATGCTACGTGTGATGTATGTATCACAGACATCGGCGTACCCGGTACTCGCAAGAAAGGAAGTCCTCTTCCTGAAACGTCAGTCAACTTTTCGTTTTTAAATGTTTTTTCTCATGTGTCTCTGTCTTTACTTACATTTTTAACTGCAGACCAGTTTAGGGGCTCGCCTTGTCGTCGTAGGTCACTCGCTGGACCCGAGTAGAGCCACACGGTGTTCCGCCGTAGCGGATGTCGTCGCAGCGTAGCCCAGAAGCTTCAAAAGCCAAGTGGTTTATATAGTCATTTTGGTTCGAAACTGCTGAACCGCTGGCGCTTGTCATACATCTCCCCGCTGTTTAGCGCAAAAAACTGTATGTACCTTTCAGGCCAAATATACGTAAATATGTCCACTTACGACCATGTCCGAAGTACCGCAGGGAAGCATATTAGGACCGTTTTTGTTCAATATCTACATTAATGATATAGTTACTGCTATCCCGCTGACCAAGCCTATTATTTATGCCGACGACACCACCCTTCTATTCTCTGGACGAAACTACGCTAATTTAGTAACTCTTGCGAATCAAACATTACCGGCACTGGAGAAATGGTCCGACAACAATAAATTAACAGTTAATGCGTCTAAAACAAAGGCTATGTTCCTTTTCGCTAAAAATAAGCAACCACCGGAAAACTGTACGCTTTCCTATAAGTCACAGACTATTTAGGTCGTGAGCGACTTTAAAATTTTAGGAGCACATTTCTGTAATTCAATACTTTCGAACATTGACGTAAACCATGTGTAAATAGGCTATCTTCCGTTGTGGGAACGTTATCAAAACTGAGATTCGTAATACCAACTGGAGTAAAAATACTAATCTACCACTCTCTTTTTCTGTCCTATCTAAATTATTGTCAACTTCTCTGGGGATTGACAACCCAGACAAATAAACAAAAAAGTTTTATTTTGCAAAAAAGACCGTTGAGAGCAATTTTGAATATTCAATTAGACCAATCCATGGAACCTGCCTTGAATACCCTAAATAAATTCAGTATTCTCTGCCTCTGCGCGGCAGAGGTCTAACGCCGCTACCTTCTCCAAAGTAGTATTTCTATCTGGTGACCTGGTGACCATCTTCAAAGCCCCGTCGTTCCCTATATATATATATATATATATATATATATATATATATATATATATATATATATATATATATATATATATATATATATATATATATATATATATATATATATATATATATATATATATATATATATATATATATATATATATATATATATATATATATATATATATATATATATATATATATATATATATATATATATATATATGTGAGGACGGATTGAATCAGGCGGCTGCTTCGCTAGGAGGGACGAACTAGTGTGATTGCTAATATCCTCACAAGACCGCATTTCTATGCATCACCTGTAAATCCCCATTATCACGCAGTGGCCACCGCCATTTTCTCATTTTGTAGATGATCAGCATCATCCTGTGATCGGGTGTTATTTGGCCCGATCGCCTGAATAAAAGGCTGCCTCGAATTATCGCCATTCAATATATATATATATATATATATATATAACGAATCATACTAGGAAATGAGGGGCTCGTTGAAATAAAACGGAAAGAAGGGTTGGCAGTTAAGACAACCTGGGAAAGCAAAGGGAAGGATGTGGTAATTGAAACCGATAAAGAATTTTGAAAGAAAGTGGGGAAAAATGCCCGCCGGCTGATATATATATATATAGATATATATATATATATATATATATATATATATATATATATATATATATATATATATATATATATATATATATATATATATATATATATATATATATATATATATAAGAAAACTTGCAACAAGGTAAAAGCACGATTGTTGCCAACGTTGCAGCAAAGGGACTTGCTTTCGTCAGGCCCTGACGAAAGCAAGTCTCTTTGCTGAAACGTTGGCAACAATCGTGCTTTCTCCTTGTTGAAAGTTTTATTTTCTTGTGTTCGCTACCATCTTCTCAAGTTCAACTGCTCCCTATATATATATATCTATATATATATATATATATATTGTCTTGCATTGTTTTGGGTTCATGAATACAAACGTAAAGTAGTTTGCTTTCATTGCTCAGAAGCTCACAATTCTGCGAGAAAAAATAGTGCTGACAAGGAAAAGCAAGGTGTGTGTTTCACATGAACATGGGTCCCGTCGCTCGCTGTGTTCCTGCAGAAATCTCGTGGTGTGCGGCGTTTCGAGGCCAGATGGCATTTCGAGGTGCACACTGGTACAGCGTTCCTCAGATCTCGGTCGGTTGGCAAACGCAGCTCTCTTGGGCCGCCGCCATTCTTTTTCGGGACCCAGTGAGACGACTTCCTTGCAGAAAGAGGGCTTAAGGCTTCCCGTCGTTCAGCACCGCAGGAACTTGGCACGGATTCCGACGCGTGACTGTCATGCATCCAGGGGCCTAATTCTCCAAAACGACGGCCGCCACTTCCACATGACGCGGTATGTAACTTCGCTTTAACGTGATACCGGAGCGGACCGTAGAAAACGGTTAGCTAAAACCATCTAATAGCTTCAAATGTTAATAGCGTAAGCCACCTTTTTTCCCCTTAGTTATCTATATACGTATACGCGCCTATGATTCTGTGTAGGTATAGCTTGGTTTGGTACCTTTAAATATAGTAAATACATCAAACCAAAACTGTAATATTTTTTCCTCCTCTAACGAACTTTTCAGTGTTGTGTACATCACATTGCCCCCTCTTTTTTGAGTTTGCTCTCTTTTCCGTTGAAAATAAACAATGGAATGTTACTAGTTTTATTCACTACTCCCTTGTGCTTTGTGGTTATTTCATTACGTAGGTTTTACACTTCTTATTTGCCTGTGTGTAGTCTAAGCACAGTTTCTATAATCAATCATGCTTCCAATTAATTTTTCTCGAGCGTTTGAAGCTGGCTAGGTGTTCGATATTTGTAGGGAATACTGAGATATTCAGTCCACTCTTTTTACTGCTTCTCTTAGATCGCAATGGAAATATGGAATTTACTGGAGCTACGTGAAATAAGTCCAATTGAATCTAATATAGATGTGCAAGTTTTATTAGCAATTGTGACGGCTGGTAAGGCAACTAATTGTTTTCTACATGCAGATCACTATCCTGAAGAATGGTTTGTTGTGGCTACAGATTAAAGGCATATAACCTTTACTAACGACGAGTACACCTAAACTTGATATATTCATTTGTTTTTACTTAATGAATAAACAAAAAAGGAGCAAAAACACAGAGAGTGATAAAATAATGAATCAATGGTATAAAGAACGAACATTTGAATAAGTGATTTATCAATCAATCAGACAATTTCTCCCTCAGGCAAGTGTGGATGATAATAAAGAGTGAGCTGTCATGACAGTGGTGCCAGCACTAGCTAGTGCCGTTTGAACAGCATTGATTAGACGCCGCGAAAACTACCGGTAGTAATTTAGGCGCGGAGTACCTTAGAACCGCACGATGTCCGTCCGCGTCCGTGCGCATAGCATGTACAATCGCGAAAAATCACACAGGCACCATCGTGATACGAGGCTGTGTCTGGTAGAAGAGACACAGTCAGTGTCAGTCGTCTTTCCCGCTAGGCTGCGACAGTGAGTTAGTACCCGAGAGTCAAACAACTAATTCTATCGCCTGTAATGGTGCGGAGTACATTAGGACCTCCAAATGTCCATCCGCGTCCATCCGTACGCACGTCACCATCAAGCGATTTAGGGAATAATCAAGGTGCAACTCAAGGCTGAAATCGAATGACGTACGTTCGGGGCGCAAATCGGATGTCACTAGGGGCGCAACTTGGTTGTCATTTGAGTCCCTGTACTCCGCCCCCTCACCATGATCCACGAAGTGGAGATGCTGCAATTTTTTACATTTTCTGACACACAATTCCACCAATGATAAAAATATTAGACTCGTGTACTAACAGATTCCAAGCGCTACTCTGCCCTAGTCATAAATAAACAGTGTTGTTAGTAGCTTTCTTCGTTGTACACTGCTTGCTAAAAGAATACATTTGCATATGCCCTGCTCAAACGAGGTGAGTAAATATGGCTATGTGGGAATAGGCAAATAAAGGCATATATATCGCACACAATCTGAGCGCGCGCAGTTGAAGTACAAGATCACAATCAAATTAAAATTGCGGGAAAAAATAGGAATTGTGCATGGGCACCATTTCACAAAGTGATGGGCATCTTGGCGTTCGATTGGATTGCACTTACATCACATACAGATTTATGGGAATTTACAAAGAGAAGGGTTGCTAAAGCAACAATTCTGATTCCAGAAGTCGCTTTAAAATATAGTGGGCTTGGCATCCGTTTACATCACATGATTTATTACAACAAACCTAAATTCATCTCATAAAAATACATTTATATAAAAGTTGCCTCTTGAAACATTGATTGATTGTCGCGTGTAACTCTCCGAAGCTGCGTCTGGGCTACAAGGAACGGCCTGGTTGATGGCTGCGGAATTATTTTTAACACCCGGAGAATTTTTGAGGGCGGCGAAATCTCGGCAGACAAGGGTTTTTCCGGGTATCAGAAAAGCATACTGTGGCCGGGATCGAAACCGCGTCCTTGGGCTCAGCAGCACAACGCCACAGCCATTGAGCTACAATGATTGTCTGCTCGAGAAACAACTCTTTCACCGAATAAAGCTAACGCCAGTGAGAACAGGGCGTGATTGACAGTGTCTCGTTCGACCATAGGCGCAAGTACCACACAACCATGAGAGTCAAGATTTCAGTGGACTCTGTTCTACCTATTGTGGACTTGTTCTACGTACTCCGAGAGCATTTATACGGGCAGAACAACAAACTGAAACACGACTGAGTTGTGTGAGACAAATTCGCTGCTTTCGGCTTCAAGTACGCTTATGGGAATTAGGTGGGAGAAGCCAAACATTGCGTTGGGTCGTCCAACCGACGGCTTTCTTAAGCACTCTTCAGCTGCGTCCCCTGTGGCCGGGTCAAACTCGAACTCCTGCTTGCGGTCTTCATTCACGTGATTCACAAGCACGATGCGGATCTGTAGGGAGAGTAAACAGACGATACAGAGGGCTTTCAGTGTGTCTAAAACCTTTGAGAACTTTCTAGAACCTATACATGTTCACTCCCCGCGCTGGTGTAGAAAGGCCCTTTCGGCTTTCTTAAATACCCTAACTTCCAATAGCCTTAAGTGCTTCAATTTTTAATGCAACGTTTCAGAGATTCAGAGAGCAGAAAACCGTTAGGAAAGTGCAGGTTTTCGTCAGTGTTGAAAATTGGTTGGACTCCAACTTGTGCCGCACCCGCGTACAGCTGGAAACGAATAACAAGGCTAGAGTGCAGAAATACTAGAGAGTGCGGCTACCAGTCCGTTATTGGATTCCAAAGGGAATACACACAAAATTTCTTCTCGAGTGTTTGTTGTTTCCTCTCGTGCTCAACGCTATGATGTATCTTAATTCCACAGCCACCACGATACTGAAAAATAATTTATGGCAAACATCAGGAACACAATGTACAACAGCTACCACAAAGCTATTGAAACAACACAAGGGTAAAGAGTAAATAGAAAAAAAAACACTTTTCAGAGGGACAGGGTATCCATGGCTGCTGTAAGAGGAATGCCTAAGACTTCCAGTGCCTAGCGGCGGCTTTTGATCCATTGCAGGTAAAAGGAAAGGGCAAGTTTCAGTCGAATATGTGTGCTTATCAATAACATACAGGTATACAAACACGAAGAAATAAAAAAATTGTAGATTTGCAACGACGGAAATCCCAAGTTGTAGTATATAACAAAACAATGTTTTTTTCTGAAGCACGCAAGTCTAGCAGGATCTTGATACAGAACATGGAACCTTTGTTTTCTGATTGTCGTTTGCGGCTGGAAAAACACTTCTACACGCAATACAGATTATATTTTCTTTATGAGCTACACCAAACGCTTGTAATATCTTGTTTATTTTCGTAAACATCACCTTGGTTTGGGTTTTAAACACCCTTGTACAAGTGTGAAATTTTAAAATATCTTCTTGGTTGTTCAATGCATGTGGTTCTTGGTAAGTTGCTGATTGTTTACTGGAATTATTCCTTGGTTTTTATGTACGTCTGGTTGGTCGCCATGCAGTGTTCTAATGGTTTCATGCGTCGCCACCTCCATACAACTTATTTTTGTGTATCACCTGGACAAGACTATAGCGAAACCGCTGGTCAGCTCTAAATGCTGGTTGTTCTTAAAACAAAAGTGAAGTTTGAAGATCTCCGATTTTCTCTTGGAAATCCTCAATACAGCGTAATGTCCTTTTGCGGGTCAAGGCTATATGAATTATTTTGCGAGGTTGTTCGCTACCCCGAGATTCGATACGCTAGTTTTGAAAAAAAAAAATACAAAATTGTACATGTTTCTTTTAAAACGTAGCTGACCTAAGTGATGAATTTTACAAAAGCATCCAACTGTTCATTCCATAACCGTAACTTAATGATTTACGTGTACTGGCCACTTTATTACTTCCTTGAAAGAAACACCAATAAACTTTTTTTCATTTCCCCAAGCAATATTAGGCCCATAAAGTATGAAATTTACAGCTTCTGTTGAGGGCTGATCACGAAGCGGAATATTATATAGGTTGTTTCTGTGGCCTTTAATCTCAACTTGTTTTGTTTAAAGCTATTTGAAACATGCACCAGCTGTTCCTTTACGTCAGTTGTCAGAAATGTTAACGTGCTTGATAGGAAAAAAGTATTTGGGTTCTCTGCATACATAACAATATAAGAAAAATCTTGTTTATTAACGGTATTAGTCAAGTACAGAAGGAAGAGTAATAAACAAAGTAGGGATCATCGTGGCCCACCACCTTTCAATTTAACTGGGCAGGCGTTGTGTCATCGATTTCAACCATTTGGTATCGATCATGCCAGTAAATTTTAAGAATTTTTAACGAAATCGCATGAATAGCGCTGCTATATTATATTTTGACCGCAAATCAAAGTGTATAGAGAGAAATTTTTTTCGGATATCTGAGAAAACGTGGTTGTGTATTTTTGGTTTTGCATATTTACAGTTGTCTTTTCCACTATATATGCCAGATCTTTCTCAGTTCACTTGTGCGTTTGGAAGCCGTATCGGTTAGTTATTATATTCAGTTTCTCGGAAATAAAACTGAGTCTCGCACGAATTACGCCATCGCATATTTTAGATAAAGTTCAATGCGCCGATATAGGGCGAGTGTTCCACGGGTTACTATTTTTACCCCCTTTTAATATCGCAGTTACTTTGGCCAGTAATAACTGTTTGGTGAAAAGGCATACATTCAGATATTTCTACTTTCCTACCATGTCGCAAGGCACAGTATGAGTCCAAGTTGTGTTGTTTACAGCACGTACTTTGTTAGCGAATGGCCAAGGTAGAATATCGTCATGCTCTCCGGGGTGGAGCCTGAAGTTCAGTGACAAGAACGCAGGTGAGTCCCGGCTGGGCTTGGAAGAAGAGGAACCCAGCATGCGCCATTGCTCGCTATTTCCGTTCAAGTCTATGAGAAGTTCGATCCGGTAGCCTGGTGTGTTTACGGTCAACACCCCAGAAGATATGGTACGCCGGGTGCCCGCAGATGTTGCGGGTTTGAGGTACGTGAATGGGTGAAGTGTCCACGTATGCTGGTAGGTCGACTGTAACAAACATTAAAAATAAATTTAGGAAATCAAAAAGCGGCGCTAAATAAAAGTTGTTTGCTCAAGAGTGCGCCAACCAGCCCAGATGGAGTACGATATATTTAAAAAATAAGAAAACTTTTAAACTCTGAGAACAATAATTAGCGCGGCAGCCAGGAGTGCAAATTCAAATCAAAGTACATATGGCGCGTTCAGATTTTAAATCTTGACGAGCACCGATTTCCAATTGCAACAATATTACGCTTGCAGTCGGTCCAGTAACATTATCCATAACGCTGTGTGAAAGTATTCATCTTTCGCTACAACCTACTTTTTCAATCGGCAAGACGAAACGCAAACCTGAATTTATTGTTGTCGAATATTAACCCGCACAGTTTGGCGGATTAGGAAGGGTACTGTTCAATTTTCTAACATTTGTGTAGTTCAGTCAGCTGCCCCTACCAGGAATTCAATTCAACGCCCGTTTTTTATCACTATTTTTTTGTATTTTTGAAAGTTGCATGAGTGATCGAAATCAACAACATTCAACAATCAACAAATCAACAATCAAGGTTACTGAAACTAAATATTGAGTAACTACGCATTTACGAGACCCACATAAGCAAATGGTTTGAAATTCACAAACCATGCTCCCTTTGCAACTGCAACTTACAATTTAGAGTATTGAAACCTCTCGATCATTTCACAGTATGTGCGGTGGCTAGACTCTTGGTTTATTCTCTGCTAACATGCAAAAAAGCTCTCTTCATGGTGCAGAAATCATTCAGATTTCTTCACAAGAAGAATGAACAATAGAATTTTTATGTATTTAAATGTGCGTGAAACAAATTTTAATTTTTATTCAGAAGTAACAACTTCTGTAGAAAATACGAATATTCGAAACAATCCCAAATTAAATGCAATAATTTACGCCTACCTTGTTACATGCGCTGAACATTGGCAAGGAAAACTGAGTTTCTAAAAATAAAACAGTAATAAGACATCCGCATCGCAAACGCTACCGCAACGACATAAAAATTACTGCACAAACACAACACTTTCCTAAACACTAACTTGCCGTACTCAATCAAGAAATCACGCTTTCGCTATTTAGCGGCATGTTGTTAATGATCTAGAGAAAAAAAACTGCAAATTTTCAATTCCTAAATTCATTCATAATGCTCCTGCGTTGGAGGTAGAAAAGTAGCAATGTCTGCTTTGAAAATCCAGATATAGGCATCCTGCGCTGCCCAGGTGGCGCTACGCAAGCGGCTTCCGGGGGGTCCCATAGGATCCTGAGTTGACAGAAGCAAAATGAGCTCGATGCTCACGATTTTTTTTTTGCGACATGGTCACCAGCCCATCCTCGGCGCATCGGCTCTATTCCGACGAATAAATTGGCATTAGGAAGAAAAGCTTTGCAGCGCTAAATACGTTTACAGCGCCGACGAAAGTGCCTTGACGGTGACCGCCGCTCTGCCACGCGCAGGTTCAGCGATCGATGGTCGTATGAAGTGAAGTTTGAAGTGAAACTTCTAGTTTGAACTAATGCGATAGGGACGAGGACTTTTCAAAAACAGCAGATCAAAAAAGAAGAGTGACGCAATCCGCGACGATCGCGCTTTAAAAAGCCAGTCAGTGCGGCTGACCGCAGTCTCGTCTGCCTTCGGTGCGCCGGTCTTTTCCGTACCTGCGCACAATGTGTGCCGTTTCATTAAACAGTGCTCCTTTGTGTCGCCGTTACAAGTACATGGTGCAGCGTTAGCTTGCCGTTTTTTTTGCGTGTCTGTGACAAAATGCAGCGAGTGTCAGAAGCGCAATTTCTGTTTTGCGATTCCGAAATTACTGGCCGTAAAACAAAGTGGTCGGGCGAACTGAGAGACCGCTCGCTTTCCTTGTTTGCTGTCACTTTGCTTAATATAAGCTCTTGCATCATATATTGCCAGTTCGCACTTAACATGCTTGAATGAGGGTCAGCAACGGGCCGAGTAAGACCGAGTCATGCAGCCAACACAGGGGAGGGCTGGACAACAAACCGGGTGGTTGGTGGAAGGGGCTTTAAATGCAAAAAAAAAAAACATTTAGTGAATTGTCAATAATATTCGATGATAATCTGGCGAAGTGTGAAGATCGGGGAGAATTCAACTGGAAGCGACCAATTCTCGGTTCTTGTATCGCTGTCTAAGTGCATTTGAGGACAAAACTGGCGTGTCGGCGTTCAGATTGTTAGCGATGACCCCTGCACTAGAAGATAACCAACTGAGTCAGTGATGATCGTACATAAATATTCGGTGCCGCGCGCAGTGTATGCGGCTGAGTTATGTTATGCAAATATAGAAGTACGCTTCTCTGCAGACAGCAGGCGCGTGATTTGGTGCTTGTTTTGCGTCCTTTAATAGCGCTTGATTTGTTTATTTGACGCTAATGCCCCACCTACACGTTACTATACATATACCCTTGCCGTTCGTAAATAGAGCGCGTAAAACGTTACGCAAGAATTATTTAGTTTGGGAAAATACAAAACAAAATTCCTACGCGTTTTCAAGGCGGTGCCAGGCAAGCAGTGTCAGCTGAGTCGGCTGCGCAATTCTTGTGTTCGCTTGTATGCTCCCGCTGAAGCAACGTTTTGCAGTTACCTGAGGCTATAGGATGAGCAGTGTTCCGTGTTTATGCTACTCTTGAACTTTCTTTTGTCGACCGCACGCAAGAAGAAAGAACGGTAATGGTCAGGAAGATAGACCTCCCGACCTGGCGATACTATCCCACGCCGCGACGACCACGACAGCTCGCTCAAAAGAAAGCGGATAAATCGGCTTGTTTTAGCGGATATTATATTGTTTAGCCTCTGCAACTACTGTAAGGGCTATTTCATACAGTATACAGTCATTTTAACACGCCACAAAGCGATTAAACTAAGTACAACCAACTTTCACTCTGGCTTGTAATTGAAAACACATTGGGGCGGCTAGGGTCGTCTGCTTTTGTACTACCCAGACGTGTCGGGCACAAGGGGGGCTGCATGCCGCCAAACTCTAGCGCAGGAGCTCTATAATGACGAAATCACCCACGAAATGAAAACTTCAAAGAGGAACGAAATTACGCTTTTAGCTTTTGTATAAGAAATTCGGTTTACTTTGGAGAATTGCTCCCTCAATCACAAGTTGTCACCTAAACTTCGTTGGCATTATTTCAAACTCCACGGAGAAGCATGTACCTTTAACGATTCTTCAAAAAAGTTGCGATGATTTTGCGCGACCATTTGAGGGCATAACTTATGATTGATGAGAATATCTGGGGAAATCTTTAACGCGAGCAGTGGACTGTGTATGCGTTCTTACGTGCGTACATCTGTGTCTCTGCGTGGGCGTGGCGTATGCGTGTGTGTGTGTGTACGTGCGTGCGTGCTTGTGTGTGTGGGCGTGTGCGCGCGTCTGTGTTCTTGCGTTCTATTCGGTATGACCTTTAAAATAAGTGGCCATTTCTTCATTAATGCTTACGCTATATGCTGCTCTCAATTCCAACAATTAGTTTATTTCATACATGAAAGCCCTATTTAAGGCTTCATCTGAGTTTTACCCAAACGCAGGTAACACGGCGGTATTCAATGAACAGTGCGCGATGATGTAAGAACCTGGCGGACAAAATCTTTGAAGTGAACGTCTTTTTTATTTTTAATGTAAATTGTCTAATGTATATGACAGGGGAAATTTCCTCGACAGAAATTTAAAATTGGTTTTAGATTGAGGACAATATAACAATACTATTTGTCAAGGCTAGACGCCACCAGGCAGAAATCTCCTAAAAATGCTGTTGAACCACTTCTTTTTTCATCAATTTAAACTAATAAAATTTGAAATGTAAGCCACTTATAGCCTTTTAGTATACTGCTGTGGAAAACGTCCATAGTTTTATAATTGTTTCATTCTGGCAATATTATCAAACCCCAGGCATCAAAAGCAATTTTTGTTGAATTGAGAAATATATATTTAACTCTTTAACTACAGCAACAACATACAGTATTGCTTTGTCGGGCCCTGCGCGGGTTTTTCTTCCGTAAACGTTTTATTTTTCAAAACGCGGAAAGTTCTAGAAGCATAACCACAATTATACGTTTCGACAAAACTACAGAAAATTATTCTGTGGTTCCGCTGAATTTCTTAGAACGTGAAGGGTGGACCATAAAACATGCAGACAGAGTTCACAATTCCATAGCATTCTTTTCCATGCGAATACCTACGATGCTTACATGTGCTCACAACAGCGACTTCGCTGGTCATTGTGAAACTGCCGAAACCTGCTACGTGTATTTCATTGCGGCTTCGCCTTGTATTGGAGTGTTCTATTCTAATAATACAGAGCTCATGTTAACTCGTCTGCGGTCACTGAGCCGCGAAAACAGCACTTATACGTTTGTAATACCTCTTGGGGTATTACGGCGGGCTACATGAGACTCGCAAGTATTACTCCAGTATAGTCCACGTACTGGGTGGACAGTGTGGGTAACCACCACGTCCGAAACAGAGAAAAGCGACCTTCTCTTCTCCAAAAGTCATTCGTCTATGGTGAGGCTTTAAAACCTTCCGTTTTATAATTCTCCAAATCGTTCAGTGATTGCTATTCTACTTCGAACATGAAGCTTTTTTTATAAGAATGATAATTTGCAGTTTACATTATTTACTTTGATAGTGTTCGATGAAGCTGAAACGAGAGTGTGAGGCGACTGAAGTACCGATTAATAACCTATATATTTAGCCGCATATTTGTAGTATCAAATATTGCCGCATTTAAAAGTGGTATGTATATATCTTCTGGAAAACTTCTTGCATTAGACGGGGCGAAAAACTGCTGTTTTGCGCTTTCGTTTCTTTTGAGCCTATTGAATATTCCTTGTAAAAAGTTGTTGTCAATGAAATTGCAAGGTAAATACCGTTATAGTGAACGAAATGCGAAGCGCTTACCATGAACCTTGGAGTGCCTTTATTACCCTTCTTAAGTGCCTGAAAAAGCAGAAACGTCATATATATAGGGTACGATAAAAAACACACAAAGAAGATTTACAGCTTTTCTTGTGCGACGATCGACAACTGCCCTGACTGACTGTTGGAAATCGAGGAAGGAAATAATTGTTGGAAATGAACAAGCGGAAGTTGATGTAATGATTATCTATTTATGTTTTTGTTGAAGGTTGTTACCCTTATAAAGTTATTTACGGCTTTCGTGTAGTTTATTCATTGAACTGGGTAGAAGACAATTAAAACGATGAGTTCAACCTAGTAACGATGCCATTATTCCAACTTTTGCGACAGAATGGTGCGACTTACTGTAACAAAAGTTAACACGTTAAGTTCCGACTTATGCTACGGGAATGACTTCTTCAAAAAAGCAGCGGTGTTTTATTCTAGAGGTTGTAAGGGTGGCCGGTTCTAAAGCATGCCAGGATTTCAAAACGCCGAGCGGACTCAACCTGAAGAAATGTTTTCCATTTAAGTATCTTCTGGAGTCCTCGTTTTGGTCATTTATTTTTGGTTTAAATACAAGAAAAGGATTCCAGCTTTGTCAAAACAGACAAAAAGTATTTCAAACGCACATGAAAATGGATACAACAGTGTCGACTGTGAAATTGTAGTAAGTCGGCAGTTCTGTTTCTGCATAAGACTCTATTGCTAACGTGCATTTAAAAACAATACCTGCGGTTTTACTGCTCTCCTCCCAGTTCGAGTAGTCTCGCGTGAAACTTAAGTTTTCATTACGTCCTGCGTTTTTATGCTAAAAGCGTTTTTGGCTGTTATAAAGCCGAGTGGCGCACCAAAGGCTAGGTTTTTTCTTCAAAATTACAAAGGAAGTAAGGTGATTTTTTGTGACCTTTAAGACATTGAACAGTCAGTAAATAATAAAGAGGTGGCAAAAACCTTATATCATGTTTTCTAGGGCACGCACAATCAAAACTGTTTAATCGCAAATTTTTCTCCATCTGCCTGTCACAAAATTTGGCCGAATAACGATCTTTTTTGTTTCCATTGAATATCGAACAAAGCGTTAGGCCATATGAAACCTACATCTGTCATCCAAGTTTAAAAGTACCAAGACGGCATTTCGTTAACTTAGTTCTAGCTCGCAGTATGCAGCAAGACGTTGCTAGGGCCCTTACTGCAAAATCGTTGATGAGAATTGGTATGAAGTGGAACTCATTTGAAAGCAAAAACACTGGATATGTGTTCACTTCAGTGTCAGGGGTCGCTTTAATTCGCTGCTACTGTAGGAATGTGGAGAAAATGGAGTCGCCGTCGTCGCAATCACGAAAGATTGTAGCTCAAAGGTTCTCTTAGTTTGAGAGATTCCTTTAATTCTGACCTTGCGAAGAAGGGCAATGCAAACTACTGAAAGCTGATCCGGGAGTTTTCATAAAAACAAACGCTTAATTGAGCACCCAAAAATCACAGCCCATAGGTTATTCTATTTATACACAGCAGTAAACAAGATGTGGAGGCGAATGCTGTAAAAGTGTTCGATATTCGCGGATTTTGCAAGAACAGCCAGTTGAAACTTGCCTTGATCTCGCGTTTCAGACAGGCGATTTCCTTAACAAGAATGTCAGCGTGATTGCCATTCTTTTCATGCTCAACCATTTCCAGACGACTTGACTGCAAAAGATGCATTTTACATGTTAAGCTTTCGATGGTTGCAGCACAAACCCCGTGAATCACTGATTAACAAAACGCCAAATTATTCTTTTAATAGTGCCGCATTGGTCATCGGCATCAACATCATAGCGCCGCAGCTTCGACCGGGTCGGTCGCCCTCGACCGGGGGGGTAATATCACGGGACATATAGGTGGGATAAACCCCACAGCGCCATCACAAAAGAACAGCGACGATGACGACGAAGAAAGTGCTGGCGGACCCGGTGCTGGCTGTCAGATCGCCGCCATGTAATACTGTAAATGGATTGTTCAGCTTCCTAATGCTTCGTCTCATCTGCTCTGCCACCACGTTACAATACTGAATCTCAATAAAACAAGCTTTGTATGAGAAGCAGTACTCTTATGTATTTTTTTCGTAGGCAAGATAAGCAGTCTGGTATAAAAGCATACAGCCCCTGCGCCTTCAGAAAAAAAAACTTCGCATGCGGCAGCATTGTAACGCATCAAGTGTAACGAAAAGCATGCAGTTCTTCTCGTTGAATGCAAAAATAAAATTCCTAAACATATGTAAACACACAAGCGCCTTGTAAACGGAAGAAATGCTGCCTTTTGATTGGAGTTTTTGCCAACAAAAGTAACACACCTTGCGGGGCGCCATAAACAAACCATTAAGTTGTGTGACATTGACCTAGCAGCACTCGCCTTGCAAGACAAGACAAATTATTGTATATTAATAATCATACAACTGTACTTCTTGATTTCAGTGCACTTAAGGTTATGTTTGCTCTGACAAGCTACCTGCGCCTTTAGACTGCCGGTCGTGCTTTGTCAGCTGGCTCGGCAATTTTGCCGGTGCGGAATACTGAAAACCACTAGTATCCTATATACACAAAGGCACAGCTAATACAGGCGACTTGCCTTTACCGTGGGGGCTAGTTAACGGATTTGGCAGGAACCAAGCTAGATAAAAAGATAGCAGCTTTGATAAGCGACTTTATAACACATCTCTCTGTATACAGCCACCGGCAATATCCTTCAACCGATTGACCGTTTATAACAAGCAGTGCCTTGAAGTACTTACCAGCGAGTAATTAATTTTAGTTACATAATCCAAAGTTTTCATATTTCTGTGTATGTAATATTCGGCATTAGCTAAACCTGACCAGGAGCCTTTTTGGCGTTTGTGTTGCGTACTCATGAACTTGAGCCTTATCAATTTGGAAAGCCAACACTAGATACCGACGTAGCGCTCAGCCATATATTATGTTGCAGTTATATTCACTAGAGGGCTTATGACGGGGCATGACCCGGTGGCAGAGGAGATGGTGCATGCTCTGCAGGATGATTCATGATGGTAATCATGTCGCCTGGTAAGAAAGAAGCCCGAGTCACGCTCGGTGGCGGTGAAACAATAGCGAATTTCCGTACACCAGATAGCGTACGCTACGCTAGCACGGCTGGTACTGAGACGCGACAGGGCATGAGCCGATTCGTTCCGGTGTGTGGCGGCCCGCTACACCTTTACCGCGCAGTTATTCGGGTTTCTGGCTGTCGGCCTCGCCGTGCTCGCGTCTTCGCTCTGGTGACTGGTAGCCACCCTCGCCGTGGCCTGCGTTCGTAATCAGGGGTCGGGTCTCGGGTCGGGTCTCGGTACCCGCCACCGCTAGCGAGGCATACGCTACCATTATGCTAAACCTGTAATATCCCGGCATCATGGAGAATGAAGAGTGCGTCGGCCAGTGCGAAACACCCATTAAGTGAGTCGCTCGTTTAAAAGGGGCTCACAATGGGGACATTTTTTTTTTAATGCACTGTACAAAAACGCTAGACTCTCAAGACTACGTACGCTGAAAGGAAGACCTATACCATTATATACAATATGCAGGAAATGTTGGAACGCTTAAGCTAGGTGCAGTGAGGGTTGTAGAATGTTTCGTGCCTCTAGAAGCACAGTAGCAGGGTGGCGAATTGGGCGAGTTGGTGTACTTGCATCTTGGTGTACTTGCATCTAGAAGCACAGACAAAGACTATAAAATGTGTGTTAATAGCATATGCTGCTAAGACACCTAGTATGCTCCTATGAAAGAATATTGCGAGAAAGCAAATTATAAGCATGGCGTGGTACAGGATCCAGTGCACAACAATGAATCTCCTAGCTGCATACATAAAGCGTACATTTATATTGTAACATTACTTTACCACTTTTTTGCAATAACAAATAAACTAAAACTAAAGTAGAATTCTCTGGCACAACTTACCGTAAATTCGCATCCCATTTCCCGAAATGTACAAGTCACTGGCATCTGCAGACATTCTGGGTAATGTTTTTCCTCGAGCTAAAACAAAAAGGAAAAGAAATTTTGTCGCCAAAAAGTTGTCTTTCACAATTTTCTAGGTAAGCGACAACATAACACACTTCTAAGTTCCTGAAGCAACGGTCACATGGACTTTTTGGTCAAAAGGAATGAACTGCTCGACTCGGATAATCTTTTTCAGTATACCGACTTGGTTCATTTGCTACAAAGCCTCACCACTTGTCACTGTACTGCAGTGCACGTCCGTCCGTAAAATTAACGGACGCGCCCCAAACTTTCCACTGCTTCAAGGCGTCAAAACACGTCCTACCGGCGTTGATTACCTCATGTTTTAAAAATCTAAAATATTTGAATGCACATATAGAACTTACGTGCGACGTTAAATTTAACCAATATTCTAAAAATCGTACACAAAATAATGCGGCTAAGTGTTCCGAGTACTCTTGTTTCCCGAGATGCAAAGTTTACCTTAGATATATTAACTTCGGTGGGAGCAGCAGTTAAACAATGCTCCGTCCCATGTGTCAAAAACAATAGTTCGCATGTTTGACATAATGAACAGACGTACGTAGTACTCCCTTAAACGTGCTTCCACAGAAGGCAAACGATTTTAGCAAAAAAAAGCTGCGAAAATATATTTCACCTCTAACATAGTTCTAAAGCCGGCCTTGCAGTGCGGGCACGTTCCTGGACGTTTGTTGCAGTTGGCCTCATGCATCTGCAAAAAATCACAAACGCAGGTACAACTTTGATAACGAATTTATGTGTTCGAAATACACGCACAATATGTTCTTGAGCACCCCTTCCCGGAGTAGCGTGATAAGTAAAGTGAGTAGGTATTTCGTCCAACTTTTACAAGGCGGGCTCAGTAAATTTGGTGGTTTTAGATGTGTCTTTAATTTATTTACACGTCAAGACCTTCGACGCACGGCGTACTAAAGCAGGAAGGGGGTAGTAAAGCAGAAATGATCACCCTAAGTTTTTTGTTACCCAAACGTGAGCTTGAACCAAACAAGTATACATTCGTATTCAATTTTATCTAATCTGAAATTAAACCTAAGGTTACAAGAATACTCTACATATAAAAAACATACAGGTTCAGACATCGAGTAAATCAGGTTTAATTGTGTACGCGTAGCTTTGGGGTCTACAAGCACGAACTGTCATAAAATGGGACAGCAGTTAGCAAAAAAATGTTCAACATCGATGCTTACTGGCTTTCTGTAAGCCGCGATGTACCCTTTACAGAAGACGCACGAAATGGGTCTCTTTGGACATAGACTTTCCATGTGCTTCATCACGTTGTCGAACCTCTGCCGCTCCTGGCAATAGGAGCACTCAACTTCGACTTGAAGGCTGGAAGTTTCATGAAGCTCCTGCATTGAAGAAAAGTAAAGGACATTTACGCTTCATTGGGAAGCCTGGAACACGATTGCGCTACCGTACAAGGCAATGAGGGAGACTCTCTACTGTGCCCGGCACAGATATACGCGCACCCGGAAGGCGCGTGTAAAGAGCTAGTCCGCACAACCCCGCATGGCACCGTACAACTGATATATCTTAATAAAGCCGTGTGCCTCCCGCAGCAGTCGCAGTAATACCTCGCTAGCTTGGAGTAGTAAGAACTGGGAAATACTTCGAGATAAACGGATTTTCGAGATAAGTAAAGTTGCGCAACTTGCCATGAAATATCGAGTTCTTTGCAGAAAAATGCTTCAGAAGTTTTGTTTGTGAAATAAATCGCAATTTGTTACCTCAAATAGTATCATTTCTTTATTTTATGGCATCAGGATTTCTAAAACCCTTCAATTAGATGCTGAGTTTGGTTTAAAATCTTAGAGGTGGCGCAGGCTGCAACAAGAGTTCTTCGGGGAACGCCTGCGCTCCACAAATTTTTTTAATCGTAAAGGAACCCGCGCTCTATACTGAGTTTTTCTCCTCACGACACACCTCTATCACGGCCGCTTGACTGCACGCACGAGGCGCACACGAGGAGCGCACGAGGGGGGCGCAGTCCAGTGGCCGTGCTTCTGCGCATGAATCTACCATTGCGGCGAAATTTTCGTTCCACTCTCAGTCAATATTTCGAGATTTCCGCTGTTTAGCCAAATAATACTTCAAAATACAAGGCAGCAAATACGTGGGACGTACAGGAAATGGTTCGGTGCCTTGGAAAATTTTGACTTAGCCGATTTTTTGAGACATGCGAGTTCGAGTTAAGCAGGTATTACTGTACACTCATATCCCGTTATTGCGAACCTCAGATTTACAACTTTTTCAGATTAACGAACAATTTGAAAATCTCCTACCCTATCCCCTATAATTTCTATGTAAAAATATTTCACTACACCGAATTTCAGAACAGCGATTATTTCTAAATAACGTACCGAAGTTCATCATCCTCTTATAAAACAACGCTTCAAAATAACGAATTCCGAGTGTACTAAATGACTCGTGTTGGTGCGAACGACGGCTAATGGTGGACATGCACCAGAATCATCATCAGCATGCTAAGTGCGTGTTAGCTATATCGCAATCGCCGACCCTTGGGGGTCTCGCCGCTATGCTGCTAGCCTCTGTCATCGGCTTTTTCACCGTGGATGAAGCTCTCCTTGGACGCTGCAGTAACCTCTGAAGATTACGTGCTGTGCGACGATGAAGCATGCCGGTCTGCTGAACTGACGACTGAAGACATCGTCAACACCGTTCGTCGCGATGACGGAACCAGTAACGAGGACGCCGAGAGCGACGACAACGACGCTGATACGAGGCCCGCAAGCCCAGGCAAAGAAGCCGTGTTTAACGCCGATGTTTTGCAGTGCGTAGCAAAAATGCGCACTTTTCTTAGCAGGTGCACCAATGCCACCGAGGCAGTGCACAAGAACGTGGACAGCTTCGAATCATTCGTCTTTCAGTAGTTGAGTGGAATACGTCAGGAAAAGGTAACCGATTTCGTCTAATAAACGTGCATCGAGACCCGCGTTACAGGCTAAAGCGATTTTGCGGGTGTTCCCAGTAAAGACGGATGGATGCTTTCGTTACGGCCGGAATTTTTACCGCGCATTTTTTATTTTTCTGCTAAAACAATTATTCAAAATAACGAACTATTTTTAGCGGTTCCTTGAAATTCGATGTATCGATATTTGACTGTATATCTCCCCAAGCACGCGCGATCAGTTGGGGGAGCGGATTACGATTTTGGTCTTGTCGGTGGACCTCTTCCCACGGGTTCAAAAACCCATAAATCATTCAGTAAAACGGGGCAGTTTCCAACAAAATCAGTACGAATGTGCCTAAATTAGGTTCTCACAAATACATTGTTCACAACAATATAAGAATGCACTCGCAGTAATAGAAGAAGGACACATGTCAGCGTTGTATAACTTTTTGTACAAAAAACTGTATCCTTACCGCCACTTCATCGAAATACGGCGTTTTCAACTGGAACATATGAACTCCATGCACTCTGTGGTGAGTGTGGCCGAAGCCTCCAATTGTCAGCTTTCCTTGAAGCAGGTAGTTCTTCCCATGCTGTCTAAAATTAGAAAATTTTGGCATTATGGTATGTTCAACTAAACTAACAGCTATTTGGGAAAGCTGGTATTGTTTGGCATATCTAAGCGTTTTGACATCCTTCTTACGGACGGCGGTTACGAAAGGTTAAGAACCTCCGGAATTCCTAACTGTGATGGTTTTTTTTTCTCTTTTAAATAGAAAATACAGCGAGAGAAAAAAAATGTATGACGAAATGTTCGTAGCCCATTTTAAAAATTCCAAGCATAATGAGCATATAATCGAAACTCTGACGAACAGGTTCCCGCAAAAGTAGTTCGTTTCAGTAACTTTAAAAGAAAATCATGTACGAAATACTGTCCTTGAAGATGCCCTTCGTACAATACATTTCTGTTTCAAAAATAGAAAAATTACCGTGCACCGTTTAGAATAAAAACGTACGATACGGGAGGGTATTTTTTCTGATAACATACGGAAATATAGATTTACGTACTTGGTCTCCGTCAGAAGCTAATGCTACAGTAGTTCAGAGTAGTGAAACCCTTAAGACGTTGAGCACTGAGACGTTAAGCAGTTGGTTAAGAAATGGAAACTAATGCTTACACTGCAATATAATATCCTAATATTATAACTACCCTTCCCTTCCTTTCCCTCTATTGGCCCAAACCTTCCGAGTACTTGTATCCAAGAATAGTGACTATCAGTTCTTGCTCTTATGTGAGCCATATTAGATGACTATGCGCCGTGAAGAACAGGAGCACAGGTTTTTACAGGCGTTGTTGATTTCGGGTACATGCCCCATTCTTGGTTGCCGGCAGCATCGCCATCACCGCCAGCAGATGTGCAGGCCTGCAAAGAATAGAATATATAAAAAGATGCTTCGGCACGCAATACCTGTCGGCACAAGAGAAAGAAATAAAAAAAATTCCATGACACAATGACGTAACACCTGAATATAAACGGTCATTAAATCGGTTCATGGAATAGCATCTTTGCAATCAGAATGGTGTAATATCAAGACACGGAAGTTGGTTCTAAACATCGTCTAAATAATGCAAATAAAACAGAGGATACATCAGCGTTTCCTTTTTTCATCTCATGCACGTCTCTTTTATCCCAACCGTGCCATAGAAAGCGCCACTGCTCTGGAAAATATATGACCTTAGTCCGCCTCAGAGCTCAAAGTACCTTTTTTCTGGTACTTTAACCAGCAAAACATCGTCCTTAAAAACTAAAAAGTTATTCCATGACACAATGACGTAACACCTGAATATAAACGGTCATTAAATCGGTTCATGGAATAGCATCTTTGCAATCAGAATGGTGTAATATCAAGACACGGAAGTTGGTTCTAAACATCGTCTAAATAATGCAAATAAAACAGAGGATACATCAGCGTTTCCTTTTTTCATCTCATGCACGTCTCTTTTATCCCAACCGTGCCATAGAAAGCGCCACTGCTCTGGAAAATATATGACCTTAGTCCGCCTCAGAGCTCAAAGTACCTTTTTTCTGGTACTTTAACCAGCAAAACATCGTCCTTAAAAACTAAAAAGTTATTAAAAGCATTACTTTGGCTAAACCAAAATTTGAACTTGATGTGGCTTTCAAAATTACTGAAAATAGGTGCTACGTCCCTGCAGTATTTGAGGGGACATCCAAACCAGGTGCGTCGGGTTTTCGGTTCAACCGTTCTATAGAGACAAACTGAGGCTCGCGTTTCGACTAAATTTTCGGGTAGATTGTTTTCACAATAAGTAGAGCTGCGAATAAATTGTTTACATCGCAAGATTAAGCCGCACATTAGGCTACCCTGAATTCGCTGCCGTGTCTCTTTCTGCATGGGTAATTCTTAAATTTTTCAAGCACGGTTACAGACGTTGAAAGTGTAACTTAAAATTTCGGAGAAAAAGGGTGGAAAAAAATATTATCCCAAAATACTAAAGCGAGCATGTATGGTTTTGGGTAAAGTTAAAAGTAAACAGGTAAGGAAATACGGAGAGAGGTATGGCAGGAGTGGAGCTGGACACTGGTAAATTAAGTTGGCCATAGACAGTTCAATCGAGAGAGGGAAAATGGCACAAGGGAGGGGGAAAGGCGGACAGACGAAAATGAAGCATTTATAGGGAGTAGGAGAGAAAATAAGCAAACCTCAGGGGAAGAGGGGCAAATAGGAGTGTGATCGAGAGGAACGGAGGACCATACTATGGCAACAGAAGGAGGTATACAGAGTAGGAAAGTCCTTAGGTAGAAGGAGGTGTACTAATGATATCGATTTTTTCAGTCGTTAAGAGGGAATGAGACATGTTGACATCTTTTACTTGTGGTTAAGGTAGCAGTGGTGAAACACCCCATCGGCACTAGAACAAAATGAGTGACGTCGACGAGCTCAAGATAAAGGCATCGACTCTTCATTGGGTTTCAAACAAACGAAAGTTTATTCCAGGTTGGTGTCATAGTTTAGAACATTCTAAAAAATGAATACCGGGCTGAATGAATATCGTAGAATTGACCAAATATATTCCTAGTGTTCTTTACCCCTGTCACTGAAGCCTAAGAAGTTCTAATCAACAATTCTTACATCAGTGCAGAAGATGCAAGCTCGTTCAACTTAGGTTGTCGGTTTCTTAAATTTTGTACCCTTAAATAAAGTAATCTGCTTGCGATTGACCCTCAGAGCAATTTTCATTTTTCGCGAGGCCTGCAAAAGCAAACTCAGGGTGTCCTTCTCTGACTACGTCCAAACCTTGCCTTCACTCGTAGTTTCTTTTTCAAGATAGGATGGGCGGCCTCGCCATTGTGCGCTGTGTGCTCTGTGAGAGAAGACATACGGCCCCTATCGCATTACTTTCCGCAGCACTGTTGTGCGACTGCTACGCGTAAACTCTTTAAAAATGCATGATTTTTTTGGTCCCTGGCACAATCACGCTGATGTGACGCTAAGAACAAATGCTCTACTAAATATTCAGTCTGACTTAAGATTAATCGAGCTTCGTTAACCTTTTCATCCTCAGATTGCTTCTCCTAGTGCTCTGATTTCTTTCCACGTTGCAAACTGGTTTCAGTTCCTTGTCCCGCTTATTCATTGTTGCTGCGCACTTCTTCCCCCTATTCTTTTTTTCACCTCTCTATGTTCATTCCCTCCAAAATAGCAAGCCCCGCCATTTGTGGTACTTGTTCAGCATTCACTAAAGAGTTCTCTCTCTCTCTCTCTCTCTCTCTCTCTCTCTCTCTCTCTCTCTCTCTCTCTCTCTCTCTCTCTCTCGCTCTCTCTCTCTCTCTCTTGTTTGGTACACGATACCGGCACAAAAAAATTCCCCCGCATTTCCCCGAAGGGGAGTATGAGGAAGTGCGAAGCACGGGGTGATGCTATGAGGGGGAGTTTGTTGAAGTTTGGTGGCATTTTGCCCGTTAGTTACATTACAGCCCCTCGTGATCACGTTCGGCTTAACACGCCTCGTTTGTCCCTCTGCCGAAATCTTGGTGAATTAACGTGTATGTTCGAGAGGAGGAGCGCACCGCACCGCAGCACACCGCAGCTGCGAAGCGCCGACCGGAGTGAAGGGAGATGAGGCGCAGTCACGTGAGAGAATGCAGAACTAGCGGGTTTGTAGTATCACGTGTACACCACGCAGTTATCAAGCCGCTATAACGCCGCTGAGTCGCCAACGCACGCCGCTGACGACGTAGTCTGAATGCGTTAAAGATATCAGGCGCGTTACTAACACTGATATCAACGTCGCGTCCGTGACGCCGTTCGGAACGGCTGTGTCTTTTCATGCTCTCAGCTGGAAACAGCGCATCGGTCACTGACCGAGGTACTACTTCGTCTGAAAATAATATGGATAACTACAAGATCATTCTTCCTCGTCTCCCAACCGGTAACGTTGTCTTGAATACCGTTTTCCTGCATGCGGACTTGAAAGGCCGTCCTTACCGGGCTCCTGACTTTAGGGATGCGTTGGCTCGCGTTATCAACCTCCGTGATGTGTTGTGCATCGGACAATATCAAATGAGTCACGTTTGGATGCTTACCTGCGTCTCCAACAGTGTCAAGCAAAAGCTAGTCCAGCTCGAGCACATCACCGTCAAGGGACTAAAGTGTATGGTGTTTGACCCGGAAACGAGAAACATCAAAATGAAGCTACTTTGGGTGCCGCGCCATTTGGACAACCGGAGGATTTCTGAAGCGCTGGAACCATTCGGAACTACCCAGTCTGTTGCTAGAGAGATGTGGAGGTGTCCAGGAATGAACCACATGGAGACCGGAGCTCGGGAGGTGTCCCTCACATTGAAGGATGGCGTCTCGGTCGCTGACATACCGCACATGATGGACATTTATGGGAGCCAGTGCCTTGTACTGGTCCCTGGCAGACCACCTCTTTGTCTGCGTTGCAACAGGATTGGGCACGTACGGCGGCAGTGTCGTACCCCACGGTGCACCGAGTGTCGTCGGTATGGCCACACCGCAGAAAGGTGTGTCATGACATATGCGGACAAGCTCCGACAAGGTCACGAATTACCAACTGATGAAGATGTGTCCGCTCATGTCATGGATGTCACGGAGGTAGTGGACGCATCGGGGGAAGTTAACCAGCCAGTGTTGGCTGGACCTCCCGAGGCTGTGCCAACAAATCCTGCAGCGGGGAAGAGTGAGCAAGTGGAGCCCCATACGGTGCCACCTGGTCAAGTGATAAGCGGATCGACAAGTGATGAGCAGGGGGAGCCGATTGGCATGGATTCC
Organism: Haemaphysalis longicornis; assembly: GCF_048455015.1. NCBI lineage: Eukaryota > Metazoa > Arthropoda > Arachnida > Ixodida > Ixodidae > Haemaphysalis > Haemaphysalis longicornis. The sequence goes on from NW_027526407.1 coordinate 90,717,303, forward strand.
GCGACTCCCATTGACGCCTTGGAGGAAGACCATGCTTCAGTACCACTGCCTGCCAGCGATGATGAGAGGAGCGACTTGTCTCCCGGTGACGTTGGGGGCGATGCTTCCGTTACTTGCCCCATGGAGATTGCTTCATCATCTTGGGCGGATGCTGTGGCTTTGCCTGACGACGTTCCGGGTGGTAGCAGCGGGCCGATGAAAAGGCCTGCTCCTGTGGATGGCGAGAAGGCATCCATCGCGGGCAAAAAGCAGGCGTCCACCGTACTGGACTCCTCCGACGCTGCTGTTCTGGCTAGTGGTCTTGTGCCGCTGGCTGGTTCCAAGAAGCCAGGAAAGGTACTGTCATCCAAGGCCATCCGCAAGGGTGGTTTATCTGGAGGTGACAAGGACACGTGAGATGCTCCCACAGTATGGCAAGTGTCACAGCACTGCACGCTGCCACACTTAATGTGAGAGGCTTGAGGAACAGGAGACGACAGTACCAGCTTTTGCGCCTCCTTAAACGGATGGACGTGAGCATTGCGGCCATTCAGGAAACAAAGCTCTGTGGAGATGAGGACATATCGGCAGCATAAGAGCCCTTCTTAGAGCAGTACAGTGTTTGTGTTAGCCACTCCGCAGGCTTGTCTGGGGGATGCTTTGTCTTCATCAGCAAGGGCATAGGGTTTTCTTGTCTCTCGTGTAGCACCGATACTTCGGGGCGGTTTATTTGCTGTGACCTTGTCATTGCAGGTGTTGAGTGGCGTGTCATTTGCCTCTACGCCCCCGTGAACTGTCGTGAGCGTACGTCGTTTTTTCTGTCGGTTCGGGATTTTCTACGTACGCAAAGAAAAGTCCTCCTCATGGGGGACTTCAATTGTGTATGTAATGTGCAGGATCGTTCTAGGCTTAGCGTGCAATATGACCGCAGCGCAGCCATCCTGGCTGATCTAGTGCACGAGCATGGTCTTCTTGATGTTGGAGAGAGGAAAGGGAGTTCCGTGCACTTCACTCACTTTCAGTGTACCTCGAATGCACGCCTGGATCGAATTTACATTTCTGCAGAAGAAGTTTCTGGGATTTCCGACTATACTGTGCGCCCTATTTTTTTCACCGATCACTGTATGGTATCTGTTTACTTCGGTAGCTCAAAGCCGCGTGGTGTGCTGCCTCAGTGGGATCTATGGAAGCTCAACGTCTCCTTATTGGCAGATGAAATCTTTTGCAGAAGTATTTCGGAGTGTTTACACAACACTTTTGCAATAGCTGAGCTTTCATTATATACACATTGGGATCTTTTTAAGCAAGAGGTGCGAAACTTGGCTATAGAAGAGTCAGCTCGTCTTGCGTTTCTAAAACGCTTTCATGTTCGTGAACTTTCCCGTACACTGGTGGACCTTCACGAACTGGAGGCAGCAATGCCTGGATCAAGTATAGATGAAATTGGCGTAACTAAAGGACAATTGCAGCAATATGTTACTGAAAAATACCACGGTGCATTAATTCGGTCCAGAACACGAAGGTTTTATGACAGTTATCCCACTCGCCGTTCGCTGTGTGATGAGCGCCAATCGGCTCTTGCAAAAGAGATAATTGAGATTAATTATAATGGTACTAGGTATACTGACTCAGCTGATATTGCCGGTGCATTCCATGCTCATTACAGCAGGTTATTTGGTGGCTCCAATGTCGTGGGTCAAGAGCGTGGCTTTCATTCTCTCATTGGGGCACTTCCAAGCCTTGCGGATGATGAGTGTGCCGGGGTTTCCGGCCCTATTACACTGGAAGAGGTTAAGATTGCCATCTCTTCGCTTAAGACAAACAAGACCCCTGGACCGGATGGACTGAGCGGGGAATTTTATCAGAAGTTTTCTGATATCCTCGCTCCAGTCCTCTTGGACATATTCATAGCCGCATACGATCACGGTGTTTTGCCCCCTACCTTTTACTTAGGGCACACAGTGTTAATACCAAAAACTGCGGATGAACACAAGCTGAGATCTGTAGAGGGCTATCGGCCAATCTCTCTCTGCAATGTTGACTATAAAATATTCGCCAAAGTTTTATCTAACCGTCTTCAACACGTAATTTCTAGTTTAGTTGGTTCTCACCAAACGTGCGGTATTCGGAACAGAAGTATTCAAACGAATATACATATTGCTCGTTCTATATTGGAATGCGTGTCTGATTCGGTTGAACAGGTGGCCCTTATCCAAATTGACCTTGCGAAAGCATTTGATCGGGTGTCTCACGACTTTTTATTTGCACTTTTGGAAGCGGCTAATGTAGGTGATGTGCTATATAGAGGCATTCAGCTTTGCTACAAGAATTGCACTACACAACTTGTCGTCAATCGCATCCTCTCGAAGCCAGTTCAGATCAGATCGTCTGTTAGACAGGGCTGTCCTCTATCGCCGCTACTGTTTTCACTGTACATAGAGCCTCTTTGTGTTAGCATACAAAAGAGTCAAAGAGTACGTGGTTTTTCGTTAGCGTCATGTGAAGTTAAAGTTCTTGCGTATGCTGATGACATTGCCTATTTTTGTGTTGACAAGCGTAGTGTTCACGAAGCCCTTGCATTGACTAAGGAGTTTTGTGACGTGTCTGGAGCGGTCATGAATATGGAGAAAACTAAGGTGTTTTGGCTTGGCCTGTGGGGAACCAAACCTTCCAAATTTGCAGGTATTAATTGGGACAGCACACCGCTTGAGTACCTTGGCGTGCCTTTGCACCAAATAAGGAACTCAGGACCACACTGGTCTTCAGCACTCACGCATGTCAAGCGTGCCTCGCAGGCATGGATGGGGCGAGAACTTTCTGTATTTGCCCGTGCGCAAGTCTGCAATGTCTTCTTGGTAGCAAAGCTTGTTTATGTGCTTCAGGTACTGCACTGTGCGCGGGCGAAAGTCCAGGCTCTACACAGAGTGTTTGCTACCTTCGTGTGGGGATCTGAATGGGAGCCAATGCGCAGAGATAATTTGTTTCTTCCTTTACGGTCTGGTGGTGTTGGGTTAATGCATTTGTTTGTGCACCAACTTGTGTCTCGGTTTTTCTTCTACAAGTCGGCGGAGCATCCATTTTTACGTACTGTAATTCAAGAGCGTATAAGTTACCATTTGCCGTTTCTCCTTGTTTCTACGGGTGAGGTCAACCAAAAGCCGCCATGGGGTTTTCTAAAAGAAGTTGTAGATACTTTTCATTTCCTTACTGCGCGGTTTTCTCTGGAGTACCTGTTTAGTCTTTCAAGGACAGCTATGACGAACACTTTATTCATAATCTATTCCCCGTGCCTCTTTATCGCCAGCCATACTTGCGGGACCATACGAATAATGTTTTAGACCGTGTCAAGCGTATGTGCGTGCCGCCAAATGCTAAAACGTTTTTCTTTAAGCTTCATTCGCAAACGCTTCCAGTTAAAACATGGCTGTGAGACTAAGGAATGTCGATCCCTTGGTCAAACAATTGCCGCTTGTGCAACCAACCAGAAACTATTGACCACTGTTTTGTGCTGTGCCGTGACGCGGTGTTTTTCTGGGACGTTTTGCAACGGACACTAAAAAAGGACTGTGACATCACCCCATACACCATTCGCTTCTTGCCATTTGAGGACGTTAATCGGGTGCCGTATGACGTTTTTGTGCTCCTAGGTTTGTTTAGCTTGTGGAAGTGCCGCATGACTGATCGGCATGCTGAACCCCCTAGGCCGACCAAGGTCATTTTTCGGGAACAGGCGGCGTTGGTACGGAGCGTTTACGTCACGCAGAGTGATCCACCAGAGTGGCTGCATCTTTTGGATGCGTGCGTTTGCTTGCCTGAGTTTTGAATTGGTGCCGACCTTTGTTAGACTGACGGGCTTACCCTTTTCTGTCTGTTAGTGTTTATATTGTGTGTCAATTGTCTTGGCTGACTTCTCTCTAAAATTTCCATGTATTAAAGAAAAAAAAAAAGTCGCGTCCGTGGCTTAGTCGGTAGAGCGTCGCGCTGCTGCCGCAAAGTCCGCAGATCGAAACCTGGCGCCGGATGCTGTTTTTTTTTTTATATAGTGTAGTGGCCTGGCTGGCGCGCCGAGAGAGGGTGTTGCGAGCTGGAGAGTAGTAAAGGGGCTTTAGGAGAGCAGGCGAGGGGGGAGAGGAGGCGCTATGCGAGCGCGACGATTCAGGCTCGCTTAAGAAGTGCATTCGCACTTATTCCTGGCCAATCTCCCACGTGGGTATGTGCCATGTCAGCGGCCAGGCTGCGCGCGCCCATCTCCACCCGTTGCTAAGGAAGACGAAAAGCGCGCGCACCCGCAGCTGTTGCTATGCGGACGGCGGAAGGTTCGCGGTCGCTTATAAAGTGATTCGCACTTAATAATATTAGAAAGTCGCCTTCAGTGGCGGCGAAGTTCGCCATTCAGGTCACCTTAGAATCTGCACAGATTGCTTTCTGTGGGCGCTTTGTTCGTTTATAACACAGCTATGCGTGCCCCAATCAATCGTTCAGAAGCACTTTACTGGCTTCTTCGATATGCAGGTACAAAAAATGTGCCACTTACGCTTGAGGAGAGATCGGGCCAGTCATCTTCAGTTGTGAGTGACCTGATGGTAGCAAGACAGTTTGATAAGTGCTCTTTCATGAGCTTTCGCAGCACAGGTTTCTTGCAAACTGAACAGGGAATCATTCCGGAGAGCGCCAGTGGCAGCTGCAATGAGACCACGTCATCAAATAAAAGCAATGAAAGTCGCATCCTTTACAGTCGGCACAGAAGAAGCGGTAATAAAACTCCATTTACGTACTTTCAATAGAACCCTTCAATAGCCATGTGGCCTTCCGCTTAAGGAACACATGGGGATATATTTTCTACCCTTGTCGCTGCGATCTTTCATATTCAAATTTATTTTATATAATCTGACGAGATATCACAATTACAGCGTCGGTTTCGTGCCGATACTTGCTGTTTTCAATTGTGGCACGACAAACACTTACGGGCCCATCTTTTCTGCCTTTTTCCACACGAATGTGAATCAAGATTTTATTTATTTATTTATTTATTTATTTATTTATTTATTTATAACATATACCTACAGCGCCGATATGGCATTATTGTAGGGGGGGTTACAATTTTGATGCATAAAGCAATCACAGAAAAAGGGCAATACAAAAAAGGGCAACATCACTTAGAAACACATTGGGGGAGCATAATACACTACTGTTACATGTTACATCACAAAAGCAACGATGGCAACCTGAACATCAGATGCGGCAACTATTTCACTGGGTAGAGCATTCCAATCTTCTATCGTTTTAGGAAAAAATGAGTATTTAAAGACATCAATGCGGCACTGATACGGTCTACTTTTTCTTGGGTTATCTCGTATAGTAGTGATGTAATGAGGTTCTTGTATATAAATGCTTTTGTGGATTCCTGCCTTATCGCTTAGAATGTTAAATAAAAATTTCAACCTCAATACTTTCCGACGTTTTGCCAAAGTTTTCCATCCAAGTTCGTCAACAATACTCGAGCTTCTGACAGTGCAATCATAATTGGCTGTGACGAAGCCTGCTGCTCGGTTTTGGACACGCTCTAACTTATCAATATTTTTATTAGTAAATGCATCTCATGGTTGGCAAGCGTATTCTAGCACAGGCCTAATGTTAGTGGTGTACAAGGTTTCCTTCAAACCTGTAGGGGCGTGTTTAAAGTTCCTCTGAAAAAAAAAATCCGGGACGCTTTCGCCGTAACTGTGTCCACGTATTGATTATCAAGGCGGCACTGATTGATTATCATTGATTGATTATCAAGAGATGTATTGATTGTCAAGCCCGCGCCCCATAAAACGTGAAGTTCGTATCATTTTGTCCATACGTTCTCAGGAAATCGCATGCAGGCAATAAAAAAATAGTGCAACGTTTATTGCACCCAGCAGTAGGCGCTTTAGTGGTTAATGCAAAGGGGAAAAAACTTATCCTTGGCGCTAGCATTTTCCGGGCGTTTAAGAAACCACAAAAAAAAAAGTTTAGAGAAGCCTTCACTCACGCGCGAGACTTAAATCGCGAAAATTTCCGCACACATAGTTAGGTTTCAGTATGATTGTTTATTTTCATAAATGTGGTGCTAGTAATCGCTTTCATTCGCATCGAAGATGTCGTCGTATGGTTTGCTGCGAGAGGTGGATGCAAATTCATTCTCAGCGTTGTAGACTTCCACGAGCTCTTCGTCAACGACTCGAGAAAGCGGTGGCGCGATCGGGAAGTCCTCTCGGGAAGTAGTAGCAAACGCGTAGATTTGTCTGCAATTATCCATAATGGCTTCGAGAGAATGCCGCTGCCGCGGTGACCTCTCCTATGAAGGTTGTCGTTTTATCGTTAGCATCAGCGCTGGAGTTATTTTTCACGCGAGGAAGCGCTTGACCACAGCGCTGTAGTTTCATTTTTCTTTTTGCTAAAAACATTCCGCGAGCCGGGGACTCGGCGGTCACCGCGAGGCACGCGTTCACAATCGCTGGGCATTTTCTCGCTAGTGGAGGTTTTTGAACGATTTTGTTTTAAACCCATTGCGCGTACCGTGGACGCTGGCCGCTCGCCGCGACGCAAGTGCACGATATTTTCTTCGTATTTCATTCGTGCAACACCTGACCATACGCCTGTACAGCGGCTCCGCTGTAAAAAAATACACCCGTTCCACTTTGCGAGGAATATGACCTGCGAGCTGGACGCACGCAGCAAACCAAGTGCACGAAAGAAAACACGTTTGTTGACAATCTGGGATTGAGCATGCTTTCTAGCCAATTAGATGAAAGAAAATTGAAGCAAGCGAGCTTTGTTTTAGCGGAAAAATATGGAGCTCTCTGGCTCGCTGTTGTGTCGTAGGCTTCTTACTGTTTCTGTAACACACCAATCCGCTCGACCATGGAAGACGCCAGGCATGTCTCATAGGGCCATTTGACATCCAGGTTTAAACCTCTCACCAGCAGAACGAATTTCGACGGGAATGGCATGAAACCTCTAAAGGGCGTGCAAGATTTCCCCCGCCACTCTTCTCCCATCCGATGCACGCATAAACCGGCCGCAGTTTATGTGCTCATGCTTAGACGTGAAATACACCGTCGAGAATGTCGCTCTGAAAACGCTCTAGGCTTAATGAGTATACAGGCTCACGTCGTCGTTATATAGCAATCAAGGATCAGTTAATCCGTTAGGAAATCACAGCTACTCGACGAGCTGGAATTAGATTTGGCAACGGTGGTGGCAACGGCTTTCCGTTGTTTTGGCGCTCCTTCGGCCTTTTGTTCATGCCGACGCTTCTTAAATTCTCAATTTTCTTCTACTAATCGCACGAAATGGGCATCTCCCACCGCGAGTTATAACCTTGAATGCTTCGAGCTTTATGCTAGAGGACAAACATGTGGCTGTCCGTTTCCCTCCCCGTCGCATGCATCTTAATGTTTCCGTACCACGCAAACCCAGAGCCAAGCCGCTCGGTTTAAGTGGGATTCCCGCGACCGGCGAGGAGGCGCGCGGATGCGGACGGAGATATGACGCCAACACCTATTCACCGGACCGTCCGGCGTGGCGGTGCGAACAGCAGGTAACAGCGCGGAGGAAGCGAGACGGCTTTCTGGAGGCACACCCGAGATATCCTAGGTTTCGAGCGCCCACTGTGGTCGCAAACGCCCAGCTTCGCGTATCTGGCGCCCGCACTTGTCCCTTCCACACGTGTTGACCACGCCCAGTCTAAAATCAAAACAGGAATACCGCAAAAACCTAACAACAATACCGGTTATACGACAAAAGACTGTTGTGACAATGAGAAGTGTTGTTGTTACGACAAAGGCATCTGTTGGTGCGGCACACATTTCTGTCATAAAAACAAATTCAATTTTCTGAACGGCAAACATTCTTCTAGTAACAACAGAACTACCATTCCCGCTACTCTTCACAAAGGGCAATAAAATTCAAACCATGTGCAACTACTGATGAAACATCCGGATTACGACAAAGCAGGTATTCGGCACGACGTAAGATCAAAATCAGGACAGGAATACGACACACGACCGAACATCAGTTTCACGACGCGACAAGAATACGAAAAGACGACAGTACGACACGCGAAAATACCACAAACTACAGAAATTTTTCTTGCAATTTTTCACTGGGCGCCCTCTCGAAAAAGCCGCCCTCGTACATAGTGCGACCTAAACCCGCGTTACCGGAGTGTCAAAAACGGGTTCCATTCCTCGCGGAGCTTCAATGCTGTCTAGAGAAATCATGCAGCGGCTTTTTTTCTCGTAGCATCCGCGGGTGTTTCCAGCCAGGGGGTGCAACCTAAAACTGGTCAGGTGAGCGGGCTCTGCGAGCCTCAGAGACGGGATTTTAACATCATGTGAATCCCGCTTCACGGAGGAAAGCTGGCAGAGCACATTGAGCAATGGGATCTCAATATTTAAATCTGCCACCAGCCGAACGGACTCGTCAATGGTAATGGCATGAAGCCCAGCTGCACGTGCACGACCTCCTCCATCAACCCCCGACCCGTACTCACTTAAATCGTAAACGGGTGGTTGGCGCAATCACACCCGTAAAATACACCGGTGAAAATGTGTCCCGGATAAGCGAAAGGCAAGCGAAAGAAGAATTGTGGGCTCACGCCAGCATTCCAACTGGACAAATTGCTCTTCAACCGGGAAGGATTCGCGCCAAGTGGAATTTGAGGCGATAACGGCAGCAACTACATGTTCGACAGCGGCGGCTTTCGCGTCGTGTTCCCGCCCAATCGCGCTTCTGTTCATTCTCCGCCACAACCTGATAACGGCGTTACCACCGTTGTCGGTTGACTGCGCAACTCGTGAAAGAGCCCTTGGTGGTAGCGAGGCGAAAACAGTTTTGAACGAGGCGTTGGCGGTTGGGGCTGTGCCTAGTAAACTGGTTTCACCGGGATAAAAACTAGAGAGGGTGGAGGGGGGGAGGGGCGGGGGGGGGGGGGCTCTTGACATGTACCGCTTCGCAGTAACAATACAACCAGTTTCGTCGAGTGATTTCCATGTTGTAATAAAGATCATGTCACTTTACAGGTCAGCTGAAACACTCGCCGAGGATAGCATACACATCAGAAGAAATAAGTACCGTCTCAAACTACCGACGAGTTGCTCGCACTGTCCTGAGATTTCGTACACAGACACAACATTGCCGGTGCTACCAGTTTTTTCAATAATGGCGTGACTTCCATAGCAGTCCTTTTCTGGACCTCAAACATTAACGGCAGCTTCCATCAGGTTTTCTGCGCAATGACAATTTATTTTTTTTAAGCGGTAGTTAGGAAGCCGGCTCACTTTTCATTTGGAAGGCTATGTTAAGCGTACGCGATATACTTCATAAACCAACGACGCAACTATTCTGTGCGTTTGGGATTTCAATACAGGGGACAAAATTAGGCGGAACACCTGGGCTACCTGCCTACACTCGAGATGACATGCTCAGTGGGCCTACTCTTACTTATATCGTAATATAATAGAATTGAAAACGGTTCTCCAACAAGAGCAATAAGAAGTTTGGCATGGGAGAAATTAAAAATGTAAATCATGTAAACTCTTCAGCAGGTGATTGTTTTGGTTTTCCTTGACCTCGCTAAATTCACCAATTTGAAGAAGAAGTGGGTGTGGGAAGGAGTGCACAGATTGCATGGATAAGTTGCCAACCATGAAGTCTTACTATACAATTTTCCCACGTTGGAAGGAACAAGGCGTTTGTGAGTTTGCCGCCGCAGTAATTCATTTTACCCTTGTCGGCATAGGAGCTACTGAGAACAGGAACACTGATAAGCACTCGAACGGCTTGGAAAATCAGGGAGATGCTTAGAACATTGCAAATTCTCTTCATCTGCGGGTCAACTTTCTCTAAAAGTCTTCGGCACCACCCGTCACCCCTTGCCCAGACCGCTATACACAAGCACCCTCCGAATACAGTTTTGCTCACTCACTATTGTTATAAGCAACCTGTTCCCCCCACCGTTATCGTGAAGTTCTAGGCGGCTCGTGATTCAGGTGCGGCAGTGGCCTTCTCTCCGCCGGCGAGGTGGTTTCTAGTTCGCCAGCGCGCGCAGATTCGCTGATTCTCTGAGACTTATCCAACCTCCCCAGCACTGCTGTTTCCCTTTCCTGGCACGTGACACCCGGCTTGCGCTTTACGATTCGATTTTCTGTGCACTTTTGTAGACCTGGGAAGAATTTTTCGTACCTCATGCATTTTATGAAACTTGGATCAACAGCTTTCGATTTAAAAATGGCATCCGTGAAGTGCTGTTGCAAGCATTTTTTTTAGTGGAGCTGCCGTAATCAGTGTTGCGAAGATAGCTGAAATACGTGCAAACATCTATTTACACCGTAAGTGTTTACCAGTGCAATGGTTTTTCGCACGTTGTCTTATAGTTTTTCTTTTGGTTAAGACTCTGCCCTCTGCTTATCGAGCTGCCCTCTCGTCCCATCTTGCGTGACTTCTGTCAATACGACGCGTTTATCATCACATAGATGGTGTTGCATCCTGCCGTGAAACCTAGATGATGAAGAGGGTGGCTTTTAAATGTAAAACTGGCAGAAAAGTGAAAAAGTGGTATCGGAAATTGACAGACCTCCAAAGAAACCATTCTAATAGACTGGCCAGAATTCAAGGAATACAATTGACCCCGACTGGTTTAGTTTCGAGGAAGATAAACGTGGTTTTAGGCCTGAATGAGACCAGTTTAAAATACCTCAGTCATGAACGAAAATAACAATTCTACAACGTCGGCTAGTTTCTGGGACAGCGATAGCTGCACCTGCACTAATACTAAATAATGGCAAAACGGTATTTCGGGCAGTCAAGTACTACTGGAAGACTGCAAAGCACACCTCAAATCTCAATAAAGAGCGCACTCTTTGATGAAATCAATAACTTTATGGCAACCCATGGCTAGGTGTTTTATTATTCTTTAGAAACACTCTCAGCAACTGTCATGAACTTCGAGAACCAACAATCACCTCGGAAATTCACCATCCTAACTTTTCACCGTAAGGATATTCCGAGAACTTGGTTCTCAACATAAATCAGCATGAAGGCTGCACCTCTCAAAATATTATTACATGTTGCTGACACGACTTCAAAAAAGGTAAAAATGGAGCTTAAAACTGCCTCTGTTGTCACAGCCCTTACCATGGGTATTGTTCTGTGGCTAACTTACGCAGGCATCGCCTGGCGATAACCTTGCAAGTTTTTTTTTTTGTTATCAAATGTACTTTATCAACAGTTGATCGCCCGTTTTATTCATTCAAAGAGACATCAACCTTAAGTTATGCATTAAACCAGCGTTGATAAAATACTATTTTATCGTTAAAAAGAGATTTCACAAACTTTCGCCAGTACAGTTGTGTATCATATAAGCGTGCGGCCATTTAACTTTATTTTTAAAGTAACGTTGTAACCGGCCTTTATGTCAAGCGTAATAAATTTGGGCTTGAGTAGTCCCCCTTCACTGCTATAACGAACTATGGTTATACAGAAATAAAAATATACGCATTGTCTCTGTGTTTAGGAAAACCAAGCTACGGTTAGTTTCCCTAAAACTGCCTTATAAAGCGGCAGATAAAACGAAGGTATTACAAGGGCGATGGAATAGGCACAGTGTTGCTCACCTTTCTTTTTCTTCCAATGCGTTTTCCAGTGCATCACCAAAGTGTTGGCGACCGCCGCACCAACGCCCTCGTAAAGAGTCGGGAATAATAAGAGATAAGAGTTCCTCTCATGCACAAACAAACGTTCGCTAAAAAAGGAAGTGCCAGAGACAGACGCGTTATCGGGTTCTCACAGCCCGCGTCGGAGAGATACGAACACGCTATGGAGAGGTTTGCTTTTGCTGGCCATGCCAGATAATTTGCGATTACAACTGCGGCGTGGAAGACGGGCTGTACTTAATGTAGAACGTGGAGGAAAAAAAAGCAAAGGAGTGGCCCTGACATTACTCGCGCATATCGGTCAGCCACAATTTCTTGCTGTTTTTTTGCGCGAACGCGCTACCTCCTCCGCCGTCGCTCGCTCCACTGTCGTCTGCTTCGTCTTTCCCGGCCAACCATTGGCTACCGGCTGGATCGCGCAGTGAAGTCTGCCTCGGCGGGTTGGCATTCAGCACCCTTGCTAGGACGCGGTTGCCGTCGGCCTACGATGGCCGTGAAAAAATTGCGTCACTTCTTCCACACTCCTCCCAATGAGCCGGTTGCTTTCGGAGCCTCTCCTGAGCACTCTTTCCTCCATGATGTAGAACGAGCTTCAAGCCAATTTATTTCTACTCTTTCTCGCATACTCAACCTTCTAGTCGCAAAAGGAACAAATCCCTATGGTTGTTTAGGTCCCACTCAGGCTGCAAAATTCAAACTATTGAAGCTTTTCTGGTCATAATAGACAACGTAGCCTGAAGCGGGTGTTCTAAAACATCGTTCACTGAGAAAATTGAGTACAAATTTTTACACAAATTTGTTTTATGAGCATACCCTCCATGGTGGTTCAACGGCTAAGGCATTGTTCTGCCCAGTCCGTGGACTGCGGGTCTGACCCCGGCGCTGGAGACTGCTTTTTTCTTGGAGGCGAAAAGCGTACACGCCCTTATGTCGAAACACGGGCTCACGTCAAAGATACTCAGGTAGCACAAATAAATCCGGAGCCCACCACTACGGCGCGCAGCAACGCCTAAATGTAGCTTTGCAGCCTTAAATCCCCCAATCAATCAATGTTTTTCATAGAAAGCTACCGTTGTTGTTATTGACACAAACGTGTTTTATTTACCCCCTTGGTGCCCCTGGAAACCTGCGGCAGTGTGATGCACGGCTGTCGGAACTCAGACCAGGGACGCATGTTTTTGGTTGACATACGTGCGTGCAGACACAGCGAAAGAGAAACACGAATGAATAGGCTCAAGATTACTGCTCCAAGCTATTGCCAGTCTCTCTGCTATCGCGTAAACCTCTGACGAAGCAGTCCTATCTGTCACCGGAAAACACGAGGTGGAGCTCGACAGTGCTCGCCAGACAGATAAGATAATAATTTACTTTGGCCATTGAAGTGAAACAGGTACAGTGGTAAGCAAAACTCAATGCTGCGAGACGTGCTAAGAGAAGAAAGGCTACAGTTTTAGACTATCGTTGCCACTATTGTAACGCCAGAACGCTACAACGGTCCTGTCGTAATTGCTACGGCAACAGGACGTCCAGCTCGAGATGAAAGTTGTTGCCGTTGCTATTAAAAATTGTAGAATAAATTCTACTACGGGAAACGTTTAATCTCGTCATTTCATGTTACGTGTGCTTTCTAAGGTGGCTCCCACTGAAATGATTCCGTCAGTCTACCCATCTGTACATAAATCACGACAGTGGCAATTCCCGGGTTAAGGTGGGCCCTTAATGCTAAGTAAAAAAAACTATTACTTCATTGAATAGTATTGTTTAGGAAGTCATATATAAACTCCGATTGAAATAGCAGAAACAACTTGTACGTGTATGAATGATATTCTGCGCATACCTGTACTTTGTGTAACGTGTACGATGCAGCAGTCGCTCTGCATCTCGCTATTGCGTTTCGCTACGCTTAGATGATGCCGACCAAGAGAGCGACGGTAAGTTCTTCAAACTCTCATTACTATACTCTAGATGTAAGTTTCATTAGAGCGCCTCATCTATGGCAGTTAATTCTACAGCCACAAATAAACCTTCAGGAACAATAATGATACCATCAACGCAGAATTTTCAATGATTAACTTTCTATCACAAAAAGGGCATTTGAAATCCCGGCGCACACTTTTATTTCATAGGTTTAAGAAATGCGGCATCTTTGCGTGTCTCTGGATTTTATGAAAAGTTGCTCTGCAGTCGGCAACAAGCTACAATTACGGACCAACATGTTGCAGCGTAAAACTCGGCACCAAGTTAAAATTACGATCAACCTGTTTCCAGCTAACACTGTGCAGAAAGACATGTTAGTTTCACAAGAATCGGTGTTGCAGCCTTTAGTTCGTCGTAATATATCTATAATCAGTTGAACGTCTACATCTTGGTCTAAGAGTGAACTGATCATTCGGCGACATTAGTATCACCATCATTTGTGTGCGGTGCGGATGCAATCAGAGCCTTTCAATACCAAACTACACAGTAGTCATAACCAGGTTTATTTTACGGAACTCGACCGAATGACTCGAACACTAAAACTGTTTTTCTTAGGTTGTAATTTAACGTACAAGACACAATACAATTTGAGTGCGCATACGAGATGTCTCAATCGCAATTGGGGGACATTCTTGTTCCTGGATATGGCAAAATATGAAGTATCTTTTTGGATGCCGCGCATTTACAACCGTTCATAAAACGGTACAATGGTTCTTTTGTTTTTATGCCAGCCAAAGATGTCGCCACTTCTATTTTCACACAATACGAACTACCTATTTTTCGCGATTTTACCCGCAGCTGTGATACTGCATCTAAGGCTGAGGATTTACTTAGAACATACGTATTCAACCAATTTTGCTCTTCGAAAGATTGCGCCAAAGATGCCTATTTTCAGATCTCTGGGTTCGCTCCGAAAATTCCTGTTTTTATACTGTCAGAGAATTAAGGTGTTGATACTAAGGCCTCACTTTGTGTTGGAATGGCTACAAAGAATATTTAAAATAATTACTTGCCTTCCCCGCCCTGCTTTCTAGAAACACTACTCCGAATACTCGTTCAGTGAACTGTCGTTGAAACCCCCCACTGAAATAGAACGCTCTCTACTTACGTGCACGGCAGCAGGCTATTTCAGTATACTGGGGCGAAGACATTTGAAAATCTGTTTTTTACCTATATTTTTGTGTTTAAACGAGGGTGCTTCCGCATTCCGTACATTTTTTACGGCAGTGTTCTTGGACTAAGAACATGTCGTCTCTGTACCAAGAGTTTCATTTCCAACATGGTTGTCTGTTTCCGAGGCGCAAGGGAGAGGACGTCGCGACGCCGTTTCTGTCGGGAATCCCATTGGGCGTAAGAGAAACGAATTCAATGTTAGATTTACCAGCTAGTCGCATCTTGCTGCCTCTATAGTTCAGTTTTCTCGCTGCTTCATTTACTTATCGCAATACCTTCTTGATAAGGATATGTGCTATGTACAGTCGGAATAAAATTGTAGGTGATCCCGAGTGCATCGATCAGCGGGCCTTCCCACCTATACGAAGCCGTTTTCAGAACTTTGGAAATGCAGGTAGCAGTGCCTTGCTCCCCTAATTGTATAATGAATGATACAACCCTGATACAAACCCTAACATGGCGCTAATGCTTGTTTCTTTGGCACCTGAGCTACAACCTCAAATTGATCCCGACTGTACTTGAAAATTAATCAAGCGATCCATGCAGCTCCCATCGGGCACCAAACATCAGCTTGAAGCGGCGACCAGCAAATGCACAAATTGAAGGAGGATACAATTTGCAAAACGCCAGTGCGCAGAACGTACTTAGAACGTGATAGGAGCGCCCTAGGAGGCTCACGTGGTCCGGTTTGATGGTGTATCTATTTTAAATGCAGAGCATTTCAGTAACTCACGATGACACCCGCGTTCACGTCCGTAGTCGTAGTCCGCACCCCTCCCCCTACACTATATAAAAGAATACTATCCAGCGCCTGGTTTCGATCCCTCGACCCTGCGAGCGAACGCAAGGTACATGGTGCTCTACCTACTGCGCGACAAAGCCGACACAGAACGGGAGGCTACGAACGCACCTTATATCCTTGACTCATTCAAACTACGTCAAGAAGCTGCTGATACAACGCATTCACTACCACCAACTCCACTCCCCAAACACTAAACGTTAACGCAATACACCCACCCCCTATGCGACGCATTTATTCGAGTCCTCCTCGCGGGGAGATGGGCCCAATTTTTTACTTGATATGCTTCACAACTCATAGCGTCTATCAGTCTTTCGTATTTTTCAAAAAATTGCTTCGTGTTTTTATCCGTGATAAGCAATTCGGCCGCAGGAGTAGATACCAGTAACTAGAGAAATTTAGAATCGAAGATTGCACGAGCTCCACCGCAAAACAGCGAGTAAAAGAGATTATTGTGAAAAGCACCCGCTAAAGCACGAGCGTAATTTTTTAGTGGGGTTTCTATCACAAAATAGCTATCATGAAAGGATAGGACACCATTCCGTCGACAGTTCGATCAACTGGAGCATGTTTTTAATACCATCGTAAATACGCTATTAAGGAAAGTGGTTTGCAATGAAAAACTCCAATTGCTTTCGGCATTCATTGTTTCAGACCGTTAATGCTGGGTTCCACAGTTTCCAACAAGACACATACTATGAGGGCACCAGCGTTTATTTCGGGATGCCCACTTTATGGAAACAGAGTGGCATCTTGATATGGTAGTGTTTAGTTTCAGGGCTTTATGTGTCCGTTTTCATGCTGGTCGGGCTGACCTAGGGGACGACAGGCGAGGGGAAGTTCCGTGCACGTATAACGAACTCGTCTTGGGGCACTTCCTTGTCGCGGAGAACCAGTTGAGAGGCGCCCGTCAAAACAACTGTGGGCAGAGCCAAATCCTACGTTTCACGAATGTTTCCATCTTCCTTTGATTAATCCTGCAGAGCGTGTTTCTCTTCGTTTTAAAGGCGGTGATAACCGCTATTGGGAATGCCCGCACACTCTCAGAAAAAATGGTACGAAAAGGAAGCAACTTTCACTGTTCGTCCCTTGAGCCGCGCAGTTGCAAGCCTCTGCAACTCCGCGCAGTTGCAAGCCTCTGTGAATTACATATACGTCCGAAAAGGCTCTTCGCGCCGACTTGTGCTTTTTTTTCAGACTCTTTTAGGGCAAAACTATTGAAATTTCTATTAGGCTCTGGTGTTGAACAATAAATTGCGAGCACAATCTACGAACGATCGATTTTTTTAAATAAACAAACGCTTACAGCGGGCTCATACGCGCCCGCAGTGATCGTCGTAGTGCTCGAAAATGCCCCTCAAGGTATTCAAACATGGTCAAAGCAGCATACTCGAACCCTTTAGGTGGTGTTTACTATATGCGTAGCCTGCTGGCGATGAGATATACATAATGAGAAGCAACAACGAGTGGCGCAGTGAGCGGGCTTGTTTACCGGCGACAATTTTGTTTCAAGGGAGCAACGTTGCTCCCTCCGCTAAAGGCGCAACGTTGATCCTTTTGGGGACGAACATATGACACATCGCAGTTAGTCCTTTTAGGAAGCAACTTCCACACCCTTTTTTCTTAGAGTGCAACAGGTGGAGATGGATAGGTAGCCGATGGAATGATTGATTGTAGGGTTTAACGCGCAGACCCAACGCAGGCGATGAGGCGCGCCGTAGTGGAGGGCTCCGGGTTAATTTTAACCACCTGGGGATCTTTAACGTGCGCCGAAATCTCGCACACACGGGCGTTTTTGCCTTTCGCCTCCATCGAAAAGCGGCCTGTGCGGCCGGGAATCGAACCCGCGTCCTCGTGCTCAGCAGGTAGCCGATGGATAGTTCGTGGCTCTCGGTAAGGTTAACGTGGCTACGAGGTGGTTCTAAGAGTCAGGCGTATAAATGAAGAAACGCTCCGCGGTTTGTGAAAATTTTGCACTGTCCAAAGTTACTGGGTTGCGTTAACTCGTCGTCACTCGTCTGTGCCGGTCGCCACGGCAGCGGAAATTTGTGGTCGAGGCTTGTTTCTGATGTGGGCTCGGACCGACCTCCACGAATTCGGGAGGGTGTGCGACTTGTTAACAAAGAAAGTGAATATTTTGTCGGAGGGAAGAGCAATGTTAGCCGACATTCCTAGGGTCCCGTTCAGAGCGAGCCGCATCAGCATTGATGGTTTAGCGCTCTGAATTCGACTTTCTCGTTGTTGTTTGGAGTGTTTTTTTTTTTTTTTACAGAAATTGAACTCACAAATAAGGATGAGATCGGGGTAACGTGACGATTTTTGTCCACACCTGCGATTGTTTGTTATTGTGTAAATCAGCAGCCTCGTGTGGCTTAAGTGGTAGACCAAAAATCTTTGTTGCCGGGTTTCTTTAAGAGGCGGGTCTTCGTGAATAAAACTGAGGTTTTCGGGTTTGGGGAACAGAGAGGGGAGCCCTACTGCTTGAGGACCCTGCTCGACTCTTCGTGTAAAAAATTGAACAAATTGTAAATTTGTACATTTTTCTGGAGAAAATGTCTGCCACGTGCCATCGGCTACCGCGAGTGAGCCATCGTCTCCCATCTTATGTTAGACTTTCATCGCCCAGTCTCATTCTCTACCACGAGCCAAACAGCCACTGTACCACATTTGCCACGAGCTACCAAGATTCCTAATGTCATTTTTGATTTTTAATTTCTAGTTGCATACAGGGTAATAAATTTTCCAAACAATGACCGAAGCATACAAGAGATCAACATATCTGTGTCATAACAACAATAAAGCTACGCGTTATGAAACAAAACACCTAATTGGGTCTGTATGAATAACGCTGAAAAGATGACGTAACTGGCTGAGTACTTGTGAAAATCTAAAAGCCACATAACGCGTTCAGAAAAGCCATGTCACCAAGTATGTCGTGAAGGGTGCTACGCATGTTGAAATTACCGGATACTACACATACACCTGCTTAGTCTGACCACACGTGTTTGTTGCGGAAGCCTTGTGCGTTGTCGGATATAGCTCCGATATATCCGACCACATTGTCGGATATATCCGACCACATTCTGCGTTGTCGGGTATAGTTCGTATTGTTCCACAGATATTACCCACCGTGAATTACAACCATGCGCCAGCATCAGCTACGCCGCTAAACGACGGAAGAGGAGAAGGAGGTTGCGCTCCGGCTAGACATCCGCCGTCTTCGAATCGCTTGGAGGTCTGAGTAGGTGGCCATACGCCTGGTAACCTTATTTTCAATAAATCCTACCAGTAACAATAAAATAAAGTTTTTGTAAGTTGATTCCTATGTCAGTAAGTAGCCACAAAAGCCACATTCCCCAACAAAACATTCCCATAAAAAAAGCAGCTTTGTCCGGGACAGTCACCGTTCAACCTGAGAACTGGTGCGTGATTTTGTCGCTGCTAGTCTGTCAATTAGAAATCCAGGCTAATAATGATGTTTTATGACTTTCGCGAAGAGTCAAAGTACTCGCACCGCTCAAGAAACACCAGTTACCAGAGCCCATCAAAGCACTGGCCAATAAAACAAAAACAGGAACATATTCAGTAGGGTAGAACTTAAAAACTATTTATTTAGTGTCATGGCCTCTAGCCTGATTTATTCTCATAATCTCTTAATTGCGGCAAGAGCTCAAACATTTTACAAATTATAACAAGATTTTTTTCTTTGTACAATGACCACGCCTTACAGATTAGTTGAAAACGTTCACTAGAGAACACTGCGGAAGAAATAACTGTTCAAACGAGAGAGCTCCGGTTATCAATGCACCTTCTCATCTGCTCTCAAAGGTGTACGAGTCCCCTTATTGTGAACGCTTCTTTATCCGGTGGTGTCAAGGCAGGGAGGTTTCAGTCGAGTGCCAGCACACTGATCTTGAGGACGACGCAGTTTCGGTACAAGAAACCTTTTCTTTCATTTTCCAGCAGTGGAATGGGGATGAGTTGCGAGTAGCCGAACATCGGATTCAGCTTATCTTGCGCCGGTTTCTGCAGGCAGGCTGCAGCGTGGGCAGCATCGGACGGGTCAAGCTCAAATCTGCGACTTTCAGCTTCTTCGTGTTGGTTTACGAGAACCACACGAATCTGAAAAAAAAAACGTATATATAAAATTCTTTTATCCTATAAAAAATATTGAAGGCACCACCGGCGCGTTGAACTACGCCTTACAGAGGACTTTTATTAAGTGAACGTTCTTACTAAATGCCGCTCAGGAAACGTGTGGCTTTAACAAACATTTTTATCGCTCAAATTATAGTAGCATTCGAGAGAATACAGTCTATACGCTCGTCCCTTCTTGCAAAAACTTGTAGCTTACCTTGTTTGCAAAAGGCCAAGGAAGGAGATCATCGTAATCGCCTTTGTGTATTCTGATCTTCAGTGCGAGGTGAGGGGAACTTGGAAGGGCGCCCCCGGCCCGGCTCATGGCCGCCACCAGCTCAATGCTGTATCCCGGCTTGTTAACAGACAGTACGCCTGATGATAGCAAGCCGTTGTTGGGCATGATGGCTGATCTCTTGAGGTCCGAGTAAGGATAAAGTTTCCAAACGTGCTCAAACACCGACTGTTGCTGGGGTGAAAATGAGAGATAAAACACACAGGTGACGTAGTTTCTAGCGCAATGAGAATATTACCGACCAGAAAGAAACCGTCGAGAGAAAATTTCAGTGTTAAATTTTATTTTATGGTAACGAAGTGGCCATCCTGGCCATATTAATTCTGGCTACTAAACGTCAACTCGGTGAAATTTTGCAATTGAACTTTTACGTTCGTCTTTGCGATGTGTCGGTGGCGCACTTGCTGCCGCCGTAACTAATAATGTCGTTTCGCATGCCGCAATGGGCAGTTCCAAATGAAACAAATAGGACCACAAATCAGATTTGTAAAGTTTTTTTTTCGTGTAAATGAGTCTTCTTGCGCCTGGATTTAGTTCAATGTCCTGGATTTTGGTCTCGCTTGAGGCGACCGGATATACGCAGACAAATATTTGAAATCGCAATGAGAATATTTGGTGCCTGGGGCGGTGCCTACCACCCATGAAAGTACAATACCTATAAGTAATCCGAGTTTTCTCTCATTGTATCTTGCCTTCATCGCAATGCTGTCCGGGAAATCTCAAGAAAAATTGCTACAGCGTCGGGACACTGAAGATATAAAACGATATTTCAAGGCTGAAAACAACGGAGATGCACAGTTTGACCACAAATGAGAAGCTTAGGAAGTGCATTGGTTGGCTCCCATTCAGAATGCATACAAGAAAGACATCCCAAATGAGAAACTTAAGAACAAAGGTTGGATACGCATTTTCGTGCATTTAAAAAAAGCTGTTGCACAAATTCCAGGAACATTGTTGACGTAATCATTAGGAAGATTTGTAAAAGGTTTATTGCTTCTTGCGAGTACAGCACATCAGTGCATTCAATCTGCGTTTTAAGAAGATACGGCAAAAACCATAAAAGAAAACAGGAAAAGTGCGCTTCGCAATAACTCTGTTCAGTTGTATAAAAGGTGGGGCATCCTAAAAGAGATAAGTAAAAGTCTTATGAGTTCCCGCAGAGAACAAAATATTCTGTACTCTTTTTGGAGGTGTGTGTAGTTCAGAGTTTGTTACTACCACATACCGGGCCCAGGTACAGCTCACGTTTTAAGAAGCCAACGGCTTCCTGTGTGCTCTGCGGAAAAAAAGCAGTACAGATATAATCAAGCATTGATCACTATGCACACTTTTTTGCATAGAATAGGACTAGTTAATGCGTTGCTTACCGCCATGAATTTTCTGACCGCATTGTTGTCTTCGGCATGCTTGTTACCCTGGGCCTACAAAACACAGATAAAAAACTTCCGGGATTGCACTCGAGTATCTTAGGGGAACTATAGTTCCCCTAAGATACCATAGACATTGCCTAGAAAACTTTTTTGCAGTGAGGACATCAGACAGTCCTACGAGAATTCAATGGGAAAACATAACTAAAACAATGGTTGAAGTGTGAGAACGTGTTAGGACGTCAGCTGCCGCATGATAGGCCTTCAAATCCCGCTTAAGAACATTCCCGTTCAGTGGACCTTAAAAAAGTAATACTGATAATGAAAAAGCCCAAGCCCATAGATGTCGCCAGGGTTGCTCAAAGCCTGTTCTGCCCTCCCGCCCCCACACCTCCCCCCCCCCTTCGAGAACTGATTGAGATACTTCGCTCGCTAAAAGTCATGTTAATGGGCCAGAATGATTTGCGTTCCGTAATGTCATAACTGTCTTCTGGCCTAAATTACGCCCTTCTGGAACTACGGATTTTTCTGTCGTCTCGTGCCGGAATACAATATTAGTATTTGAGTCTCATTCCACCGAACCGTTTGTCGTATAAAACTACGAGGTCAACCTAAATACGATTTAGACTCATGCTTTGCTTAGTGTTGGCACGTGGTATTCGCGTGGCATGAACAGAAATTTCCAACAGACGCTAAAAGGGTAATGCCACAACAGGACATGGAGAATACCCACCTTCAGCTGCTGCTCCTGCGCCTTAAGTTTTTCGTTCATCTGAATATTCTGCTGCTTCAAACGTTCCATCTGTCCTTCAATTCTAGCCTAAAAAGTACAAGCATGCAACATGACGCATGGTAACAATTTATACCAGCAGTGCTTGCCCCCGCCACACAGAGAAGATAGGCAGTTACCACATTGTCCATCACCGCTTTTAAACGGTCTTCGTACTGTTTTTCTTTTTTCTGCAAGCTCTCTTGAAGCCTCTGAAACAAAAAAAACTGAAAATTACGTTGTGTTACAAAAATGCTTAGAATGTGCTTTAGCGAGCAGTTTTCAAATGCGCTACATCCTACGCATCCATTTTGCAGCAATGCGTGCTATATTTTCTGATAATTTCCTTACTTCCATTTTTTATAGCGATAGATAACACATTCAAAGCAACTTCAGCCTTATGTGTTTGACATTCTCAGCGCAAAGCACGCAACTCATCCCGACTATTAAATCACTGCAAGATAGCAAAAAGGTAATTCTATCCATTTTTGCAACCGATACTACTTTTTAATGAACAGACATCCCTCTTCAAAGGGACTTTGTGGTAACCTTTTTTGTCACTAAATATTACATAATATTATATTGTCGTTACTAACATGAGCCTAAATAACTACCTATTCTAATTTTACAATTTACGGTTTCCCGTGTTATTGCAACCGTACAGAGTTAATACCTGTTATAAAATAGCTTCGTTTATGTGATAAGCTCTGTTTTTTATTCGCCTTTATTTATATTCGACGGGTAAAGCGGGCGCAAAGAGCGGATTGCAAATCCGCAAGTTCTAAAGACCGGGCTCCTGCTACCTGGCAGGAGCCAGGTAGCAGGAGCCCAGAAAAACACCAGCCTAGAAAAACACCAGCAACTGGAAACAACCAGCAACCAGCAAAACATCCGGGAAAGAGAACTGTAAGGTCAGATAGCGGTCTTCATACGAATGGCTACGCAATCACCGGTAGTTTTGGAGCAGTAAATGTAAAAATGATAACGTATGCCTGCAAACATTACTCCTTTAAGAAAAAATATACTTGAGACCAGCATGCGGCTGAATTTTTTTTAGCACAGGGTAATTCTAATAAACTCGGTAAGAAAAACCTTTAGACACTGCTTAAAAAACCGATGTCTACATTAATGCAAGCAAGAAATGTCTCTGAAGATGCCTAAGGGGGCTGGATACTGGTAATATAAAGTGCAACTATTTACACTGAACGCACTCAGAATTTACAATGAGGCAACCGCCACGGTGGTTCAGTCTCTGAAACGTTGTGCTCCTGAACCCAATGACGCCGCTTCGATTCCCACCCACGGCGGCCCATTTTAACACGGAGGGAAAAAGCAAGAACAACAGTGTCGAGACCTCGACACACGTGAAGATCGCCAGGTGGCCCTAATCAACCCAGAAGCTTCCCCTACGGCGCGTTTAATGGCGGGGTGTAACTTCGGCAGGTAAAGAACCAAATATTTAATGATGTTGATTATGGATGACGGTTACTGGTGCAAAGCAAACAAGGGAAAAGAGCGTACAAGAACGAGTTATTTAGTGAGTGACGTAATAGTAAATACTAAAACCAGTGAGTACAAGTAAAATACACGAAACAAAATACAATGAAGAGGACTGGTGTATTGGAGGGAAAAGGTTTGGGCATGTTGGTTCACAGTCACACAGAAAACAAGCGCTGTAAAAAAAACACAAGACAAGGCGTGGACGGGACAAGCGCTTGCCCCGTCCACGCCTCATCTTGTTTTTTAACAGCGCATGTTTTCTCTGTGGTGTATAGGGCCCAGATGATTATGCGTGATCAGACAAGAGCTGTATACATTTTATCTTTCCTAAGAACTAAAACACGTTGGACAAAAAACATTGCTTCGTGGGCTAAAAAGTGCGATGGGTGCAGTGGAATGTGTGTCAAGTTGTTTCAAGTGCTTTGCATGTGACTAGGATGTGAACAACAGACAGGCCCTACCCACGCCTGCTACAAATGGGCCTCGAAGATCCAGTCAGCAGGTGGAAGTGTGTTACACGTGTGTTGCCTATCCGTAGCCTAACAGGGCGACTTCAGTGCGTTTGTTGTGTGAGTCAGATGCATACAGTCCTTGTGGTTATATTACGTTTAGTTTATTGTCTGTCTGCTCACTCCATTGTGATTGCCATGTGTTATGAAGCTGTTTTTTGATGTGCGTCATGAGGTCAGTGTAAGGTACTTTTGTTATGTCGACTGCATTCGTGACGGCAGCGGCAGCAGTCATTTGATCGGCGGCCTCATTTCCAGCGATTCCTCATTGTTCGGAACCCAGAAATTATTTATTTCAAGCTTTCTCGCGTATGCCATCGTTATAACCATTAAAATATTTATCAGATAGTTTTAGAATGCTTTCTTGATGACAGCGCCTGCACAACGCTCAACGAATACGTGTACACGATGGACTTGGGAATTTCATTTCCAAACGATACAGGTAACAACTATACACGCCAAGTTTCCTTTACACGATTCCACCAGGTTATATGGTTCTCAGCACTAGAGAATTACCTTGAGTGACTTGTTCATGTACTTATGTAACGTTATCCTCAAAGCAAAAGTGGTGTTTACGGGGCCCCGACTTTCTTTCATAGCCGAAGGTTGTAGGTCAAAATTGCAGGCTTATCTGCGCCTCAATTTTTTTTTCGGGGAAAGCGTGTCTTTATCTACTGCTGAATCCATCGACCGTACCTAAGCAAACTTCCGTCATCATTAAATGTCCTGACTTTACTTGTAATTTCTTTGATATAAATCCTAATTGACGTTGAGTTGCTTGGAATCAACATCGCCAGACTTGTGCACGGAGAGAGAGCAGGGCGCAACTAAAATGATGTTCGTGGTTGTAGGAATAGGGAGCAAGTGTCGCCTTTTCTCTAGAGTAGTGTACCTGAATGGTGATATCGTTACGCAGCACAGAATCATTATATTGCTGCTAAATATTGGGCATCGTATGATAGCGTCTGATTTATGTTTGAAAAGAGCTCCATTTTTTTTGCATTCAGGGCAGGAATAAGCATCGACTAGAAGGTAAACTTTAAATTTATTCAGCTGAATCCAAGTGAACTGTTGCCTAAACTGCGTACCCAGCCTAAGTCTGGCCGCTTGTTGCCTTCATCCCTCCCATACTAAACAATGTATGTCTTAAGATGTTGGAATAAATAAACAAATAAATAAATAAATAAATAATTTTAGTAGTGAGGAACACCCAAACAAGGCTTATCATAAGTGCAACAATTAAACCATAATGTGTGCGATAATACCGCTGCTGTATACCGTAACCC
This sequence comes from Haemaphysalis longicornis, assembly GCF_048455015.1. Lineage (NCBI taxonomy): Eukaryota > Metazoa > Arthropoda > Arachnida > Ixodida > Ixodidae > Haemaphysalis > Haemaphysalis longicornis. Next base: position 90,742,775 of record NW_027526407.1, read on the forward strand.
TATGTGTCTACGTTAGATGAGTGGCCACAATCCCACCTCCTCTATGCTGGCAGCAGTTCTGACTACCTTGAGAATTAGTAATTGATTTTCCACCTCTCAGTTTTCATAACCGTTGACAACACCGACGCGACCGCAAAGATTTGGTTCCAAAGAGGTTTGCAAACGATACTGAATAAAAAATGCCGAGAACAGTGTGGCTATGCCAGAATTTTTATATCCTCAGTTGCATACCACTAAATTAGGGCTCACCAGGGACAAGATAGAACCGAATGCGCATTCTTGGAAAACGTGCATCTTGTTAGGAAAGAGAAATTAGCAGACGACATCGACAAACTCGCGGATAGAGGAGGAAGGGAAAGTACGCAGCATCAACAGGACGCGATGCGTGGCGGTCAAGAGTGAGAGATGGCGAGGCTCAGCTAGCGCCGAAGCATCGGTGAGAGAGCCGAAAGACAACCTGTAGGAGGTGGTTCCCGCCCCGCCTCCCAAGGACGTGCTTAAAACTGGGCAGGTGCAGTTTGCGGAGTTGTCTAGGAGGACCCGCCTCTGCCGTTCACAGAGCCTTTTATGGGGGCCGCTGTTCCTGGATGAGGCCTAGGCTGAAGCCGTGGGCGCGCTACTTGGCCGTTTTAATCTGCTGCCTCCGAAGCTCCAGCCTATCAACGGCTCGAGTCTCGCCGTATGCACGATACGCCGTCAGGGCCAGAAAGCGCGGCTACCACCGCGCAAAAATCTGGGAACGCCGAAGTTGACGCCACGTAGCGAAAGCCGTAAGAGGAAAAAAGTTAATGTGCCTAGTTTGAACTCAATTTTGGGTGAGCTTTCGCGTTGCGCGTTTACTTTAGTTTATTTCAGTTGCCTTTTGAGCGTGTGCTTCTTCCCGTAAGGCAATAAAACATTTTCCTTTTTTTATTTTTGAGAAGTATCAATTGTGTGACTTCTACGCGATTGTCCTGTACGGGTAACACGCCCTCCAAGTTAAACACACCTGTCCTCACACTGCTAAATTACTTTCTTTTTCTGGATCTGTAATATTTGGCGTATTCTGTGTTGCTGTTCTTTGAGTATGTATGTACTGACCACAACAACCAGGGCAAATTTTCTGATTGTTCCATGCCCTTTATACACTGATACCTTGCCTCGCACAAGGCCCTCGCAGGCAGGTAGCTTTTCTCACCTTTTCTTGTATACTTCAAAGATTTGAATAGCAATAACAATTTATTAAAATTATGCACAAACGCAAAGTTGTATTGAGCATCGTAATACGTGTTTGAAATTGGTGTAACCGACGTTTACTCGCCAAGCATGTGGAATGTGCAGCTTTATCGGCAAGTGTTTGTGTCGTTCGTACCTGCCCACAAAATTTGACACGCTTACTAACGAAAAAGCGCTGTGCGTGTCGTAGATGCTACCGCGTAAACCATTTTCATGGTACGCTAACCTCGCATTTAACTTTCATGATCTATAGCAAAAGTTTGGGCAAACATTTAGATTCTCACCTTGTTTTCGTCCTTTACGAGACATACTTCTCGAACCAGTAAATGAGTGTGCTCTCCACTCGCCTCATGAGCTGTCACCGCTCGACGGGCTCCCTGTACAAGGTAGAATTAGGGATAAATTATTACTTGCTGAGAAGGCATACATTTTTATGGTGCGAAAACAACCCCGAATTCAAAATACACCTTTCAGGTCGCATCAAAACAGAACTTGAGAAGAAATCCAGGGCTCGTTTTTAAGAGAAAGTTGGTAAAACCGAAGCTGTTTCCTGACAATCTGAGTCAAGGAAATTCCAAAATAGAGGCTCGTTAAGTTTTAACTCCAAATTGCCAAAGTCCAACAGAACCAATCAAAAAGAAACTCTGACCGATCCGAATGCGACTGTTGAACGTTCTTTAACATTATCAACGTTTTAGAATGCGAATGTGCCTTCCGGAGCTATGCCGTAAAGACCTCACATTGTCTGCGCGTTTGGCAAGAAGAATTTCCTTTTTCTGTCAACTCATTGTGTAAACATAGCTTACCTGTAGTGCACTTTTGCGCTGCTATGTTGCCATCAGTGACGCGTAAAATGTTACCCTTAGTACCGCAGTCGAATAGCGCGATTAGATAGGCATATGCGACTTGAAAACGCGAAATTGTCAGGTTCGATTCCAAAGAAAGAGAAAATTTTCTTTGTTGATTGGTTTTTTTGCACCACCATCATCAACTTCATGCGCCTTTTTGGGAACCTACTGTGTAAAGGTCATTTCCCTGCAGTGCATTTTGGCGTAACTATATCCGCGTAACTGAAGCATAGAAAGTTTTAATTTTAAACTACAGACTATAAGTCGAACGTAATCTGACATTCGGCATCACATTAAGCCGCTACAAAGGAACGAGCACGGCGTGGTGCAGCAGAATATTTCGGAAGGTCTCTCATTTTCATTACCAGATGACACGAACATTTGTTGCTTGGTAAGCCCAAGTTTCTCACACACCCCACAGAAACCAACACAGAGATGGAGCCTAGATTTTAATTGAAAAGTGCATCGACGTGAGTGTTGTGGTTTTTTTTTGTTGTTTAATGCCACGATAATTTGCTATAAAACTGGCGGCCACGCTCTAACAGATTCTGAAAAGGCAGCTTGAATTCTTAAATTCTCCCTTTTAAGAAAGAATGACGCTTGCGCCATTCACGATTTTTATATTCTGATAGAAACACGGTTCTGATATTCTCAATAAACTCTACATATGAACCAAATGCTGTTGTTACAACCCCAATAGGATCTAGTACCTTCACAGAATGTTTCATACGCATTTTAGAAATGGTCTAAAAATGAAAGAACTGAAATAGCCAGAATGTTTCATCTCAGGGCCAACTGCTAAAAAAAACCAAAATACCTCACGCCGTTACTAACGTAAATGCGTAGCTGGGCGAAACCACGGCCGTGGAAAAGCTGTGCACTAGTCGTTGCTTAGTTCGCATGCACGCGTACTAATATAACGAGGTGACTGGTATTTGCACTTCGAACCCGTGACAGAAAGAGAACAGCTTATAGAAAGAGATGAGCGCGCGCGCTTTTGCTATGGTGACCCTCTTATGTGGCTAGCCAGTTTGCCGCAAGAACGGAGAGGCTGTGTGTGGGAACTTCTCTTCGCGCTGAGTGCGACCAAGGTAGGCGCTGCGGAGCGCGTGTTCGTGAAGTCGGCTTAAGGATTCTTGCAATTGTCGTTGGCTTCAGTAGGGCTCGCTTCTCACTACTGTTTCTTAACGCACGGTGGAAGTTTGATGCTTGTCCGAACCAGATATTTCATGTGGGTCACTTTTTATTATAGACACATTTGTAAAATCGCATGCACTAGCTCAAGGCGTCATTTAAGTTAAAGTTTCGGACACCTCTCCAGAACAAAGAATGCTGGCACCGCCCCATTCCTTGCATAGAATTTCTTGAATTTCACTCCTTGTATTGAACAATCTTTCTAACAAAGGGAACAGCCAGCGGCTAATAACGGACAACAGCGAAAATGCATGACAAAAGATGGAAGATTACATCGTATGTTGAATTGGGATGCCATAACAAAGTTCTTTTACGCAAAGCGATGAAGTCAAGCAGGGAGGCGCTTATTCCGTGCCCCTAAGCAGTTTTCAGTCGCGGGGATTTCTTGTTAACAAAAATCCAACAAGCGATGTTACAAGCCGGAATAATGGGCTCTGACGTCGTGTGTTAAGTTCTTACGAGAATACGTACGGAGAGGCGTTAACGCAGGTCCGAACAATGTGATTTTATGACAGCTGATTATTGAGACCAAGATTATTCTCAGAGGAAAAACATGAGAAGAGACTTTAAAATCATGACGTCAGCATTATTTCTTTGATTTATTTGAACGCGCCGACGCAACGCAGGCGATGAGGCGCGCCGTAGTGGAGGGCTCCGGATTAATTTCGACCACCCTGGGATCTTTAACGTGCGCTTGAAATCTCGTACAAACGGGCGTTTTTGCTTTTCGCCTCCATCAAAACAGCGGCCGCCGCGGCCGGGAATCGAACCCACGTCCTCGTGCTCAGCAGCGCAAGGCCTTAGCCACTGAGCCACCGCGGCGCGGTTCAGCATTATTTCTTGCTCTGATTGATCCGGGCGGATGAACGGACGGGGGGAAACTACCACGGGGGGGGGGGGGGGGGGGGGGAGATGTACAGTCATTACTGTTACACGTTGTGAGTAGCGGGATGTGAACGCCATGCCAAATTTTTTAACGCGCCATGAGGGTATACTGCAGCAGCCAATGCTAGAGTTTTCTAGCTAGTCCTGTTTTATACTTCCCATTGTTGGTTATATTAAGGTTCGAACTGTAAAAAAAGCCGGCAAAAATGGCTAAATGGTGACGCTTTTATGCAGTCTTCCGTTTTTTGTTGTATTGGTAGCTTAAAAAAGTACGCATCGAAACAAAATGAATATTGCAATTGCAATGCTTCAAAAAGTTGATTGCACGTGTAAATCCTAACATAAGTATTGACCCTCCGTGGCGTACGATCCGTTCGCAATAAGTAATGAGTACTTGTTTTCTTTCACATATCAGAGTGTACATGGATAGTTGATATATATTTTCTTTCGCCAGTCACCTTGTTTGCTTGTAAGTTACCCAATTTCCGATTGCTTTAAAATGGCTAGGAAGTATATGTTCAAGTTTCATTCATTTTTTTTTATTCCCAGACAAAAATATTTTTATCTTCTACGGTTTACAAGGGAAATAGTAGGCCATATTGTGATGACTCACGTAGAAGGTACAGCCAAGTGTCTTGAAGGAGCAGTGCACAGGGGCCCTTGGACATATTGGTATGTGCTGATCCTCGAGCTGAAACAAAAACGAGAAGAATGACCACTGAACGACATCGCTCCTAGTGAACTCGTCTGTTCTGCAAAACACAATGTCGCTGGCGCTCAGGCTCGAAAACGTCCCGGGGTCATTCCATGCCAAAGGAGACCCGGCAATTTTTCAATCTTCCGGATAGGCTTCAAAAATTTATTTTAGCAATTTTGAGTCGAGAAGTGATACTCGGTAAAATATTTCTGGCGAAACAATTTTTTTCGTCGTTACAGTGGCCTCCAAATACCTGGAAAAAATGTAAAAAGTGATAATTTTGAATTTTTTTGCCAAGGAGCCAATACAGCTTACGATAGCATGTTTGAGCAGTTAAACAGATCTAATCAGAGGCTACGCTGCTGTAAAAAATAAACGCCGAGCTAAGCGATTTTCCACCCGAATCAACAGCGGGAATCTCAGAAAAATTGTCAAAGTTTAGCAATTTTTTTAGTCAACTTTTAATCAAATGACCACAGCGAAAATTTTTGTAATGGTTCTCTAGGACATCTACATTTATTTGAAACTTTTCCAATTACAAAGCCTCACGGAATTCGTTTGGTAATAAACGAATAATTTTGGATTTTTACAAAAACTGCCTCTAAAGGGGACCAAAAACGGCCGTGTGGGCAGCGGTGTACGGTGTTTACAAAATACTCAAAAGATGGCCCAATGTTATTTCTAAAGCATATAAAAAATTTGGAAAAGTACTTTTTCTTATTGCGGAGAAAACAATTTTTCAAAATGAGCCCTCACAGGTGGCTCTGCGGCACGCTCCTGCGTAGCGACATTTGCAATCCTTTGCTAATACGTACAGAACGATGACCGGCATTATTCATAAAGGAAGTGTTCTCGGGTCATAAGGGGAAAAAACACTTTTATGCAGCTTTTTGTTCTTTTATCAACCTATGCCGACACGTCGTACTGAACGATTTTAACGAAAGAGGCAATTTCAACCGTGTTCAGTGCCCATGTTTTAATGCAGGAGTGCTTGTCACTTCACACCATTGTTGAAGCGCAGTTGGGCGGTTTCAGTGTTGCACTGAGTACACTTGTTCGGCGGTAGAACTCGACGTGATTTTCGCTGAGACGCATCCTTGTCCTTTCGGTGCTAAATGATGGTACTGGCGCGTCTTTGGAATAGATCTAGCTGTTTCGTAGCGGCTGCTAAGGCTTTGTCTTTCCTCTGTGACAGCACTGTCGGGGACCCAAAGTACGTTGACCATTTTAATTGATTGGCTTGCCCAATCATACAGGTCTTTTGGCGTCAATATTTGGTTGTCGAGCGGTCTCTGAAGGCTGGCTCTGCTAGCCAGCCTTTTCAGCGTGCCCCCTAAGCCATCACAAGGACTCTTGCCGTGAGAAGTCGCAAAGAAATTCCACGTTGCTTCCAGTCCGAAGTCTTGTTTGTGAAAGGAGAGATTAACAAAGTTCTTCCGATTTTTATACTGCGATGCCGCCCCATCCGTGAAATAATGTATTCTTATTAAGTTTTCTTTTTTTAGCCTGAGTTCGTGCAGGAAATGCCGTTGAAATGCATGAACCGCTGCGTTGTCGTGCTTCAGGGCGTCAGATATGACAACGTAGGAAACACAAGAGCAAGAGGTTGAACCAGGTTCGTGATCGTCACTTCTAACGTAGACGACAATGGGGTGAATCGTAGCTTGGGAGGTGTTCCAATGGTAAGACTGTGAGGCGTCCTGCACAATGAAGTTATAATTTTCCGCGAAATCCATTAAGACGATTGCCTCAGTTGGGGCAAGGGTGGCTTTCAAACTTCGAAGATAATTGGACTGCGATTTGCTAACGTAATGGTGCCTTTTAAGTTTTTCCAGCCTTTCAACGAGCTCATCCATTAACTCCGATGGAGTTGAAACTACTGTCATTAAGAGACACTTGTCAGCGCGCACCCACTGCTTGTACCTAATTTCATCACATTCGGGGGCGTGGTTTCGAAGGAAATTCTTGAGCGGCTCAAGGCCGGGACATCGGGAGCAGGCGTTGAGCATGCAGTCTTGATTTTCCAGACTGCAGACCGTCATAGCCATGAGTGCAGAAGCTGTCTCCTGTATGCTCAATGCATGTAGCATCAGCTTTATGTTCTGGTGGTACTCACACACGCAAACAGAATGTGTACCAGCCGATCCAGCAAGTACGCACCAAGGAGGTCGAAGAGATGCAAAGGTGGAAAACGACGCTTGCAGAATCGGGTTTTCTTGCTTCCACTGAACGAAAGCTTCTTTTAGGTTCAACAAAAGCAGGCGCTTTTGGTTTCCTCTCACGACGTCTTTTTTTCCGGGAAGGCAGTACGATATGCGATCATCTTGGTAAAAATTCGTTATCGAAGTTTTCACAATGGCCTTCAGGGGACGATTTCTTCTTGGACTGGGATTTTCTAGAGGGCCTTTCGATTCACGGAGGCGCCTCGCGGATCGCACCAGCTTTTTCCCGCAATTAAAGTACTGGCAGACTTGAGGGATCGTCCAAGACTGTGGGCACAAAGCAAGGATTCCGAGCTTTTGCTGCCTGGAACATGCATTGCGGTATTTACTTCGAAGGCTGGACAGCAGGATCTTGTAATCTTCTGCCAGTCTTCCGTCATCACCTAGTGCTTTTATTAGAGGCACACTAATTTCAGTGTTGACGCTTGCATCGACCGTAGAGTTTAGCAGTTTTCTTGATTCAGGCGCAACAATGGGAGGTTGGCTCGCAGGACGCTTCCTTCTTGAAGTATCCGACGCTGGACTGGGGAACGTGTCAGAAACTTCAGCGCATACGATTTGTGTTGTTTCTTCAGACTGAAGTGCAGCCATGTTTTTCATTTTGGTACACTGGATGTAACACTTGGGACAGAGCCTATCCCCAGACACCAAGTTCAAGGACTTCAAGCTTTGCGCCAGCGTGTTGGTAATAACCGTTGTTCCGCGACAAGGGCGTCCGTGGTTTCCAAGTGGATCCGTGCACAATTTCGAGGCTGTGTGCGTAGTGTACTTAGAAAAGTACACATAATAATGGTGCGCACATATGTTGGTGATGGCCATCTTCGGCCTTCTGGCCCTATCAGAAATTACATCTTGCTGGTCAGGCGGCAGGTCAGTGAACTGCTTGATCCAGGCACTTCGTGCGTAGTATCTACGATGGCAGCTCCCAGGACCGAATGAACAATCGGGTGGACGATTGACGACACTGCAACAATGAGTCAAGCGGTTGTTTCATAAACCTTGGAGCTGTGAGAGTAAAACTATTTTGTACGATATAATATAGCAAAGTATTTGCTCATTGCTCATAGAACTCATGTTCAAAATGTATTTGGCTACAGCTACATAGTGGCGCTTCACGTTTTTAGCGACGCTGTATATGTCTCGGTTTCCCCATTTAGTGTGAGCGAATGGAAGTCACGTTGACAGAAAATCGCACGCACTCGATCCACAGCCATGTAAATCGCTACGTAGCTCTTAATGAAATGTAGATATCACAAAAAAATATTTCGAAACTAGCTTCTAACACGACGCTGCCATTACGCCGAGTTTATTGACTTGTTATAAATTGTTCACATAGAAGTAGTACACGCGAGTAATGCCCGTCTGCTGCCCTGCCCTGCTTCTTCTTCCCTGACCCCCCCCCCGACACCTGGCTGTCTGCCCTCGCGCGCTCGGACGCCCGTCCCAGTGCGCCCTGGTCGACAGGGCTCGGGCCCACAGAGCTTTGCTTCCGGGGCTGAACCGTTCACAAGCCTGGTCAGAAATAAAACGTGTTTCTCTCTCTCTCTGCTGCCAATGCATCACCGTCTACGGAGGGGGTATTCTTAGAAAAACGCGTGTAACTCCTACTTAATCAAAGGTACCTCAAAACAAATTATGAGGCAATGAGTCGCTAAGCGGATTCTATCAATAGACAGAGTTTTATTTACTTTTCTTAATTACGTAGTTCGCAGTGAAGTTGTAAATTTCCAGGATTATCGCCTGCTCTCGATACATGGTCTTCTGCAGGAGCGAAACAAAGAGCCTCATGTTTGTCGGCTGGAATAGAAATGCTACTTCCAAGTTGAATGTAGCTAGCTGAATGACAAGTACGCTCAAGCGCAAATTTCAAGCTACGTGTTTTGTTACGTCCGCTCCTTGGACTGCACCCAGCGTCGCTAATCATCCTCCTTGACAGAGAGGGATTGCACTGAATTTGTCAGGCTGTACGTAAACATCGATTTCTCTGAGTTACCATGCTTAATTCAAACACGTAACACGAAGAACATTCTGGTATTTTCGCATTGACAAATATTGAAGCGCTCAAAAGAACACGCCAATTCCACGCAATAAAACCGTGCAGTTTGAACGCCCCGGGAAGTGCAACATTCTCGTGCAGCCTAACACTATGTTCACAAAACCTAAGACTGATATCGCGCATCCTCTAATTCGGCTAAGTATTTTGAATGTTCGTACCTTTCCGTCGCAGCGGAAATGTCCGTGCTGTTACCACCTGACATGGTACCTGAGAAGTGTCACTTTACTGTTTACATCGCAGCGCAAAAGAGACCCCATCAATTGCTACTGTACAGACGACGCAGACGCCTGTACGACGTCTGGATGTTAAGCAGACGACGTTAAGCAGACGACAGTAGTTTAAACCGGTCTGAACCAGCCACGGCCAGCCAAGAGCAGACGACAGTGGAAGGTGTCGCGGAGGGCGGCGCTCGCACTTCCGGCGGGTGCCGCGGAGCCACCTGTGAGGACTCATTTTAAAAAAATGTTTTCTCCGCAATAAAAAAAATACTTTTCCAATTTTTTTATATGCTTTAGAAATAACATTGGGCTATCTTTTGAGTATTTTGTAAACACCGTACACCGCTGCCCACACGGCCGTTTTTGGTCCCCTTTAGAGGCAGTTTTTGTAAAAATTCAAAATTATTCGTTTATTACCAAACGAATTTCGTGAGGCTTTGTAATTGGAAAAGTTTCAAATAAATGTAGATGTCCTAGAGAACCAGTACAAAAATTTTCGCTGTGGTCATTTGATTAAAAGTTGACTAAAAAAATTGCCAAACTTTGACAATTTTTCTGAGATTCCCGCTGTTGATTCGGGTGGAAAATCGCTTAGCTCGGCGTTTATTTTTTACGGCAGCGTAGCCTCTGATTAGATCTGTTTAACTGCTCAAACATGCTATCGTAAGCTGTATTGGCTCCTTGGCAAAAAAATTCAAAATTATCACTTTTTACATTTTTTCCAGGTCTTTGGAGGCCACTGTAAGGACGAAAAAAATGGTTTCGCCAGAAATATTTTACCGAGTATCACTTCTCGACTCACAATTGCTAGAATAAATTTTTGATGCCTATCCGGAAGATTGAAAAATTGCCGGGTCTCCTTTGGCATGGAATGACCCCCCGTGCTTCGTTTTCCGTCTGCAATCTCACACAGCAGTTGTAGGAAATATTAGTGAGGGCACCACAGGTCACCATTTAGTTGTCCTCGCTAATCGTATCTGGAAATAAGAACTAGCCACTAAAATAAAGCCATAAAAATAGGTTTTCTGACACTACCACCAATAGAATAGGGCTAATGTCAACTGAAAACGACAGATAGGTTTGTTGCTTGTGGCAAACAGTTCGAAATGAGTGCTTCAGCAATACGGAAGATGACGGATAAAATCCCTCCACCGAGAAAACCACCATCGCGTGGCAAGTGCCACAAACCCTAAATAAGTATACAAGCGAGACCGTTCCCACATGCGCTGACAGGTGCCGGGTCCCTCCTTCCCGTGTTGTATCCTTGAATGCCGAAACCTTCAAAAAGCGCAAACCCTTATCTGAAGTTTAATGCCAAAAAAAAAACGAACATGATTACGCTCCCAGTGACAAGACCATGCATGAGTCAATTATAGACGGCAGCAACCCGAAAAATAAGATAAAAATGAAACAAAAGGGTAAAGCTGAAAAACGAAACAAAATGCAAATATCACATTGTGTGCAACTAACTAGATACTGATATAGGAAATCTCTTTCCCGTGTAAGGAAATAGAAGCCTGACTGAAACAACTGTCACCTTTTGGGCTTGTCTGGAAAGTTTCGGCTTTCCCCTGGTCATTTGGTGCACATGCTTAAACATCATCTTTGTTACAGACCATCTTCCTGCAACAACCGTGGTACCGGCACGAGCCGCAATGCAACGAAAAGGTTACAATTTAAACCCTGTCACGGACAATTCATGCTGTCTGAAGTCACTGGGAGGTTATATGTACTTCGTTCTTTCTCATTAAAGGGTAGTTGAGAGCAAGCGGTCAGCCTGTTGTTTTGTTTTGGGCCTGTTTTTAGTGTTGTGCTTCTTTAAGGTTTCAACACGCAAAATTTACCAACTACCCCAACTCGCCATCCTGCTGTGACATCATTACTTATATAAACGCCCGCTAATACTAACATTTTTAACACATCATTCAGTGTTTGTTTGTATGGATACATTAACGAAGACAAAGCACAGATACATTACTTGTTGAGCCACTCATGATAACACTGTTGTTCAGCACAGAGCTTACCTCAGCGAAAGTTTTGAAATCAGTCTTGCAATGCTCGCACGTGCCTGGGCGCTGGCGACAGCATCTTTCATGTTTCTGCGATAAACAAAATGAATCTGTCATTCACGGTATGGTTTTCTTGTTGCCTCAATTTAATTATAGCGTTCACATTACAATCATTTATACCTGGTGTTGAAGTACATTTTCGAAAGGGTGAAATGGTATGCAACGCAAAACATTTCTAGCATCAGTCTGCCTAACTTCCAACCTAAAATAAATGTTCCACAAATACACTAACGTCTCGGAGAAGTCCAAACGCAATGTCAAAGAACTGCACGGGTTGTGTATGCACAAAAATGGTGACCAATTACACGTAACTGATCGTGTGTGACCCGAAAAAACACAGCAAAGACGAGTTTCATTCACCGCTGGCAACGTGGGGAAATAGCCCAGCAGGTATAGCCCTACGTTGCGAGTAAGCAGACCCGCGTTCAAATATAATGGTGTAAAACAACAGCGCGCTTTTTTTGAAAGAGAAAATTGAGCATTTCGTATTTAAATGCCCATGTTGGTGGTTGCTTGGCTGCAAATGTCGGCAAAAGAGTAGTCTTCCACAACCAGCAAATCCTTGAATGGTCTCATCATTCCCCTTCCAACCCATCAGGCTCTTTCCCTCCGCTCTCGTTCTTGTCTTGATGAATGAAACGTCCATTTACTGAATACTTTTGCGTGTCTTCACTGCTCCCGCAACATATCGTGAAGAAGCGCGCAACCAGCCTTTCTTCCTCTTAAAGGTTTTTTGTATTTGCTCTAGTCAAAACCATTCCAACGTGCTCATACTTACAGAACTTTTGGCTTCTCCCGGTTATGTAATGGCACCTTGGTGCAAGCCCGCCTGATTTTTTTATTTTTCGTTTTTGGGCGCTGCATAAGATTACCATCTGCAACCCATGCCACAGGTTTCAGTAGCTTGGAACGGTGGTGCTGATACTTGTTACTTTCAGAGTGGTGGCTGAATCGAGTGGCAAACCGACGTATGCGTAAGAAAACGGACAGAACAAATTTTTTTCCATTTACGTTGATTAAGAAAGATTACTGCCTTTGAGAGTGCACTAACTGCAAGTGCCTTCTCCCCAACCATTTCATATATCAAATTATTTTCATTCGCTGCTGAAAACGTTCTGCTCCACTTGGCGGTGGCGCCAGTCACGATTTGACCAGACCGCCCTCACCACGCTCACCACCAGCACGCTCACCACCGCCAGGAATCTCCTCTTTACCCGCGTCAGTTCGTCCACGTCTCAATGTGGCTCGTACTACACAAACGACATCGACGTACTTCATTCTTTGGTGCGATTTTCATCCACCGGCGTGCGCTGTTTCGCCTTTTATGATTATGCTCCCACCCTCCTCCCTCATTTGTTTCCCTTTCGAAGCGTATACTTTTAGGCTGGCTATCGTTTTTACCGCAACACCAATTTTGTACTATTTATTTTCTTCACCCCACAACGCGAGTGCCCGAAATATAGTGGTTTATGGCCACCACATCAAAGCTGCTACATCGGCAATTTTATTTAGATTTCTCGCCGCGATGGCTCAGTGGTTCAGGCGTCGTTCTGCTAATCCCAACGACGCGGGTTTGACTACAGGCTGCGGCGGCTGCTTTTGTGGGGGTGGCGAAAAGCAAAAACTCCCGTGTGCTAAATTTTTCAGCACACGTTAAAGATGTTCGAGCGGTCGAACCTAATTACCCTGGAGCGCTCAACTACGGCGTGCATCACCACCTGTGTAGCGCCGGCACGTTGAAGCTAATATTCAGTTCAATCAACTTTATGACGAACTGTCGATATCTGTCACACGCCCAAAGAACGTTGGCTAGTGATCCTCCCGTTAGGTTGTTCAGCATATACGAGTAGTACACGTTTAGTTATGTTGTTTGGCCATTCATCTCTTTACAGTACACGCCTGTATGATAAACCACCGGGAATTGCATTCCATGCTGCGTTCTTTAAAGAAATCCCAACAGGCAGCACAGCAAGACTCTTTCGGGTACCATTCAACTATGCTTGTTAGGACGAGTCAGGCGAGCACTGTTGCAACATTTACTAATTTCATCAGAAATAATTTCGTCTATCCTATAGTCGTTCCCCGAGGTGCCAAGTAGATATAGATTGCTCCTTTAATTTTTTTGTAAGCATAACGCAAACAAGCCCAAAAGCATGCTTTCGGGCTGCCTCCCAATAAAGAGCTGACTGCACGAGATGGAAATTTCAATGCTTACCAGTTTATTACACGCATCGACGTCTAAGTTACAGAAGACGCAGCTCATGAGCCTTCGGGGGCACTTTTCCCTGATGTGATCAGCTAATATCCTGCTGTCTTCCAGGCTGTCGCACAATGGACATTTCACCTTTCCTTGGCACCTGCATGTCTTGTAATGTCGCTGGAATTGTACAACGCAAAAAATGTGTAAGACCCCACCAACAAGGCCGTAACGTAAATGCACACTTCTCCAAAGAGCAGTAACCTTCGCACCTCGACTGAATCCTCAAAGTATTGAAAGAAATAGTTATTAATTTCACACACACACTACAGTGATTATCGACAAACTTGTGCACATTTCCTTTCCCGTGGAGTTGATCTAGCTTCTATGGTACTTTATCGCCAGGATGCACGCAGTCATGTAGCCGTTATGAGAGACTTAAGTACTAATCACAGGAGGGAACATTTGGACGTGAATGTACTACGTAGCAGTTCCGAGATAAAATAAATATGCGAGTTTCGCAACATGCAGTGAGTATTATGAAGTTAATTATCTAAAAGTAGCTCAAATGTTCAAAATTCTTCACACAAGCAAAGACCTTGTGCGTATTCTTCGATTTGCTCTACTCCTGGTGTTTTATGGGGCCGCAAACACGCAAAAAAGGTACCGTTTGATGTAATTTTTTTCTGATCGCAATACTGATTATGATTTTGTAGGCTCAAAGTCATTTGCATCCGTGCTGCGCAGAACCTTTCTATGCCTACCTAAGTGGTTATGATGCCTCAAACTGGACGAATCGAATTATACGCCGGTTTGTCGCCTAAACCTAGAGGCGAGAGAAGGAAATGTAATAGAAAATAAACGTTAAATGAAATGCAGGGTTTGAAGGAAATCGAAATATAGCCGTCCGTGATATCGCAATGTCCGAGCAAGTGGAGAAACCTGTCAATCCCGGCATTTTTTTCATCAAAGAAACCACCGGTTGTAAAGTCAATACACAAAACACTACCTAGACATGCCGGGAAGCAACCTAATCGCAGCTAAACGTTCTCACATCTTTATGTGAAGGAGAACTATAAGGAGAGGTGAAGGCATTACATTCATTATTACAGGAAATACCGTGACGGCAGGTAATTAAATAATTGGCAACTAAGCAGTCGATGGGAGTATTTCTGAGCAGCCGGTGCAGGTCAGACTTGCTAACAATACGATCGTCGCTAATGTCGGTCTTGTTTTTTTTGCGAGATTTTGAATAGGGATGCAAAGATATTAAATGTATCCTCCATAGTGGGTCATCCATTCGCTGGAAACTATTGTTCACTGCTTAAACCACACTGGTGAATAACCTGTTTGATTGTCAGCGGTCTACCAGTGGTAGCGTGACACGCAGATTTCAGTGGGCCACGTCAGCACGTCCCACCTTCAGTGTGTGGACCATCAACAGGCGGTTACACCTCGTGACCAACAGCTAGTCACAAGAGCATGTGGTGAACCAGGGGTAGTTGACACTTACGCATGACTCCCATTTCGCCACCCTCTAGTCCGCTGGCACGGGCTGCCACTTTTATACGTTACCCACGCATAAGCACACAGTAACAGGGCTCAAACACAAGGAATCACATGCCCCTTGGCCCACCAATAAGTAGCCAGGAGGATAGCGTGAGAAATGGGTAGGTCGCACTCTAGTAAATCATGACTTAGAAATTATGGGGGCCGCGGCGGGTTTAACCAGCCCTAAAGCGTGAAAAGAACGTGTCTTACCAACCAGTAACCTACGCAACACACATTGATAGTTTTCCACAGGAAATGCATAATCGGCTATTTTTGGGTCAATGACAAGCCAAGCGACCCCAGGGAGTGTCAGTCATCACCGACTGGTTAAACAGGCCTAGTTACCCATCGGTGATTCACATTTGTGTGACCAACCAGAGATTTTTGTAGAAAGAGACTCTGTTTATCTTAGCTAGGATATGTGCGTTTTATGGCGAAGCAGTATATGTATCACCTCCCTCCCCCCGTCCCTTTTCATTGGGATGAAGCCAATTAACTCCGCGCCGTTGCGGGCCCTCCTCCCAAACACCGAAGCCTCTTTTAGAACGGTTATTCACCTCGCCACCTGCGATGCCTTTTTCACAGGCTGCCCAGTCGGCTGACGACGGCCGTAGTGCCGTGATCATATAATTGCACATAATCAACAGCAGGACGAATGGGTGTAAATACACGCGAAAACCACCGCCACTCCCGATAATGTAGCCGTGGTCGTTGCCACCTCAAATTCCACCTCAACCAATAGTTGCGGTTCCCTACCGATTAAACGGGAACGCCGGCGTGCGCACATAATTAGGTTGAAAGCCACGCCGAGCGACATTGTCGCGTCGGCGGCCCTCGTTGACCAGCTGTCATAGCTTTTCTGGCGGAAGAATAAGAATGCATCTTAGTCTGGCCGCATTTGAAGTCTTTTTCTCTCTCCCTTTGGCCGTCTATGTCGCGCCTAACTAAAGCCCGTCGCTGGCTGCCGGTTTACGTGTGCACACGTCGGGGGTGGCTGGAGGGGGCATGCACGCACAGCAGGGCTTAATGCTACAGCAGATTCCATGCACGTTATGCTGGTGGGAGACCTAAATACGTGAGTGTCATGGCTCAATGCACCCTGCCAGCTTTACTCCGGTTACGAGCGGATTGGGCTTGGGTTAGTGTGTCGCGCAAACGATAAGATGACTACCACTGGTAATCGAAAGGGACACGCACCTGTGTGTTCACTAGAATTAAGGTCGAGGCCTTCGAGGTGTTAATCATTAAGAGACGAACGCATATCGTTCGCTTGGAGGATGAAGAGGGGATATTGAAGAAGTGTCTACCCTAACAGAAGCGTGGATGTGGGTGAAAAGAAGAGAAAGCCACTGCCGCCGTCGTTGCAGGCTCAGGTTCCAGGTTGTCGAGTAGCTAAAAATACCTCCCGTATGAACAGCAACTGGCTCTCTCGCAACACCGACGTGGGCCTATCTATTTTGCTGAGTTTGTGGGGCTTTCAGAGCGACATGCTCGACACGGCCTTTCACTTTTAAGCATACGCTCATGACCGATTGCCGGTTAAATTCGTGCACTGGTTAGGAGGGGGGGAGGAGGACGTGCATCTAAAGGTTTTATGTCCTCACTGATGACATGACGGTTGTGTTGGCGCGGGGTTTACACATGGCTATCAAGCGGCCCAATGCGACCGGTCAGGTGTCGTCAGTGGTAGAGTGGATTGGCTTGGCGTGTGAAACAAACAAAAAGATGCCCGCGACGCGGAAGGGAAAGAGACAGCTATACGTTTTTCCGATATTTGTATTTTCTATATATATTTATTTTCATTTTTTTGTTTTCATTTTTTTTGTTATCACTTTTTCTGTCCCTTGTATTCTTCGGTGTTCACTGTGTGCTGTTTTCAACCTGTTATTATTGCCACCGCCCTATGTAATAGCTTAGGGCTTTTAAGGTGACAATAAGTGAAAAAATGAAATTAAATGAATGCTCAGGACTTTGCAAGTGTCATTCAGTTAATTGGCTTGAAAGTATGCTCAGTAGGAAATTACAAACGAACATTTCTTCTTTAATGCACAGCGTGGAGGGCGTACACCTTCGCAGGTCATTCGTTTGCGCAGAGTGGAAGAGCACGAATTATTTCTTGGTGAAGTTGCGTAAACAGCCTGCCAACTTATCTTGAAGTTCCAGAACGCCAGAAAGCCGTTGCACGATTACCCCTCCGCAGAATGTGAGCGGTGGTGCCAATAATTGCTTATAGCAGGAGTGCAAGCCTGCCAATAGCTCTTCGTTTGGCAGAGACAGTGGCTGACCACTGGACCGGACACTCCTCACGAGCATTAGCAACTACGCATGAGACCCTGCCACGCTTAGGCTTTCTCCAAGAACCTCCCCACCCCCTCGGTCTCACGAGGTCGTTTGTGGCACTGGAAAACCGCCTCACAACCCGAGCCGTGGGAGCTGTTCACGTTACTCCTCTTCACGCATGGTTTCTGGCCAGAGGCCCGGCAAATACAGATTGTGGCAGCCAGCGCGGGCCATAAACGCGTCGTCGTCGAAAATCGGGAAGTACTACACCGTATTATAAGATCATGGCTGGCGCTGGTATTCAACCGTCAGGCCTCAATTGGTGTGAGCTGCAAAACATCCGCTGCTTCATCGTACCCTCCTTGCTGGTAGTTCAGTGCCAACCAACGTGGTTTCGCAACCGGCTTCTGTGTTAGGTTTTAGCAGTGGGTGCCAGAGTTCTCTGTTGCGTTTTGTAACCGCTAGTGTTCGTTGTTTTCAATGCTGTTTTTTTTGCTCGCTGTGATGAGGAATGCAGATCTCGTATTTGGTATAGTGGCCAGCCTTTGTGACGTTGTCACTAACCACCTAACATGGAAAATTTAGCTCCAACAGCGCAAGCAAGGATTCCGCACTACGGCAGTTGCGATCATCCGCAGAGCGTTGCGCACCTTGTGGACCAACACGGTGTGCAAAGCAGCTGTCGGGGCATCGGACAATCTTTTGATCAACCGAGCCCTGCCGCCCATATTCCATTTATCTGCGTCCTGTTGGTGGTGCGTGCAGGCTTTGTTACAAACCTCCGACGAGTTCTGCCGGCATTTCCGCAACGAATTCTTACCTGCAGGGTATGAATGCCATACAATCTGTGAACTTAGGTTTCAAACACAGCATCCTAACGAAACTATTCCGGAGTATGTTCGAGCTTTGCAAGACTTGTAACACCGATCAAGCCTCCTAATGCCAGAGTCGAGCTCGTAGAGACAGTTCTACGACCTTCCTATCCTCGGTTTATGTGACACTTTTGTGTTCGCAGATTTCTGTGTATTCAGGTAGTTGCAAAACATGCTCCTTCTGTTGAGGTGGGCTTGCTCGCTGCCGTCGAATACATGCCTCCACCTCCATACGAGGCGTCCTTGGAACTGACCCCCCCTCCCTGGAAAGGACATTCTGACCACAGATCATGTACCAAGGGACCGACAGAATGGAGCGAAGCGGTACCGTTCCAGCGCTTCCAACAACGCGGGCTACGGGTTCCTAAGCTTCAGGTCCCTGACAATTCGGGCTATGGATCCGTGGGCCACACATTCCCTGCCAACGCCGGCTAGGGTGTCTTGGGCCTCTCGGTACCAGACATTGTGGGCTACGAGGCCATAAGTTACCCGGTGCCTGCCAATGCGATCTACGGAGTCATGGGCCACCTGGATCTTGCGAAGGCAGGTTACGGGGATGAGAGCCACACAGTTGCAGATAAACCCCCATCTTGACTGCATTTACCGATGCGTGAGAAATTGAACATGAATGGTGAGCCCCCTGCCTCTTATTAGCGGTGAGCCCATTCTCATACTTTGTTCACCACGTACCTGTTTTGTCGGGAGCGTTAGAACAAATAATAGTATTCAAAGTGTGAAGTAGGACTCTGACAGCACTGCTAGGTACACTTTCTAGTGCTTCCCTTATTGGTGACGGCCTCTATGTGCGCTTCAATGCAATAAACGTTAGGTTTAGTGAATAAAACGTTTAATTACGCATGTCATGCAATGCTGCAGTTGTAGGATTGCCCTACGTTTGTATCTTGCGCTGGAGGGAACTGCGAATCGACCGAAGCTTGTGTACCGGCTACATATGTCTGTCAAAACGATTACGCGGCAAGGTGTTTTTGCAGGAAGCAAAATGTTGCTTGACAGGGCTGGTCGTTGCAAGTGTGCGGCCAACGGCGACTTCATCCAATTTGAGACGGCGCCAGACAGCTCCCGTCTTATCACCGAAATTTCGGCCACCACGGATACGGCATTTGCAGATGAGTCACACGTTAGTTTTCCAGCATTTCATAACACGGGAGTAACAAGCGGTCACCCATGACTTTCTAATATATTTTATTAGTGAAGTACTGGTGATTCACCCCCAGAGTTCTCTAAACACCTTAAAAAGTGCAAGAATCAGCCATTAGGCCTTTCACCTATATGTTACCCGGTTCACGAGGGTGTTTATATTGACTATTAAACAATTTGCAACTAAATCTTAATTTAAAGTTTAGCAAATGAGCACAACATCGAGCACGGTACTAAAAATATTTGTGCCACCAAGGCAGGCCACTAAACGTCGACATCTTTTGATATTTTTTCCACAGATGCACGCGTGAGTGGGCCAGTGATTATTGTGGTGACAAAAAATTCATCAATAAGAAAACAAAAGGTATACCAGGACATCTTGAAGGGTTCCTGTGAATGTACACGCCTTGTCATTCGGGCAAGCGGCTTTCATCTGCTTCAGCATTTCCCATTCTTTTTCATTCCCAGTCATCTACGGGTTTGAGAAGAATAAAGGAAAGGATTGGTATGGTAATGCCCCTTAAGAGATGTGAAACGGAAAAATTGTAGAAGGCATGCTTTTTTACTTAAAGGCTGAGAAACAAGCAGGGCATTGTAATGCAGATTATCTGACTATACCTAGAATGAAACTAGAAGACAAGGCGATGAAAATACAAATGAATTTACATAACTACACTCCCAAAGCACAAACTTCAAGACACATCGGTATTTAGAGATTCAGTTCAGTATGTATTAGCCGGACAAATTCCTTATATGTAAAGACTGCGTGTGAAACATCAAATCGGCGAACAGTGAAAGATCTTGTTTGTTGCCATACATGGCAGACGTTTACCACGGAGAAACGGATACACCTTGTTATAATAGCAATATTCTGCTCTCAAGAAGTTGCTCAGACAAGACAGGACTAAAACGTGTGAGTAAAAAATAGATACTTCAGGGAATCTGGACAACCCAGGACGTGCAGTTTAGCTTTGAACAAAATTTTGAAATGGAATTTTATACGAGTACCCACAGCTATCATTCCACTTTACACAAAGTGCCCTTCCTGTGGGTCACTAAAATACGAAACAATAGCATACATATAGACCTCAACTGCTTCAGCAATGGAAAAAAAATTGTATGAAGTACCAAGGTTCAACAAGACACTTTCGCTGCCATTACATCACATACGTCACCGTGTTTTCCCTTTAAAACCAGCTGTTACGACTCAATCTCTGAATATGCTAAAAGCCCCGGTATTCTAAATGCAGATCCAGCGCAAACGCCCAAATTGTTAATGTAGAACATTTCGCACCTTTTCCTCCACAGGAGGTGCTAAGTATTTCAGTGGGTCCGTCCTGTTAGCACCAAGACGTTTATCTATCTTTTTTCTGTTATTTGCTTCCTGTAACGGCTACCTCGCTTGCTAATATTGCTTTTATTTATTCCCTTGCCACGCTTCCTGTTATGATATTCGTATTTCTCTTTGCACTGACTTGTTGCTGTATTATTTGTCTAGTTATTGTATAACTTTTGTTTTTATTTTGTGATTGTCAGCTCTTCTTGCCCCCCTTACCCAACGCACTGCTGCGCCTGTGGTACTGAATAAATAAACAAATATTAAGGCACCAAATTTTAATAGCAGTTTCTTTATGTAAGTGGGTTCGATGGAAGGCGAACTATCTAACTTTTCTTATTTCTCTTACTCAGACAGCTTTAAAACCTGAATTTAGTAATTCGGCCGCAAGAACCTCGCGTATGTTTGTTAATACCGGGTCGTCTCCTTACAAGAACGTATATTTGAGAATTGGGTTCTAAGGTTCCAGTGACGAGCACACATATTAAAAAACATTAGGACAAAATTACAATGCTTATATAACTATGTAAATAGCTTCCTTTGTATATTGGGATATCCCCTCGGAAGTTTAGAACATATTTAAAATCAATTTTAATCCTTCTGCACTCGAAAAAGCTCATCCGCGCCATCGAGCCAGCTCACGACGTTATCTGCGCTTCGACTCAAACAGCCTCCGTCAGGGTTTCCGTAACGTGTCAAAGCGGCGGTGGTGCAGTTGGGGCGCGCTTTTCCGCATGGTCGATCACATCAAAGGTTTTTGAATTGCCGTCACGAGCGACTGTGGCCGGTCGGGCCGTACTGGCGGGCGCGCGAGCTCCCAGACCGGCATGTCCTGTGGTGGGGCGAGACCAGTGGAGTGAAGTGCGCCTTCCCTTCATGGCAGCTGTCTCGGTGTTCCCTTCAACGAAACCAAAACTGCATGAATAAACAGATCTGTAAGTAATTATATATGCTCCGTTCGATAATCTAACGTGCCGTTCTATTTATGATTCGGGTGCTCGTACGCATCTATAGGGGCGAAAAAAAACGTAACACAAATGGTTTGTGTCAGCAGTCTTTTGAGGCTGGGCTGGGACTGTCTCAATCTATAAAAATTCACAGCACGGAGGAACTAAACGACGTTAGGCCTACTAGTATGCTAGACAGAGTGATAAACGAAGTTCGAAAATACAAAGCTCAATTATAAATAACAAACCAATAATGATAACACTAGCAATTAGGAATAGAAACGACTTTACCAGATGAGAGAACAAACTCCAGAGGGTGATATCATGGTTTAAATAAAGAAATAGAATTGGGCCTGGGCTGGCGACATAGTGAGGCGAAATGACATGTAGACCATCAGGATACCATAGCGGAACCCTAGATAAGGGTCTATAAGAAGGGCACAAAAGCCAATAACACGATGAAGGGATCCAATAAAGACGATCGGGGGAAAAGAATGGGCTCGAATAGCGAAGGAGGGATTGGTTAGAAGTCAGTTGGAGAGGCCTTCGACCTGCAGTGAACCTAAGTAGTCTGTTGAGGATGACGATTACGAAGAAAATAAAGAATTGGCGTATTAAGGGGTGAAAATTCTGCATCACCACTAAAGCAACCTTCCTCAGACTACCTTTTTCAGTCCCCATGTGTTATTAATTGCCGGTGTGACATGTTAACGCTGTCTGAGCACTTCGTATGGTGGGAGCTGAGATTTCTACAGACAGCTTCGGCCGACATATTTTGAAAGCAAGAGGAGGCCTGGATACTTACATGGAGAAAACTTGCGGCACGTGACATCATGCTCTGACGGCGTGCACTGTAGTACTGGCCAGGCGCGGCTAAATGCGCCTAATTGGATCTTATAAGCAGACAGATGCGTCTTATACCACACAATGTGTTCCGAAACGTTCCTCTTAGTTACAAACAAAGAAAATTGAATATGCACACCACAATCCCCCACAACCCCACAACCCCACATCCCGCAACAGTTGTAACCCAGCCGTGTACTTCCACTCCGTGACTATGGTTACAATGCGAATTCAGAGCCTAAACATGTCATGCCACTGAGAGCTTCGAAAACGCCAACATATGCATCTTCCAACACGATTGTTCTTGGTGTTAAATAAAAATGGCAGACCAGCCATAAAGACTTTGTGGCCGCGCAGAAACAAACTGTGCTACAGGGACAACATACAGGCAACAAACATAATAAATACCGCCACTTACGTCTTTAATGTCGGCTTGACACCCACGAAAGGAGCATGTGAACCGGTTCATTTTGTCCGTATGAACAGCGACGCATTCTTGGCAGAAGATGTGTCCGTTGCCATCTTTGAGACCCTTCGGTGTCACGGCGTTGCAGCTGCAACAGATGAGCTCCGGCTTTAGGTTCTTTTCAAACGACAAGAGCACGCCGTTAGGAAGTCCGTGTACATCTTTGACGGCATATTTAGTTGGGACGGCCATCCTTGAGTACTGGTTGTAAAGCCGTTTAATATCGATTTCCTCCTAGATTTCCGTACCCTGGAAAACAAAGAATGAGAGACAAGTCTTCACGGCAGGCCACCCAGCTTACATGGGTACAACTTTCGACACGCGGTAAAGATATGGTTGGTTGGAAACAGCGTGTTAAAACAGGATCACGAAGAAAATAACCGGACAGGACGAGTGCTATCAACATTCGTTCGGCTAGCATCTTCCAAAAGGATGCATGGCGAACTATCTAGCATTCGTTCAGCGTTGTCTAAATCATGTATACACTCTATTAATGACAGTTTCAAAGAACAGGTCCAAAAACTAAAAGGAGCAGGTTTTCCAACCAGTGCTTTGGCATGAACGTGCAATAAGCTCCTAAAAATGCTGAGGTCGAGATAAGACTGGCGCACATAAGAAAGTAGCACAACAGACAAAGTACGCCGTGGTCCCATATGTTCACCGGACCATTCATAGGCTAAAAAAAGTTTCTTCTAGATTTGGGGTGCAGGTAGCCATATCGGCACCCAACAAAGAGGGTAAAATATGTGCGTTTGTGGACAGAAAGAAACAAGGTAAGGACGCCGGTGGAGATGACAAGTGCTCGGTGAATCACAAGAACAAATATGTGCCATGCTGCGTTGGTGTTGTTTACAAAATCCATTGCTCACGTGGTCAGTTTTATGTTGGCCAAACGGGCTGGTGTATAAATGTGCGTTTAATAGAGCACTTTAATTCATTTGAAGGCACACCCACATCTTATTTGTCGGATGATTGCCATTCATGTTCCACGGGCGCCTGTCAGCCCCATTCCGATAAAACAGTTGTATTATTCCGTCATCACATTCAGCTGAAGCGCGATCATATAGAGGCATTTCACATAACCAGTCTTGGTGGTTAGTGTGTTAGTCAGCCCTCTGTATATCTGCACGAGAAAGAAGTGGCTTTCTTTGTTTTCAAACGTCGAAGCAAGGGTAAATTGTTCCTGTTATCTCTTTTAGTGTTTGAGTATGATTCTCACCACTGCGCATGCGCAGATTTGAATTTTTATGTATAAATGTTTCTTATTTTTTAATAAATCTCAGTTGATAGTTAGCGCTCATCCTGTTCGGTTTTCTTGGTGCTCCTGTTTTAACGCGCTGTTTACAACCAACCATGTCGCTTTACCAACTCGCCCAACTCTCCATCCTGCTACGGTAAAGATACACGGAATGATTTTGTTGAAGACCTCTACGTAGGACACCTTCTCTTTAACGTAAGTTTACGAGGACAAGCATGGGAATCACACCGAACACGAACTTACGAAATTTGCGCCTATTAATTTCAATCGCAATTGGGGTGTGCTGTGATTGAGTTTGGGATTAGTACAAGAAACTTGGAAGCACTAGAAGTATATTACAGGGCACAACTATGGGGCTGTCGATTTGTTTTCGTGGAAACCCGCAGGAATCAACACTCAACGGTGTTTAAAACTACGTTTTGATATGCTAAATTACAAGAGGTAGATGAAATGCGCATAATGATAGCCTTCCTGGTGCGTAATTGCCGCATATTTTGTTGGGAGATGGTTTGACAAAACAAGTTTTACTGGCGGTGTTTCTATCACGATATCTCTCATTTAGACGGCCTTGTATTGTTAGCAAACGGGAATTCTGTGACCCACAACCTTCGCGCATACTCAGAAATTATGACAAGTAAATGAAACTCGGCGAAATGAGTTTACTTTTTTTTGCGGCGAATTCCGGTGAAAGTGCATTAAGAAAGTTTTGAAGAAAATAAGAGAAACCGTCGTCCTCTGCTGAGAATTTAAAATAAATAAAATTTGCACCTAAGAGTTTTTGGCTTCGGAGATCAAACAAGCACAAAATCACTGCTAGAAACAGCTCCGCTGAAAAGCTTTGCAAAATCACACTGTCTCCGGAAAAAGGCAGCATGTAAATTGAAAACAGAAACAAACTCGTGAGACAGTTCCAGGAGGGATCCGCACTTGCCGTTTCCGTGGTGCCCCTTTAACTGTGTAATGTTAGATTGTGCGGACATGGTTCGGATTGGGGAGTTGGCAATCGTTAACTAAGGAAGAAATATTTTATGTAATTTTTGGCGTTCGATGGATTGATTGTAGGGTTTAACGCGCCGACATAACGCAGGCGATGGAGAGCGCTGTAGTGGATGGCTCCGGATTAATTTTGACCACATGGGGATCTTTAACTTGCACCGAAATCTCGTACACACGGCAGTTTTTGCGTTTCGCCTCCATCAGAAAAGCGGCCCCCGCGGCTGGTGATCAAACCCGCGTTCTTGGGCCGAGCAGCACAGCGCCATAGCCACTGAGCCACCGCTGCGGGTAATTTTTTTTTGCACTTCCGCTATAATGAAGCAGCTATGTATTTTTACAAGTAATCTGATCAGAAATGGAAGAAAATGATCTGTCGAGAAATTCCTCGGCCCTCCTACACATACAAAAGAGCAGCAGCTGAGAAGTGGTGTTTCCTTAATCGACGGTTATACGCACAGAAGAAACGTTTTTTACAAAACTATTCATTGCACACGCTTGCTTGTTAACTAACTCAATGAAACTTTGTACAATTACACTTATAATGTACGAAATAAGTTTGGGGCTGTCGTTCCGCTTTCGTAGTAACCTATGTATTCAGAAAACACGGGAATAAGGTAACCTTTACAACTGCATGCGACATAATTGCAAAACGTAAGCGTGCATCGGAGTAATATCAGAGTCGTCTAATTGGAAATTAAAATCGGCTTAGTAATATCGCAGCAACCAATAACAGTATATTTTGTTCTTAATACACCAAAATTAGATTCAGAGCTAGACAGCATTTGCGAAAATCTGGAGGCTGAATTTGTGTACACGCGTCGCATAGACTGGAAGACACCGACCAGCGCTGGTGTCTAGCTGTATGCAACACGGCTGTAAACTTAGTCTTGCATGATATTGAAGCTGGGAGTAGTAAATACGAACCGGTAACCAAGTATTCCCCGCCATGACAGTTGACGTTTGATGGTTAGCTGAACAGGCTGAATATTGTTGGGCAAATATGGGGCATTCACTTTAAAAACTTCCCAACGTGGAGAAATTCACCACTGCCTCCAAACAGATGTCCAGGGTAAATTGCGAATTCCAGCGTCTCAAACGATATACGAACCTAGCGACTTAAAAATTGCCACCACTGGTTTTTAAAAATGAACTTTATTCATGAGCGCAATTAAAACATGATGATAGCTTTGTATCCTAGACTCAGTTCGGTTTTACTGCGATGGAACCACGTGCTCTACACTATCTGCGTCCAAGCGTGATAGCTCGTTACCTTAGCGTCGAATGCATAAAGTAGACATTTTCGAAACTTACGGATTTAAACCCGGCATTCCTGAAGGCGAACAAGCGGTAATATATTATGCAGGGAATGAGCACCTTAATTCGGTGCAAGGCAATGCTTGAAGAATACGGAAATGAACGTTTCTCGGGCGATCTTTGCGATTTAGGGCAATATGTGAAAGAAAGTTTTCAAGTTATTATTGCCCCTAATGCCACACTGAATAAATTATCCATTAAAAATTAAAACGTCACAATTATAGGAGATGTAAATGTTAACTTGCTAGACGTTAATTCTACTTATTACGACACCTACACGAACTGGTTTACGTGCTCTTGAAACGAATCAAATTACCTCACCCATTCTCCACGCGAGCCACAGAACCGAAATCCTTATAGATCATGTCTTATCGAACTTGCCATCTATTCCCGTAACTGGTGTAGTACAAATTGATATTAAGGAGCACTTTCCAATCATTGTTACTTTTGACACTGAACCCCGTTTTTCCGAGGGATACTACTACATTTCAATGTTCAACGCAGAAAAATTTATAGAAACCGTCAGTGGTATCAATTGGTCTGTTATCAGTCGCATGCGTTATCCAGTCGAAGATCTTAATTTTTTTCTCCTTATCTTTTTTGAACGCTGTTAGCATTTTCACTCCAACTATAAGATGTAAAAAGAAATCCGTTTCCGTGTAATCCTTGGATGACTAAGGGCTATTATATTCGTCACTTAAAATCGGTTCAACATTTTCAGAACCAAGCGATACGTGTCATTACCACCAGCCATTTTAGTGCGAATGTTTCGTTACCACCGACCCAGTTAGGTATCGTATCCATTGATCACTTTTTCAAATACAATCTTGCAATCATGTTATATAACCTCCTCAACAACCATCTTCCTTCTCAGTAGATAGATGTTCATTCTGTATTCAATACAAACACCACAAGATTTGCCGCCCCTAATAATTTTAGTCCCAATTGTTCATTCAAATTTCGGAGAAAAAGTAACCACTTCACCGCTAATAAACTCTGGAATAGCATACCTCTTACTCTGAAATCATCAATGTCGTTGCTGCTATTTAAACCAGACCTGAAGTATTTTTCGTAGGGTGCAATTAGATGTTTTTGATAATTTTACCGGTGTATTTGCACAAATGTTGTTCCTTGGTATAAAAACACACACCGTACAGTGGTACTTACCTCAAATTAAATTTCCCCTAAAAGCAGACCAAACTTTCAAATCTATTACAACTCAGTATGCGCACAGTATACCGATTTAACAGCCAGACGGTGCAGCATGCATAGGAGGCTGTGCGTTCCGTTGTTCCTACTTCTTGTAACCCCCATGTACAGTGCGGTTCACTGTTAAAGGGAAACGGCGAGCGCGTGGATGCTGCGATCCATGAAGCGCCACCGCCGAGAAGTGGCTAGAATCGCAGACAGCCGGCACATGCGCACTGACCGCATGAGGCGGCAGAAGCCGCTGTGTCGTCTGCTGAGCATCTGGGGAGCTATAAGCTACGTAGGACTTGGGCTACTGCATAGAATCAGAGGAACGATGACGGCTACTTCCTACGTGGATATCATACAGACGGTCCTCATCCCCCACGTCCTGCATAGGCCGTTCCCGGATGGACTCTTCTATTTTCAGCAGGATGGCGCTTCTGTCCACTCTGCACATATTCTTAAAGATTGTTTTGACAGCCTCAGCATTAATTCTTTAGATTGGCCTTAAAGGAGTACAGATTTAAATATTGGAGGATAATATGGGGATAATGAAAAGCAATCTTTCGCGACAATGCGGCCTCACTACCGCGAACTCGGAGGAGCTGTTCGAGGCTATTCAAGGCGAGTGGGAACGTCCACGGAGAGATCTCGCGATTGCAGGAGCACTTTACGACTCACTGACGAAAATGATCCGGAGTCTGAAGCTCTCCGGAGGAGCCACGATTAGCTGCTAGCAACAACAGACTTCCAGTTCGGCCATCACAGCGCTTAACCGTCACATTTTAAGGAATGTTCCTGGCGTCATGCTTTATTTGCATTTTTTCCCGAGCATTTTAAAAGATTGTGTATGATTTAAATAAGGCGACGTGAATTACCACATGTTCGGCGAAGTGATGTCTGTGAACGCGAATGTAGATCGACTACTCCCACTAGGCAATATTTTGAATTCGTTAGGCTTATAAATCATTATGCTTCACGAGACAGCGTGTGACAACATGCGTATTATTCACCCACCGGCGACAAATCGCGAACAGCTGTGCTAGCAGTGAATGCGTCAGTTATGAAGGGCAACGATAAAATGGCAGCATCTCCACTCCATGGATGCTAACGACTGTGCGGAGTACGGGGACTCGAAATGACATCCAAGTTTCGCCCTGAGTGATATCCGATTTGCGCCCTGACCTTCATTCAATTTGATCCGTGATTTGCACCTTGACAATTCCCTAAATAAAACTGGAACTCACGGCTGAAATCAAATTTCGCTTGATTTTGTCGTGGTGTACGCACGGATAGACGCGGACGGACATTGGGAGGTACTCCGCACCGTTGCAGGCGAAGGAGTAAGCCGTTTGACTCTCGGGTGCTAACTCACGGTCGTAGCCCAATGGGTAACGACTGAAACTAACTCTGTCGGGTCTACCAGACAGCCTCGAATCCGGCAGGTGCCTGGGAGATTTTTGGCGTTCGAAAATGATATGCGCATGGACATTGCCTGGTCCTAAGGTACTCAAGACCTAAAAAAATGCTAGCACATCACAGAAAAAAAGTTTGAGTCAAAGTTCCTGCGCACCATCGTTTCACGGCAGCACGCGCCCAGACGTCTTAGCACTGCCTGCAGCGCCTCCACCGGCGATCGTTCGCGATCGCAGCTTCGTACCGGCACCGGCGTGGCGATAAAACCGAGGGCACTGTCGTCAGTGCGGCGGCGGATATACAGACTATCTCGAACCAGGCGTTATCGGCAGGCGTCATTCGTGCAGCCAAAAGCTGGCTGTTCGAGTGCTCTAGAGAGCCGTGATGACTGTACCAACGCTAAAAAGAACTGCCAATAACCATCCGAAGTTGAAAGCGACTTCATGCACCGTGAACAAATTGACCCGGTGGAGTTTCGGTACTATCCTGTCAACACCGTCAATACCACATTGAATTTCAGCGTGAACGAAATGACGGGATTCGTTACATCGTAAAGAAAATATCGCGCTTTTTCATTTCTTGGTTGACAATTTCTGCACCCCTGTCGTTCATGCCACGACATATTTTATCGAGCCCATTGAATAAATGACTTTTGCATTAGGATGGCTAAAATCGCTGCTTAAAATAAAGTATCAGGAACAATTTTACACCAGTACACCAAATTTGAGCCACTATACTGCTCTGGTAGAAGGCAGTTCCAAGACCAATCGAATTTGTTATAAACATTATGAGCACACATAAATAGCTTGTGATACACCTAAACGAACAGCCTGGTCACAAAGAGCTAACTGTGGCGTTCCTGGAGTGATGCCGCCATATTTGAACATTAGATGAGCGATGGGCAAGTTGGGAAAGCTGTCGCCATTCGCCAGCTTGCAAAGATCTACATATTGCTCTAACGTTTTCCCAGAAAAGAAACTTCTCCATCGGTTTACATGTGATCAACGCCCATTGTTGAAGCCTATACCTGTTTGTTTAAACGAACTATTATTATTTAAAAATCAGACGTTACACCCTGCCCGTCTTGGTTTGTGTTGCGCATTTAAAATGGCTAACCAAACACTCACGAAACCCGCCACGACGAAAATACTGTGACGCCCCGGAGCACGAATCGAATTGTGACCCTTTATAGAGCGCGACTTAGCATGCTTCTTGCATTGCACGAACTGCGCCGGGGTAACGGCAGTGGGGAAGTCGGTCATAGCGGGTAGAAAGCGGCAATGTGATGAGCCCTACTGCAGATAATATGCCTATATTTCGGGAGATAATGAATCCGCAATTGAGCGACTAGGCGCGCAGTACAGGAGGGCTACAGAATAATATGAACAGAGCAGGTTAGAATCATTACATGCACCAAAACGTCCATGGTCCTTCGGAACGCTGCCTTTTGAAACGCGAGCCCGAAAGAGCTCAGCCGTTAAGATTAAACACATCGGGCGCAGTGACCAGTTTATCTGCAACGCGCTATTTGTCTTTGGCGATCGCAGAAGGCACAGATAGCATTTCGCTGTGTCGGCCCCATGCCTACTTTTAACGTGACCAGTACACAATTCCTTAGTTGAAAGCGTCATATTGAGCCGCGTGAAGTAATGAACAATTTTAGATTTTATGGGGAGAATATTTAACTTCTTCGATCGTTGTCCCTTTCATAACAGATTTTTCTAGGGGTCGCTTGTTCTGATCACCACTCCACATCGCGGCCGCGATTTTTCACATCGCAATTGATAGCTTAGTAAAGGAGACCATGTAGGAAAACAGAGCGTTTGCGTTCGGTAGTTGCGGCCGCTTTTTTCTTCATAAGGTTTGACAAATGCAAATGCGAGGTTCCGTTCAGCCATATACGCGTTTTGAAATACGCAGTGAAACCTAGGCGTTCATTTACGTTCCAGATATGGACGTCTGCTGCGTGCACCCAACACACGGGAAAGATTTTGGAATGAAGTGTTAAAACTCACGATGTGGAAACTAAATGGTTATCTGTACTAACAAGGACCATAAAAAGCATGTAACAAGGAATCTTTGCGCAATAAAACAACACGGCAGGTCAGCCGCGTTCTTTGTTTCGCGAAATTGCTAGACTAATGACAGCACATCCCACAAAGGTAACCAAACGCCAGTTTACTTACGAATACACCCGCACGACCATAAAGATTTGCAGCAACCCGACGCTATCAAAATTGGAGCTGTTCAAAACGAGGCCTAACCACATGGGCGGTGTATTTGCGCAGCTCTGCGTGAAGTTTCAGATAAGCGGGAAAAAGAAACTTCATCATCCCGCCTGCGGCGGCAGCTAGATGACACTGTCGCCATCTACGCTCGTCTGTGACAACCATAAAGCAATGTCTGTTGCAAGCACGTCGGTACGTAGATCTGCAGAATGACAGCGATGGCAACACCGGTAAAATGAAAATGCCAAAAGAAAAGACCCCATAAAAATACGATTCGTTCAGACGAAACTCCACTAGGAACAATGCTAAGAGTTCACGTACACACAGCCAAGAAGCTTTTCTTTTGCGTTTGTTTCCGTCGTTCCGATCTAAATAGTAACGCGGAATGTTTTGATGGAGGCGAAAAGCAAAAACGCCCGTGTGTACAAGATTTCGGCGCACGTTAAAGATCCCCAGGTGGTCAAAATTAATCCGGAGCCCTCCACTACGCCGCACCTCATCGCCTGCGTTGCGTCGGCGCGTTAAACCCCACAATCAATCAGTAATGCGGAATGCTCACCTCGCTTCGTGGTCAGTGGAAAGCCGAACGGTAGTCAAAACTTGTACGATGATATGATACTAAAGGAATTCACGCCCCATGTAGCTTCCGCCGCACGAATGCACTGACGACTATGCGCCGTCGGGAGCGCGAACAGGAACTACTCTCATATGCTAGGCCAGGAGCACCTTATCGGTTTTCGTTTCCAGGGCGACAGATAAGACGCCGTCACTCTGTGAGCCCTGGCTTCCCGTTTGCGTCGGCGAGCGCAAAGGGCGGATCTCTTGCTGCCACTTTTAAAGACGATTGTCTATCTTGGGCTGCTTCGGCTGAAATATTCTGGCTGGCCTTTACGTCACGCTCTCTCTCCCCCAATTCAGCTGTCGTGCGAAAAGATAATAATTCTGCAGAGAGAGAGTTTTAAATCGGTGAACAGTTCCCCAAACATACTTCTTACTTGTCTGCACTCTTGAGAAAAAACAAACATTGTTCGAACAGCTTCACGTGCACCTAAATAGGTTGAGAAATGTTCGCAATTTTTTGTTGCATTCAGTTTTTTTGTTACATGCAGGTTTCGAGATAAGGCTTGCGTAAATGAAGCTGAAACGAAGGCCACATGCTAGAAAGCGGTGAATGTGAACTAAACCTTTGTGGATTTATTGCACAGTGAAAAACTGCGTGAGTTGCACCTCCTGCTTTCGCACGAGGCTAGGCACTACACAGCACGCCACAGAAGCAATGTCACCACCAACCGTGTTGGCAAACGTTACTTAAATATTCCTTTTGCCTTTTGACGCTTTTCGGCGGCTTAACGCGTTACAAGAACCAAACTTACACTAAAAGGGTGCTTTTTTGCAAACTCGGTGCTCTTTAACGAGCTGAATGTTGTTGAGGTGAGATACAGTGCAGGTGGAAACATTATTCCTTCTAGCCAGTTTATCGAGTGCGAGCCTTCTTTCTCCAGTGCGAGCCTTGACCTCTTGGCGGCATGGCAAGCGTTGAAAACAGTGAAAATCAGTCTTTCGCCATATTTATAACGGGAGGAGCAAGAGAGGAGGAGCAGGGCATAAGTAATATTTAGAGAGGAGAAGAGAAGCTTTGACGTGGCCGGGCGGAAAAAAGACTACCCTCTTCCGAGGAAATTCGCATTGATGTGAGCAGATACACGGGCAATGTTTTTGTGGCCCGAATTGTGCATGTACATAATTTGCCCGTAAACATTTCGTTAACGTTTCTCAAACACGAGAAAAGCAACAATAAAGTTTATTCTTTAAGTACAACATTGACACACGTTTTATAAGTACTTTGCAATTGATGTGCCTGCCCACTTTGACTTACCCTATCATTTTAAATGCTTTACAAATACACAGGTGCTCTTAATAAGACAAACGCACTGCTTGGCGCAGTGTACAATTTTTCTCACTCGGGTAATGTAGCCTCCGAATTTCGTGTTATTGCAAAGGCATTAGCGTTGATGATCATGTTATATATTTTCCTAAATTTTATTTTAAAGCTTCTCATGGAAGCACCTTACGGAAAGATATGTAGCAGTAGCAGCGGTTTGAAGTTGGAAAAAGGAAACATGGTTTGCAAAGGTGTACGCTCTGTCAGATTCTTAAGTTTGTTGAAAGTTAAGCGCGGTAGTAAGGTCACCACGTTTTGTTCACAATGTAATCATACGTGGGGTCAATACATACATTTTGTATAATCGAAGAATGGACAATGGCCGCACACGGCTTAAGTGGTACCGTTAAAGAAGTCGGGCATAGATGTTATCTAAATTAGAACGGGGGGCTTGCGTTGAATATTCTAGTTTTTCTTACTTGTGTAACAACCCGTAGTTGTACAGTGCTGTGGCTTGTTATCGGGCAAAATTGTTTGGAATGGGCACCCATCATTTGGCACAGGAGCACCTGTGAAAGCAGCGCATCACCTGTAAACGAGGCTCCAATGTACCCCAGGACTTCGCTCAAGGTGCGAAGGTTTGTAGACAAGATCTGAGCAAGGGCCTTGCGAGCAGAGCCTAGTGTTTGCGGCTCTGACTCTCTCGCTTTTGCACACATCTTGCTGAGTTAGCAACCACTCCTTATGCGTACAATACTTATTTATCCGAACATAAAATATTACTTGACATGCATGTGATAATTCCGAAAAATGCCTAAGTAAATTTACTGACAGCACTAACTTGTTCATTCCTTGACAGCCTCGACTCATCCTTATTATTTAAACCCTATATACTACATAGCCATGTTCCATCCGATGGCGCCAAATGGTGCTTGCTATTGTATCACTAGTTTACTTCTTCAAGCGTAACTATGCATGCTTACTTCAAGGTATATTTATGGGTAAGCGTGTCAGAACATTGCTTTGGTCCAAAAACACACTACGTTCCAGTTTTTTTATCTTTGACGTAATTACGCCCTTTGAACTCAAGGTTTCCTGTTGGCTAAGTTTGCCAAAACATTACTCTAGCACACAAATACGTATCGTATTGTATTTTTTTGATCAGTTTTTTGCCAGAAGTTTCTACAAGTGAATATGCACAACTGCTGATTTAAAGGGTATTAGTGCACGGGCCCTGTCAATCCGTAGATGGCTTTTTCTTCGATGTCTTCCCCATAGCCATTACGTCGAAAAAAAAAAATTACTACTACTTTTGACGTAAAGAGGCCTAAATGGCCTCTCTGTTTCTCTTGTTTTTGTTACACTTCCCGAGCTGACAAGACCAGCCGAGGAAGTGTAGGGAGATTCGCATGGTTAAACGAGTGTTTTTACAGGAAGGTTTGATATGTAATGGGAGTACCAGGCAAGAATATTTTCGTTCATGGTAACTGTGGGCGATAATATCTCACGCAGGCTTGCGCAATTGGACTTTCACCGGTATAGGCACTCCTGATAACAAAACTCTTCTATTTTGTTATTCTGTTAGCAAACACCGAAAACGTAAGTCTATAATACAGTTGCAAAAACGCTTGTCGTAAATTTTAACTCAAACCCAATGCCTTAAACCCTGCGATTAATGCGAGATATCTAAGAACTGGTGCTGTTTTCAAGAAAAACAGTTGTTGCAACGTGCGCCCTACGATACGGAGCTCTTGATGCACTGTTAGCTTTTATTTCATCACTTCATTTTGAAATTACGATTAGAATCAGATGTCGTGAATTCCTTCTAATTAGAAAAGGGATTGGAAAAGAACGATGACAATCAATGATCATGCCACACAAAAAACCCAAAAATTATTTCTTACTAGCGTTAGTACCCTGCAATACGTGGTTGGCCAATATACCTAAAGTACAACACCTATGATGTCATTTGTTACTTATCACGTAAGAAATTCATCCTAAAATTTCTCAGAGTTATGAGTGTCTGCGCTCTGACAGCAGAGCTCTCACTGGAGCCATCGAGTGATAAAAACGACTGGAACTCGTGATTTTTTTCAACTATCTCGAAACAAAAATCGCGTCGTTAATGTGCTTTAACAACCGCAAACACATCGTACGGGCTATATAGTAATACCCCTTAGTCGGTTTTGTACTGGCGGTCGTACCAGGCGATTTGCCGGAGGGCCAATACACCAATTCCTATAACACATATTGAGTTATTCGTTATTTGTGACCTCAGTAGTTCACCGTGGAGTTGCAAACGATTATTAATACCCACCTGATGTCATTAGATGGGGTTTTACCATTGTGAATGCTGAAAACAGCTGCAATTCTAGATTTATTGGGACTTTCAACAGACAAATGTACGATCTTGGTGCGACGAAACAAATTCCTACGCATCATGAGAGTTATCCCAGTATGTGTGATGCGTAAC
Source organism: Haemaphysalis longicornis (assembly GCF_048455015.1). Lineage (NCBI taxonomy): Eukaryota > Metazoa > Arthropoda > Arachnida > Ixodida > Ixodidae > Haemaphysalis > Haemaphysalis longicornis. The sequence goes on from NW_027526407.1 coordinate 90,778,587, forward strand.
TATCAGTCACGGTTTTATAACACGTAACATGGACCCCTACGGGAGGTGTGTGTTGCTGAAAACGTCGCGCACTGCTGCAACAGACGGTCCACGATCTACGCGACAGCGGTACTAATAAAATAAAGACACTTCACCTGTATTTCGGCAGTACCTCTTGAATAGCTTTCTATGCCGTTTACTAAGAAGCTTCGCCGTCCAACACTCTTATAATCGTGCCCTGGCGGTAATCAACAAAGACGACCTCGTTCGTGTGGTTGCTTGAGTAGAAAAAGTAAGAGAATGTTTGCTACCAAAATACACATGGACCGGTTTTCTGAAAGCATACAAGAAATGCCAACAACTGATGTCCTTACAGATGCCGCGCGATACGTGCGAGTTAATAAAAATTTATTGGAATTGATCCCAACTCTGCTGTAGTCATAATAACTTAGAGCAGAAGAAAAAGAGTACCACGCATGAGAAGAAATAGAAGCGGTGCATTGATTTTACAGTGACAACTGGAACCTTCTTTCATTATTAATTTCGGCGGAGGAAGCAGATACGCGGGTTTTGCTTTAACGTATTCGGCCGGTATTAAAAAAAATTAAATGCCTTTTGTCCAACGAAAAAAATGGTTGAAACACGAACCTTTTTTCCACAGCAAACTGAGTCGAATCAAAGTCTACTTTCATGAAGGAGTCGTGCTTGGTCAATGCCTAACAGGGCAGCCCATGATGGATTGGGTAATGGTCGCAATGCAAGGGCTATGTGCACCAGCGTCTAACGGCGAAAGGCCACGCGTGAAAGTCAACTTTTGAACTCGCTCTTATTAGGACAACGACAATCACCTTGAAATGTTTTCGTAACGTATTCACTCGGGAAACTTACCAGGTTTGAAGGGTTCACTGTGCACCTGAGTTTATTTGTCTGTAGACAGAAGTTGGGGAAGTTGACGTCCTTTGGTAGCTATTCTGGCGTAACATTTTCTATTTCAATCTCTGAATTTGCACTTTCAACACTTTGGTTGTCCACCAGAGGAAGGTTCTCGTTTCAACCATGTTTCACTTCACCCGTCATCATCTTCATCGTCAGAGAACGTTGGCTTTTTTGCGGTGTGTTTCGCTGTGGGCGGTCGCCATCAGTGGGGCAAAGAAGAGTTCGCTTTAAAATGCAAGCGTCTTCTACTGGGTCAAAATGGCCAATCGGATAGACGTTGTCCTCATACCGCGAGAGACCCAGGTGAGATTGTTGCCACCGAAAGCGTCTTTTAGGGCCTCATAAAAAAGTTGGCTCTCCTGTATCGGGCCAGACGCCATCAGCGCGGAACAGAACCCTTTGTTTAATAGAGCGGAATTGGTATAATGTCCCATAATAGGAATGTACTCTGAAAATCTCAAAGTGTTCGTTCTAGCTTGTGCCGAGTATTAGTATTATGTATTAGCCATTTTCATTTTGTAACTGGTGCGATTTCCCTAATCCCACAATCTTTTTACGCTTTGTTTGGTAAAAATGTTGAGTACAGTTTCGGGGATATTTGGTAGGGTAATACTGGTAAGCAAAATTATAGATATATAACAGGGATTGACACTTCTATAGAAATCTGCAAACAAGTAATTCACCCCCGTTTAAAATAGTCCTATTATGCCAGTAAACCAGTCATTCTATATTCTGCGAGGTACCTATAGCAGTTACCTATAAAAAACCAGTTTTTTGTAAGAACACAAGAATGTAGCGGTAAATGTATAAAATATTTGCGTGTGTTTGTTCTCTCAGACCCTATAAAATAGCCTGCCATACGCACCTCCTACAGAAAGACAGAAAGGTGCTCTCGAAGTTTCAAACCTGCCCGACCAACAGCGTGACTAGGCATGGACATCACCTGTGTGTTAGTCGTGTCTGTTAGACGCGGAATATCAAAATAATGGCCTAGTCTGTTTAGCTGCAGCATCGGTTGAGATCGTTAATGCGGTTTTTGTTTATTGGTGTGAACAGAATTTATTTTGCAAAAGAAATATGATATATCAACTCTTCAAATATATCTTGTGGAGTTTGTAAGAAGACCATATTTGCACTGAAATGCACGTTCGCATCATGGCAGTTGGTTTTCGGAGAAACGGGAGACTACTTTTAAAAGGTTTCAGGCGCGGCCTATTGTCACGCGTAAAATGTAATATGTGGATTTTATGCCGCATCCGTGGAGTGAGAAGAACACAGTAGGCCGCAATGCAGAAGCACTCAAAAACAGATATGGAACGCTCGTCACTCCTCGATCTTGCCTTCTTTCATGTGGCACTCGTAGGCACCGTAGCGCATACTCAAACGCTGGATGTAACCGAGAAACTGCCATGTACCATGTGCTGATAAGTTTACTCAGTAACAGCACTGGAGCCTTACGGCAACCCCCTCCCCTAAAATGCATCGTCTCTATACATTACAGTGGGTTCTCAAAATGGAAAACAGAAAAAACGACGCATGTACCGAACATCGCTGCGTTTCAGACGTAAAGTTTAATGAGTGTAATAATACTTCATCTGTGCCACATGGACGGACTCAGCTCGCGTAATTGCCCGTGGGGGATAATCTGTTACTGTAGGAGAAATCTCATAGTTCACGTCCGTCGTTCAGGGCAAGAATTTTTATGGGCGGAAGCAGCGCCGCCGTAACTTCCCTGGTTGACCTCGGCGACGAACCGTGTTCCATACCGACACTTGTTCTCCAGGGTGGTCGGTTACTTCTCTGTACGGGACGTTGTGCCCCCGCGCTTTGTGGGCTGCTTGCTGCTGAATGTGTGTATGGGCTTACTGGCATGTGGCTCTGCCCCGGTGCTTGAGGGAAACAATACGCCTCTACGCAGGAGCACGATACAGGAGGGTAGGAGGCGTCTCGCGCCTTGGCCTTGTTGTCTTTCTTGTAACACTCGTATTTTTAATAATCGTGGCTATTATCCGGAGGAGGAATGCAACCGAGAAACTTCCACTACATGGCTTGCACTTTTACACCGCTGCGCAATAGCAGCAACTTCCTCTTTTGTATCTTACTAGAAGACCTAGTTTAGTCCCGAAACTGCGAAAACACAATTTTCCCTTTCACGAGGGGAAAACGTCCAAATATACAAGCTATTCGTGCCCTTGATTGATTGATAATGACGTTTATTGCACCGACGCTACACAGGCGATGAGGCTGGGCGTAGTGGAGGACTCGAGATTTATTTTGACCACCTGGGGAACTGGGGAACTGGGGAACGTGCGGCCAAAATCTTCAACATACGAGCGTTTTCGTTTTTCGCTTCTATCAGAAAAGCACCCACCACAGCCCGGAATCAAACGCCCATTCTAGGGCTTAGCAGCACAACGCCTTAGCCAATGAGCCACCGCAGCGTGTTCATATAAATGGACTCCCTAAAGCCTCTATGGCCCGCGGTTTCGGATGGGAATTAACGATTTAGTCTGTCACACCATCCAGCTCTTCTTTTTATACATATATATTTCTTTTCACAATGAAAACAATCCTTCTAGGGCAGGCACCGGAGGAAAATTACATCAGTTATACGTAAACGTTTGTCTTTGTGCAATACACCCAACAAAGATTTTAAACAGCCACAACGTAAACCTCACAACCGCCTGGCTTTTGAGCGCATTAAGTTGTCAAAAAACAAGTCCCACCAAGCCTGCGATGTTTTTCAAATGCTGCTCAAGATGGCTTTTCACACACCCGCCCCTTCTTCTTCTGTATTTTTAGTCCTTTGTTCCAGCTCTGGGTCTTGCGTCGGTGCCGCAACATCTTCGTCCTGATCCTGCGTGGCAGACAAAACATGAGTGGTGAGTCATCTCTATGAAGAATAGAGCTACATGCCTTAGTGGTGAGGCCATGATTATCAACCTAAACAATGAACTTCCGTTTAAACCCAGGCGTTTGAAACCATCACCGCCACGCCCTTCCAGTTTGAGCACGCCCCGTGTGAGGTCGTTGCCGAAACGACCTTCCCGTTTGCGGTCCTTTGTTGAACACTTTCCCGAAAAGCCCTTCCCCTTTCAACCCGCTCCACAAGGCCCGCCCCAATTGGAGCCGTAAAATTTCAACTCGCTCTAGTTAGGGAAAATATGCATTACCATTATTGAAGAGTTTCCCAAAATTGTTCAACCTGGTAACGGGCACGCACAGCTGTAAAACTTTTTGCCTTCAAAGCAGCGATTTTTTTCGGAAAATGAGCTTACTGTACAAATTGACCGCTGTTAAAATCTGCATATGCCTGAGGTTGATTTTGTGCTCTCGAAGCAGAATTGGCAGCTCCCGAAGCGGAGTTCCAGACATACCCAAGACCTTGAGAAATGACACGCATGCGGTTTTCCTGTAGTTTGTTTCTATTGGGGTGGCTTATGTGAACACCCGCTTGTACGCAGATATTTTGTAGGGCGACTCCCTATTAGAGTTTGAGAATATATAGTAGCAAAAAAAAGGAAGGAAGCATGAAGAAAGTCGAAAAAATGTCCACTTATGGCTTTCCTGCATGTCTAAGGTGCAGCCATCCCACGCCTCTTCTATTCAACATGATTCTTTAACGCCAGATTTGGGTATGAGTAGGTGCATATGGCAGACATTCTCAGATAATGAATAGCAGCCTACCATTGTCGCTGAAGAAGAAAGTGTATGAACGCTGCATCTTACCGGTACTCACCTACGGGGCAGAAACTTGGAGGCTCACTAAGAAGGTTCAACTTAAATTGAGAACGACTCAACCGGCAATGGAGCGGAAAATGATAGGTGTAACATTAAGAGACAAGAAGAGAGCGGAGTGGGTCAGGGAGCAAACTGGTGTTAAAGACATATTAGTAGAACTTAAGAAGAAGAAATGGACGTGGGCAGGGCATGTAATGCGAAGGCAAGATAACCGCTGGTCATTAAGGGTAACAGAGTGGATCCCTAGAGAAGGCAAGCGTTGCAGGAGGCGGCAGAAAGTTAGATGGGAAGATGAGATCAAGAAGTTTGCGGGGATAAATTGGTCACAGTTGGCTCAGGACCGAGGTAATTGGAGAATAATGGGAGAGGCCTTTGCCCTGCAGTGGGCGTAGATAGGCTGGTGATGATGATGATGATGATGAGCCAAAAACTTTGGGTTATTTTATTTTACATGCTTTTTTATGCTTCCTAGAACTCGCTTGTATCTTTTCGCCAACGATGTTCAGATGCGCTATTTTAGTGATTTTATGTGTTACTTCCACAAAATTTCCTTCATAAAATTTTTGTTCATGTTTCCGTAGGTCTTTTCTGGGCTTTTCTTTTTTCATCACCTTTGGGAGAGCTGTGTAAGATGCACGTTTTTGAATTTAATAGTGCAGTTCTGGTGCACTTGTAGTTTTATTGAAGAGCCATTGTGCCATTGGACTGATTATCTCCATGCACCATTAAAACGATTAGGTGTGCGAACTCCGTCCTGTACGCATTTTTGTGCAAATGTGAGGCGTTACAGGGTAGTACGTAGGGGAGGTAGTCGGCAAAGAATGCTAAGCGTTAAAACCAAAGGAGCACTTCACTGTACTAGGAACTTTATGTAGAGTGATAGGGATTGTGTAAGCGCTGAGAGAGACAACTGAAAACGTCTTCAGGAAGAGCGGGGTGTCATTAGGTGCAGCCCCCCGGTGTTGAAAAGCTGGGCGGTCCATGATCTCGAAATATTTCCGAGTGTCCATGCTTCACCCTGTGTTCTCTTCTACGTAAAATATTTTCCTGTTTCATCTAGACTCATATGTGGCTATAACACCTGCCAGCCTAAAGCAATTGCTTCTTGCGACCCAAGATGGTCGCCTTTCAGTTCCTACCGACCTACTCCAGAGATTGCTTTTGGGCCTGAAAAGACAGAATCTCGGTGGCGGCTTTCTCTGCGTCGATGCATGTAACGGTTTTTTAATGGAAATACTCTCGCAGTTCATGTTCGTCTGACTTATTTTGGGATTTAGTAAAGTTTGTTCGTTCTTTTATTCCTCTCCTCAGATTGAAAAGAATCGTATTGAAACAAAAGAGTGCCCAGGAAAAACAGAACAAAAACAATATCAAATTATCATCAGCATCAAAATAAAGAAGAAAACCAGAAGAGAACGCACCTGAACGTCAGCTTGAGAAAAGCCACTCTACCCCACAAACCGAAAAATACATGAGTTCTCAATCTTTTTAGACTTGGCTCGAACATCATTTTAATGCTGAGTTATCTTTGCCGAGTGCCGGCCACAGCCAAGGCAATGTACGACCCTGCCTTCCTTTCTGTCAAAAATGAAAATTTGGCAGAGTTCAAACATTCAATTGTTACAGTAGCGTAAATTGACGTCACACACTGGAAACTTCAGCGTGCGTAAAAGTGACGTAATGTTTCACAAAAGCTTGAAAATGGCGGCTGCTTTTGCCGGGAAAGGGAGAAAAATTTCATCGACCTCTGGTGCCGAGAACTGTCCTTGAATTTGCAGCAGGCACAGTTTCGCATGTTATGCGGTTTAAAGCATGTTTTCTACCTAAAGAAACAATAGTTCGGACTGTTTCCAAGTCAGCAACCACGGAGCATACAAATAACGAGCAGCATTTTGGTTTTATGTTTGGCAGTAAAATAAAAATTATTTGTTGAGCGTAACTGCACGTTGGAGGGAATTGCAAGCCTCTCCATGAAAAAGAGAACCCAATGCATGGCATTTGTCCAAACTCGTCCTAGTAAGCGGCTGGGTCACATGATTGAACTTTAGAGAGAAATAACAAATAAAAGTGACTCGTTTGTCAATTTCAGCGCTGATTGAAGTGAGCTTGACGAATGAGTGAATCGGCGACATCGGTGCGCTCCGCGGTTATCAGGTGTAGCGCTTTGCTGCTCTTATGTGTAAATTAAGCGATGCTCGCGGCAGTCTTTTTATGTGATCACGCCGTAAACTTGTAACCTAGCAGCAGACGATAACGCGTCGGCGGCGGCGGCGGGGAAGGTGATAATGCAACAAAGCATGTTTAGATGCAGAGAGCTCAACTATGTTACTAAAAACGTTTGAAAGAAATAAATAGAAACGGTAAAAAAATTGTGTGATGTACTTTTGCTCGACATCCGCCTTTCACTTGCTTTTGGAATAACGTTACTCGATCGCCTTGTGGGGTTGACGCCAAATTTGACCTGCAGAAATGTGTTGCCCTTGCCAACGTCAGCTAACTTCTTAAATTTTTATAGTAAATTCCAAGTGTTTTTATATCGTTTGTGCGCAAGATTTGATATCTTGGTTGTGACCTTCATGAGTGAGGCGTCAAATTACACTGCATGACGACAAAGCTTAGGGAGCATCAAGTTACTGATTGCTTACGTCGCGCCTACGCAGAAAATATGGCGAAATCATTGTGAATTTGTGCAGTCAAGAATAGGCCCCCCGATGTGCTAGCTTGGGGTACACCACTGCACGACGCATGCGCAGACACCGAAACAATCCGGCATGTGAGCTTAGTGATTTTCATTTACACAGATTTAAACTAAACAGTTTCGTTAGTTTGACCACTGCGAGAAGGGTTGAGGAACTTTTATAATCGCTATTTATCAGAACCTGTTGCTACTTTCGCCTTTTGTAATACCTCTTAACCACAACCGAATTGGTAATCACCAATTTAGAAAACAGTCTAGCAATCGTGGAAAGCTGTGCCCAAAACGTAGCGTTTCTCTAGCCGCCCGATTTGGTTTGTACATTTTGCTTTTCCGCACTGCAAACCAATCCATACCGTATGTTTCCCGCATGACCACTTAATTCCGTCTGGTCTAGGTTACACTGCAGGTGCTGTTAAACACGTTAATCAAGTCGTGCGAAGAAAGCGCGCAAGGGACCCAAAGCAGCGCCAAAACAGGCCCAAAATAAGTGTTGCTAAAGCAGGCGGCAAACCCGCCGACAAAGCAGGCGACAAAGCCGTCACGCGACAAAGCCGTCACGCGACAAAGCCGTCACGCGACAAAGCCGTCGCTTCATTGTGCTCTGTAGGCGAAAAGCACCCTCCGCCTCCTCATCCACGTTGGGAGTTTTTTTTTCCCGCATGCCACGAAAGAAACGTTGGCTGGTAGAGGTAAAAAGCTTTGCTTTAAAATAGCCCGGTCAGGAACGTCGAACACAAGAATGAAAACAAGTGCAAATGCACGAATTGTCCACTAATGCCTTGCATATGCACAAAAACGTATAGTTGCCAAAGTCGCTATATTATGGAACTGTACATCATCTGCGAAAAGAAACTAGGTAGAAAAAACTGTGAAAATCAAATAAACCCAAAGTATCTTGATATTAATGCAAATACGGCAATGAAGAAACACACATTGGGACAAGTGACGTAAGATTGCTTGCTCATTACTAGTCAGCCCTCTGATATTCTGAAAACATGTGTTGTTCGCAGGATTGGTGATAGGGGCTAGGCAGCGCTAAAGTAATTGCCACTCATCTCTACAAGGCTGTGAGGTAGGCATGTTGGTATGGCGACGTCTTGGAAACAGCGTTTCCACAATGTTAGTGATCCGCTTTCGTAAAAGTTGAACAGACGTGAGCTGCACGTGTTTCGGAGTTCAAGAATTTGGGCAAATGGAGCAATTTTGAATGCTTTGGTTCCCGTCACTCGAGTCTAACTCGGTAGGTTATTTCAGGAAGGGTAGATTTAAAAACAAGAAACGCAAAAGTTGTTTTTTACCTGATTGAAATAGGACGAAACAAATGATGAGGTTGGAAAAGACATGGAATAGGCACAGGCGAAATGCAAAATGGCTAACAGAGAAGGTCGTTTCAATTGCGGAGGCTGAAATAGCCCTGGTGCTTTGGAACCAGTATCACTTTCTAGCATGCAATTAGTACGACTTGATTATCCCACAACGTTTACATAGTTTCGACAAGACTCAGAGTCTATGTACACGATAAAACATGATTACCTTGGAGAGCGGAACACTTTTGTGCACAAGTCCTAACAGTTTCGTGTAAATAAAAATAAATAGCTACTGGGTGTTTACCAAAGAGCAGCATCACCGGGCAGTGCTATTTCTCCCTATACTTTCCAAGGTAAGGAAAAAGATCAACGCGATCTTGTTCGTGTATTCTAAAGTTTAGCGCGGTAAGATGGGATAAGAAATTGCCGCCCCAGCTCTTACACACGTCCGCCACTAGCTCGATAGTGTATCCGTTGACGGAAAATACGCCAGAAGACAGGTAACGGTTGGTAAGGGCAGTTGTGGCGTTCTTGAAGGTTTACTAGCGATAGAGCGTCTAGACGTGTTTAAACACCGATTGTTATGCGGTCAACATTGAATAAAAATAGTCCAAGTATATTTGGTGCTTTGAAACGCACGCCGTTCGGTCATTTCTCTTGACGGCGTGACGGCGCTCCGGACAAGCAGCTGGCAAGGGCCAGCTCCGTGCGCCGATACGTTCGACAGTTTCGGTCAGGTACCGCCATTTTGGAACAGGTGTTGACAATAGGGGTCCGCATTTAGGGCAGGCTCTGCTGTTATACCGTACGCACTGTTAAGGCGTTTATATGCAAAGCAAAGCATTTCAAAAATGTATAAACAGACCAACTCCCCATGCCTACGCGTAGTGATTATTCATTGAAGTTTGTCTGGCTGATTTGTATTTGGTTTGTAAAGCACATAATTAGCAAGAGTTTTCTGATAGACTTACTTATATTTGGATTTCCTTCCTCGATGTTCGTTTAAGGAACTTTACCATTCCTTCCTAACAAAAGTGGAAAGAAGCGCCAAAGCTTTCCAACACCAATACTGCGTCAATAGTGCATCTAACCTTCGGTGAAACTGCGTCGAATAGACCGCCAAACCCTCAATGATCCAAATCGTAAACAGAGAACGAACCTCTGCGACGATTTTTTTGTGCACTTAGTAAACGTATCTACGAACTATGTGAATGTATCCCCATACGTCGTTTATAAGATGACGCTATACTTTTGTTCCCCTTCTTCGTAATCGATGCGTGTATTGTAATATGTATATATAGAACCTTTCCAATTTCGCGAAACTCTTAGTGACCGTGTTGACACAAGGGAAGCCTTGTTTCAGACACGTGGCGTGTTAACCGAGATCTTATCAGTGCTTTTCGATCAACCCACAGGTCTATAAGCAAATTCACTAGCTTTTTCAGAAGATGCCATTGGTTCCACTAATAAAGCTGTCGCTTTAAAAACGGTCAGACATTCTACAAATCACCTAAATCCTACTTAATATCCTGAATTCACAAGTCGTAATGGGGAAACTGAATAGAGGCCTAATACCTGCGTTGACAGTGCTTGTAAAAATCTAAAGATCCCTTGATTTTCCATTTCAAATTTTAATTAGCAATCTATTAAGCGATTACGCTTAAGCAAGCGATTAGGGGCTGGGAGAAGCCTTTTTTATTTTGCCATTTTCAGAGGTAATACGAAACTGCTGCTTCGGTGTCTGTTCACGACATTCAAGTCGACCGTAGAGGCTAATTTCTTTTAACACTTAGGGGTCCCTGTGGTATCTCATACCTCCGAATGCCCCCGAGTTGGAATGCCCTGATGGCGCTGGAAATGCGTTCCTGCAAAAACAAAACTCCGTGATCATGGTATATATCATGAAGTCGTAAACAATTAACGGCGCCGTAAAAAATGTATTCTCGGCCTATAAAGCATCGAAGCCAAGGGGGTACGTACAGTCGCCAGCAAAAGTTTGCGGGATGTGCAGCGCGTGGCCCAGCGGCGCAAAACTGCATTGGTTCGCCATCTGCAGCCAGCGGGCGTCGGGTCGAGGCTCAAGGAACTGGCGTGCTGAGCACGCTTTGCGCATGCCTGTACTTTATTAGGTACGGGTCATCTCTGATCGCTACCGTGCCCCCGACATGCTTGCGATGTTGGCGGTAGCCGCTGTGGCGCCGCGTGACCATCGCCGTCCTTCCGCTGTCACTGGTGCAACAAAACACGTCGCCTGCGGCCGTCGTTTGCGCGGTGGGCAACGTTGAATAAATCTTATCTTCCAAGCGATGCATTTGTCGAGGAGTTGTTTAGGCTACTTGTCGGAAACTGCGTCTAGTGACGGGGTGCATAGAAAAAAGTCGCGCCGTCGAATTTAATATTGCGGCAAAGTAAACTTTCTGGTGAATATTGCGGCAAAGCAAACTTTCTTGTCGAATGTAGGTATCATGTAAAAGCATCATACCGAAATTGACCGCGAGCGTGGCGTTATCATTGCGCCGAAGCACATTTACTTGCCACAGTTAGTTTATAGGGAAGCTGTAAACGATATGGAATTTCCGTCTGCTGTCAATACATGACATGCAAAGGAGGAGGTATGGTCACAGAAAACGGCTGTAACCCTCGTTTTGTCGGAACTACTCCTGACCAAATTGTATGATAATTAGTCGCGCAGACGACTACAACGTTTTGCGAAACAGTTTCAGCCCCGTGTTTGTCCTATAGAATAGAACATTAGTCCGTATTGCTTCCATTCACCTGAATAACTAGGAAGTAAGCGAAACTCTTGCCCACAAACAGTTTCTTTCGTGACCTTCTTGAATTAGGCCCAGCTGGCTTGTCATCCTTTATCACACAGTGGAAGAACTCTAAATTGTTTCCCATTTCTCTTCACTTAAACCTAGGTGTGTGTTCCGCCTGTTACAACTGGTGCACCCCCTAGTCCTCATAGGGAAAACGTATACGAACTGGAGTATTTGCTCTGCACTCAACAGTTCTGAGTTTGTTTTCTGTTACAGCGGAGGCCCGTAAAAGTGCTTCGCACTCATCTGAGTCTGTAATTTATTGCCACTTGTCCTCACCTTTTGCCATTTGCCACTTGCACTAGCAACTTTCCACTTCCACTTGCGTCACTGCCTACTTAGAGCTGCCCGTAAGGAGGGTGATATGCCTTCTTTAGTCCTCCGGAGCGCGGGGCGGCATGGTCAGAGCACGCACTAACATCAATTGCGGTAGCTACAGGCATGAGCGGCGAATGGCAATTCTGGGCCAGCTTACAGTTTATCGGCGCTTAGGTTAAAAATTAGAACATAATTCGTGCTCAACCAGCAGTGCCTCCGGGAAGATAACATTTATTCAACTTTGCGCGCCGCGCAAACGGCGGCCGCGGGCGACGTGTTTTGTTGCACCAGTGATAGCAGAAGGACGGCGAGGGTCACGCGGCGCCACAGCGGCTGCCGCGAACATCGAAAGCACGTCGGGGGCACGGCAGGGATCAGATATGCCCCGTAACTAATAAACGACAGGCATGCGTAAAGCGCGCTTAGCACGCCAGTTCCTTGAGCCTCGACCCGGCGCCCGCTGGCTGCAGATGGCACAGCAATGCAGTTTTGCGCCGCTCGGCCACGCGCTGCACATCGAGCAAGCGTATGCTGGCGACTGTACATTCGCGGTGCTCATCGCGCTCCATCCTCACTGATCAGGAAGAGTAGAATTTCTGTGTTATATCGCGGGACTACAACGTGTCGCTTTCACTTCAATCCAAAGTGAAGATAGCATTTTCACATGCATTATACAGCGAGAGTAAAGACCCACTGTGTTGCACATTGTGGCCCTGCAAATATTGCGACCGAATGAAATGGACCATGGTTGATGGACATTGACCACGAACTTCAACTCAAGCGTGCAAACTGAAAAACAACTATCGATAAACTGAAATACCTGAACAAAAAAATTTCCCCGCATTTCCCCGAGGGGGAGAATGTGAAAGTGCGAATGCACGGTTGTCGGCCCGCTTGCGGCGCTTGCGCTCGGCCCCCGCAGCCCACCGCCTCGCCGCCTTCTCTTCCATCTCTTCCATCGGGTTTGTGGTATCACGTGTACACCACGCAGTTATCACGCCGCTATAACGCCGCTGAGTCGCCAATGTACGCCGCTGACGACGTAGTTTGAATGCGTTAAAGATATAAGGCGCGTTACTAACATTGATATCAGCGTCGCGTCCGTGGCTTTCCACAGATCCCATTGAGTCGGCTTGTTACGTGGTCTTGACCTACCGAAGTAGATTGAGACCATACAGTGGTCAGTAAAAAATATTGGACGTACATTAAAGTCCGAAACACCAGAAACTTTCTCTGCTGATATATATATCCTGTCAAGGCGAGCATTTGAACTGCACTGAAAATGAGTAAAGTGCACTGCACTTCCTTTCATCTGACCGACATCAACAAGACCATGCTCGTGCACTAAATCGGCCAGTGTGGCTGCACTGCGGTCATAGCGCGCAGCTGGCCTTGAACGATCATGCTCACTGCAGACGCAGTTGAAATCGCCCATAAAGAGAAGCTTTCGTTGTGTTCGGAGGAACTGCCCCAGCGACAAGAAAAAGGTATCACGGTCTCGACAATGAACTGGTGCATAGAGGCAAATGATACGCCATTCAACACCCCCAAGAACAAGGTCACAGCAAATCAAACGCCCTGAAGTATCTACAGTGCAGGAGAGACAAGAAAACCCTACTTGCTTGCTGATGAAGAGGAAACATCCGCCAGACAAGCCTGAGGAATGAGTGACGCACGCATTATAATGTTCTAAAAAGGGCTCTAATGCGGCCGCTGTGTCCTCATCACAGCAAAGCTTTGTCTCCTGAATAGCGGCGATGCTTAGGTCCATCCGTTTTAGGAGACGTAAGAGCTGATACTGTCTTCTCCTGTTCCTGAGTCCTCGCACATTAAGTGTGGCAGCGTGCAATGCCGTGACACTTGCCATCCCGTTGGAGCAGCTTACGTAATTCTTCCTCCAGCTGAACCACCCTTGCGGCTGGCCTTGGACAATTGAGGCTGAACTTGCTTCTTGGAGCCGGCCAGCGGCACGCCTCCACTAACCCCGGTGGCCGTGTCGGCATGGTCCAAAACAGTGGACGCCTGCTTTTTGCCGGCACTGGATGCTTTGTTTTCGCTGTCAGCTGGAGCTGGTCTTTTTATCGGTCCACTGCTGGCACCCGAAACGTCCTCAGGCAGTACCGAGGCATCCGCCCACGATGGGTATGAAACATCGCCATCGTCGATATCCCCAGAAGACATGTCGCTGCGATCGCTATCGCTTGCCGGAAGGGGCACTACAGTGTGGTCGTCACCCACCGCGTCATTTGGAGGCAGTAGATGCGTGTCCATTTGCTCTTCCTGCTGCTGGTCGCATGACGTTGCCTTAGACTGGCTGTGATGGGAGCCCCCATCCTGCTCACGATCTGGGGACACTGGAGGTGGACACATATCCTTGTTTTCTCCTGCTGAAGGAGCCGTGGGCACAGCCGTCATGTTTTCCGACAGCATCGACTGGCTAATCTCCCCTGTCGCATCAACGACCTCCGTGACGTCCATTACATGGGCGGAGAGGTCCTCATCGGTCGATGGTTCCTGACCTTGGCGGAGCTTGTCAGCGTACGTCATGACGCATCTCTCAGCGGTGTGACCATATCGCCTACACTCGCTGCACCGGGGTGTTCGGCATTGTCTCCGCACATGTCCAATCCTGCTGCAACGCAGACAAAGAGGTGGCCGACCAGGAATCAGAACAACGCACTGGCTTCCATAAATGTCCATCATATGCGGCACCTCTGCGACCGAGACGCGTATAAGGGACACTTCCCGAGCTCCAGTTTCCATGTGGTCCATACCTGGACACCGCCACATTTCGCGGACGACGGATTGGGTACTCCCAAATGGCTCAAGAGCTTCTGTAATCCGACGGTTCTCCATGTGACGTGGCACCCAAAGTAACTTCATTTTGATGTTCCTTGTGTCCGGGTCAAACACCATACACTTGAGTCCCTTGACGGTGATGTGCTCAAGCTGAACTAACTTGTGTTTCACGGCGCTCGAGGCGCAAGTAAGCATCCACACGTGACTCATTTGGTATTGACCAATGCACACTACGTCACGAAGGTTTATCACGCGAGCCAGGGCATCCCTAAAGTCAGGAGCACGGTATGGACGGCCTTTCAAGTCCGCATGCAGGAAAACGGTGTTCAGGACAACATTACCGGTTGGGAGGCGGGGAAGAATGATCTTGTAGTTATCCATGTCACTTCCGGACGAAGTAGAACCTCGGCACAAGGCCGATGCGCTGTTCCCAGCAGAGAGCATAGAAAAACACAGCCGTTCGGAACGGCGTCTTCTTCTTCTTAATACCTCTCTACTGGCTGACGAAATTTTTTGCAAAAGGGTATCTGATTGCTTACACCATATTCTAAACACTCCCGAACTATCTCTTTATCAAAAATGGGATCTCTTTAAACAGGAAATTAGGAATGACGCAATAGAGGAGTCCGCTCGGCTTTCGTTCTTAAAACGCTTTTATGTACGTGAACTTTCCCATACATTGGTGGCGCTTCACGAACTGGAAGCAGTCAATGCGGGATCAACTTTGGAAGAAATTGGGATTGTTAAAGGACAATTGCAAAAATATGTAACTGAAAAGTATCATGGCGCCTTAATTCGGTCCAGAACTGAAAGATTCTTTGATAGTTATCCTTCTCGCCGGTGTCTTAGTGATGAGCGCCAATCCGCACTTGCAAAGGAGATAATTGAAATTTACTATAACGGTGTTAGGTATACTGAAGCTAAAGAAATAGTTAGTGCTTTCCACACACATTACAGCACGTTATTTGGGGGGTCCAGAATTAATACTCAACAATTAAAGTTCCATTCCCTCATTGACTTACTTCCCAGGCTTACAGAGGACGAGTGCATGATGGTGTCAGGGCCTATTACACTGGAGGAAGTTAAGGATGCTATCTCCGCGCTTAAGACTAACAAGACCCCAGGGCCAGATGGCCTTGGTGGGGAGTTCTATCGAAAGTTTTCTGGTATCCTTGCTCCAGTTCTCTTGGACGTATTTACGGCTGCCTATGATCATAATATCTTGCCGCCAACCTTTTATTCAGGACACACGGTGCTAATCCCCAAAACTGCGGATGCAGAAAAACTAAGGTATGTAGAGGGTTACCGAGCAATCTCCCTCTGCAACGTTGACTACAAAATTTTTGCAAAAATTTTATCTAGGCGCCTTCAATTTGTAATCACTAATTTAGGGGGATCCCACCAAACTTGCGGTATTCGGGGTAGGAGTATTCACACAAATATTCATATCGCTCGTTCTGTCTTGGAGTGCGTGTCCGATTCGGTAGATCAGATGGCCCTAATACAAATTGACCTTGCAAAAGCTTTTGATCGGGTTTCTCATGATTTCTTATTCGCACTTCTGGCAGCAGTCAACTTAGGTGATGTGTTATATAAGGGCATCAAGCTGTGCTATGATCGGTGCAGTACACAGCTTATCGTCAATGGTATTCTGTCCGAGCCGATTGCGATCAAGTCGTCTGTCAGACAAGGTTGCCCCCTGTCACCATTGCTGTTTGCATTGTACCTCGAGCCTCTTTGTCTCAGCATTCAGCAGAGTCAAAGAGTAAAAGGTTTTTGCTTACAATCGTGCGAAGTTAAGGTGCTTGCTTATGCAGATGATGTAGCGTATTTTTGTGCTGACAAAAGGAGTGTCCAGGAAGCCCTTACAGTGACTAAGCAGTTCTGCGATGTGTCTGGAGCGGATGTTAATATGGAAAAAACTAAGGGATTTTGGATCGGACAATGGGGAACAAAACCATCTACATTCGCTGGTATTATTTGGGATAGCGCCCCACTTCAGTACCTCGGCGTGCCGTTACATCAAATACGGAACACAGGGCCTCATTGGTCATCAGCGCTCACGCAAGTTAAGCGCGCATCGCAGGCATGGAATGGGCGAGACCTCTCTGTGTTTGCACGTGCAAGAGTGTGTAACGTCTTCCTTGCCACAAAGCTCCTTTATGTGCTTCAAGTGCTTCACTGTGCGCGAGCAAAAGTTCAGGCCCTACATAGAGTTTTTGCAACATTTGTGTGGGGCTCTCAATGGGAACCTATGCGCAGGGACAACTTGTTTCTTCGTTTAAAGGCAGGGGGTGTTGGGCTCATGCATTTGTTTGGGCACCAACTTGTGTCTCGTTTTTTCTTCTACAAATTGGTTGATCACCCACTTTTACTGACTGTACTTCAGCAGCGCATAAGTTTCCATTTGCCTTTTTTGCTTGTATGTACGGGCGAGGTCAATACGAAGCCTCCATGGGGATTTCTCAAAGAGGTCGTGGAGTCATTTAACTTTCTTACCGCGCGGTTTTCCTTGGAATATCTGTTCAGCATGTCAAGGAAAACTATGACGAACACTCTTATTGAAAGTCTATTCCCGGTGCCTGTTTATCGCCAGCCTTACTTAGGCCACCAGAAAAGCAATGTTTTAAAACGCGTAATGAGCATGTGTATCCCGCCAAATGCAAAACATTTTTCTTCAAGCTTCATTCTTCCACACTCCCAGTTAAGACATGGCTGCGCGAAAAAGGAATGTCTATTCCTTGGTCGGACAATTGTCGCCTCTGTAATCAACCAGAGACAATTGATCATTGTTTTGTGTTGTGCCGGGACGCTGTGTTCTTCTGGGACGTTTTGCAGCGGACACTAAAAAAGGACATCGACATCACCCCGTACACCATTCGCTTCCTGCCATTTGAAGATGTTAATCGGGTGCCATATGACGTTTTCGTTCTCCTAGGATTGTTTAGCTTGTGGAAGTGCCGTATGACTGATCGGCATGCGGAACCCCCTAGGCCGACCAAGTGCATTTTTCGGGAACAGGCGGCGTTGGTGCGGAGCGTTTATGCTGCGCAGAGTGATCCACCAGAGTGGCTGCCCCTTTTGGATGCGTGCGTTTGCTTGCCTGAGTTTTGAACTTTGTTCGACTGTCTGTTAGTGCTTAAATTGTGTGTTAAGTGTCTCGTCTTTTGAAGTTTTCTAACACTTCCATGCATTAAAGAAAAAAAAAAAAAGTCGCGTCCGTGGCTTTGTCGGTAGAGCGTCGCGCTGCGGCCGCAAAGTCCTCGGATCGAAACCTGGCGCCGGATGCTGTTTTTTTTTTTATATAGAGAGGAGGACTGCGGACGCCGCCGCCGCCGCCGCCGGCGGTGGAAGGTTTGGGGTCGCTTATAAAGTGCATTCGCACTTAAAAGTGCATTCGCACTTAAAAGGCGATATGGGCCTGGAGCGCTACACGAGGGAGCAGCCAATCTGATACGAGTTCATACGTGAAAAAATAAAACTCATGACAAAGAAATGTATTGCAACAGTTCGCAAGCTCAGCCAAAATGCCACTAATTTATCTTGATGATGAACGCGCAAAAAAATAGCCGGAAGGTTACAGACAACATAGTGAAGTGTTTCCTGTCTCTAGCTCGTCCCCGTTGTTTAAGCATTTTTGTCATGAAGATGAAAGGAAGACAAAGACAAGTTACAACTTTATTTCGTTAAAATAATTATTTTTGGTTTAAGACAATGCAACCAAATATACAGGAAGTGTAAAAACTTTTATATATAGAAAAAAAAACAAATAAAGCTGTGCTGATTAAGTAGTTATATTATTGCCGAGTATTTATGACGCCCAACGATGTGTGTCGGAGATTTCTGGCTACCCACAAAACCCACCGCAAAGAAACTGACCGTGTGTTTGTGGTAGGTTAGTTCACTCTAGTGGTAGGGTATATAATTCCATTTAACCCTCTGGACATATGCGCCAATGACAAGTTCACAGAGGGAAAACAATGCACTAATGTTCCTTCTTTTTCATTAATGCTGTCATCGTGTAGCAAGAAATTGGAGCCTTTTTCAACGTGTTTTGACTTTGTTTTAAGAAAGGCTTTTCGGTTAGAATAGAGTGATCTGGTTACCAAAGGCTTGTTGTGAAAAATAAACGAGATTCTCAGTTTTATTCAGGGTTTTCAGGTGAGTGCATGCATGTGCCTCCATTAGCAGTAATAAGTTATTTTTACTTTACAGCCTCTACTGTCCTTCATGGTATTATGATAAAGTGGGAAAATTATTTACTTTTTTTTAAACGCATGGTTTTCTTTCAGCATCTAAGACTCTAACATACCGGTTCTAGATGGAGTGCCCGCCTAAGGGTCATCATGGCTTCTTTCAGCCTCTGCAAGAAGGAAGCGAAAACATCGTTACGGCTGCATAAAATACTACTTTAAGATATTGCAACAGCTGCAATGCGTTACTTACTGCCAGAAATTCTTGATCAGTAAACTGCCCGTGGAGATGCTTGCTTTTCTCGACCTAAGCGGCAAACGCAGGAATAAATGAAGCATCATATATTTAACACCAGCTCCTAGAACTGGCATTTTAGACGAAACAAACAGCCATAATTATACACGCGCTGTAGCTATCCGGGCGCAAACCATATCCCGTAGGGGCCCAGGCGGACCACACCTTTTAGGGAGGGGCGCACCCAATCAGGTTAAAAAATTGCATTTTTTAACCTCCTTGAACGCAGCACACTGCCGTCACTACCGATATGTGCGCGACTTCATGCGAGGTGGATTTTGTTCTTCTTTCCCCTCCCCTCATTTCGGCTGCTTTCCGGGCGGCCGATGGTTTCGCTCCGTGGGCGGGGCTGGTCTGCGGCGCTGGGGAAGCTCACGCACATGTGGTAGAAGTTAACCTTTTGTACCTGAGCCCCTGATCTCTCCGCGCTCTTCTTGAGCGCCTGCAAGTTGACGCTGACCTCCGGTCGTGTTCCTAGATAAGCGCTCGGCTCGGTGCTCGAAGTGCGCGCGCGCGGATGGACGCTTTCACATACATGTGGCAATTATACAAGTTCCAGAAAGCAAACACTCGCATAAAAATGAAGACAAAAATTAGTTTTGATCTTTTGTGATCGCCTTGCTTCGCGGCGGCAGATGGTTTCGCTCCTAGCGAAAGCCTGGCGTACGCGCTGCGAAGATGAAGCTGGCTCTCCACGCTCTCTTGTTCGCCGTCAGTTGCTCGTCTCCCATTCTGTTCCTAGTTAAGCTAGCGCACGGCGCGTTGCTCAAAGTGCGCGCGCAGATGGATGCTTTTGTAGTTATTGTTTACCTTCCGGAAAACAAGCACTCCCAATAAAATGCAGGCAAAATGCTTTTTTTTTGTCTTGGGTGGTCCTTTGGACTCCCTACCGAAGCGCAGAACGTTTCTCTCATTCGGTCGAAAGCACACGCGTACGTCGGTCGCTCGTCTGCTGCGAACATCAGCGAGCGTGTTATTCGCCATACCCGTCTGTGCCTCGCATTGGCGCAGAATTGCCCATCACAAGGTCCGTTCTCATAATTGTGTGCGCCACGCGCGTCCCCCGCGCATTCACGCGATGTTCGCGAAGCTTATAACTTCTGCTTCGTGGATAACCACCAGCAGCCGCTCGAGGTTGTCAGAGATGACCTCGCGTCAACAAATCATGAGTCTGTGTTCCGCGCGAACCTGCCTGACGAAGTAGCAGTCAACGCCTTCATGGGCACGTAGAGCGGGTGCACCAACACAACCTGCATTGTCCAAAAGGTCCAGAAACGGGGCGAAAGGTATGTTTTTCGATACGAAGTGTTGTAGTACGCGAGGCGGCGTTTTGCAACTTGTATTGTTCTATTTATATTTTTTTAGGTTGTTATTTCTTGTTTATACATTCGTATGCTTTCTTGCGTGTGTGTGGCTTACAGTTGAGGCGCGAGCTGTGACACAATGCGCACGAATTAAAAGGCCAGATACTACAGAAATCTATATATGTGGTAGCTAAAAATGCGTCGCAGGAAACAGACACAAACTGCTCATCTATACCCATCAGTGGAACTCGAAAAGTGACAATTTTGTGCCGCTATTTGGACTCTTAGATCACTATCGTAAAAATATTGCGCCAAGGACATAACTTTTTGCTTAGTTTTATCTCTGCTGCGACTACAGTGACTTCAAGCTCACGGGCAACTACTCATTAGTCCCAGCGAAAAGAATATACGTATCTGAGTGAGTGTAACACTGCATTAAATGAGAGGCCATGGGGCCCTGGGGGAGCAAGGATGAGGAGAAAAGGGGAAGGTCACAGCTCGCACAATGAACACAGTTGCAGTCTTGGGGCCCTAATCACAAAATGAACACATTAAAGCCAGTCAGTGGCAGCAAAACGCACAGCTCACACTTAAATGTACAGTTCACACTGTGGACAATGCGGTTCGCACTGAAAACAGTGCACGCTGCAGACAGTTCACATTGTATACCGAACGGGGAAGTCGGCCAGGCTGCTACACCAATTTGTAGAGTCTGTTTCCAAGGGCGTCCTCGGTAATTGCTTCTAGTGCGGTGGGATCGTCACGGACCCGACTAACATGTTACTGTGCAGTCGAAGGGGCGGGACCTAGAGTTAAAAGCTAGTGGCGATTACGGTCGAATAATGAACAGAGCCAAATTAAGTGGTAACGATTTGGTGTGCCTTCCCGATTACAGGGGGGGGGGGGGGCATCAGCGCCATTTGGATCCTGCTGGAGCTGTCTATTTATAAATAACGTATCTTATGCAGCAAAATCTCTGTGTGCATGAAGCACAAATTGTTAAAAATAACTAATCGACATTGGCACCAGCGTGAGTAGTTGCACGCATGATTACTGATATCAAACTGCGCCCTGATGGCTTCAGTGAGGAGACTGTGGTCAATAGCCCTGTACAGAAGACATTATTAAACTCCTCGAGTACTTCAGTTGCTGTACAATCCAACTTTTACTTAGCCCTTGGTTGGTATATATTTTCGATATTGTTTCCCTAAATTGTTATGACGAGCAGTGCAAATTATGCAGAATTCATGACCGAGTGTAAGACGTGTACGTTTGAGCTGGTGTCTTTCTTATCAATGTATCACCCTTGCAAGAACGATTCACACCTTCCATTGGTGTTAACAAAATGTCAATGTTCGCCTTAGTGGCACTGTTCCTGATAAAGAAAAATGGAATGAAGTTAATGTTAACGAAATTTAATTTAATAGTGCTTATGAAAGTGCCAAAATGTAGCAGCTCATGCAGCTGTAATATTTCGCAAGAGTAGGACAGTTTGTAAATATAGTCATGGGTAATTGGCTGCTTTTCTTGTAATCCTTACCTGCAGCACCGAATCGTGTTTTGAGGTGTGTATATAGTGAAAGAGCACCCAACGCAATTGTATACCCTTCTGTGTGCTGTAGAATGAGCTTTCAATGAGGGTGTTTGCTTTCCGTACCGTGTATAATTGCCACGTGCGCGTGAAAGCGTCCATCCGCACGCGCGCACTTCGTGCACCGAGTCGAGCACTTATCTAGGAACACGATCGGAGGTCAGCGTCAAATTGCAGGTGCGCAAGAAGAGCGCGGAGAGATCAGGGGCTCAGGTACAAAAGGTTAGCTTCTACCACATGTGCGTCAGCTTCCTCAGCGCCGCAGGCCAGCCCCGCTTACGGAGCGAAACCATCGGCCGCCTGCCAAGCAGTCGAAACGAGGGGAGGGGAAAAAAAGAAAAAATTCACCTTGCATGAAGTCACGCACATATAGGTAGAGACGTCACGGTGCTGCGTCCGAGGAGGTTAAAAAATTGCAATTTTTTTAACCTCTTTGGATGCGCCCCTGCTTAAGGGGTGTGGTAGGCCTGGGCCCCTACGGGATATGGTGTGGGAATACCAAGGAGGTTAAAAAAAAGCAATTTTTTTAACCTTCTTGGGGAATACGCATCCGGGCAAGGGGCCCTATGCAACTAAAATACGCTCCGAGATGGAAGGTTGAGGGCAGTGCACAAAACAATACTTGGGAGCAAATGGCAGATTCAAATCACAGAGTAACGATGCGATTAAAAGAGTATGGTACATGCTTCCTTTCGTCACTAGATTTGAATTCGATTATCACGATGATGATGATATGTTGCCAATGCTGAGCTTATAATTTTTTTAAAAAGCACGTTTTGTCCCGGGAACATTCTTGCGAAACCTTGCTCGGTGATAACGTCGTGTGCGGACATGAACGAGAGGAAGTATTTGCCTCCCACTTTTATGCGATATATTTTTATACGTGATGGGCTGAGAGGGCTAAACGCACAAACGGTCTCGCGATGGTCCTAAATTCTAAGTGCTCTTACAGAATTGTGGAGCCGACAAAATTAAGGTTTTAAAGTATACCAAATATGAGTAGAAAATTATGTGTACACTCGAGCAGAGAAAACGTTTGCGCAAGAGAGGAAACAAAAAAAAACCGGCTCGAAAAAGAAGCGAAATGAAAAAAAAAAATTGTCGCAGGTTACACCTGTGGAGCAACGCTGGAGAAACAGCAGAGCTGGGGCCGGCCAAGCTTCTTCCCACACTGGCAACGCATCCGAGAAGACAGGCAGCAGCCGGCCCTCAGCAGTGCACAGCCGTTTTTAACCGCACTTTAAAGCAAAGACTATTGAAGTAGACACAGCGTTTTAGTCAGTAACCATCTTCGTCATCCGTTTTGTAGTCGTCTCCCGGCGACAAAACCGCGCAGGGAAAATTCTTTGTAGCGCGTCCTCGACCTCCACTTCTCATTAGCTAGTCCGGTGGCCGTCTTCACATGTGGGTTGGGAAGGGATGGGTTGACAGATTCGTGGTCATCGTCTAGGGGGTCGCGGACCTGTTGCCCGCGGCTCGCTACAGGACAACCACCGAGGCGGGAGCTCCTTATGGGAAGCAAACCCACACGCAAGCCTGGACGACGCCGGGCGGTCCCCGCCAGGCACACGCTTACGTGCACTCGGGGTATTCTGCCTACGCCGTTCATATTTGTGTCTTTTCTTCTATAAAAGAAAACGGAAATAGCTAAAACCTTCATTTTAGAATTTTATCAAATACGACGATGAAAAGGTAGCAACATAGCACTAAGAAACTACTAAGTGCCCCCATCACGAGGTTCAAAGAACGTGGGAATACTCTGATGATAAAAGGCCTCTATAACGCAACAGTATTATAATCACAACACATTTTTCTATGGTGACAGATTACATTTTAATCTTTCTTCAGCTTTTTAGTACGGTATTGCCAGTATTACAACATATTCATCGGAGTGCTAATAAATAAAAGGACTATGACCTGAAAAAAATTATTCTCGTTACGAAGTTTAACGCACCGGCGTAACACAGGTGATGAGGGGCGCCGTTAGTGGACTTCTCCGGAGTTGTCTTTTTTTGGCCCTACCTTTCACCATGCCGAAATTTAGAACATGCGGAATTTTCGAATTTTGCCTGCATCATCAAAGCAGCCGTTGCAGCTGAGAATCGAAACCGCGTGCTTGTGAAACCAGAAATAAAACAGACCCGAGTACATTTCCAGTATATTACACACCTGAAACTGCCGCTCTTGCTCGTGCAATTGGTCATCCAATTTACGGCAGTACTGCTTCACATGGCCAAGCTCTTCTTGAAGTTTCATCTAAAAAAGGAAAACCACGTAGCACGACGCATGATTACAATTTTTCGCCATGAACCACAAGTTGCCCAATAGGAGAAGAGGTATTTACCACTCGCATTTCGTATTTTTTTTCTTGAGCCTGAAGTATCTGAAACAGAGAAACGTACAACCTCATAGTGATATAAAACAATAAACGAGTCTTTAACAAAACCTTTATTTAGCGCTGTGTTTTATGCATCCAGGCTAGTAATTTGTGTTGTGCTTAGTGGTTTGTTGTAATTCCATGTCCGGGTAGCAGAAATTAGCTTCTTGCTGCTTTTAAGTATTACAACCTTCGTCAGAAGTTTCCTGTGTTTGGCCCAACAAACAAGACTTCCGAAGAACATTTCGACCAGAAGTTAAAAGAAGGGGTACCACTTAAAATGTAGTGTTCTTACGTTAGCGGCTCGTCTGGGACGAATTTTCCTTGAACTGCGAAGTTTCTGAGAAAGCTGTAAAGATTTCCTTTGTAGCCGTACGGCTGGTTGGAGGTGGATGTCAAACCTTCCTTCGCAGTGTCTTCCCGTAAGGAAATATAATATTTTCTCTGTTTATTTTTGAAACGTATGAATGGCGTCTCTTCAACGGGGTTCTCCTCTACCAGTCACATGGCTGCCAAGATAAAGCACCTGTCCTCACTATGCAAAAACATTCATTTCCTATGATGCTCTGCGTATTGTGGGTTGCTGCTTTTCGAGTACGTATGTACTGACCAAAATATTCCAGGAAAACTTTTCTTTTCGTTTTATGCCCATTGATCACTTATACCTTGTCTCGCACAAGGCCTTCATATGCAGGTATCTTTTGTACACTTTTTTTGTTTCCTTCAGAGACTTCACTCGCAATGTATAATTATTGAAACTATGCGCAAACTAAAAGTTGTATTGATCATCGTATCACAGGTGTCTGTAGTCGGTGTGAGTGGCATTCATTCGCCAAGCATAGGGCATGGGCAGTCGCATCAGCAAGTAGTTTTCTTATTCCTACCTGCCGAAAAAATCTCAAACTTTTACTAACAAAAAAGAGCAGTATTTGTCTTTGATGCTACTGCATCAAGAATTTTCATGGTACTGTAATAAATCATTTGACTAGCATGCCTTATTGCAAAAGATTTAGAAACCTTTATATTCTTACCTTGTTTTCCTCCTTTACGAGAAGTACTTCACGAACGAGTAACCCAGTGTGCTCGCCACTTGACTCATGAGCGGTCACCTCTCGACGGGCTCCCTGCAGAAGACAGAGTCACAGATCAATTGTTAAATAAGGCATAGAGTTTGTATTCAGCAAAAATGACAAGCAAATAAAATACACCTTTAGGTCCTACCAACATATAACTTCAGAAGAAATTAAGGGCTCTTTTTAAAGAGAAAGACAGTTATAACAGAAGGTTCTTCAACACAAACTCGGCCAAATAAAATTCCAACGCTACGCTCCCAATGACCAAATTTCAAACTGCCAAAGTCAATTGGAAAAGTTATAATCAATTCAGCCACCTTCCAAAGCATACACTGGCGGAACGAACCTGTAAGCCCGCTGCCGAATTCTCGTTTTGTTTACCGGCGGGACGCGAAGTTGGAAGCCGCGAGTGCATGCCTCGCGTTCCTTCCTTTTGTGCGGCGGGAGGAGGGGGTGCTTTTCCCGAGAACCTTCGTTGCGCTGGTGTGCGGTCAGCTCTTCCCGCGGGTCGGGCAGCGGCCGTCCTTGGCCTCGGGAGGGGATTAGCCCCGACTCCCTCATTGTGCCGGCGAGCGCCCGTGGACAAAGGCGAGGCGGCGAGACGTTAAGACGTTACTGTAAGGTGTTAGTCTAGACCGCTCTAAGCCGTCCGGCTTTGGCGTTTGAGGAGATACCGCCCGTTCAACCTAGTGGGGTGACTACTCCTCACGGTATGCGACTTTGTGTAGCCGAGGCCTTGCCTTGGCTTAGCGATGGCAATAACGTTCGCGGGAAGCTGACTAGGAGTTGCATGAGATAGATTATCGGGTCATGTGACCGCGGGGGTGACATGTTTACGATTGGTTAGTTCTTTTTTTTGTTTGTGTGTTTTATTTGTTTGTAGTGGACCAATCGGGGCTTTGAGAGCTGATGTCACCCTGATGTCAGCCCGGATGTCCGCCTGACATCATGTGCACTCTCGCACCAGCAGGGGCGCCGCCCAAATCCTATAAATGCTAGGAACCCCATTACCGGGGGTCGGATTTTACTTCTTGCAGGCGCTCCGCGCCATCGGCTATGCCGAAGTCCTTCTAAGATCCACCACTTGGGTCCATTCTCATTTGTAGGTACCCTGTACCTTCGGCTATGCCGAGAGTTGTAACGAGTTACCCCATTTTATGTAAATATTGTAAATTTCTCTTGTAAATAGTACTGCCCATAAACTCCAAGTTATATCGTACCCAAGTCCTCGTCTCATGGCTGCCGGACACCAGCAACCACCGAACCCATCGACTCCTCGACTGCCGCCTCCGGCGGCTTAACAGATCGTCGGCCGCACCAGCGAACATCTCGTCTGGTCCTCATCGGCTGACGGCGGTACCAGCGGATCCACCTTTGGGGGAGGAGTGCGAAGGAAAACTTTACTGAACCCAAACAAAATTTTCAGCGATCCGAATGCTACTATAAAACTTCCTTCAGCATCATCATTGTTTGCATTCGAATGCGAATGTCTTCCAGAGCTATAGCGTACATACCTCCCATTATCTACATGTTTGGCATGATGTATGTGCCCTTCTGGAAAATCAGTGTGTAAACATGGCCTACCTGTAGTGCATTTTGCCGCAACTACATCGCCATCAGTGAGGCATAAATATTTTCCTTTTAACACCGCATCAAAACAGCGCAATTGGATACACATATGTAGCTTTTTAATGCGAAGGACTCCGGTTCGATTCCGAGCACGGCAAGAGTTTCTTTTTTTTTTTTGAGGGGCTCCGTTTTTGAAACCCCATTGCCAAGCATTTTGCGCCTTTTTGGGAATGTATTGTGTAAAGGACGTTTTCTTGCAGTGCGTTTTGGCGTAGCTATACCCCGACCACTGTAGCTTACAAAGTTTCCCTTTAAATCTGCAGATAATACTGCGAACGTCGTTTGACGTTCAGCGTAAGCTTAAGCCTCTACAAAAGAATGCTCACAGCGCTGTGCAGAAGAATAGTTTGGGAGATCTCTGTCACTTTCAGTAGCAGATGACACGTCCCACAAGTAAGCCCAAGTTTCTCATACACTCCTGACAGAAACCTACAGGGATCGAGCCCAGATTTCAGCTGAAAAGAGGCATCGACATGAGTGTTGTAGTCTTTTTGTTGTTAAATATCGATATGATTTCGTGTATTACTGATGGGGGCGCTCTACCACATTCTGAAAAAGCCGCTTTAATTCCTTAATTGTGCCTCTGAAAAAGAATGACGCTGGCGCCATATCAGAAACACGATTCTGATATTTTCAATTCATACACTCAACATAAGAAGCAACTGTTCTAGGTGCTACAACAAAAGAAAGGACGCCCTATTACATTCACAGAATGTTTCATATAACTTTAAGAAATGGTCTCAAAACGTACGCACTGCAGTAGTCAGAATGCGTCACGCCGGGGCCAACGGCAAAAAATGAGAATGCGACGTCACGCTGTCACTAACGTAGCCGCGTAGCACGGCGAAACCATGACCGCGCAAAACTGATTTGTTTTTTTTTTATTGTAGGGTTTAACGCTCTGATGAAACGCAGGCGATGAGGCGAGCCATAGAGGAGGGCTCCGGATTAATTTTTACCACGTGGGGATCCTTAACGTGCGCCGAAATGTCGTACACACGGGCGTTTTTTTGCTTTTCGCCTCTATCAGAAAAGCGGCCGCCGCGGCCGGGAATGGATCCCGCGACCTCGTGCTCAGCAGCACCATGCAAAGCTGTGCATTAGTCGCTGTTGAGTTTGTATGCACACGTACTAATATCACGATGTGACTGGTAGCTGCACTTCGAAGACGGGACAGAAAGAGAACACCTAGAAGTATAGTATACTAGAAGTATAGAGCGAATACTAGAAGTATAGAGCGATTCAAACGGGCCCCAAAATGTGAGGCAAAAAAAAGGGGTCGAACCGTTTAGGGTCGCTGCGAACGTTAACCCTCCGTCGTTGCGCCGCGGATACAGTACTGGGCTCCTACGGAAAGATCCTGGGTTCAAATCCCGGCTGGGCTGTCTTATGTTTTTTTTTGTAATACCTCATAATGCATTCAAAAACGCATTAACTGTACCGTGTAATGTTGCTGTGCCCTAACTCATTGGCTTATTTATAGGCCCGGATACATAGACCCGACGAGGGAGGTTCGAGTCGACTGGCGGGATCAGCTACCTCGACACCTCCCGCGAATGTATGAGCTCCATTCAAGGAGTCGAGGCGAGGGGGCCAGGGGATTGCCGGAGAAGAAGTTGCCGTATTTTTACGTTTCTAGCACGCACCTTCTTTTGCTAAAAGCTAGCCTTAAAATTTGTGTGCGCGTTACAATCGGGCTCCAAACCGGAGCAGGTTTTAAATCAGCCAGCAACATTGCCTTAGGCATGAAGTCGTCACAAACTCCAACTCAATCCAATAAAAAAAACCGTCAATATCACGTGAGTGAATTTCGGCGCACTCATTCCTGAATGACATAGTTTGGTCAGCTGTTACACATTTTTCTACTATTGCAATTACCCCGTCACACGTAGAATTATGAAGGTCAAGACACTTGAAATCGCAAACAGCCTCAATGTTTCCCACTATAGTTTTATAAACTGCAGGAGCTGGATAAGCAGGTTTACGGAGCACAATTTATTTTTGGCTACCACAGTTGTACGCGCAAAATAAAATCTCCTTCTTCTAGGTAAGTAGTGTCATGTATTTTACACCTTCGCGGTAAAGCCGACGTCCAGTTATTTTTTCGGTTTTTCCTGCATGAACCTACCCGCGCTGTACAATCGATGGCGCGTTATAATCGTGAAAATACGGTATTCAGCTCCCCACGGCCCGACTCGCCCCGACGAGTGCGTCAACCCACCCCCTGCCTGCGAGTCGAACGGACTCGCCCCGGCGGCTTTTCGACTCACCTCGTCCGTTTATACATGAGTGCGCCGAGTCCAAAAAACATGTTTATGTCAACTCAACGCGCCCTCATCGAGTCAATATAAACGGGGCTTATATTGGGTAAGTGTTAGTTGAGGGGGCGGCCATTTAAAACAACCAAGAGATACTAAAACATTAAAAATAGCTACAGCGCGAACAAAAACAAGAACACGTACTAACGCATTGGCTATGAACTGGCTGAACTTACTTCTGTAGCTATCCTGCCTACTGCAAACGCGTACATAACCAGTCTTTTATAGTTCAGGAAACCATCGACGCAGCCGCATAGGCTACGCGTTGCTTCTCACTTGTTGCTATAAAGCGAAAAAAGCTGTAAGGAAGACATGCAGCATAAACGGAAGGTTCGGTCACAGACGAGGGCGTGCAAATAAAGTTTTATCGCCACGAATAAAAGGCTAAAGACCTAAGCAATATCGCATACTTCTGCTGCTACATCTAACGCGAAGAAAGCTGCACCTAATAAATAAAAAAAATTCCGGTGATTGTTCATTACTGCTTTAAAGAACTCTCTGTGTGAAATATTTGTCAAGTAAGTGATGTGATTAAATTAACCGCAACAGGTCTTGTTAGGCTGGAACGTTTGATATTGTGCTTTAGCCATGAACTCGTCGTCTGCCTTTGTATGTGCTTCTTCGCTAACGATTGATGATTGATTGATTGATTGTAGGGTTTAACGCACCGACGCAACGCAGGCCATGAGGCGCGCCGTAGTGGAGGGCTCCGGATTAATTTTGACCACCTGGGGATCTTTAACGTGCGCCGAAATCTCGCACACACGGGCGTTTTTGCTTTTCGCCTCCATCAGAAGAGCGGCCGCCGCGGCCGGGAATCGAACCCGCGACCTACCTCGCTAACGCAGAACATGTTCTCGGCAATAAGAAAGAAAACAGAAATGCACATTTTGTGTTTGTGTGGCCAAATTATGTAATCCTAATAGCTAATTGCACTATAATTCTCTGAATGAATAACAAATTAAAGATTAGCTCATCTTTACTCGCTGATAATCGTCTGCTTTGTCTGCACGGCTGCACAAGCCGTGCCCATGGCAGTCTGTTCATTTCACATATCGCCTTTGCAACTGACTGACAAGATTGCAAGGCGCAATATTGTCATTGTAACTCTAGATAAAAGAGAATGCCCTTGTTGAGGGTTCTGATCACCGTGTGAGCTGTATAAGTAACTCGGAGCCGTCACATTAAGTAACTTGTCATTAAGCTAGCTTGCACAAATTGGGAATTTTTCTATGTCAATGCCAGTGGTCCCGTTAAGAAACTAAATATACGTTCTGTCTCTGTTCGAATTTGTGTAATTTCGAAAGTTTACACATGCTTTTTTGGCGCGTATAGAGACGCAGCTTAATCAGGCACATACAGAAAACAGTGAGAGAAGCCGTTTCAAAGAAACGGCTTCATCATTAAACTCTTCTATTTAAATATGTACCGTGAAATTTGTAAGTGACATGAATGAATTCAACTTTGTTAGACCTTTCAAAAGCGCATTAAGTGTAACTGTTTTGCGGCACAACACCGGTTGCATGAGCACCGCAATCACGGCACACGCTAAAGACTATGTTTTTGAAGACAGAATGCGAAAGGCCAGATTTTGATTTGCATATGGGGTGAGCTTAGGTTATCTTTTGTCCATAGTAAAATAAAAGGCACTGGCTATGTTACAGCTTTAAAAGTTTAGCCAACTAAAAAAGAAAAAAGCGACTGTCCTTGAGGGGGATTTTAACCGAGATATTTCGCGTGGGAGACGTGTACCGTATCCGTTGCGCCACGATGGAGGGGTAACGCTCGCAGCGCCCCTAAATGGGTCGACCCCTTTTTTGCCTTACTGTTATTACATGCGCCCTATGGGCGTTTCAAGCACTCTATCTTCTAGTTCACTCTAACCTTATTGAAAAGATGAGGGCGCGCATTTACCATCGTAACGGTTCTCTACGGCTAGCGAGTTTGCAGCGAACACGGAGCGGTGTTGAATGGGAACTCCTACACCGGCAAATGCTGTAAAATCAGCAGAAAGAAATTAAACTGCAAGTTACCATAAGGGCAATTCGTGTGCCGCACCTTCGGGAGTTCTTAAAAAAGAAAACTGAAAAATCGCGATTTCCGGACCGTAGGACGGAAATCAAAAAATGTCCAGAAATGGCAAAAAGGTGAAAGTAGAGAGCCCAGGAAGAGCCGAACGCGGCAAACTTGAACTGAGCGACTTTCGCACCGTGTTGACCATAGGAGGAGCATGGCGGGAGAAAAAGAGGTTGAGGGAGGGCGGAAGAGGGAACGGTGGCATGTACATCACAGAAACGACAAAATGCTGTCGTTTACGATGACATTTGCAGCGAAGTGAGGAGGTGCGTGGTCAATTTTTTACACCACCTTTTCACAGGATTCGTATGTATTGGTTTTAAATGGCGCAAAGTATCGACTCTGCAAAAACTCCTTACCATAATTTTGGTGTTCTTGTACTCGAAGTCAAATAGGCCTTATTACTATAGCGGTCTGTTCGCTAAAGTCTTTGCATATTGGAGGCGAGTTGTTGGCTGCGTCCACTAGCACGAGATAGAATTACTGCATGCTAAGTACAAATCGGTTACGTTGAGCGTCTCCTATGTGTCATGGAGACCTACTGCTGCAGCATGCACCAACGTTACTCATGTAGATTATGGCGATAAGTGGTGCGAATGGGGAGTTCGTATCTCTACTGACAACCGCACTACTAGCTTGTCTCGCATACTATGGTGCTTCGTTCACATATACGACGGTTGACAGCAACTGATATTTACCTTACTTTTGTGACTCGTTACGGCATGATCGGCACAGTAATCCTCCTCAGCCGCAATACCTCCTGTTCTACATGGGGCGAATTTCGTTTCACACTCGCCGCCGTGGCGCTGTTCCTGCTGCAAAACTATTAAGTTCATTTCACCATAAGGTACAAAAATAGGTCGCTCTGCCGCACCAGCCTTGCCGCACCTGCAAATTAGCAGGGACCTTCCCACCATGTAGAGCGGACTTTAAACTTTACAAATTATCCCGCCTGAGGTAGAAAGCACCTGCGCTACTAGCGGCTCCTGCACCACTGTACCAAGCATGCAGAAAAAGAAGCTGACAAGCCTTTGTATAATGAAATAAACGATTACTTGGAGAGCTGGAACGGGATTAAATACGAAAGTTGTTTTGCGCAAAGCGATGAAGCACAAGTGCGCAGGCGCTTATTCCGTGTCCCTAAGCGGTTCTCAGTAGAGAGGCCTTTGTCGTTCACAGAAATCCAACAAGCGATGTTACAAGCAGGAATATCGCGTTCTTACGTCGTCTGTTAAGTTCTTCAGAGAGTCCGTATGGAGAGGCGTTAACGCAGGTCCGAACGATGCGATTTTATGACAGCTCATTATTGAGACCAAGACTATTCCCAGAGTGGAAAACAATGACAACAGACTTTTATAAAATCATGTCGTCAGCATGTCATCTTGCTCTCACCGATCCCGACGGATGAACGAACGGGTGGAATGTACCGAGGGGAGGACAGATGTAGAGTCATTACTGCAACACGTTCACAGTGGCGAGACATGAAGGCCATGCGACATATGTTTTACGCGGAATAAGCGATCTGCAGGAGTCAATGCTGGGAGGTGTCCAGAGAGACCCGGTTTCTATTTCGCCTTGTTTTGTATTTTAAGGTATAAACTGTAAAAAGAGACGACACAAATGGCTGAATGGTTGCGCTTTTTGTGTAGTCTTTCATTTTGTGTGGTATTTTTAGCTTAGAAAAGTACGCATCAAAACAACAAATTACTTCGCCAATTGGAATGCTCCAAAAATTTTATTGCGTGTTTTATTTCCTAACATAAATATTAACACTCCGTCACGTCGGATACGTTCACAATGAGTAACAAATACTTGATTTATTTCAAATATCAGAGTGTACAGGGATAATTGAGATACATTTAGTTTCGCCAGTCACCTTGTTTGCCTGTAAATTACCGAATTTTCAATTGCTTTGAACCGGCTTGGGAGTATATGTTCAAGTTTCGCCTATTTTTGTTATTCACAGACGACAATACTTTTAACTGCTACTGTTCACAAGATGCAATAGTACGTCATATTGTGCTGACTCACGTAGAAGGTACAGCCAAATGGCTTGAAGGAGCAGTGTACAGGGACCATTGGGCATTTTGGTATGTGCTTTTCCTCGAGCTGAAACAAAACGAGAAAAATACCCACTGAATAACACCGCTCCTGCTGAACTCCTTCGTGCTGCAAAACACAATGTCACTGGTACTCAGGCTAGCAAACGGCCTGTGCTTTCTATTCCGTCTGCAATCTCACACACGAGTTGTAGGAAACAATAGAGACGACACCACAGGTCACCGATTAGGTCTTCTCGCAAATCGTATCTGAAATAAAGATTAGCTACTGAAAAGAAGCCACAAAAAGGTTCGCTGCCATTGCCACCAATGGAGCAGGGCTCATGTCAACTTAGATAAACACAAAAAAGGTTTGGAGCTTGCC
Organism: Haemaphysalis longicornis; assembly: GCF_048455015.1. Lineage (NCBI taxonomy): Eukaryota > Metazoa > Arthropoda > Arachnida > Ixodida > Ixodidae > Haemaphysalis > Haemaphysalis longicornis. The sequence goes on from NW_027526407.1 coordinate 90,812,464, forward strand.
GCAAACATTTCTCATATAATTCTTGCGCCAGATGAATCAGGACGGATAACGGATGAGATCCCTCCACTAAGAACACCACCATCCCTTGGTAAGTGCACGAAACCTAAATAAGCGCGTCTGTTCCCACATGCGCCGAGAGGTGCAGGGTCACTACTTGCCGCGTTATATCATTGCATGCTGAAACCGTCAAAAAGCGCAACCATGAAAACAGAACACAAACAGAACACAGGACGACCGCTGACTCTTAACTGAGAGAGAGATAAGAACTTTTATTGACACCACCGGCCTAAGAGGCCGTCATGGCTTCCCGAAGGGCCGCTACCACGGCTGGCGCTCGGGTGACCAGTGGGCGCTGGGAATCTTCGTCCGAGCGGCCCAGGGCCTCCGTCCAGTGGTCAGGTAAAGTTACGGTGGGGTGGGGGTCCGAGGGGCAGGCCCACATGAGGTGTTGCACTGTGGATTTAGCGGCACAGTGTGGGCAGAGCGGAGACGGTTAGGCGGATGGGCAAATGGGATGAAGGAGGGCTCGGTCTGGGAGCGATCCCGTTTGGAGGAGGCGCCACAGCCGTTCTTGCCGGGGGGTTAGGGATGGGTGAGCCGGGGGCAGCGTGTTGTGTGAGAGGCGATAGTAATCTGTAAACTCCCTGTAAGTGGTGAGGGAGCCCCTGGCGGAGTAAACTCCTTGACGGGTAGTTGTCTCGTCAGGCCTACGGGTGACGAGTGCTCGTGCCGTCTTATGAACCCACTCCGCGGCGTCTAGTCCCGTGTGTGCCGGCAACCAGAGGAGCTCCGTAGGATGCTGGGGGGGCTGAATTTTGAAGCAGAATTTTGCAGGCTAGCGTGGAGATACTGCAGCTAGCAAACGTTTTGATGGCCGTTTTTTAATCAGATAATATTAGATCAGGGGGAGGCCGGTGTGCGAGAGCCAGGGCTATGGCCACCTCTTCCGCAACATGTGGGGTTGTGGTGGGAATAGTGAGAGACGTGAGATGTGTAGTAGTCGGCGAAGAGACGACAGCCACAATGAAGGCCGGCTTGTGCTTATGTGCTGCAGCATCTACGTAGAAGGTGTTTGGCGAGGGGGGGGTGGGCGCAGTGGAAACGAGGGCACGCGCTCAAGCAGCTCATCGGGCAGTATGATGAGTAGGGTTCATATTACGGGGGAGTGGCCGGATTGTTATGTTATCTCTATAATCGGGTGGAATGCGAGCTGTGGGGGTTGATGTAAGAGGAGTATGTATTTGTGCCTCCTTAAGTAAGAGTTGGCCAGGTGTGTGTTTAGCCAGGCCATATATCTGGCCCGTACGGTGCGCTTCAAATAATTTGTCCAGGGAGTTGTAGGTGCCGGTGGCCCATAGTTTGGCAGTGGATGCGTGAGGAGGCAAGCCGAGAGCAGCCCTGTAGGCCTTACAGATGAGTCCATCTACTTTGGTAGAAGGAGACAGATATGGGAGGGGGTAGGTAATGCGGCTCAGTAGAAATGCCTGGATTATTTGACAGCGGTCTTTCTCTGTCGGGCCGTGGCCCCTAGCAGTTACACGCCTCAGGAGGCCTGTGATTTTGGTTACGTGTGAGGAAAGAGTGTGTAGAACCGATGTGTTTAGGTGATTGGATTGGATGACTAGGCCGAGTATTTTGATGCAATTCACAGTTGGTATAGGAGCATTATTCAGATATACATGCATGCTGGGTGCTGTTTTAGGGGTGGTGGCGTGTGGTGATAGCATGAGGAATTCGGATTTTGATGGCGAGCATGTTAAACCTGCTTCCTGGGCTGCCTGTTTTACCGCTGAGACTCCTGCTTTAAGTGTTACTTCTATGTCCTGGTCGCTGCCCCCAGTTACCCAAGTGGTGTTGTCATCAGCGTACATACTATAGCATAACCGAGTGATATTGTCCTGGATGGGGGGAAGATTGGAGACAGCGAGAATAAAGAGGAGGGGGAGATGACTGAACCTTGTGGAGTGCCAATGGACGGGAGTTGGTAAGTATGGCTTGAGGAGTTATCTTATCAACTGCTTTTGGTAAGTCTAGGGCTAAGATGGCCGAATAGTTGGGCGGTTGCTGGAGGAGATCCGTCTACAGGCGCAGGTGTACGTCATTAGCCGCAAGGCCTGCACGGAATCCGTGCATCTGGGGGAAAGTAACTATTTGTTCTCAATGTAGTTATTGAGCCGGGCAAGTACTGTTCACTCCATCAGTTTTCCTAAGCAGGAATTTAGCGATATAGGCCGAAGGTTACTGTGGAAGAGGAATTTTCCTGGTTTAGGGATCAGAGTGACGTCTTCGTGAGTAAACTCGGTGGGGGGGGGGATGGTGCTTGCTTCCCTGTAAGCGTTAAACCGTTAAACAGATCGGTGAGATATTGAAAGATCATTATATTACGGAGCATTTTATTGGTAATGCGGTCACCACCGGGAACTGACTGCCTTCGTAGGTCATGTAGGACTGCTCTCAATTCCGCTTCAAGGAATGGTAGATCCAGGGGTTCGTTAGGGGGGGCCGGTGTATTGAGGCAGTGGCTCAGACGAGCCTTCTGGGACGTACTGCTGGGTTAGTGCATGGGGCCAGGTGTGATTGGAGTCTGTTAACTGGCGGGAGTTGCGTTACACGATTAGATTGCAGAGATCGAGAGAAAGTGGGATACATCACATGTCTTAGGAAAGCCCATGTACGCTTCATGCTGAGGCCGTTTCGAATGCTGTCGCATACAGTTTCCCAGGCTGCCTGGGCTAGTGTTTGGGAGTGGGTTTCTATGGCCTTTATGAGGTGGACAATGCGGGTTTTGTGTCGCCTGTTATAACGTTGCTTACGCCAACGAGGTTTAAGGCTGCCAAGAGATTCCCACATGTGGTGTAGTCTGGCGTCTACAAGGGGAGATCGTATGGCTGGGTCTAGGGGATGTTGGTGCGTGTGAACATCGTGGAGAAGTTGTTGTGTCCACTGTGCTAGGGGTTTAAGTGTTGGGTCATTGGAGTTACAGAAGCAAGAAATTCCCGGAGGGCAGCCCGATCGGTTATATGAGTTAGGAGTTTGCTCGGAGGCATAGGGTGTTGGTTAGAGGCTTGCAACTGTATAATGCGGTGATCGCTGCCCAGTGTATGGCCTAGACGCTGCCAGGTGGTTGGCCTTGTGTGATAGGTGATCTTGAGGTCCGGTGTAGTGTCTCTTTTGAACCTATTTCCTTCTCGCCTTGGCTGATCAGGAGGTGTCTCTAGAGTGAAATGCTGAGTTTGGGAGAGCTCCTAGAGGTGCCTTCCTTCCTTAGTATCGCGTGAATAGCCCCAGGCCATGTGGGGCGCATTGAAGTCCCCAGTAATAATGAGGGGGTGCTGCGCAGCATGGTCTTTGGCGGCTACAAAGAGGGGTTTGAAGTTGTGGTGATGTTCGGAGGGTCTGCTGTAGATGTTGAGTATGGAAATTGATGGATGAGTGGTGTTGGCGGGGAAGATAGTTAAGAAGTCGTGAGGGATAGGGCTGTCAGCAAGGCTGCCCCGTTGTGCTCAGATGTTGCGCTGTAGGAGAATGGCTGTGTCGTTGGTAGGTTGATAAGTCGTATACCCATGACGCTTTACTGGACCGGCGGGGTCTTGTATAGTAATTATGTGGGGCTGTTCGTTTTGGGACTCGAGGAGGCATTCCAGGGGGGCTCTTTTTCTGCCGAAACCACCACATTTGCGCTGCCAAACCAAAATCCGTATAAGGCGAGCCATTATCAGTTATGCTGAAAGTAATAGCAGTGTGTGGAGAAGGGGCATTCGTCTGTGCAGGTGTTGCACGGAAGTGCATGAACACCTTGTTTTATAGATTCTATGTGAGATTGCATCGTAGCTTGGCTCTGCGATAAATTTTGGATAAGTTGAGCTTGCTCTATATGAAGCTGCTCGAGACGCGTGAGCCTCTCTTCCTAGGGGGTCGTATTTGCAGCGTGCTCAGGTTGGTATTGAGCCTTTTGCTTTGGAGGGGGTTCTTCATTGGGCTGGGAGGTGCGAAGTTGTGCCAGGGTTTGTCGTAGGGAGACATTTTCAGCTCCCATTGCATTAATCTCGGCGCGCATGGCCTGCATTTCTTGCAGTACAGCAGGGGGAAGTTGGGAGGCGGGTGCTGATGGAATGGGGTGTTGTTGAGTGACCACTGGATTGGATACCCTTGGGCCGCTCACCTGTGAGAGGTCGGCTGGTGGGCGAGAGGGTCCTGGCTGATGCATCCTAGGTCCGTTTGAAGTAGACAGTTGGGAGCGTGGCTCTACGATGGGTGGTTCTGGCTGCTCCTGAGGGTTGGTTTGGGTGCGGTGTTGATTCGGTGGAGAGCGCTGTCGGTGGGTGTTCCCCGGGATCCTGGAATGTTGAGGGTGACTGTAGGAGGGCTGATCTCTCTGGTGTTGGTTCATCGGGATTTGCCGTTGCAACATCTGTGCATACGTTGTTTGGGTCTCGGACGAAAACGTTGAGGACAGTCCGGAGAGCGCGTGACGTGCGCTCCATCGCAGACAATGCATTTGGGAGCACATGCCTGTGTCTCAGTGGCGTCAGGAGTACTGCATGTTGAGCACCGGTTGGGGGGATTTCGCTGCGGGCAGACATCCTGTCTGTGTCCAGTGCTCCAGAACAGGGCACAAGTTTCCACTTTCCGGCGACGTGGCTTGCATCGGTGGGTCGTCATTCTGTACCTGACCCAGTACGGCACCCTGGGCCCATCGAACAAGATCTGAACAAGAGAGGTGGTTCCCATGCGGCATGCATCTGGCACCTTGAGGTGGGGGTTGTAATGGATAAGTTGTTCGGTCATCTCGTCGGACGTCTCTTGGGTGTGGAGGTCAAAGACGATGCCTGAAGATATGTTTGATGGGGCCGGAATGTGTGTGGCCAAGAAAAGGTGCAGTCAGCCAGCTGAAGACTTTGGAGGGCTGCGTATCGTGTTGCTCTATCCTCAGACGGGGTGCTGACGACCATGAAGTTGGCTTTTTTGTGAAGTCACAGCTGGTCCGTGTCATTCATGTCCAAGCCAGCTTGTTGTTGCGGTGGCGGTGGTTAGGGCGGAAGCCTCGGAGATATTAAGACCTCCACGAGGTTGAAGAATCACTTTATTATGAGTTGTCGGGAGTGGAGTTAGGGGCGCAAGTTTGCGGGCGTGTCTTGTTTTCCCACGGGTGTTGCTTTGATGTCCCGAGCTAGAAGAAGGCGAGGTGCCGGTCGCCGGCGTCGCTTGGGGGGCTTGCTATCGTCTTCGTATAAGGGTCCATTTGCTGGGGTTTTACAATTCCGGGGGTATTTCGGTGCCTTCAACTTCAACGGTCATCGCCATGAATGCCATGGTTTGGAGGGCAATGCTGTTGTGAAGGCGTGGCAACAGGCTTGTGAACACAGCACCAGTCGCTGCGGCAGCGTCGATGTGGGCGAGCTGGAGCGGTGTAGCAACCTTACCGAGGAAGGCACCCCGTCACCACGGCTAACCCTACATTTAGGGCTAGCGTGGCTGTCGCCGCTTCGAATTTTCTCAGAGTCGTACAATAAAACGTAGGGGCTTGCCTGCTGGAAATGTGGTGTCCCGGTAATCGCGTTGGCGAGGTCTATCGTCTGGTGTGCGTTTTGTGGCTCTGGAGGCCGTTGGCGAGTCTTTCGAGCGGTGCTTAGCAGAGGTGATGCGAAGCACGCCCACATCGGTCGGCCACTTGGTGGCGGTCCCTCTTAACTGACGTTTAATCAGAAAAAACGAAGACCATATAACCTCCCAGTGTCCAGACATGGCACGAGTCAAATATAGACGGGAACAACCCCAAAAAACGAAGGTAAAAAAGAAGATACGAAAGAAAAAACTGCAAAACGAAACAAAATACAACCACCACAAGGTGTTCAGCTCAGGAGCTACTGAAATAGGCATTCTCTTTCGCCTGTAAGGTACCGGAAGCCTGACTGACAACTGTCGCCTCTCTGGCTTATGTGGAACCCTCCGGCTATTTCTAGCCATTTAGAACGCAGGCTCAACAAAAATTTTTGTCACAGAAAATCGGCCTGAATCAACAACGCTACCGACCCGAGCTGCAATGCGCCGCCATACGAGACAATATAGCCCCTTTCAAAGACAATTTATGATCTCTGAGAGCACTGGGAGGTTATATGCACTTTGTTCTTCCTGAGTAAACTGTTTGTGCCATGTTCTGTTCTGTTCTGTTCTGTTTGTGCCATGTTTTCAGTGTTGAGTTTTTTGAACGTACCGACAGGCAAAATTTACCAACTAGCCCTACTCGCCATTCTGCTGTGACATCCTTACTTAGTTAAACGCCCGTTAATACTACCATTTTTATCACATAATTCAGTGTATGTTTGTATGAATACAATAACAAAGAGAAAGCACCGATACATTACTTGTTGAGCCACTCATGATAACACTGTTGTTGAGCACAGAGCTTACCTCAGCGAAAGTTCGGAAATCACTCCAGCAATGCTCGCACGTGCTTGGGCGCTGACGACAGTATCCTTCGTGCTTCTGCGATAAACAAAACGAATTTTTTATTCGAGGTATGGTTTTCGGGTTGACTCAATATAATTATATCGTCCACCAAACCGTCATTTATAGCTGGTCTTGAAGTACGTTTTTGAAAGATGCAAATGTTATGGAACCCCAAACTTTTCTAGCATCAGTCTGCCTATTTTCTGTCCCCAAGTAAAATCGTACACTCATCACTACCGTGTCTGAGAAACAGAAAATCAATGTCAAAGAACTGCAACAATCATGCATAACTGATCATATCTGGCACAAAAGAAGAACAGAAACGACAGGTTTAATTCACCGCTGGCAACGTGCGGAAATAGCCCCGCTGGTAAAGCACTAGGTTTACTAGCAACGTGACCCGCGTTCAAATCCAATCGTCTAAAACAACGCGGCGTTTTATAGCAGCAAGGGAAACTAAGGCTTTCGTTTTGAAATCTTTATGCATGTGGCTGCTTGGATGGAAATGTCGGCAAAAGAGTAGTCTTCCATAATCCCCGAACCCTAGCATGGTATTATTATTCCCCTTCCCACCCATCAGGCTATTTCCCTCCACTCAAATTTCTGTCATGTTGAATAGCGCGCCTATTTACTAAAATAAGATTTTTCCGTGACTGCACGGCTAACGCGATATCTGGCGAAGACGCACTCAACCGGCCTTCCTTTCTCCTAAAGAGTATTTGTATTTGCATTCAGTGAAAATCATTCTAACGCGTTCATACTTACAGAAACGTTGCTTTACCGGTTATGTGCTCAAATGTTGCTGCCAGATCGGCTTATTTTTTTTTTTACTTTTTTAAGCACTGCATAAGATGAAGAACTGCAACTTATGCCAGCGGTTTCATTAGTTTTAACGGTGGTGCTTATACGTATTCGAAACATTTTTTCAACTTTCAAAACGGTGGCTTGATCAAGTAACAAACAGACATATGCACAAAATTAACGGCAGAACAAACTTTTTTTCACTTTGGTTGATCAAGAAAAAATGCTGCTTTGAAATCGCACTAACTGCACGCGCGTCCCCGCAACCATTGAAGATATAGTTACGTAATTACTAATGCGGAAGTAATATGGGCGCTGGTTAAAACTTTTTCAGAATGAGAAGGTGGGAACTTATTTAGAAAATATTTTTATTTTCTGCTGAAAACATTCTGCTCCACTTAGCAGCGGCGCCAGTCACCATTTGACCGCACCACAAAAGCCAAACGCCCGAAGCTCGCTCCCCCCCTTCCGGAACCTCCTCTTTACTCCCGCCGGCTCGTTCACCTATCAAAGTGGTTCGTATTGCACGTATGACATCGACGTACCTCTTTTTGTGGTGCTATTTTCTTCTACCGGCGTGCGCGGCATCGCATTTCAAGGAATCCTCCTCGAACCCTTCTTCCCCCCCCCCCCTTATTTCAATTTCCCAGAGCGTGATTCCGGGCCCGCGATCGCTTTTGACCACAACACCCATTTTTCTACTATTTATGTTCTGCACCTCACAACACTAGTGCCTGCTACATGTGGTTTATGAGGTCCGCATCAAAGCTGCTACACCGGCAACTTCATTCCGAAGTCCCGCCGTGTCGGCTCAGTGCCTATGGTGTTGTGCTGCAAAACCCTAGGACGTGGGTTTGACTCACGGCCGTGGCGGCTGCTTTGTGATGGTGGTGAAGACCAAAAACTCCCGTGTGCTCGAGGTATCTGGGCACGCAAAAGCGGCCAACATTTATGTGGAGCGCTTCACTACGGCGTGCCTCATCTCCTGTGTAAGGTCGGCAATTTAAACCTCATGATCAATCAATCAACTTTATGTCGAAGTGTTGAAATCTGTCAAACATAGAAAGTGTGATGGTGGGCGACCCTCTGGCTAGGGATGTCTGCATATACCAAATTGTACACGCTCCATCCTGCTTTTTGATGATGCATCTCTTTGCATTTCTTTGATGTGTGCTGAACCACGGGGGAATACGTTCCATGCTGCATTCGGGAGAGCTCTGAGGGATGCTACCAATCAGATTGGAGATTGTGAAGTATCCTCTGAGAACACCCAACCGGCAGCGAAGCAGGACTCTTTCGGCAACCATTCATAGATGCTTGTTATGATGAGCCAGGGGAGCAGTGTTGGAACATTTACTAAGTGCCCCAGGAATAATTTCGGCACCCCAATAGCAGTTCCCCGAGGTGCCCAGTCAGCGTAGTTAGCTCACTCAACTTTTTTTGTAAGCATAACGGAAACAGGCCCAAAATCATGCTTCCGTGATGCCTCCCAATAAAATGCCGACTGCGCTTGCTGCGAAATTTATTGCTTACCTGCTTGTTACACGCCTCGACGTCTGCGTTACAGAAGGTGCAGTTCATGAACCTTTGGGGGCACTTGTCTCTGATGTGATCAGCTAATGTCTTGTTGTCTAGCAGGCTGTCGCACAATGGACATTTCACCTTTCCTTGACAGCTGCACGTCTTATAATGGCGCTGCAATTGCACAACACGCAAAATTAGCAAGACTACAACACCAACGTGGCCGTAAGGTACAAGTGCGCTTTACTAAAGAGCAGTTACCTTCGACTCCGACTAGAAGATAACTGAATCCTCAAAGTATTAAAACGAATCGCTGATAATTTTACAGCACTACATGGGTTATACAAAAGGTTGTGCGGATTTCCTCATCCGTGGAGTTAATCTCGCTTGTATGTAACTTTGTCGCCAGGGTGCATGCATTCATGAAGTCTTTGTAAGGTACTTAAGTACTAATCACAGAAGAGCAAAATTTGGCAATGGATGTACCAAATGGCATTCCGAGACGAAATAAAAATTCAAAGTTTGCAACATACAGTGAGTAAGCTGAACCTAATTATCTAGAGTACGCCTAAATGTTCAAAATTCTTCACACAAGCTAACACCTTTGTCCGTATGCTCCGATTTGCTCTTCTTCTGGTTTTTATGAGACCGCAAACACACATAAAGAAGCCCCTCTTGTTATTATTCTTGCCAGAGTGGTACACTGATGGTGAATTTGTAGGCTCAGTAATTTACATCCGTGCAAGACAGAACAGCTGTACGCCTGAGTCATTATGATGCCTCAGATTAGACGTATAGTATTATACACCTGTTTGGCGTTCAAAGCTTTACACAAGAAACAGAAATATAATAGAAAATAAACCATGAACCAAATTTAGGGTTATAAGAAAATCGAAATATAGCCATCCGTGATTCCACAATGTCCGAGCGAGTGGAGCAAGGTGTCAATCCCGGGCTTTCTTATTCGGATAAACCTTCGGCTGTAAAATCTATACACAAAACAGTACCTACCAATGCCGAGAAGCAACCTAATCGCATCTAATGACTCGTAACATCTTTATGCAAAGAACCATAATGCTTCCACCACACACGCTCCCCCTTGCAGCAGTTATCGTACCGCTGTTAACCCAACCCCACCCCCCGCCGCTCATTTCGGGCTCACATTAAACCGACCACCAGGTTTGATGTCACCGCTATCCCTGGTAAATCAGTTCAACACGTGATAGACCGGTGCTTAGTCACCCAGAGATATTACAGGTTCGTGATCCATAAGGTATCTAACACAATAACCGTCCACCTTGCCAGCTTGGATGACGCTAACAATATCTGTGGTATTACCAGCATCCCGATCTCCAGCGATGGTACCATGACAGTGCACTCTTACTTTGCCTCTGAGCCCAATGTGCGGCGCTGCGTCCTGTACTACTTTTACCAAAATGACTCACCTGCGACCATTCTAGGTGAGTTGAGGTCCCCCACTCATGAGGTTCTGGCTATCCGGTGTATGGGTAAAAGCAGAACCTACCTTGCAATCGTACAAGGTTCTTCTACTATACCGGAAGGATACTACAGCAATGACTGTGTACTGCACCCCAAGCCTTATCGGCCACGAGTCATGTATTGCTACACGTGCTTTAAACTAGGTCACCAGCAAATTTACTGTCCGATGGCAACTGTAGACCCACACAGAATAAATGCCGACGGCAAGCCACGCTGTTGTTGCGGGCTTTGCAAGGCTGATGACCCAGAAATAACGTCGACAAATTACCCGACCAAACGAAGCGCCACCGCCCACGCTCACCGTCGGGAAAACAGTTCAGTGGGGGTTACATTAAACAATAGCTTCAAGGCCGTGAAACCATTGACTGCTCTTCTGTAGAAGATCCTGAGGAGCCCGTTTCCAGACGTAATTCATATTCGGAGATTCTGAAGCCCGATTCTAAAAAACACACACCTCCTAAACATACGCCGAATGATACCTGGAACTTGACTGAATCTGCTTTGGTAGATGAAGACCTGGATGCTCAAATAGCCTATCTAAGTAGCTTGAGATACTCGGCCAAAGGAAGGCACGAGTAGCTGGTCTCAGTAAAGAACAGACTGCAACTCATGCACCTCAAGATTCGCAAAGCGTGCCTTTACGGACGCGAGTCAATGCTCAAAAGACAACCCCCAGTGATACAGCCATCTGGGCAGTTATACTTGAGACCCTATGCAAGCTGACCCAACTTATACCAGCTAGCTTATACCGTGGGTAAATGTCCTTCAAACCATCAACCTGTCATCCTGCACTGGAACTACAGAGGCCTTTCGAACAAATTAGGAGAACTAAAAGCCAAAATTCACTCCGGTAAACTTCGTGTGTGGGTGCTCCTTTTCCAGGAGTCAAACAAGTAGTGCGCTCTCCCTCACTTCGTTGGCTACCATAGTCCTTCCATTCCGGATAATCGCACTGGCAGTGCACCTGGAAAAGCGGCAATATACATTGTCAGTAGCGTTCCTAAAACACCAATTGATCTTCAGAAATGGTGCAACCAACAGCAAGAGGTGGTCGCAGTTTTAACCCGTCCAGCCAAAACACCACTTCTTTTAGTGTCATTTTATGGGAGGCCATGCAGAGCACGTGTTAACCTGGGTTGGCTCCACCACCTCAGGGCTATGTAGCCAGGCACTTCCATACTAGTAGGGGGAGACTTCAACGCCCCACACTCCTTATCGGGCTACGAGCAAGACTCCAAGAGGGGAGTCCAGATTCATGACACCTTCACGAACATGAACTTTTCCTTACTGAGCATTCCCACCGTACCTCATCACCAGCCTGTCTACGCCCACTGCAGGGCAAAGGCCTCTCCCATTATTCTCCAATTACCTCGGTCCTGTGCCAACTGTGACCAATTTATCCCCGCAAACTTCTTGATCTCATCTGCCCATCTAACTTTCTGCCGCCCCCTGCAGCGCTTGCCTTCTCTAGGGATCCACTCTGTTACCCTTAATGACCAGCGGTTATCTTGCCTTCGCATTACATGCCCTGCCCAAGTCCATTTCTTCTTCTTAATTTCTACTAATATGTCTTTAACACCAGTTTGCTCCCTGACCCACTCCGCTCTCTTCTTGTCCCTTAATGTTACACCTATCATTTTCCGCTCCATTGCCCGCTGAGTCGTTCTCAATTTAAGTTGAACCCTCGTAGTGAGCCTCCAAGTTTCTGCCCCGTAGGTGAGTACCGGTAAGATGCAGCTGTCATACACTTTCTTCTTCAACGACAATGGTAGGCTGCTATTCATTATCTGAGAATATCTGCCATATGCACCCCACCCCATTCTGATCCTTCTAATTATCTCTGCCTCATGGTTGGGATCTGGGGTCACAACTTGGCCTAAGTATATATATTCGCTTACCACTTCCACTGCCTCGCCATCTATCTCAAACCGCTGTGCTGTCCCGAGGTTATTGATCATTACTTTAGTTTTCTGCATATTAATTTTCAGGCCCACGGTTCTACTCTGTTCGCCCAGTGCGGAAAGCATGCTTTGCAATTCGTCCCCCGAGTTACTTAGCAAGGCAACGTCATCAGCAAATCTGAGGTTACTGAGGTATTCTCCATTAACCCTTACTCCCACCTGTTCCCAATCCAACGTTCTGAATACTTCTTGTAAGCATGCTGTGAATAACATTGGAGAGATTGTGTCTCCTTGTCTGACACCCTTCCTTATAGGTATTTTACTGCTCTCCTTATGGAGGATGATGGTAGCTGTAGACCCATTATAGATATCCTCTAGTATTTTTACATAATGCTCATCTACCCCCTGGTTCCGTAATGCCTGAATGACTGCTAGGGTTTCGACCGAGTCAAATGCTTTCTCATAATCTATGAAGGCTATATATAGGGGTTGAGTATACTCAGCGCACTTCTCTATCACCTGATTGATCGTGTGAATATGGTCCATTGTTGAATAACATTTACGGAACCCTGCTTGTTCTTTAGGTTGACTGAAATCTAAGGTTGCAGAAATTCGGTTAGCGATTACCTTGGTAAATACCTTGTAGACGACTGACAGTAAGCTGATCGGCCTGTAGTTTTTCAAGTCCTTCATGTCGCCTTTCTTATGGATTAGGATGATGTTCGCGTTCTTCCAAGATTCCGGTACCATTGCGGTCATTAGGCATTGCGTATACAGGTTTGCCAGTTTTTTAAGTACAATTTCTCCGCCATCCTTCAAGAGGTCTGCTGTTATCTGATCCTCACCAGGTGCTTTGCCCCCTTTCATTTCTTTCAAAGCCTTCCTTATTTCTTCGGTCGTTACTGGTGGGATGTCTATCTCCTCTGAACTACTGTCTCGTTCGGCATTATCCTGTATGTCCCGGCTACTGTACAGATCCCTATAGAACTCCTCGGCCACTGTGACTATTTTATCCCTATTTGTGATGACATTGCCTTGCTTATCCTTAAGTGCATACATCTGATTTTTCCCCACGCCAAGACGTCTCTTTACTGCTTTCAGGCTACCTCCGTTCTTTACAGCGTATTCGATCCTCTCCATATTATACTTCCGTATGTCAGCTGTCTTGCGCTTATTGATTAACTTCGAGAGCTCTGCTAGTTCTATTCTGTCAGCTGCGGTAGAGATTCTCATGGTTTGCCGTTTCCTGATTAGATATTTCGTCTCCTGTGAAAGTTTACCAGTATCCTGTCTAGCCATAGTGCCCCCGACTTCTACTGCACACTCCGTGAGAATGCGTGTAAGGTTGTCGCTGGCTTCCTGTGTCGTAAGCTCGGCTTCCTCGTTAAGGGCGGAATATCGGTTCTGCAGCGCGATCCTGAATTCTTCTACTTTACGTTTTACTGTTTGCTCATTTATCGGCTTCTTTCGTACTACCTTGTTGCGGTCCCTCCTCAACTCTAGCCTAATTCGAGATCTTACCATACGGTGGTCACTACACCTTACCCTTCCGAGCACTTCCACATCCTGCACGACGCCAGGGTTATCGCATAATATGAAGTCTATTTCATTTTTGTGCTCCCCATTCGGGCTCCTCCAGGTCCACTTCCGACTCTCCCGTTTACAGAAGAAGGTATTCATTATGCGTAGGTTATTCCGTTCTGCAAACTCAACTAGTAGGTCCCCCCTGCTATTTCTACAGCCCAGACCATAGTTCCCAACTGCCTTGTCTCCAGCCTGATTCTTGCCTACTTTAGCATTGAAGTCCCCCATAACTACAGTATACTGCGTTTTTACTTTAGCCATTGCCGATTCCACATCTTCATAGAAGCGTTCCACTACTTGGTCGTCGTGGCTGGATGTGGGCGCGTAGCCCTGCACCACCTTGAGCTTGTACCTCTTATTGAGCCTAATTACAAGAGCTGCTACCCTTTCGTTAATGCTGTAGTATTCGTCTATGTTGCCAGCTATGCTTTTATTGACTAGAAATCCCACTCCCAGTTCTCTTCTGTCCTCTAGACCACGGTAACATAAGACGTGTCCATTTTTCAGCACCGTAAAGGCTTCGCCTGCCCTCCTAACCTCGCTAAGCCCTATTACATCCCATTTAATGCCCTCTAATTCCTCGAACAACACCTCGAGACTTGCTTCGCTAGATAAGGTTCGCACGTTAAACGTTGCCAGGTTCAGATTCCATTGGCGGCCTGTCCGGATCCAGTGATTCTTAGCACCCTCTGCTGCGTCACAGGTCTGACCGCCGCCGTGGTCAGTCGCTTCGCAGCCGCTGGGGACTGAGGGCCGAGGGTTTGTTGGCGTATTCATGGGAGGTTGTGGCCGGTACTACACCAGGGTGGCCAATCCTGCTCTGGTGAGGGAGTGCATTACCGGCAATGGTCGCCGGGGTCAGGCCGCACCCCAAGCCCCTTTGTGCAATTCCATCAATACGCGGATTTTTTTTTTTTTCTAATTCGGTGGGAATTGTCCGGCACCGGGATTCGAACCACGGTCCTTCTGCACGCGAGGCGGGTGTTCTACCTCTACGCCATCGCTGCATCACCACGCTGCATCACCACGCTGCATCACCATCGCTGCATCACCACCGTACCTACCATCCTGTAAAGTCGGTTTCATGCTTCGAACCTTACGTGGTGACTTGGCCCCGTGAATGCCTCCTGGGATCCGATCCAGACCATTGGGCGAGGAACCATTCTCCAATTTTGATTGGCGGGCACACGAAGAAGTTACAAATCTTCATCGCCAAGTCAGAATGGTTCCCTGGGACAAAGTCCACTCTGACGAACGGGATCCTTCACTAACTTCCGAGAACCTAATTTCTACGCTGCAGTCCGTACACCGACTGCACTATACATACCACCGTAAACGATGATCGACCGAAGCACGATATGCACCTACTTAAACTTTGGGCAGAGCGTCGCCGAGAAGAGTTTTTTGCTAATCGCCATCCAACACAGTTCAACGCTCGTGTCACGGCAACCCGTATCGCCCGCACAAACGCGACGCTACAAGAAGCAGTTATCACGTCGCCGTTGGCATGACTGGTGCTTCGGCCTTGGGTCTGGCACTGGAAACAAGGCCTTATGGCGGACCTTCCAAGCCATGGAGAGGACTGGCAGCCTGGCTGACCCATCAGCTAGCATTCGCCTGGTTCTCAACATCAGCCCTGAGGACTTTGCCGACAGAGCGGCAGTGAGTTTCTTTCCCAACCACAACAACCTCTGGCCGCCACTCCGTCGGCTGTGGTTTTGGACGAATCAGGTATAACCGAACCGTTTACGCTGGGCGAGGTCATAATGGCCATTGAAGAATCAAAAGCGCACTCTTCACCAGGGTATGATTAAATCCCGCATAAGCTGTTCAAGAACTTGAAGGGGGAGGCCTTGAACGCACTAATCCGTTCGTTGAATGATGTGTGGGTGAAAGGTGTCATTCCACCTGAATGGAAGCATTCCGTGGCAGTGCCTATCGCTAAACCGGGAAATACCACCACGGGTATTAATGCACTACTACGCATTTGTTTGACACCCACAATATGCAATATATTTGAGCGAATAGTGGTCACTCGATTACCCAGGTGGGTTGAGCACAACAGGAAATACCATCCTGCTCACAGTGGCATCAGACCGCCCCTAGGTACAGAGGATGGACTCCATTTTCTGGCTGATGATACCTTGCGTTTTTCACCCCACAGACATCTTGTGTGGACTGTGGTGGCCACAGACATTTCCAAGGCCTATGACAACGTGGACCACAGGCCAATACTATGAAATTTTTGGGGGGATTCCACTTAATGTATCCAAAGTGGTACAGTCCTTCCTGTGCTGAAGGACGTTTTCTGTGCGAGTGGATGGGAACCCGGTCGGCCTGTTTACATCAAATCGGGGGGTACCGCAAGGTTTCGTGCTAGCACCGCTGCTCTTCAACATCGCATTTGCACCCTTGGCATGGAAGTTACAAGACATCCTTTTGTGAGATTTCTCATCTACGCGGATGATATCACACTGAGGTCAAGAAACCGCGATCTCGGTTTACAGTACCGTCATCTCAACCAAGCCGTAGTTGTTTTTCAGGCCTTTACTGAATCAGCCGGTTTAGAAATTTCAGCTGAGAAGTCGTGCTACGTGCAAGTGGCTAATAAGTCAGGAAGGAAGTTAGCCTCTATGGCTAACTTTCAACTTAAAATCTGTTCAGTTGCCATACCAACCAAAGAAGAGCTGCGGGTGCTCGGACGTCTGACCCACTAGTCGGCTTCTGGTATTCACTGGCTCCAAAGGCACGGAAGGACTCCTCTACAACCTTTCACTTGATCCGCCGGATTGCCACGGGTAGTGGAGGAGCCCGCACGGAGGTGGCTAGACGACTGCTACGTGCTGTTCTTCAGCCGCGCCTACTCTACCAGGCACAATTTCACAGACTTACCATGCAAAAATGGGCGCAACTTGAGACAATAAAGACAGAAGTCATGCTAATCATTACGGCCCTTCCTCGTCTTACCCTAATACCGATCTTACAGGAACACGCCCAGCTTAATACTATAACGGAGCTTATAAACCAGCGCGAAGAAGGAAGGAACTCAAGCGTTTGTATATTCGAATGGTCGCAGCGCTTCATTCATATTTTTGTCATGAGTCCCCCGTCACTTCAACCTTAGACGATCTTCCACCGTGGTGGTACAGGAGAATGACAACCAATAAGACGACCAAGCTTCGTCGCCGTGATTAGCCAGCGCCAACCTCCGATACCACAGTCCCGGAAGGCCACTGCGTAATGTACACAGACGCAGCTCTTCTGCCGAACGAAGGACGGACTGCTTTCGTCAGTGCCACGCACCCGCAAATATAGAGGCTCGCGCTGTTATACTACCCACCCTGCGGACCCGCTGCTACTGGAGCTCCAGGCTGTACATGACGGAGTCAATGCTGCAAGTGCACTGCATAACATCACGGGGGTGCATATATACACAGACTCGCTCAGTGCAGTGAAGCATCTGAAGCAAGTAAAGAAGGGAACTCTGATCTGCCAACAGATTCACCACCGCCACAGTACATCAGAGCTAACAATTCGTGTACATTGGGTACAGCCGCACGGTCAGAATACACTGAACCAATAAGCAGGCCATATTTCCCACTCTTATTCCCCATGAATCTTCCCCTAGCCACCTTCATTGTGATCCGCGCTCCCGCCTTTTAGCCCGGAAATCACTGCTGAGAAGGGACACACGTGCCCTAATTCCCTCGTGTGTCTGCTCCCTGCCCCCTAATCTATCCCGGGTGGAGGAAGTTTCCCTGAGGAGGATTCGGGCTGGGGTGGTCCTCACACCTTCAGTCGCTTGGACTTGGGGGCACTCACAAGACGACCCAGGAACTTGTCCCAAGTGTCGGTCTCCTGCGGGTGAAGCATCTTTTGTAAACGTGCGCGGCAACAAGGACCGCTCGAGACGATGTGCTCAGAAAGGTTCGTCTCCGGTGGGATAAACCAGATACCTACAACCGCTGGGTGCAGGAAGATAAATACTGCAGCGCACTGATGCACTTTCTGCACACCACTGGACTGCATGCATACCTGTAAACTCGAAAACCTATCGGTTTCGTGACCATCGTGACGGTATGTAGGTAGCCACTCTCTGCCTACTTTGTTGTCTTTCTTTTGCCTTCCTACTTTCTTCTCTCGTCCCATATCTTTAAACCGCCTCTCATATCCCACATAGAAAAAAAAAACACGAAGAAAAAAAAGAACCATAGGCAGCGGTGCAGGCAATACATTCATGATTACAATAAATATCGTTACGGCAGGTATTAAAATAATTTACAAGCCAACATTCGATGCGAGAATTTTTGACGAGGCGGTGCAAATAAGACGTGCAAACAACGCAATCGTAGCTAACGTCGCAGAGTTATTCCTTTTCGCAATGGGGATTAGGGTTGCAAAGAAAGCTGAAGTCTCCTCCCTAGTGGGTCACCGATTAGCTGTAAACCGGTGCGCACTACTTACACCACACCGATGAATAACCTGTTTGATTGCCAATTGTGTATCAGTGGTAGCGTGACACGCAAATTTTAGTGGGTGCCGTTAGCGCTGCCCATTGGCAGCGTGTGGGCCATCAATAAGTGGTTACACCTCGTAGCCAACAGCTGGTCACAAGGGCATGTGGTGTACGACGGGTAGATGAGTTGACACTTACGCATTACTACTATTATGCCACCCATGAGTTACCCTTGCACAGAACGCTATATTGTTCACGGCCAAGCATAGGCGTACAGTAACGGGACAAAAATACAAGAAATTATCTACCCCTTAGCCACTCTTAATTAGCCAGGAAGATAGCGTGTGAAATGGGTAGTTCGCATTCTAGTATCACATGACCCGGCAGTTACGGGACCCGCGGCATGTTTAACAAGCTCTAAATCATGAAAAGAACGCGCGTTACCAAAAATTAACTTGCGCAACACGAATTATTAGCTATCCGCAGAGGATCTATAATCGACAACTTTTGGGTAAATGACAGGTCAAGCGACCCCAAGGAGTGTCAGCAACCACCCACTGGTTAAACAGACCTCCATCGATGATTCACCTATCGGTTACTCACATTTGGGTGACCAACAAGTGACTTATGTAGGAACAGACGCTGTTCCTCTAAGCTTCAACACGTGCTTTTCTGCGAAGCAGTATATATCTCAGCCGCGCCCCCCCCCCCTAGTTTTTATTCCGCTGAAGACAAGTTATTCGGCGCCGCTTCGGGCCCCTCTTAACAACAACGGACGCCTCTTTCACAACGGTTATCACAATGGTTATTCCATCACCACCAGCGACGCCTCTTTCACAGACTGCACAGCCAATTGACCGCGGCCGTAGCGCCGTTATGAGTTTACTTCTTAGAATACACAGCAGCGCGAATGGGTGTGAAAACACCCAAATCCTCCGCCGCCGCCACCGCTGCCGACAATGTAGCCGCGGGCGTTGCCGCCCCAAATTCCCCCTCCTCCACTAGCTGTGGTTACCTGCCGGTTGACAGCAACTTGCCCCGCTGGAACGACGGCGTGAGCACATAATTTTTCTTTACCGTCAAACCCATTGCAAGCGACATTGTCGCGTCAGCTTCCTTCGTTGTCCTGCAGGTCATGGTTCTTCTGGCGGAAGAATAATAATATATCTTAGTCTGGCCACACTTAAAGTATTTCTCTTTCGCTTTGCCCGTGTATTTTGCCCCTAATTATGCCCCGTCGCTGGCTGCCGGCTTAGGTATGGACATATTGGGAGTGGCTGGAGGGGGAATGCACGCGCAGCAGGGCTTATTCTGCTACCAATTCCATACACGCTGTGCAAGTAGAAGCCCTAAACATGCGAGTCTCATGGTTCAATGCACCCTGTCAGCTGTCCTCCGCAGACTAGCAATTTCGGTCTGGGTTGTTGTGCCGCACAGACTACAAGATGCCTACTACTGGGCATCGACACGGACATCCATTTGTGAGACGGTAGAATGAAGATCGAGGCCCTCGAAGGGTTACTCGTTATGTGAAGGACGGGCCCTTGCCTTGGTGGAAAAAGAGGGAGAACTGTAGAAGCGTCAGCACTAACAAAAGTGTGAATGGGTGCGAAAAGCAGAGTTTGCTGCCGCCGTCGTTGCAGCCTTATATTCAGGCTGGTCGAGTAGCTGCGAATTGTTCCCGGATGAATAGCAACTGGCCCGCTTGGAACACTGAGGAGGGCCTGTATCTTTTGTTAAGCTAAATGGGGCGGTGAAGACAAAAGAAGTGTTTGTTCTATTTGACATATTTCGTGTAAGTTCCCCCAGTTGTTGTCTGGAAGCAAACGATGCTACATTTACTGCGATAATATCCAACTTCACCTACAATTTCGATTCTCAATCCACAACACGTGTTTGAACGACGTTTGCAAAGGCATCATAAGAACAGGCCTTTCAGCTAAATTTGGTGTGGAGCGGAGACTTGCTTACTGTTATTTAACATAGATGGCGCCACCACACCAAGGTAAGCCGTTTTCTGCCTTTGGTTTGTTTTTGACCGTATATAAACCAGCCTCATTTTTGCTCACGGAGAAAATAATCGTTTCGTGAAACATGGTGCTCACTCGACAAATATGGATATGTAGGATACCGTCGCTTGCGTCAATCGGCCAGTGTCGCCTCAGGCAACAACAAAGCCCCGCTGTGCTCTGCATCTAAACGAAGCATTAAGCGCGCAGTACCAACAGCCGTACGTATCGCTACTTTTATGTTTACGTGTTGTTTTGTAATTTCGTGTTTTGTACCACCATTCTAAATGAAATAAAAAGAATCGGCCCCAAATGTAAGCGCAAATAGCTCGTTCGCCAAGCCTATAGGTTCTGCCTAATTTGCGTTTGTTTTTTCCGGCGTCCGCCAATCGCACAGCTGGCTGGTATATTATCATAGGTTCTGTTACGAGAAATGAGTCAGTGGGTCGCATGGTCAATCCATTTTTTCCTAATTATACAGTTTATTCAAGCGAAGTTTACGTTAAAGTGATGTCAGCATGATTTTACCGATCCAATCTTTTGAATGCACTAAACTTGCATTTTGTCTTAATGGCCCCCTTGAGGGGCTTTAAGAGCGGTATGTCCTAGAGTGTCTTTCACTTCTAAGCACCCGCTCATGACCGGTTGCCGGTTTATGCGTGCACGGGTTAAGAGTGAAGATCGGGGGAAACGCGCAGCTAAAGGTTTCATGTCCTCACTGATGGCATGTTCATTGTGCTGCCGTAAGGTTTAAACGTGGCTATCAAACAGCCCAACGCGACCGGTTGATTTATTGATTAATTGTAGGGTTTAACACACCGAAGCAACGCAGGCCATGCGGTGTGCTGTAGTGGTGGGCTCCTGATTAATTTTGACCACCTGCGGATCTTTAACGTGCGCCAAAATCTCGTACACAGGGGCGTTTTTGCTCTTCGCCTCCATCAGAAAGGCTGCCGCCAGAAAGGCAGAATATACCAGAAGGGCAGAATATACGCGGTGGCCCGGAACATTGCTCATAGCAGGCGTGAGAACATACCAATAGCTCTTCGTTTAGCAGGTACAGTGGCTCACCACTTCACCGAACACCACTCAAGCGGATCAGCAACTATACGGACGGGACTCTGTCAAGGTTAGACCTTCTCCATGGATCTCCCGGTATCATGACATCGTTTGTAGCACCGAACTACCACCCCGCAATTCGAGCCAGGGGAGCCGTTCTCCACGGTATTTGTCTTCACGCATGGTTCCTGATCAGAGCATCCTCCATAGCAGATTCCGGCAGTCTGGGAGGGCTATAAACACGTCACCATCGACCATCGGAAAGGACAACTCAGTCTTCGACTACCGTGGCTGGCGCCTCTCTTCAACCGTCCGGCCTCAATTTGTCTGAGCTGCGTGAAATCCGCTGCCTAGTTGAACCACTTATTCAGTGTGCGCTGCTTGCGGGTTGTTCAGTGCCACCCAACGGTGTTCCGCAACCGGCTTCTGTGTTATGTTTTAGCGGTGGTTCCGAGAGATCTTTGTTGTGCTTTCGAAATAGCTCGTATTCCTTGTTTTTGATGCTGTATTTTTTTGTTTTTAATGACAGTGATGGGAAATGCAGATGATGAACTTGGTAAGGTTGCCAGACTTTGTGACGTTGTCACAAACCACCAGTGTTGTAAAATTACGCTCCAACACCACAAGCAAGGATTCCACACAACGGCAGCAACGATGACCAGCCGAGCGTGCGGACCTTCTCGAACCCCACGGCGTGCAACGCAGCTGTCGGGGCATCGGAGAATCACATGCTCAAACGTGTTCTGCCGGCGACATTTCATGGATCCGCGTTATGTTGCTGGCGCCTGCGGTCTCCGTTTCAGAACTCGTCCGACTTCTGCAGGCATTTCCGCAACAAACTCGTACTTTCAGGTATGAATACCGTACAATCTGTGAACTTGGCCTCGGAACACAGCATCGTAACGAAAGACCTCTGGAGTAAGTTCGAGCTTTGCAGGACTTGTACCACCGATCAAGCCTGCTAACGCCAAAGCCAGAGCTCGTAGAGAAACTTCTACGACCCTCCAATCTTCGCTTTATGCGAAACATTTATGTTTGCAGATTTCTCTGCAATAAAGGAATTGCATTCAGGAGGGCTTGCTCGCAGCCGTCGAATCCGTGCCTCCACCGCCATACGAGGCGTTCTTGGAATCCGCCACCCCCCCTTGCCTGTAAAGCACACGCTGACTACAGATTATGTAGTTCAAGACCGACGGCATTGAGCTAAGCGGTGCCTT
This sequence comes from Haemaphysalis longicornis, assembly GCF_048455015.1. Classification (NCBI taxonomy): domain Eukaryota; kingdom Metazoa; phylum Arthropoda; class Arachnida; order Ixodida; family Ixodidae; genus Haemaphysalis; species Haemaphysalis longicornis. The sequence continues at coordinate 90,834,962 of NW_027526407.1, forward strand.
TCCATCGCTTCCAGCAACACTGGCTACGGTTTTCTAAGCTTCCGGTCCCTGACAATGCGGGATATGGGTCCGTGGACCACCCTTTGCCTGCCAACACTGGCTACGGTGTCTTGGGCCACCTGGTACCAGAGAATGTGGGCTACGAGGCCATAGGTAACCCGGTCCCTGCAAATGCGACCTACGGGGTCATGGACCACCTTCATCTTGCGAAAGCAGGCTACGGAGTTGCAGATGAACCCCCATTTTGAATACATTCACTGATGCGTGAAGAACTGAACCTGAATGGTGAGCCCCCTGCCTCTGTTATTATTCGTGAGCCCATTCTCATACTTTGTTTCCGTGCCCCAAAATTTGTCGGGGGCGCTCGAACATATAATAGCAATCGAAGTCGGCAGTACGACGGTGACAGCACCGCTAGATACACTTTCTAGTGCTTCCCTTTTTGGTGGCGGCCTTCATGACCACTTCAATGCAATAAAGGTAGGGTTTAGTGAAGAAAACGTTCAATTATGCATGTAATGCAATGCTGCAGTTGTAGGATTGCCATACGTTTGTATCTTGCACTCGAGGGTACTATGAAACGACCGACGCTTTTGTACAGGCGGCATATGTCTACCAAAACGATTCTGTGGTGAGGTGTTATTGCAGGAAGCAAAATGTTGCTTGACAGCGCTACCGGTCGTTGCAAGTGTGCCGCCGAAGCGACTTCATGCAATTTGCGACACTGCCTCAGGGCGCCCCTCTTCTCAAGACTTCGTCCTCTGGTTACTGCTTCTGCACATGATTCACACGTTAGTTTTTCGGCCTGTTTCATAACACGGAAGAAACGAGCCGTCACCCATTAGTTGTTCTAGGATAACCTGTTAGTGAAGTACTGGTAATTCCCACCCCGAAATCTCAAAGCACTGTAAAAGTGCAGGAATTAGTCATTAAGGCTTTCCACCTATATGTTATCCGGTCCACGAGTGTGTTTATATTGACTATTAAACAATTTGGAACTCAATCGTAATTCAAAAATAGCAAATGAACAAAACATCGAACAGTGTACTGAAAATACGGGCGCCAGATAGGCGGGCCACTAAACGCCGACATCTTTTGCCATTTTGCATGCACAATCACGGCTGAGTGGGCGAGGGCTTTTTGTTGGGACAAAACGTTTATCAATAAGAAAACAAAAGTTATACCAGGACATCTTCAAGGGTCCCTGTGAATGGACACGCCTTGTCATTCGGGCAAGCGGCTTTCATCTTCTTCAGGATTTCCCATTCTTTTTCATTCGCAGTCATCTGTTGTTATGAGAAAAATAAAGAAAATGATTTGTTAGGTAATGTTTCGTAAGCGCTGTGGTACGAAAAAGTGTAGAAGGAACGCTTTTTATTGAAAGGTTGAGAACGGAGCAGAGCATTGCAATGCGGATTGACTGACTACACCTAGAATGAAACCAGGAGACAAAGAGATGAAAATGAAAATGGGATCGCTGTAACTAGATTAACGAAGCACAAACTTGAAGACACATTGGTATGCAGAGATTCAGCTAAGTCTGTGTTAGCTGGACAAATTCCTTATAGGTAAAGACAGTGTGTCAAACATGAAATCGGCAAAACGTGCATGAACGTGTTTGTTGCCATATTCGGAGAACGTTTAGCACCGAGAAACGGATACACCTTGCTATAATAGCAATAACCTGCGCTTAGCCTGTTTCTCAGCCAATACAGGACCAGAGGTCGGCGAACTCCCTCATGAGTCCACTCAATGAGACTCATTTGGACTCAAACTCACGCGTGAGTTTGAGTTTGAGTGAGCGCGAGGCTAGTGTGGCGTGGTGAGTTTGAGCTTGAGTTTGAGTCCGATTGAGATTGAGTACGCCTGAGACCCAGTGAATTCTGAGTCCATTTTGAGTTCTGAGTTCATTTTGAGTTCTGAGTACATTATGAGTTCGAGTCCATTTTGAGTTCTGAGTGTCCATTTTGATTTCTGAGTACATTTTGAGTTTGAGACCATTTTGAGTTCTGAGTCCATTTTGAGTTTGAGTTCATTTTGAGTTTGAGTCCATTTTGAGTTTTGAGTACAATTTGAGTTTGAGTCCATTTTGAGTTCTGAGTACATTTTGAGTTTAGTCCATTTTGAGTTCTCGGTACAATTTGAGTTTGAGTCCATTTTGAGTTTGAGTACATATGAGTAGCCTATCAGGCAGCTAGGGTTGGCTGTTAAGTTTTATGCGTCACTGCGGGCTCGGAATTCAGGTTACCTGCGGCTACGGCACCATTCCCGATCTCCATGATCGGTTGGGAGGGAGGGGGTGTCCAATTTTTTTTAGTTTATTGTTGAATTTTTATGGCCATAAGCACTCGCTGGCCATAAGCACTCTCAAACACACACACAAACACACACGGGCGTGCATGCTGGAAGTTAGCGGCTGGGTACGGTGGCGGGTCATTACTTACGACAGCGTGGTGTTTTTCCGAGCTACGAGAGCTCATCCCACATAGCAAATGCTAGTGAAAACAAATACAGGTACCTCAGCAAACAACGAGGCACTTTTTTGTTTGTCCCACATGATTTCCCTCCTCGATACGCTCAATTTGATACCCCATATTCTTTAGCGCGACACCTCTCTGCAGTTTCACCCAATCTGAGATGATCTATGACTCCCGTGTTACACGGTTCGCCATTTTCGATATTTTTCTTATTTTTTTTAGATTTTAACATTTAGTTTTATCAATTCTCTATATTTACGCTTTTATAATGATTACAGGTTATACTTCCGTGATATCTGCATTTTTGTGTATATGCAGGGCGTTACAAAATCATGGCGGGGATTGGGGGAGGGGTGTACTCGGCAAAGAATGCTACGCAATAAAACAGCAAAGGTATATCCATGAACGACTCGCGCTTCAGAGATTCGCGGGGACAGTTCGCTTTGACACTAGGCGTTTTTTCAGGATGCAGAGCAAGAACGCACGGAACCGTAACCCTAAACAGCTTCGACATAAATGAACGGAGCAGTGAGCGCACGTCCCCTCACCCAATCTTGCTTGTTTCGACCTGGAGACCCAGCACACCATCGAGCCTGGACCGCATCTGTCATGAACACGAACACGGAGCCTACATCAAGAGTTTGGTATCCAATATATGCGTACAATTGCTTCCAACCAGCGCTACTCTTCATGGGCAGCAGGTATAGCTGTATTAAATCTGCAACAAAAATTGTTTCCGACCTCACCGGAGCTACGGTGTCATGTCGTGGCGAATGCAAGAGCTTGAGCTCACGAATTTGCACCCGTAATATTTTTACCACGCGTGAATTTGAAAACACTGACTGCTAATGAAATCAGAGTCCATCTGACCCCGAGTAAATTTCTAGCATGAGAGAGTTGTGAGGCCATTTGAGTTCTAAATTCATTTTTAGTTCTCAGCCCATTTTGAGTTCTGAGTTCATTTTGAGTTTTGAGTACATTTTAAGTTTTGAGTCCATTTTGAGTACATTTTGAGCTTTGAGTACTTTTTGAGTTTTGAGCACATTTTGAGTCAGTACATTTTGAGTTTTGAGTACTTTTGAGTTTTGTGTTCACTTTGAGTTTGAGTACATTTTGAATTTTGAGTCCATATTGAGTTTGAGTACATTTTGAGTTTTGAGTCCATATTGAGTTTGAGTACATTTTCAGTTTGAGTACATTTTGAGTTTTGATTACATTTTGATTTTGAGTACATTTTGAGTTTTGAGTCCGAGTGAGTTCTGAGTTTCGCACTCAATGCGAGTTTGAGTTTGAGTGAGGGGAGATGTGCTGCTCAGCATTGAGTCTGAGTTTGAGTGAGTAGTGATTCGAAAAAAAACATTGAGTGAGTTTGAGTGAGCCGCGCCAACTTTGCCGAGGTATGTACAGGACTAAAGAGTTTAACTAACAAATAAATACTTCAGGTGGTCTGGCAAATCCAGGACAAGCTATTGAGTTTTAAACAAAATTTGAAACTAATTTTTATACAAGTGGTCACAGCTATCATTCCACTTTACAAAAAGTTCTCTTCCTGTGAGTGACTTGAAATACAAAACAGGGGCAGACATCTGCACCTAAACTGCTTCAGGAATAGAAAAAAATTGTGTGAAGGACCTGCGCGGAAGAACACGCTTTCGATGCCATTACATCACCACGTTTTCCCTTTGAAGCTTGTCGTTACGACTGAATCTCTGTATATGCGAAAAGCCTCAGTATTTTAAATGAAGCTCCGACGCAAACGCCCGAATTATTACTGTAGAAATATTCGCACATTTTCTTTCGACAGGAGCTGCTAAATAGTTCAGTGGGTTCTTTCTGTGAGCACCAAGACGGTTTTTTTGTTTACTTTTTCTATTTTTTGCTGTCAAGGCTACCTCACATGCTATTACTACTTGTATTTTTTCCCTTGACATGGCTGCTGTTCTGGTATTATTTTTTTCTCTTTGCACTGACTTGTTGCTGTAATATATCTCTAGTTATTGTAAAACTTTTTTTTATTTTGTGATTATCTGCTCTACTTGCCCCCCTTACCCAATGCCCTGCTGCCTGTAAGTTACTTTGAATAAATAAATATATAAATAAATAAATAAAGAAATAGGCACTAAATTTCAATTCGCGTTTCTGTATGCAAGCGAGTTCGATGGAAGGCGAAATATCTAACTTGCCTTATTGCTCTTAGCCAGCCTTAACACCTGCATTTAGTAATTGTGCCGCAACTACCTCGTATATGTTGGTAAATACAGAGTCGTTTCTTTACAAGAACGTACACCTGGCGGCAAAATAAGCCGGGCATGTGACCGCATGGCAAATGCATCGCGGCGACATCTGACGTTGTAGTTCTGGTGTCGAGACGTCCATGTACGCGTGCGCGTCCCACTATACTCGCTACCCTGTCTTTTCTTTCTCTCCAAGCAGCAAAGCTCATCGCATTCAGCGTTGGCCGTAGGGGTTACTGTCTTTGCCAACATGCCTCCCTCGCACACGCTTCGGCAGCGGATGGCGAGGGCGGAGTGTGCGTTGCTCGCTCTGCACCGATCCAACAGATAACATGTCTTGCCCGTATCTATTTTACCACGTATACATCGCTTGCACGTGACTTCCCCATCGCCTTTTCCTGTGCACTGTTCGCAGCTTTCCTAGTGCTGCTCGAGATTTAGTGCACCAGAAAAGTTCACTGCCTTTTGCCGTTTACGTGGTTCACCAACATGGCAGCTATTGTGACATCAGTGGAAGCTGTGCTTATCCTATCGGGTGTTTGTATTTTTGCCTAAAACATGAAGTTGATTGGTAACTAAAAATGAGAACACCCAAACGAAAGGAATTGAAGCCAGAAACAAAATATTTGAACAAACTGTCTTGAGAAGTCACCTTGCATAAGTACTAAAGCAGGTATTGACGGAAAGAAACTCGAGCAGAGATTGGCGTGGTCGTGGGTTTAACAAAAGAGGACAAAAATAGCGATAGGCTGCAATGCACGTTCAAATGCTTCACATGGACACAGACCAAACGCTTCGCGTTAGGCAGCCGAACAAAGGCTATCGCCTTTAAAGCTAAGCTATTGCGACCTCGTTGAAATGAGTCCTTTATCAGAGCCAGGAAAATAGAGCAAAGCACGCTTGGCCCTCGTCGTTCACCACAGAAACGGGTGCCAGTGAGACCACAGAAAAAGAAATACTAGTAAGATTGGACACTCCCATTGAGCCCTGCGGCCGAATGACTGTGGTGTAATGTAGCGCGCCGAACGGGTGGCCAAAGTACTTGTTCACTTTCGTACGTTCATGTTCGGTTTCGGTTTCGCGGACACCAACTTTGGTGGGTAGTTGGAATGGCTGGAAAGCGCTGCTCACGGCGGCGGGCAGTGGTACGGTATTCGTACGCTTTCATGCATTAATTAGTGTTTACTTGAATATATTATTCCCAGGCTTAGTGTCCACGTGCTTTTAAAAGAACAAACACATTTTGTTTTTTGATATGTGAAATTGCAATTTACAGTACCATTCACAGTTGGTCAACAATTCTGTCGTGTGTTCACATCTTGTCAAGCCACATAAAAGAGACACGTCATAAATGAAGAATATTTATTGCATTGCACTAAACGAAAGAACAAGTTCAAATTGTCATCTTTCCTTGCAACACACATATCATACTAAACAGTGGGTAATACACCACAACAGAGAGAATGCACAGTAGTGAGAGGAAAATACGTTTCGAGGAATTACAAAAAAATTACAAGTAAAGGTAGCACAACCACACAAAGAGTTTATTCTCCACGGTAATTAAAAATGCAGAAAACCCAGAATATTCAGCCATCCACAGTTGTACTTGTATCCACGACACCGTCAGACTCTGTGCGCCGTTGCAGTCATACGAAAATATCTACCATAACAAAATCTAGACAATGGGAGACTTGCAACTGTTTACGACCACAACCACCACAGATAGTTTTTTTAGCCTGGCAATTTCTTCAATTAGTACGGGAAGAAGGGAAACAGTTGCGCCCCGTTTACAAAAAGGCTTTGAAGGCCTTGCTTATCTGACGAACTCTAATGAGGTGTATTGCCTCGGGGCCACTTCAATTCAGTAGCAGTAATTGAAGAGAAATCACATTTGTGTGGACATGCACAAGCAAAAACGTGAAGAGGAAAAAAATTAACTTCCTATTGGTTCCTTGCAAGGGTGCATTTTCCTAAGAAGCCGGGTTACCTTCCGAAAGCGTCGCCTTCCCATTAAAGGCAAAGAGCCAGGCGGGGATATTTTAGGTACGTGTACGTAGTCAAAAGACACGTTCCAGGGTCGATTAGGGCACACAAATTCATGTATTTCGCTGTCAATACGAACTATATAATCTAAGAAACAGGGAAGCAGTATATCCTTCTTGTGTATGAGATAGTGGTGGCAAATTACATAGTCCCATAATGTAACGCGACAACATTTCTGGGACCACGCGCCACATTTTTGCCATTTCGAACACAGCCAAGCAAAATTTCAAAAGTGCCGCGGACAAAGGCACAACTGCACTTGACATTACCATGCTTTGCACCACACACCCAGGAACCAGGCAGTGAGGAATGCTAATACACTCCATTTTACATTAGGCATGTTTCGATTGATTGATTGTAGGGTTTAACGCGCCGACGCAACGCAGGCGATGAGGCGCGCCGTAGTGGAGGGCTCCGGATTAATTTTGACCACCTGGGGATCTTTAACGTGCGCCGAAATCTCGTACACACGGGCATTTTTGCTTTTCGCCTCCATCAGAAGAGCGGCCGCCGCGGCCGGGAATCGAACCCGCGACCTCGTGCTCAGCAGCGCAACGCCTTAGCCACTGAGCCACCGCGGCGGGTCATTAGGCATGTTTCGCAATCCACCATGTGCTATCACAGAGGTTAGAAATGTCTGTGCCGCCATATGCTGGCGTATAACCCTACATATGTGTATTCAACATGGCATTGTACACTTTATCTGCCCGATTATAACAAAAATGATTACAGTGCAATTTGATCTACCACGCACGTCATCGCAGCACAGCGTGTACTTGCAGGCTGTGCTTGCCGAAAGGTTGCCGAAAGAGCCAAATGGCGGCTTGCGCTCGCGGCTTGACCAGGCTTCGCTCAAAGAAGCCACGAAAATTTACATTCACAGCCATTCAACTTGTTACATAAATAAAAGCGTGTAGTCTAATGCGTAACAAAATTTTAAAGGTACAATATCACGTGTTAGCTTAATTTTAAATCTATAGTTTTTACCAGTTGCGCCAACTCCCGGATGGAGCAGGAGTTAGGCCATTCGGCCGCGATAAGGCCGTGTGTCCTCTCTTCTAATTTTTTTTATTTCTCTATGTTGAGACTTGTTCAGCATAAAATTATTACCCTAGCGCCAAGTGCTCAATGCTATCAGCTTTGCCACTTGAAGGGAAGGAAAAAGCAGGATAGTATACAGGGGTTGGACGCGCAGGCACACGTCGGTGTCTTGACAGCAGACGTGCGACGTCAGATGGCGCGGCGATGCATATCGCCACGCGCTCGCGTGCACGGGCTTATTTTGCCGCCGGGTGTACATTTAAGAATTTGGTGAGAAGGTTGCAGTGACGTGCACACATATTAAAGGAGTATTGAGAAAAAATTCCAAAGATTATATAACCATTTAAATAGCTTCCTTTGTAGATGGATATTCCCCCTGGGAAGTTTAGTAGAACATATTTTAAATCAATTTTAATCTTTTTGCGCACGAGAAAGCTCATTCGAGTCATCAAGAAAGCTCATGACGTAATATGGGCTTCCGCTTAAACGGCTAACATCAGTCCTCCCGTGACATAATGAGGCGGCAACGGGGCTCTTGGCGCACACTTTCCGCATTGTCCATCACATCACAGTTTTTTGACTGACGTCATGAGCCATCGCGGCCGGTCAGTCCGTTCAGGAGCGTGCTTGAGAGACCACAAAAGCATTGGCGGTGGTGCGGCGAAAACAGTGCCGACAAATGCGCCTTCCCGTCATGGTGGCTGTATCGGTGTTCGCTTCAACGAAACCAAAACTCATACTAATACACAGATCTGTAATTAACTATATATGCTTCGTTCGACAATCCAACGTGTCATTCTATGATTCTTGGCTCTTAGGCCCCTATACCTGTAAAAAACGTAACACAGACATTTCATGTCAGTACTCTGTTAAGGCTTGGCTCGGACCGCCTCAATGTATCAAAATTCAAGGCATAGGAACCAAATAACGTTAGGCCTACCGGTATAGGTGAGAAAGAGTGATAAACAAAGCACGGAAATACAACGCTCATTAATAAAGAAGAAACCAATCACGATAACACTGACATTTAGGAATAGAAAACAAGCTTCCCAGATCAGGGAAGAAGCTCAAGGAGATAATGTTGTTACGCCAATAATACACGCCAGGGGTTGCAACCATGCCAGCATCATCACCGGAGTTGGAGAAAGAAGAGTACGAGGTTGCACTCCGGCTTGGCCCCATCATTCACGGACCGCTCTACTCTACCATCTACGCTCGTCCTACACCGTCCAACCTCACTGTAAATAAATCCAGCTCGTAACAGTTTGGTGGAGGTGCGGGGTACACCACGCCGGACCTCCAGGATATCCGCCGTAACCGACGTGTCGCGGGTCTGCCACCACTGTCTCCTACGATGCCTCAAGGTGGGAACACTGTGCCGGCCCCCACGCCTGGCTGGCATCCCCCGCGAGAGCCCCGAATGTTCACTGGGAACGCCGATGAAGACGTTGAGGAATGGCTGAAGCATTATCGACGGGTGAGCCGATACAACCGCTGGGATGCTGGCATGGTTGCAACCCCTGGCGTGTAATATTGGCGTAACAATATTATCTCCTCGAGCTTCTTCCCTGATCTGGGAAGCTTGTTTTCTATTCCTAAATGTCAGTGTTCCCGTCTCAGCGTCTCATTGTCAGCGTCTCAGCGTTCCCAACGTACAACGTATGACCAGCGTCCTCGGCGTCCAACGTTTGAACCTCGTTCTGACGACGTGTACGAGGAATACTTCCCTGACCGCCGTGAGCGTGGCCCTACCTGCTACAGTTGTGGTATGGAGCGACACATTTTCCGCTTCTGCCGCCGTCGCCGTCGAGCACCACGGTATGAGCAACCGCCCATGTGGAACCGCCCCAACACTCGGAATAATGGCCGCTACGACACTTCCCTGCCACAGTATCTACGCCCTATGGAACAGCCACCGCCTCGTTGTGATTCGCCTGCATCTGACCGGAGTTTAACACCTCCCAGCACACGACAGCGGCGTTCACCCTCACCTTTCCGGCGTCGGTCGCCACCGCCGGAAAACTAGCCGGCGCGGCCAATGGAGGTGAGGCCGCAGCCCAATCATCCCGTAGTATGCCTCTTACCGGACAGCCTCAATTGGAAATACCTTCGCCTGTATCTATGCTAAATAACACAGTTGAAGTATTGGTAGACACCAGAACAATGGCTTTGATTGATACCGGGCAAAAGTGTCTGTCATGAGTTTAGCTTTCAAAGCCCGCCTTGGCCGTAAAGTTATGTTTACATGGGACCGAATGGTCACTTTTTGGGGTGTTGGTGGTGAGTGCCTGTGCCCTCTTGGGGTTTGCTCTGTGAATGTTTCGTTTGGTGGCCACACGTTCATAGCGGAATTTGCAGTGCTTCCGCGATCTACGGACGATGTTATTTTGGGTCTGGATTTCTTAAAGCAGTGCGGGGCCACCGTTGACTGTCGCAATGGAGAAATTTACGTGTATGGGACCGTGCTGCCTGCTCTTGTGGAAGGCTCTTTTTCCGATAACCGTGCCTTCTGCGTATTGGCTGACACCATCATACCAGCGAGGTCAGCGGCATTTGTTTCTGTTCTTTGCCCCGGAGTTGACGTAGACGGCTTTGAAGCATCGGTCGAACCAGTTCCTCTGAATTGTGCCAAAAAAGGCATTCTGGTGCCACGGTCAGTTGTTTCAGTTGTCCAAGGATACACCGCATTGTGGACAGTTAACTACTCTTCTGAGCCCGGCGTGCTTCCCCGTGGCCTGAAGCTTGCCAAATTCTCCGAATTTGCGTCTTCTTCGGTGGCGGTTTTGACAGAAACTTTGGATTCCCCTTCTCACAATTGCCCGGTGGACACTGCCAGGTTGGAGGGCATGGTAAATGGATGCCTTGGCCCAGAAAAACGTCGCGCATTGGTACAAGTGCTTACGCGGAACTCAGGTGTGTTTTATTTCGCCCGCCAACATCAACGCTCTTCTATACCGAACACACGGACCCACCATTTAATTAACACTGGAAGAGCACGGCCCATACGGCAAAAGCCTTATCGCGTCTCTCCTTCTGAGCGACGAGTCATTAACGAACAAGTTGACGAGTTGTTGCAGAAGGGCGTGATTAGGAAATCCTCAAGTCTTTGAGCGGCGCCGGTGATTTTGGTCAAAAAGAAAGATGGGTCATGGCGCTTCTGCGTCGACTACCGGCGCCTTAACGAATTACCAAGAAGGACGTATATCCACTTCCCCGGATAGACGACGCAATAGACTGTCTCCATTGGGCTTCATACTTCTCCACAATTGACTTACGATCAGGCTACTGGCAAATTCCTGTGATGATAAAGAAAAGACCGCCTTTGTCACGACCGATGGACTTTTCGAATTTATTGTAATGCCTTTTGGACTCTGCAACGCCCCTGCCACGTTTGAGCGCTTTATGGACACTGTCCTTCGTGGACTTAAGTGGGAGGTGTGCATGTGCTACCTTGATGATATCTTGATTTTCGGTCGCACTTTTCAAGAGCACAACGCTCGCTTGGCCACTGTTTTGGAATGTTTGGACAAGGCTGGTCTCATCCTAGACTCGAAACAATGCCGATTCGACGAAAGGCGCACACTTGTACTCGGTCTCGTTGTCGATAAAGAGGGTGTCCGACCAGATCCGCAAAAGATTCTAGCCGTCAGCCGCTTTAAAGAACCGTGCTCTGTTAAGGACCTCCGCAGCTTTTTAAGACTATGCTCCAACTTTCGCCGTTTTATTCCGGATTTGCCGACATAGCCTACCCTCTCACATGCCGTCTCCAGAAGAACCTCCCATTCAAATGGAGCTCTGACTGTGACATCGCTTTCCGCCACCTGAAGCATCTCTTGACGTCGGAGCCGGTGCTTCGTCACTTTGATCCCGCAGCCCCAACGGAAGTGCACACCGATGCCAGTGGTATTGGACTGGGGGCAGTCCTTGTTCAACGACACGGTGATGGGGAGCATGTTATTGCTTATGCGAGCCGCACTCTCAGTAAGCCAGAGCGGAACTACACAGTCACAGAACAAGAGTGACTCGCGGTCGTTTTCGCCACACAACGATTTCGCCCGCACCTCTATGGACATACCTTCACAGTCGTCACAGACCACCATTCAGTCTGCTGGCTCATCAATCTTCGAGATTCGTGTGGGCGACTGGCACGCTGGGCGCTCCGACTACAGGAATATGACTTCACGGTGTCGTAAAAGAGTGGCCGCAAGCATGCCGATGCCGACTGCCTTTCCCGGCTGCCATTACAATCAACGGACGCAGATGCTGACAACCTTGATGAGTGCCTCGCCTCGGTGTAGACGGCGTTTCTCGATATAGCTGTGTTCAACGAGAACAGCGCAAGGACAAGAGTTTGTACCACCTTTTCGCCTCAGCCGAGTCGAACCCTACTAGCCGTTTCTGCCTCCACAACGGCTTGATTTTCAAGAAGAACTATTCCGCCGTCGGTTCGCGCATTCTTCTTGTGGTACCACAATTCCTTCGGAACGTTGTTTTGAACATTATGCACGATGACGTAATTTCCGGCCACATGGGGCTTGCCCGCACTCTTCACCGCACCCAACAACGCTTTTACTGACCCAACATGCGCAAAACTATTGAGCGCTATGTGGCTTCTTGCAACCAATGTCAACGTTACAAACATCCCACCACTGTCCCAGCAGGCCGACTTCAGCCTGTGGACCCGGCATACCGTCCTGTTGAAAAAGTTGGCATAGACTTGTTGGGACCTTTCCCGCGCTCATCACACGGAAACCGCTGGATTATTGTATGCGTGGATTACTTATCACGCTTCGCTGAGACGGCATCCCTACCCTCTGCACCTGCGACAGAAATCTCGCTCTTCTTGCTCCGGAACGTTTTGCTACGCCATGGATCCCCAAAAGTCATAATCAGTGACCGCGGGCGCCAATGCACTGCGACGGTGGTTGAAGAGCTTCTTCGCCTTTGTGCCGTACAATTTCACCACTCCTCGCCATACCACCCTCACACTAATGGTCTGACGGAACGAACCAACCGAACATTGACGTCTATGCTAGCGATGTACGTCGCTTCGGACCACAGAAACTGGGACGAGCTGTTGCCATTTATAACATACGCATATAACACGGCGAAGCACGAAACCACCGGTTACAGCCCGTTTTTCATCCTTTACGCCCGTCAACCTAGCAGCGGCCTGGACACCATGCTTCCTTTCTCTCTGCATGACGAACCCTCGTTGGCGAGGATGCTCTGCCTAGCTGAAGATGCCCGTCGACTTGCTCGTCTACGTACTCTCGCGTCCCAACAGCGATCCAAGAAGCGATTTGACAGTCGCCGACGTGATGTTACGTACGCGCCGGGTGACTTTGTGTGGCTATGGACGCCATTGCGAAAGCGTGGGCTATCCGAGAAGCTTCTGTCCCATTACGTCGGCCCGTTTGTAGCGATGTTTCGTATGTTATTTCACGCTTAACTTCAAGTGGGCGACAATCCAAAAAGACACAAGTGGTGCATGTTGCCCACATAAAACGTTGCCAAGAACGCAGTTTAAGTTAACTTGCCCAGAGGGCTTCGTCTGGGACAGGGGAAATGTTACGCCAATATTACACGCCAGGGGTTGCAACCATGCCAGCATCATCACCGGAGTTGGAGAAAGAAGAGAACAAGGTTGCACTCCGGCTTGGCCCCATCATTTACGGACCGCTCTACCATCTACGCTCGTCCTACACCGTCCAACCTCACTGTAAATAAATCCATCTCGTAACAATATCATAGTACAAATATCTATAAGGAATTGGACCTAGGATGGCGATATAGTGAGGCGAAATGACATCCGGCGGACCATCAGGATAACACAGTGGAAGCCTAGCAACGGGTCTATAAGAAGGGTACCAAAGCGAATAACATGATGAAGGGAAGAAATAACGACGTTTGGAGGCAAAGAACGGGCTCGAGTAGCACAGGACATGAGTGGTTGGAGGTCAATGGGAGAGGCCTTCGTCCTGCAGTGAACCTAATTAGCCCGTGGAGGATCACGATTGCTAAGCAAAGAAGAATCGGCGTATCCAGGGGTGACAACACTGCATCACCAGTAAAGTAGCCTTCCTGAGACTACCTTCTTCAGTCCCCAAACGTCATTACCCGCTGGAGTCGCATGTTGGCGTGGTCTGAGCACTTGTTGGTATGGTAGAAGCTGAGGTTTCTACACCCAACTTCGGTCGACATATTTTCGAAGAAAGACAAGGCCCGCGTACGTGCACGCTTGATGCATTCTTGTACATGTTCGGTAATGCACCTATCGTGTGCAAGCACTCCTTACCTTGAATAATTTTGCGCGTCGAAGCCATTGCGGCACGTGACATCGTGGCCTGACCGCGTGCAGTGCAGCCGTACTGCCCAGGCGCGGCAAAATGCGTCTTATAGGGTCTTATAACAAGACAGACACGTCTTATAGCACACAATGTTTTCTGAAACGTCCCTCTTACTTACAAGCAAAGAAAAGTGATTATGTACTCCACAAACCCTCTACGACTCCACCCCGCAACAGTTGTAACGCAGCCGTTTCCGTCAACTACATTACTATTGTTAAAATGCGAATCTAGGGCCTAAACATCTCAAGCCAGAGAGCTTCGAAAACGTCCACTTATGGATCTCCCAAAAGGTTGGTTCTTGCTCAAATAAATAAAATTGGCAGAACAGCTGTGCAAACTTTGTGGTCACTCAGAAAACACCCTGCTACAGGAGAAACATACAGGAAAAAACATAATAAATACCACCACTTACGTCCATAGCGTAGGTTTGACCCCTGCTGAAGGACCATATGCAGTTGGTGATGTCCATAGGAACAAGGACGCATGCTTGGCAGAAGATGTGTCCGTGGCCATCTTTGAGACCCTTTGGTGTCACAGCATTGCAGGTGCAACAGAGGAGCTCCGGCTTTAGCTTCTTTTCAAACGACAAGAGCAAACCGTTGGGAAGCTCGTCTACATCTTTGACGGCATACTTATTTGGGACGGCCATCATGGAGTGTTGGTCGTATAGCCGTTAAATATCGGCATCCCCCTGGATTTCCATACCCTGGAAAACATAGAATGAGAAAGGAGTCTTCAAGGCATGCAACCCAGCTTACATGTGTAAAACTTTAGAAATACGGTAAAGATGAACGGAATGCTATTTTTAAAAAGAGACCTGTACGTAGGAGACTTTCACTTTAAGGAAAATTTGCGCGGAAAAGGAAGGGAACCACACCGAATACGAAGTTACAAAACTGGCACGTATTATTTACATCGCATTTGGGGCGTGTTGTGATTGAGTTTCGGATTAGTAGAAGGAACTTGGAAGTACTAGAACTATATAACAGGGAACAAACATGGGTATGTCGATTTACGTTTCGTAGAAACCCGTAGTAATCAACACTCAATGTTATTTAAAACTACACTTTGATATGCAAAATTAAGAAAGGTAGATGGAATTGTCATATTTTAGCCTTCCTAGCGCGTTATTGCCTCATATTTTGTTCACAGATAGTTCGACAAAACAAGTGTTACAGGCGTTTCCTGTAACCAGATCTCTTAAATATGTGGCCTTGTATTGTTAGCAAACGGGAATTCCGTGACTTTCACAGCCTTCATGCACACTAACAAATTTTGACATGTTAATAAAACTCGGCGAAACGAAAGAGGTGGTTTTGCCCCAATGGTTATAATTTTATAGAGAACGTTTTATATAGATAAGCGCCGTCTTCTGCTGAGAATTAAAAATCAGTAAAATTTGAGGGTACGAGGTTTCGGCTTCGTAGATCAAATATAGTACACTGAAGCTTTGCTATAATAACGTCCGCTGTAAAGAGCTTTGCATAATTACACCACCTCCGGAAAAGCGCGGCGTGTAAATCGAAAACGGAAACACTGACTTGAAACTGTTGGCCGAGAGGTTCGCACTCCCCCTTTTCGTGGTTCCCCTTAATCTCGATAACTTTCGATGGTGCTTGGACGGTTCGGATTGGGGAGTTGGCACACGTTCACTAAGGAAGATATCATTTAATGAATTCTTTGCACTTTAGCAGTAGTCAAGCAGTTTTGTATTTTTTAGAAGTAATCTGATAAGAAACTGAAGCAAATGACTTGTCGGAAAATTCATCGGCCCTTCTAAGCGGTTACAAAAGACCAGCAGGTGAGAAGTGGTGTTTTTTTCCTTAATCGACGGTTATACGCACGAATGAAACGCTTGTTATAAAATTAGCCATTGCGCACGCTTGCTTGTTAACTAACTAAATGAAACTTCGAAGGAGTACACTTATATTGTAAGGGACAGGCATGGGGCTGTCCGTTTCACTTCAGTAGAAGCCCATGTATTTCAGTGCAGATGGGAATTAGGTAACGTTTACAACTGCCAGCCACATAATTGTACACAGTAAACGAACCCCGGAGTAATTTCAGAGTCATCTTATTGGAAATTAAATTCGGCTTCGTGGTATCGTACCAACCAAAAACAGTATATTTTGTTCTCAATACACCAAAATTAGGTCTAGAGGTACACAGCATTCGCGAAAATCTGGAGCCAGAATTTGTTTTGACGCGACGCATACACTGGAGGACATCGACCAGCGCTGGAGGATAGCTGTAAGTAACACTGCTGTAAACTTATTCTTGAATGATATTGAAGTTGGGATGATGATTGATGGTTACTATTGGTTTCCATTTTGTATCGGGGTGATGACGTGTCATATAACCAAAAAGGACTAATATGCATAAATTTTACACTCTTCCTTTTTACAAGCTCCGCTCCTAGGTTAAGCACAAACACTTATTAGGCACAAAATACTTTTTTTTCCTGTTACAGGTGGTAACTGTCCTAGGCAATATTCTCCTCTCTGCTTTTCGTCCACAAGCACTGTAATCGTTTTTTTCGTGGCCTCGACAGCCTTGAAGTTAACTTCCTCTGCACTACTCTTAAATTCTAGGGCTTCCGGAAGTCGAATATATACCTCGTGTAGATTCGGATGGATTCCCTGGCATTCTAACACTATGTGCTGCAAAGTTTCTGTTTCTTTTCCGCAGACCACGCATACGCTATCTTTTTGTGAATACTTCCCCACAAAGCTCTTAGTTCGCAAGCAACCTGCTCTAGCCTCAAAAAGCAAAGCACTGCCCTGGGAATTACCGTAGAAATCTTCCTTTGTTATATCTTTTTCTTTGTCCAATTTCTCCGCCCGGTACATCTCTAACGACATTATTTCTTCCCTTTTTTTTCCATTTATCCGTTTGTAATCACCCTTGCCTCTTTTTCGGTTGCATGGGCTGTTTTGCATTCTCCACTGTTCTTTACGTAATTTACCCTTAGCTTGTAGTCTTCCTTAACCACTGCGTGTCCACGCTTTTCCAGTGTCGGTACCTAAACACCTTAGCTGCCCACCTACATTGATCCAGTGCTCTCAACCTCCCCTGAAAACACATTTTACTCTGCGCCTCTCGAACGTCAAACGAAGCCCCCCCCCCCCCCCCCCCCCCCCCCCCCTTCTCCCCAAAGCTCTCTGCACTGCTTTGTTGTTTTTCCGTGCGCTCCAAAGGCCAAACGGCATACCAATATGTGGTTCACTTGTAGGCCTAATTGAACGTCTGATTTTAGGCAGAGTACATCATTCGCGAATGCGAGACACGGAACCATTACTGCTTTCCCCATTCCTCTCAATACTTCATATTTGTTATAACCCCAGAGAGTTTTATGCTTTATAATAGCTGCGTTTCGCGTTCCCTTACCCTTACGTTGCTCCTCGTTAGTTCTAAGTAGTTATCCCCTTGGTTTATTCAAACTCCAAATCTTTATATTCCCTCACTCTGGGTAATTCGCCATGCTGAATAGACACTGCGTCAGTGGTAGTGTGATTGAAATCCATTGTTCCCGGTTTTTCAGCGCTAAAATTTCAACCGAGGTTGATGGCTTCCTGGCCGCTAATATTTAGCAGACGTTGCATATCAGTCTGGTTAACAGCTAAAAGAACAATGTCATCTGCGGATAACATTCTCGAAATACACTGTTGTAGCACTTCGCCTTGCAGCCTATAAAAATAGGTTGAACCCTACTTGGCTTTCTTCCAGTTTCTTTTCAACGCTGCCATGTAAAGCGTAAACCGTATTAGGCTCAAAGGGCATCCCTGTTTCAGTCCCCTATTGGTGTTGACCTGCTGGTCGCATTTCTATGCTTCCCATGTAAGGTGCAGTCTATTATCTTTATAGATTGCTTTAAGGAACTGTAATAAATCGACATATAATCCGTAAAGTTTCAGCGTTCTCTACAGCCGTTCTCTGTTAACGTTGTGACATGCCGCTTTAATGTCCAAGAACGTCATCCATATTGATCCATTCTGCGCTTTCGCAATTTCAATGCAATGCATTATCACGAACAAATTTTCATCCAATCGCCTGTCTTCTCTAAATTCATTCTGCGGTTCCCCAAGTATTTCATTTTCTTCCCTGTCCGTCGAAGAATCACGAATCTGGCGCAGACTACAAACTGGCACATACTATAACTCCACCATCCTCTCCCACATCTCCCCCTCACGCTTCGAGTACAACTGCCCGGACTGTCAAGTTCCAGCCACCACTGCCCACCTCGTCTTCCTGTGCCCTCAACACCTTGTTCCCCTCCCTTCCCGTACCCCTGAGCAGTGGGAATGCGCGTTGACCAGCTCGGACCTGCAGGAGCAGCTCAGCCTGATCCAGCGGGCCACGCTAGCAGCGGCGGCGCGCGGCCTCCTGAACTGAGGACGCCACCCACCGTTTTTTTTTTTCTCAATAAACGTTTTCCCTCCTCCTCCATCCATGCTTGTATTTCTGATTTTATCGCCTGCAGTACGAATCTATACGCCTGTCACAAACTGCAGGCCAGGCCCTCCATTTTTTATATTCGGACGGCCGACATGACGGCCTCCCGGACGGGTTTCGGCCATTTTGCGCCTCGCTGAGGAATTCGGTGTCCCCCCTTCGGCTTTGTGCTCACGCCCTTTGTTTCGCCCTGCCAGCTACGAGGACAATGCGAGGTGCCGCATTCCAGCGTGCAGGTGCGGAGGGTGCCGTAACGATCGCTAGCTCGGACGCCCGCGTACGATCGTGGCGAGTTGCCGAGGGCCCCGAGAGGGGGGAACGGAGGAACAATGGGTAAGACTTCGGGGTGGGTCTACGGGACGGCCGGCGGAGGTTATTTAAGCGGACGCAAGCGGTCGTCTGGTGCAGTCGGCTGGAGATTCGTGAACGTGCTACGCGGGGAAGTGTCCGGGGGTGACGCGCTTTAGCGGAAGTACATCGGTAGGCTCGCGACGGATCGGTCCACGCCTTGGCTCAGCACTCGAGTTCGCCCGTCGCCGCGAGTCCCCTGGCCAACCAGCTTCTGCACTCCGGAGCCCCGAAACACGTAAGCGGCTGCCCGGCGAGGTCCGCTCCACCTCGTCATGACTTTCCGCCGGTGAACCGGCGTGTCCTCCTTGCTTCGTAGAGAGTTTCTTTTACAACGCCCCTCCCGCCGTATTTTGGTGATGGTTGCATTTTAATTGGCGCAAGGCCAACTGGGGCAAAGAGCGCCAAAAAAAAGATGGTTAGCTACCACATAATAAAGTCAATACTAGAAGTGAATAGCACCAAAAAGAAAACAAATAAAGACAATGAGGATGGCTGGTGTAGAGGGCCAGGTTGTGATTATGCATGATACGATATGAGATTCAGAAATGTAACTTCTGATAGATAATTAAAAACACGTTTGATAGTGAACATTGGTTCATCGCTTAAGAAGTGCGATGGGTAGAGTGGGATTTGTTGTCTGTAGATTTCTGGAAAGTGTTTGCGTCATGTGGTGTGAAGTGCCTTGCATGTGATTAGTATGTGCACTACGGATAGGGCCTCTCCGCACCTGCTGCACTGGGGTCTAGAAGATCCCGTCACCAGATACGAGTGCTTTGCATGGGTGTGCCCTATCCGCAGCCTAGCCAAGGCGACTTCTGTGTGTCTGTTGCGTGTGTGAGTGGTGTATGGTCCCAAGCGTGGTTTTATAACGTGTAACTTGTTATCTGTCTGTTCACTCCAGTGTGTTTGCCATGTTCTACGCAAGTGTTGTCTTATGTGTGGCTTGAGGTCTGTATATGGTACGGTTGTTATGTCTACAGTGTTCCTGAGTGCAGCAGCAGCTGCCCTCTCGTCTGCCAACTCGTTTCCAGCGATCCCAGCGTGTCCTGAGACCCAGCAGAGGAGCAGCTGATGCGTCTGCGCATACACAGACATGATCATGTTAAATACAAGATTAACTATGTGGTTTTTGGGGGGGGGGGGTGTATGCGATGACAGTGCGCGAACAACACTCAAGGAATCTGTGTAGATGATAGACTTCGGAATTTGATTTTCAAGTATGTGTCGTACAATCAATAAAATTCCATATGCTTCTGCTGAGAAAAATTGTTGTGTGGACGCTCATGGTTCTGGCTGCACTGAAATTCGGACCATGAGCAGCGCAGGAGACCATAGTGGAGGTTTTAGACGCGTCACTGTAAAATTCTGCAAGTGGGTATATAAACTGCAGAGACAGAAAGTGCTGCAGTATTGCAGCTCGCGGTACCCGATTTTTGTCAAGTTTCATAAAAGAAAGGTCGGAGGACACAGGACGAACTTTCCAAGGAGATAAAATGTCTGAAAATGATGATCTGTACACGTCTAAAAACGAAGCGCTCAGATCCGAGGCTCGCTCTCTCACTCGAAGTGAAAAGGGCAGAGGAACGGATGGGCGATTTACAAAAAGCACAGATGTGGCTGTGTCGTTAAAGACAGGATAAAAAGGATGGTTATTCAGCGACGAAATTTTAAAAGCATAAAGTAAGTCCATGTACGACCGTTGGTTCTCAAGGCTTCACTTATTACACTCGGCATACAGACTATCAAAAGGGCTAGTGCGAAAAGCACCCGACGCAAGCCGTAGCCCCAAGTGTAGCACTGGGTCAAGCATTCGCAACGCTGTTTTAGTCGCCGACCCATATACCACACTGCCATAGTCTTCGTATCGTATCTGTTTGTTTTATGGCGCAAGGGCAACGATGGCCAAAGAGCGCCAACGCAATGGTTGGTCATTTTGAATGATGTTTTAATAAAATGGTGCTGTAAATGTGACGATTTTAAAGCGGTTAGTGCGGGGGTGTATACAGCCCCTCATTTAAAACAACAATAAAATTTGGGGAGTGGGAATGGTAGGGTAAGAATGTAAGAAAAATAAATAGACATTTATAGCGTCCTCCCACTCTGAGGGGCCCCGAGGTTACACTTGATATGATATGCGGTTTAAAAAGCCAATGTCTCCCAGGTAAGCAAAAAGGCGTTTACTTGGAATTAAGGGTTGATAAGCTAAAAACATCGAGGGATGAAGAGGAATCATGTGAGTGTAGAATTCCCGGAAGTGTTTTTTCCTTGCCTTGTGGAAGTACCCACACTCAACTAAGACATGGCTGACAGATTGGCGATGTCCGCACTTGTCGCATTGTGGCGGTGGTTTGCCCTGCAGAAGGCGCGAGTGAGTAGCGTATGTATGGCCTATTCGTAATCTGCACAAGTATACTTCCGTTGTTCTGTTGTGTTTTTTTGTGTAGTAGCTGCCTAATTGGGGTTTTATAGTGTGGAGTTTGTTATCTGTCTGAGTGTCCCAGTGTTGCTGCCAATGTTGTCGGATTGCCTTTCGAATAAGTCGTTTCCAGTCAAGATAGGGAAGTTGCTGAACGTCGACGCTGCAGCGAAGTGCTGCCGCAGCGGCGCTCTTGTCTGCGAGTTCATTACCAGGAATGCCACTGTGTCCAGGCACCCAACCCACGACTATGACCTGTTTTAAAGCGTAGGCTGCCATTATCTCTTTAACTAACCTGTTCACCACAATGTTCCTACTTGGTTTTCCATAATGCAGTGCTGTCACAACACTCAACGAGTCTGTGTATATAATGGATTGTTGTGCTTTTGTTTGTATTATGTGTTCTAGTGTAATTAATATAGCATGTGCCTCAGCCGTAAATATACTTGTGTTTCTGTTTAGTGTCCTAGTGCTGGCAAAGTTGGGACCGTGTGCAGCACATGCCACAGCAGTGGCAGTTTTGGAGGCATCTGTGTAAAAGGCAGTGTATGGGAATTTGTTTTGCAAGTGCAGGAAGTGTTGTCGGATGAGTTCTGCGGGTGAATGTTTTTTGTAAATTTCCTTGAACGACATGTCACAGGTGACAGGGCGCAGTTGCCAAGGCGGCATGAACTGAACGAAGTCAGCTTTGTAAGATTCTGATAAAATAACCCCAAGTTCCTCCGCATCCACCTTCACTCGGATAGAGAAAGGCAGAGGAAGCGACGGACGCCTCACAAACAGCCTTTCGGACGCTTCGTTTTCAAGAATAGCATTTAGCGGATGACTATTTAAGGATGTTGCCCTTACGCAGTACAAAAGTGCCATGTATGTACGCTGGTGCTCTAAGCACCACTGATCCGTTTCTGCATAGAGGCTTTCAATAGGACTCGTCCGGAAAGCCCCGGAGGCCAGGCGGAGCCCCAAGTGCAGCACTGCGTCCAGCATTTTTAGAGCTGTTTTTGAGGCAGACCCATACACTACACTTACGTAGTCTATACGGGACCTGACAAGACTGTTAAAAACACGTAAAAGGCATGTTGTATCTGCACCGTATGACTGGCGGGAAAGGACTTTTAGGATGTTCATAGTCTTCATGCATTTCATTTTAAGTTGTTTAATGTGTGGGACCAATGTAAGTTTATCATCTAAAACTACTCCAAGAAACTTGTGTTCTCTTTTTACGGGTATGTCGACTCCCTTAAGTTGTATGGTTGGTTGCACATGAATCCCACGCTTCCTGGAAAAGAGAACACAAGTGCTTTTCTGCGGATTTAGGATAAAACCACTTTTGTCTGCCCACTTGGCTAGTCTGTTCACAGCAACTTGGATCTGCCGTTCACAGATAGAGGAGTTGCATGACTTGAAGCTAATGTGAACGTCGTCTACATAGATTGAATAAAAAATGGTGGGTGGCAGTGCTCTCCCTAACGTATTCATTTTTCAATGAAAAGTGTGCAGCTAAGCACTCCACCCTGGGGAACGCCATTTTCTTGTGTATATGTCCTGGATAACGCTGCACCAACTCGTACCCGGAATGTTCTATCTGATAAGTAGCTTTCCAGTGTGTTTAACATGTTTCCACAAATGCCGAAAGATTTAAGGTCCTGCAGGATGCCATACCGCCAAGTGGTGTCGTAGGCCTTTTCGATGTCAAAAAATACAGATATACAGTGTTGTTTATGGGCAAAAGCTTCTTTAACATAAGATTCAACAGCTATAAGATTGTCAGTTGTTGACCTGCCCAAGCGAAAGTCTGCCTGGCAGCTATCAAGGACACCATGATATTCCGTCTATTGATCATCTTTTCAAAGAGCTTGCTCAAGCATCTTGTCAAAGCAATAGGGCGATAGCTTGTCACAGAAGAGGCATCTTTCCCCTCTTTCAATATAGCCAACACAATTGCCTCTTTCCAAGCATGAGGGAAGTACCCAGCACACCATAGCTTGTTGTACAAGAAGAGTAGAGTATTGAGGGTATTTATGTGCAGGTGCTGAATCTTTGTGTATGTTATTTTATCAGCTCCTGGCGCCGAAGCACGGCATGTGTTGAGGGCTACCATAAGTTCCTGCAGCAAAGAAGGAGAGTTATACCCATCATTAGATTTCTTGTGGTCACGAATAGGCTTTCTTTCAATAGATTCTTTGTATCGCAGGAATATCTCAGTGTAGTGGGAGGAGCTGGAAATATGTTCAAAGTGCTGCCCCAGGGTGTTTGCTTGGTCTTAAGTGTATCGCCAGTGGAGCTGACAAGAGGTGTGACATATGTTTTCTGCCCCTGCAGTTTCCGTATTCTGTTCCAAACTTTGCGCGCATCTGTGTAGGAATTTATTGATGATAGAAAATACCTCCAACTATCTGTTTTTGCCTGCCGTCGGATTCGCCGTCCCATGGCTATTGCGCGCTTGAAGGAAATTAGGTTTTCTGTAGTAGGATACCTGCGGAGGACCCCCCAGGCCTTATTCTGAGCATTTCTAGCCTTCTTGCAATCGTCATTCCACAAGGGCCTCTGAAGATTACGTGTGGTACCGGAGGTCTGGGGAATAGAAACGCTAGCAGCATCAAGTATATGTGCTGTGATGAAGGAGCACGCTTCATCAATACCTAAGTGTGTTATTGATGTGTAAGTAAGTTTCGACATCTCTTTAAACGTAGCCCAGTCGGCACCAGCTTCTTTAAACTTTTCATGTGAAGTGTAACTGTAGGGACATTTTCCTAAATATCTGAGGGTGACTGGGAAGTGGTCGCTCCGATAGGGATTCGTACCCACTTCCCATTCGATGGACGGAAAAAGAACGGGGGAGCCTATAGCAAGATCAATGTGTGAATATGTGTGGTGTGCTATATTGTAGTATGTCGGCTGCTTTTTGTTAAAGAGACAAGCTCCGGATGACAAGAGAAAGTTTTCTATCAACCGGCCCCGGGAATCTGTGCGTTCCGATCCCCATAGTGGGCTGTGCGCATTAAGGTTACCAACTAGTAAAAACGGTTCTGGCACTTGATCTATAAGGAACTCAAATTCGTAACTGGACAGACGATATTCAGGAGGAATGTACAGTGAGCAAATTGTTGTTAACTTGTTGAAGATAATTGCCCGGACAGCAACCGCTTCTAGGCCGGTGCGCAAATGAATAGACTGACAAGGGACAGCTTTTTGTATAACTATTGCCACACCACCAGAGCAGTCCGAGCAGCTGTCTGTCTTTCCTAAATACTGAGTATTTGTTTAGGAAGTTGGTATGCTTAGAGTTCAAGTGAGTCTCTTGTAAACACAGGACAGTTGTTTGAGTTTTGTGAAAGATTTCATATATATCATCTAGGTTATTAATTAATCCTCTACAGTTCCACTGCGTAACTATTTGTGCTACCATAAATGTTTAAAGAAGATTTTGGCTGGTGAAGACCAGGGATGGATGTATCACCTACCACACTCAGGTATGATCTGGGCCAGTGACACGGGGGGGGCTGCTGGGTTTTTTCCCCGCCCCGCCATGGAGCGCTGTTCTTTTACCGCCTTAGGCGCTGGCCGAGACGGTGTCATGTCTATGTCCTCGTCTGAGTGCTGGAACAGCGACGAGATGGAGTCCTTGCGGCCTCCGACACGGAATATGTTCGAAGTGGAGGAAGGATTCCCTCCCACCATCGTTTGTTGCGTGTTGGACGCAGAGGCGGTCGAAGGACCGGCCACATCTACATCCATGGCTACCTGAGGTCCGGTAGCCGGAAGAGGGGGACCAACAGCAGAGCCGTCACTCCTGGCGTTCGTGGCCGACGCAACACTTGCGGGTGCCACAGGTGTTGTGTCAGCTGGTTGGGCTGCCTTAGGCAGCACCTTGGGAGGCTGGGGCGGCACCAAGTCTGCTTCGCAGTACTGGGTGGCCGCAGTGACAAGACGCCGCTCCGCCCCCCGGCGAGCTGCGTCGGCATACTTCGCAGAAGCAAAGGCGCTGAGCCTTTTACGCGCTTCTAAGTAAGAGATGTTCTCGCTGACTTTAAGATTGAGTATTTTCTTCTCAAGTTTGAATGTTTCACACGTCCTTGAGTATGCTGTGTGCGGGCCACTGCAGTTCGGACACTTAATCAAAGTGCTGTTGCAATTCTCTTTGGGGTGGTCGTGCTCTGAGCCCTTTGCACACGTTAAACGCCCACGGCAGTTGTTAGTACTGTGCCCATAACGTTGGCACTTAAAGCACCGACGCGGGTTGGGGATATATGGTCGGACGGTACATCGAAGAAAGCCTGCATTCACAAATTCGGGTAAGGTACTGTGGTCAAAGGTGAGGACATGTTTGATTTTGATTTCGTGATTTTCTCGACGCATAATGATCCTCCTTACTGCAATGACGCCCTGGTCGCGCAGGCCCTCGAGGATGTCAGAGTCAGTTTCATTGCAGAGATCAGATTCGGATATCACACCTTGGGATGTATTTAGCGTTCGGTGGGGAGTGACTTTGACTTTCAGGTCGCCAATAAGGGTTTGTTCAAGAAGCTTTTTTGATTGTGCCGGGTTGGTTACTTCTACAAGGATCTCTCCAGAGGTCAGTTTCTTGGCTTTGTAGTGTTTTCCCACAACACGTTCAATGCACTTAGCTATTAAGAAAACGGACGTAGATGTCACTGGTTTTGTATTATCTTCGGATGCAATGATCAAGAACCGGGGGAGGTTGTCAGGTATTTGAAACGATAGGGCAGGCAATGGGGGAAAGTTCGCTTCGGTGCGGCCCCTTTTGGGGGGCCAATCAGTGGGTTTAAAAAATTTTGAAAGAACCATGCAGCATGGAAAAAAGCAGGTAACGGGGGTACTTCCTTCGCTCGGTTTACCCTGATGCCGAGAGAGGTCCCGGAGCTCCCTGCCTGGTAAACAGACAGGGAGCCCATCCGCCGGAGCTTGACCACGGCTCCGACAGCCACCGTTTGTGGTTTCTACCTTTCACCTTAAAACTCCTAGCCACGGTAGGATACAGCGTGAGTATGGGGGTTCGGAGTCCGCGGTATCGCCAGTACCGTCACCAAGATTGCTCAAGGCGCCCCGTGCCGGGACACTGCCATAGTCTAAACGAGACCCAACCAAAGCAGTATAGAGCCGTAGTAGTAGTTCTTTGTTGGATCCATACGATTGATGGGAGAGAACCTTAAGTATATTCATTGTTTTCAGACATTTATGTCTAAGTTCCTTGATGTGTGGAATGAATGTAAGTTTCTGGTCAAACACAACACCTAAGAACTTGTGCTCCTTGTTAACAGGACGCGACACGCCATTGAGAGTAATGTCTGGGGCCGGATGGACCCCGCGCTTCCTGGAGAGCACAACGCAGGAGCTTTTTGCAGGATTCAATTTAAACCCATTCCTGTCTGCCCAGCCGGCAAGCTTCTTGACACCGAGCTGGACTTGACGTTCGCATATTGACATATTACATGATTTAAATGATATTTGCACGTCGTCTATATACATGGAATAAGAGATTGTTGGTGGCAGTGCCTTTCCAAGAGAGTTCATCTTTACTATGAAGAGAGCGCAACTTAACACGCCACCTTGCGGCACGCCGTTTTCTTGGACGTGAACCTTTGAGAGTGCACAACCAACTCTTACTCTGAACGTTCTCTCCGACAAATAACTGAAAAGGGTGTTCAACATATTACCCGAAAGACCGAATGACCTGAGGTCACTAAGGATCCCATAACGCCAAGCGGTGTCGTAGGCCTTCTCGAGATCGAAAAAGACAGTTACGCAATACTGCTTATGCACGAAGGCATCCTTGATGTATGAATCAAGTGCAACCAGTTGATCGTTTGTCGATCGCGCCATCCTAAAGCCTGCCTGGCAGTTCTCGAGAAGACCACTGCCCTCGATGAAGTACACGAGCCTGCGATTGATCATCTTCTCGAAGAGCTTGCACAGGCAGCTCGTCAGGGGTATTGGACGGTAACTTGAGGGGGACGACGGGTCCTTTCCCTCCTTCAAGAAAGCCACTACAATGGCCTCCCTCCAAGAGTGTGAAATGTGCCCCGAAAGCCATATTTTATTATATAGATGTAGAAGTGCTTCAAGTGTGTCTGCGTGTAGGTGTTGTATTATTGTGTATGTAAAGTTGTCTGCGCATGGAGCTGCGGGTTTACACGTGCTCAGAGCAGCCCTCATTTCGTGTAGTGAATACAGGGAGTTGTAAGAAGTCTGTGATTTGTTATTGTCGTGTAGGGACTTCTTTTCACAAGAGGCTTTATGTTTCAGGAAAGTGTTCGTGTAGCGTGCTGAACTGGACACATGTTGGAAGTGTTGTGCGAGTGTGTCAGCCTTGTCTTCCAGAGTGTCCCCTGTTGTACTGACCAGGGGCCGGCTGTGTGTCGGTTGTCCTTTGAGTTTGCGTATACGTGTCCATACTTTCCGTGTGTCTGTGTAGGAGTTTATTGATGTTATGAATGTACGCCCACTCTCTCGTTTTGCCTCACGGCGCACACGTTTTCCTAATGCCTTGGCCCGTTTGAACAAGAGGAGGTTTCCCGACGTGGGGTACCGACGAAGGATACCCCACGCCTTGTTCTGGGCCTCTCGCGCCCGCCTACAGTCCTCATTCCACCATGGCCTCCGCTGGTTGCGCGGGGACCAGAGGCGTGGGGAATAGACTTCTCGGCGGCGTCGAGGATGTGCGCCGTGAGGAACTGGGTAGCTTCTTCAACGTGTAGGTGTCCTATGGATGTGTGGTGTAGTTTGGATGTCTCTGTAAATGTATTCCAGTTAGCTCGTGCTTCATTGAACCTATTATTGGAAGATGAACTGCTTGGGCCTTTACCTATATATGTAAGTGAGGTGGGGAAGTGGTCACTGCCATATGGGTCAGTTCCCACACCCCACTCGAGAAGAGGAAAGATAACTGCGGAGCCAATAGCCAAGTGAAGACATGAGTATGTGTTGTGTCCTATGTTATGATATGTAGGCTGTTTATTGTTGAAAAGGCATGCTCCAGAGGATGTAAGAAACCTCTCTATCAGGCGAGCCCGGGCATCCGTACGAGACGAACCCCAAAGAGAATTGTGAGCATTATGGTCGCCTGTTAGAATGTACGGTTCGGGCAGCTGGTCAACCAGCGCCTCGAAGTCAGAGCTCAAAAGTGTGACATCAGGAGGGATGTATATGGAGCATACCGTTATCAACCTATTAATTATTATTAAGCGTATTGCTACAGCCTCAAGGATAGTGTTTAAAAGTGACAGGGTGGCATGCTAAAAATTTCCGGACGATTATGGCCACACCGCCAGAAGAGTGTATGCAGCCATTCCTGTCTTTCCTGTATACCAGGTAACTGTGTTTGTGTTCAAGAAGTTTGTGTTTTTAGAATTCAAATGTGTTTCCTGAACACACATTACACTTGGCTGATTGGTATGCAGAATCTCATACACGTCGTCAAGATTATTCAGAAGGCCTCTGCAGTTCCATTGAACTATGTTTTCTCTTCCCATTATTTAGTGTGAAAGCTACTGGAGTGTGTATGTTCATGTGTCGTCTTTCGGGGCTGTGACTCTTGGATTGGGCTTTTTGGGCGGCCTATCTGTAGGGCTGGACGTCGGAGGCCGCTCCTTGCGCTGCGTTGCAGGCAAGAACGGCACGACGTCCATCTCGTCGTCCGATGTCCTGGGTGCGCCCGTCGAACCGGGCCCCCCGGACTTGGCCCCCCTTCGCGTGCCCTTCATTTGAGCCGCCACCGCCGCTGGTGTCGGGGGCACGAGAAATGGCACGGGCGGTGCGGTGGCGGTGGGAGCCGGTGCGGGGCCCGTGCTGTCCATGGCACCCTCCAACGCACTGGAGGACGGGGAGGCAGGGACGGGAACGGCACCGGTCCCGACGGAAGAAGTTGCCACCACAACCGCTGCTGGCTCAGCAAGCGGTGCGGAGGCGCGTTGGGCTGCCAGAGGCAACCCAGGGAGGGGCGGAGGTGGGACCAAGTCCGACTCGCGGTACTGGGTCCCCGCCGAAACCAGACGCCGCTCCGTCCCCCGGCGAGCCGCGTCGGCATACCTCCCCAGGGGGAATGAGGCGAACCTCTTTCGCGCCTCTGGGGAGGTGATGTTCTCATTTACTATCAAGACTATTATCTGTTTTTCTTGTTTGAATTTTTCGCAGCTCCTGGAATAGGCAGCGTGCGGTCCCTGGCAGTTCGCACAGGTGAAGCTCTCGGATTCGCATTTATCGGTGAGGTGATCGTGTGCTGCACATTTTGCGCACGTCGGTTTACCACGGCAAGAGGTTGTGCTGTGCCCAAACCGCTGACACTTGAAGCAGCGGCGTGGGTTTGGCACGTAGGGTCGGACCGGACATCTCATGAAGCCTGCGTTGACCGACTCAGGAAGTGTTGAGTGGTCAAATATCAAGATTATGTGTTTAGTAGGTATTATTTGGTCGTTTCGGGGTATCGTGATTCGCCGCACTTCGGTCACGCCCTGATCGCGAAGGCCGTCAAGCAGATCGGCTTCAGTCTCATTTATTAGATCTCTATCAGAGATGACGCCCTGCCAGCTATTCAGACGGCGATGGGGCGTGATCTTGATGTCAACATTGACCATGCGCGTTTGCTTCAAGAGGTTACAGGACTGTTGTTTGTTTTGGACTTCAATTAGGACTTCTGCGGTTGTGAGCTTTTAAGCCTTGTACGATTTGCCTACAAGGCTTTCAAGAAACTTGGAAATGAGAAAGACAGACTGGGAAGTGACGGGTTTTGATTTATCTAGGGATTCCATTACCAGGAAGCGCGAGAAATTATCGCGCTTTGGAATGGAGATCGAAGACAAAGGAGGATAAGATACTTCGGTGCGGCTCCTTTTCAGGGACCGATCACGTTTGGAGGGGGGGTTTGAAAATGCCATATGATACATTGGAAAGCAGGGAGACTGGGGTACTTTCTTCTTTGACCTTACCCTGGTAGTCAAAGAGGTCCCGGAGCTCCCTGCCTGGTAGACAGGCAGGGAGCCCATCGGCCGGAGCTTGACCAAGGCTCCGACGGCCACCGTTTACGGCTTCTACCCTTCACCTTTAAACACCTCGCCACGGTTGGACACGGCTTATGTTGGGAGCTCGGGGTCCGCGGTGTCGCTGCTCACCGTCACCATGAATACTCAAGGTTCCCCATTGCGGGGACCCGCCGTATTCTGTTTGTTGCCTAGGATTAAGATATTCGCATCCTTCCAGGGTTTTTTTAGCGTCACTTGTAGCTAACGTGCTGAGAGTTGGTTTTTTGGTGTCTTGTTTGTAGTAGTGTTGTTTGGAGTCGTAATTGTCGTTATCAAGGGTAACGATATTTGAGGACGTTTCGAGTGTCGTGTACAGCTTGCAGAGCTGTTAGATGTTTCTTATAGTGAGTGCTGTTGTCGGGCGTTAACGATGTTTGTCCCATAGAGTGTTTCGCGTGTTGCTAGTATTTTTTTTTGTAGTTGCGTTACTGAGGTGTAACAAGTGTTTGCCTCTAGAGTGTTTCGCGTGTCGCGTACAGCTGTCTGAGTTATGTTTTCGAGGTCGAAGGTTAAGGCGTAGGCCACGGTGGATCGAGTGCCTCCGTAGTGGACACCTTGTGTATTTGGTTGTCCTTTGTTGTGTTACCATTTAGTTAGAGCGCTCGTGCGCTTAGTGTACGGTCAATTAGTGCCTGCGCGCACAAGGCCGATGGCAGGGTGAAGGCTTCTTTTTCTTGTGTCGGGCGTTGACCTGTAATCTCTTCTTCATGTAGTAAACCTATATAGTAAAAACGTAGTCGAGCATCTCCGTTGGGAATTTATTCACCCCAGCAATCTCGGCACACATGAAAACTCACGGGCCGGCCACCCTGCTAAAATATAAATAACTGTTGTCTCGCGCCCTTTTTTGGTATTTGCAAGCGGACGCAATTATCCGGGAGAGGAGTTTTTGACAACGCCAATGACGTTACTCTAAGTTGTCTGTATAAATCAATACTGGCTTTGTTGCCTCTGCTTTTATAGATTAAATTCTTCCTACTTTTTAACCAGTACTCTGATATTTGTTTGGTTTGTATCACCTTATCTATTGCTTTCATAAATGATGCCTTACTTTTAGGCCCAAGCAGCTTTATCAGTTGCATTGGTATTCAGTCCGGGCCCACTAGTGTCTGGGGAGATACCTTTTGTTCTGCTTTTTTGCAATCAAGCTTGCTCAAACTTCTTTCCCTTTCCGTGGTCTTCTATGGCGCTGATGTTGTCGGTACCGGCTTCGCTACATCTATTGCCCTAAACTTCTCACTAATCACTCGATAAATATGCGCCAACGCGTGCTCTCCTTATAAATGTTTCTCCTCATCATCGATCAGGAATGGGGTTAGCCAGTGCGTAGCAATAACCAAGTTTTCCCCGCAGTGACGTTTATGTTTTATGGCAAGGTGAACATGCTGATTATTGTTGGGCAAATTTAGGGCATTCACTTTCTAAACTTGCAAACACGAGAAAGTCACCGCTGCCTGGAAACAGATGTCCAGTGTAAATTGCGAATTCCAGCATTCCAAACGGTACACGAACCTAGCGACTTGATAATCGCCACCTATGGCGTTTAAAAATAAACTTTACACATGAGTGCAATTAAAACACGATGATAGCTTTGTACCTTAGACTCGGTTCAGTTTTGCAGTGGTGGCACCAGGTGCTCTACACTAGCTGCGTCTAAACATGATCACTCGTTACCTTAGCATCGATTGCATGAAGTATGCATTTTCGAAACTTTCGGATTTATACCCCGCATTTCCGAAGGCGAAAAAGAGATAATAGATTATACAGGGAGCATGCCCATTATTCTGGTGTAAGAGACCACTTATAGAAGCAGGAAATCAACGTTTCTCGAGCTATTTTTGCAATTTATAACGATACATGACAGAAAGTTTCCAGTTTCATTTTTTTATTTTTTGCCACACTGAAGATATTGTCTATGGAAAGCAAAAATGTGGGAATCATGGGATATGTAATAATTAACTTGCTATACGTTGATTCTACTGCTTACGCCACCTATACGGTCTCTCTTACAGGATCTGGATACGAATAATTAGTTACCTCACCAGCTCGTCAGGCGACCCATGGAACGGAAACCATTTAATGCCATGTGTTATCGAACTTGTCATCTATTCCAATACCTTGGGTAGCAGAAACTGATATTGCCAACGACCTTACAATTTTTCTTTTAATTTCAACACTAAACCACGTTTTTCCGAGGAGTGTTACTACACCTCAGTGTTCAAAGAAGAAAAATGTTTTAGAAACCATCAGGGGTAATCATTGGTCTGTTATCAGTCAGGTGTGTGATCCAGTCAAAGCCCTTATTCTTTCTGCTTATCTTTCTTGAACGCTGTGAACATTTGCACTACAATCATACGATGTAAAAAGAAATACGCTTCTGTGTACTCCTTAGATGACTAAGGGATATTAAAAAGTATAAGCAAGTAAGATAATCTGTACAAAAAAACTGGAAGTAAACCCTTTAAACACCAAACTTGCCATGCGCTATAAGAACTATCGTAATGTTCTTAACACCGTATTAAGACAGTCTAAGAAACGGTTCTATGAAAACAGTGAAAGCTTTTCAATGATTTTTTGAACAGATCTATACAACGCCCTCCCATATCTAATATCAAGTTCAATGACACCGTGTATCACCAGTCCATTGACATTGCCAACGCCTTCTGGGACCATTTTTTCTCACCCACCAACATCGAACAAGTCACTGGCGTCGAGGAAAATTTGTGCCGCACCAACAATCATTATATCTTTATTCTGCCACCGCGGAAGAAGTGTATCTTACAATTTCGCATTTTAAAAATGCCAGTCTAGGTTTAGATCGCATTTCTATGCGCTATTTCAACGAAGCGGCTTGATTCATTTCGGTTTCCATACGTCATATAATTAACATATGATATATTATATATGTCATCAATCCGAAAACAGTTGAAGCAGTCCAAAATTATTCCCGTATTCAAAAAAGATGACAAATAAATCAAAGCTAATTATAGGCCGTTTTCTATTCTTTATTCACTTAGCAGAATAACCGAAAAATTATTTGCCAATTGAATAAACAGCTGTTTAAACTAGTTTGGCATATCGAAAACTTGTCAATATGGCTTTCGCTCAGGAGGCCTACTAACTTACCACTGCTTTCCTCAATTGGCTCTATCAAATGATCAAAATATAATTCTCAGATTGTCGGCTTCGTTTTCTTAGATTTTAGGAAAGCCTTCTATACAACTAATCACAACATCTTATTCAGTAAGCTCGAAGCGTATGGCATTACTAGCCCGTAACTAACATTTTAGAAAACTACTTGCTATATAGGGAACACGTCCTATATACTGGAAATAGGGGTTCACAGCGCGGGAGACAAGGACGACGAAAAAACACAAGACGAGCGCTGAACTTCAACAAGCTTTATTGACGATAGCGCCCAGAATATATACAGAAGCGGAGACACAAGCGGAGACCATCATGCTTCTGATGGTCAGAAGCATGAGAAGTTGGCGTGTGCTGTTGCCGATGTGCTCTGCATTTTTGAAGACTGCCTAGCACCTCTTGTCCTCACCCACGAACTTCCGGTCGATGGGGAGTTGAGATTTTTGGATCTGAAGCTTAGCATTTCTACTGCTCACCTTTGCTGGGTCTATGAGCCCCGGGCAAACAAACCCCTCCTGCCTTTTCTGTCGGCACATTCTAAACTTGTCAAACGCGGTATCGCAAATTTATGTTTCACCAATGCCCTGCACAAGTCTTGTAGCCACTCTATGGAGCCTAGCCTTCTCACACAGGCGTCTCGCCTGAGGAGCGCTGGGTTTCCGGAGTCTCTATTGGTTTCCGTGGCCGAAAAATTGTTAAAGAAAATTAAGCAGGGAGAGAATGCCACGACAGACTGCGCTGACGAGAAAAAGCCTCTTGCGGTGCTGCCATATTTGCACAAAATTTCGCACGGTTTGAAGAAAATAGGCAACAAAGCGAATGTCAGAGTGGTGTTCTCTGCCCCTGATAAATTATCAGGGCTTTGCAAGCGCGTAAATTCCCGTGCCGGACGAAAAAACACTTGCACCACCAAGCACAAAAAGCCCTTTGTTCCTTGCACTGCTGGAGTTGTTTATGTCATTTCGCTCACTTGCGGAAAGAAGTATGTCGGCCAAACGGGCAGATGCCTAAACGAAAGATTAAAGGAGCACTATTACAATGTCAATACCGCAGTACAGGGCCATCTGGGTATTCATTGTCGAGATTGTGGTTGCGTTCCGGTCTTTAACAAATGTGAAATCATCTACAGACACCGTGAGCAGCTAACACGCGAGATCGTAGAAGCTGAACAGATACAGCGACTGGGTGAGCTGTGCATCAGTGTGCCGTCGGTTGCACTTTCCAATAACGAACTCCGTTATCTGAATGCGTCGCGATTGTGTTAAACACATGCATAAGTGTGACTTCATGCCCTCCGCCTTGTTTATCTTGTTTTTTGTCTTCTTTTTTGTGTCTCCGCTTCTGTATATATTCTGGGCGCTATCGTCAATAAAGCTTGTTGAAGTTCAGCGCTCGTCTTGTGTTTTTTCGTCGTCCTTGTCTCCCGCGCTGTGAACCCCTATTTCCAGTATGAATTACCAACACGCCCAAGCATCCACTCTACTACGTCCTATATGCAACAGATACATTTTCTGAAACAACCGTTAGAAGCAAATGTGTGCCTCAAGGGCCACTTTTGGGCCCCCTGCTCTTTTTTTTTTAACAAATGATATTCCCGACAGCCTCCAGTCATCCCCTTCTGTCTAAATGCTGATGACACCACTATCTATACATCGGCAAAGTGTACATTCTCTTTAAAATCTAAACTTAACCTTGCTCTCTGTAATGTCTTAGGTTGGTATAAAAAGAACAAATTAGTAATTAATCCTATCAAATCGAAATTCATGATTTTCAATTCAAGTCAGAATGTCATAACCCAGCTTCCGTCCTTAACAGTGGGTAAAAATTCTATTCCTGCTTGCGTTTCTGCAATATTTCTGGGTATACGCCTTTATCGTCACCTCACGTCTCATCTTCATATCAAGCCTCTAACTAAACCACTTTCGATTTCGTGCGCCTAATAAGGACCGGCATTTTTTCGCGTCTTCCGCACTGTTATCACTCTATTTCTGTTTTATACACAGCCGCATTAACTATGGCATCATGTCGTGGAGAAGCACTTATCAACGTCACTTAAAATCGGTTCAACATATGAGAACCAAGCGATACGTATCATTACCCCGAGCCATGTTACTGCGGACGTTTCGTTTCTCCGGACACACTTAGGTATCTTATTCATCGATTACTTATTTAAGTACAATCTAGTATTCAGGTGATTTAAGCTTCTTAACCATAAACTTCCTTTAAAATTCATAGTGGTTCATTCTGTACGCAATACAAACCCCAGGGGCACTGCCCCCCGTAATAATTTTTTTACTCCCGATTGCTCATACAAATTACGGGAAATAAAGTACCCACTTCACCACTATTCAACTCCGGAATAACGTGCTTCTTACTCTGAAATCATGAATATCGTTACTCGTACTTTAACCACTACTAAAGGTATTTTTCCTAGGGTGCAATAAATGTTCTTCGCAAATTTTTTTTCCTTGGTGTAAAATAAATGCAAACACGGTACAATGCCCTTTGCTGAAACAAGAGAGTGTTTTGTAGAAGTGACATGGTAGTATGTATTGGAAATACACTTGGTAGACTTGTCAAATTGAATCGTTGAAATTGCTAATGTTTGAGGTGTTGAATATAGTTCCGTAATTATTTAAGAATAATAATTTTGTTTGCTGCGACTACATGCTACGTTAGTAATGAACTACCGAGGGTCGACTTTCAGCCTTAAGGATTTGGGACTCTCGTCTGTATGCATCCATGTATTTACAATTTCTGTTTATATTTATTGAACCTTTGAACCTTTAAAGCGGTGTTTGCGCTTTCAAATGTTAAGGTACTATAATTTTTATTTTTCATTCATTGTTTTCATTCATTAACTGATACCATCTGCGAAGATGAGACATTTTGGAGGATACTGCATAGTTCTAAAATACACAGACAGAGATTCCGTTGTTTACATATGAATAATCCGGTAATACGGCTTCTTTTTCTACAACCTTAGCGTTCTTAAATAAAAGGGGCTTTGGTGGTAACATGGCTACTAGTGTTTTCACTGAAAGTGCAACCATGTTAACCATGTTCTTTCTGCTCATTTTGCCTTCACTTCAAGTACTTCTCTTACAAAATAATTTTATCTGTAATGGCCCACTGCTTTATAATTTTTGCTGTCTTGAATTAGGTATTTTGCCCCGCATAAAAAGAAAACCATATTTTCTGGGACCGCGCTTACATGCCGTGACGGCGAGCGTTTGTAAACATCATGTCTCACATGTAATTGTCGCGACAAGGCATCTGAACAACAGTGGGAAATGAAATTAATCTCGGTGGGCTCGTGCCCGGGCGAATGGGCATGCGTAAAGGAAAGGCGAACAACGCAGCGCACGAACTCCAACGCATGCTGCTTCATCAGGCTGCAAAGTCAGCGAACTGCGCGCATGCGCAATTCTTCCACAGCGTTTGAGTTTGTGTTCTCGAATGTTCAACGGCTCGCGAGAAAGGCTTTGTCAAGAAGCGAGGCCGGATCTTTATACTGACTTGTTTTTGCATGCTGCGTCGCCTCTGACTGGGATGACGGTTGAATGGCGACAACTAGCTGCAATCAGCCTGCCACGCGCTTGGCTACTGAATATAGTAGATCGATAGCACACTGCAAGGGGGGTCGCTTGCTGACAACGGGCATTTAACCTAAATAGAATAGCTTCCCAGTGAAGGAAGGAATGAAAACATTTCTACGGGAAGGCGTGTCACTATTACAGTGGAGTGTTTAGCAATTCTCTTATTCCGGCTATTCAGAAAACGAAGTTAAACAGTATAACGAAAAGAAATCATCGGCGCCGGCAAGATTCATACCTGATAGGGTACACGTTGAACCTGCGACAGTCTATTAAGTGTGCACGTTCTGTTCTTTAGTTGTTGTTGTTGAGCGTTTACGTATGGCACATACCCAATCAGGGGATCGGCCAATCAACAGAGGATGGTTAAAATGAATGGAATTCTTATCTTATCACGAGACGCTTAGGGGAGATTATTTAAACTGGTTGGAAAAAGTTTTGAGAAAAAGAATCCTGAAAAATCAAAGCGAGGGTGACCAATCGCAATCACAAAGAGAATCGTTTTGAATTTTCAATGTAGCGCAGGAGGGCAGAGCATACATCCCGGCGGCAGAACCCCGTTTCGGAGGCCCCGAACGATAGTATAGCCGGCACTGTTTGGGATATCGCCAAACGATAAAGCGGCACCTCCAGGGACTGACGTCTCAGTCGGGAAAAACGTCGGCATGTCAAAAGGTAGTGTTCGACAGACTCGTCTTCGTTGCAATAGCTGCACAGAGCTATTGGCGCCAGACGAGACCTTGGTAAATGCCTGTTTAACTTGGGTACTCGCCAACGTAAGGCTGTAATAACCACCTCTTAGTTGCGTGAAGGGCACCATTCAGGTTTCCATGAGAATTTAAGATGATTAAAATCTCTTAATGATAATAAAATCGATTCTTGCTGTACTTGGAGTTTCAGCATCCTACGGTACCTAGC